>NC_053393.1:301157994-301757994 GCF_905171765.1 Bufo bufo
ATGTATTTTTTGCCTAAATCTAATAGTTACTTATGCAAGTCTTATCCCAGATGTGCAGTATATTAAAGGGTTTTTTCACCCCAGTAACCAAAAAGCCATATTTCTGGCCTAAATGTGACAGTCACGTATGCATGTGTAATCCCAGATGTGCAGTATATCAGAGGCTTTTTTCACCCTAGTAACCAAAAAGCCGTATTTCTGGCCTAAATGTGACAGCCACTTATGCATGTGTAATCCCAGATGTGCAGTATATCAGAGGCTTTTTTCATCCCAGTATGCCAAAGCATTATTTATGGCCTAAATGTGACAGTTACTTATGCATGTGTAATCCCAGATGTGCAGTATATCAGAGGCTTTTTTCACACCAGCATGCTAAAGCCGTATTTATGGACTAAATGTGACAGTCACTTATGCATGTGTAATCCCAGATGTGCAATATATTAGAGGGTTTTTTCACCCCAATAACCAAAAAGCTGTATTTCTAGGCCTAAATGTGACAGTCACTTATGCACGTGTAATCCCAGATGTGCAGTATATCAGAGGCTTTTTTCACCCCAGTATGCCAAAGCAGTATTTATGGCCTAAATGTAACAGTCACTTATGCACATGTAATCCCAGATATGCAATATATTAGAGGGTTTTTTCACCCTAGTATCCAAATAGCCGTATTTCTAGCATAAATGTGACAGTCACTTATGCTTGTCTAATCCCAGATGTGCAGTATATCAGAGTCTTTTTTCACACCAGTAACCAAAAAGCCGTATTTTTGGCCTAAATGTGACAGTCACTTATGCATGTGTAATCCCAGATGTGTAGTATATCAGAGGCTTTTTTCACCTCAGTATACCAAAGCCGTATTTATGGCCTAAATGTGACAGTCACTTATGCACATGTAATCCCAGATAAGCAATATATTAGAGGCTTTTTTCACCCTAGTGTCCAAATAGCCGTATTTCTGGCATAAATGTGACAGTCACTTATGCTTGTCTAATCCCAGATGTGCAGTATATCAGAGGCTTTTTTCACCCCAGTAACCAAAAGCTGTATTTCTGGCCTAAATGTGACAGTCACTTATGCACTTGTAATCCCAAAAATGCAGTATATCAGAGGCTTTTTTCACACCAGTATGCCAAAGCCGTATTTATGGCCTAAATGTGACAGTCACTTATGCACATGTAATCCCAGTTCTGCAATATATTAGAGGCTTTTTTAACCCCATTATCCAAATAACCGTATTTCTGGCCTAAATGTGACAGTCACTTATGCACGTGTAATCCCAGATGTGCAGTATATCAGAGGCTTTTTTCACACCAGTAACCAAAAAGCCGTATTTCTGGCCTAAATGTGACAGTCACTTATGCTTGTCTAATCCTAGATATGCATTATATTAAAGGGTTTTTTCACCCTAGTAAGCAGAGAGATGTATTTTTTGCCTAAATCTAATAGTTACTTATGCAAGTCTTATCCCAGATGTGCAGTATATTAAAGGGTTTTTTCACCCCAGTAACCAAAAAGCCATATTTCTGGCCTAAATGTGACAGTCACGTATGCATGTGTAATCCCAGATGTGCAGTATATCAGAGGCTTTTTTCACCCTAGTAACCAAAAAGCCGTATTTCTGGCCTAAATGTGACAGCCACTTATGCATGTGTAATCCCAGATGTGCAGTATATCAGAGGCTTTTTTCATCCCAGTATGCCAAAGCATTATTTATGGCCTAAATGTGACAGTTACTTATGCATGTGTAATCCCAGATGTGCAGTATATCAGAGGCTTTTTTCACACCAGTATGCTAAAGCCGTATTTATGGACTAAATGTGACAGTCACTTATGCATGTGTAATCCCAGATGTGCAATATATTAGAGGGTTTTTTCACCCCAATAACCAAAAAGCTGTATTTCTAGGCCTAAATGTGACAGTCACTTATGCACGTGTAATCCCAGATGTGCAGTATATCAGAGGCTTTTTTCACCCCAGTATGCCAAAGCAGTATTTATGGCCTAAATGTAACAGTCACTTATGCACATGTAATCCCAGATATGCAATATATTAGAGGGTTTTTTCACCCTAGTATCCAAATAGCCGTATTTCTAGCATAAATGTGACAGTCACTTATGCTTGTCTAATCCCAGATGTGCAGTATATCAGAGTCTTTTTTCACACCAGTAACCAAAAAGCCGTATTTTTGGCCTAAATGTGACAGTCACTTATGCATGTGTAATCCCAGATGTGTAGGTTATCAGAGGCTTTTTTCACCTCAGTATACCAAAGCCGTATTTATGGCCTAAATGTGACAGTCACTTATGCACATGTAATCCCAGATATGCAATATATTAGAGGCTTTTTTCACCCTAGTGTCCAAATAGCCGTATTTCTGGCATAAATGTGACAGTCACTTATGCTTGTCTAATCCCAGATGTGCAGTATATCAGAGGCTTTTTTCACCCCAGTAACCAAAAAGCTGTATTTCTGGCCTAAATGTGACAGTCACTTATGCACTTGTAATCCCAAAAATGCAGTATATCAGAGGCTTTTTTCACACCAGTATGCCAAAGCCGTATTTATGGCCTAAATGTGACAGTCACTTATGCACATGTAATCCCAGTTCTGCAATATATTAGAGGCTTTTTTAACCCCATTATCCAAATAACCGTATTTTTGGCCTAAATGTGACAGTCACTTATGCACGTGTAATCCCAGATGTGCAGTATATCAGAGGCTTTTTTCACCCCAGTAACCAAAAAGCCGTATTTCTGGCCTAAATGTGACAGTCACTTATGCTTGTCTAATCCTAGATGTGCATTATATTAAAGGGCTTTTTCACCCTAGTATGCAAAAAGATGTATTTTTTGCCTAAATGTGATAGTCATTAATGCAAGTCTTATCCCAGATGTGCAGTATATTAGAGGGTTTTTTCACCCCAGTAACCAAAAAGCCGTATTTCTGGCCTAAATGTGACAGTCACTTATGCTTGTCTAATCCCAGATGTGCAGTATATCAGAGGCTTTTTTCACCCCAGTAACCAAAAAGCCGTATTTTTGGCCTAAATGTGACAGTCACTTATGCACTTGTAATCCCAAAAATGCAGTATATCAGAGGCTTTTTTCACACCAGTATGCCAAAGCCGTATTTATGGCCTAAATGTGACAGTCACTTATGCACATGTAATCCCAGTTCTGCAATATATTAGAGGCTTTTTTAACCCCATTATCCAAATAACCGTATTTCTGGCCTAAATGTGACAGTCACTTATGCACATGTAATCCCAGATGTGCAGTATATCAGAGGCTTTTTTCACACCAGTAACCAAAAAGCCGTATTTCTGGCCTAAATGTGACAGTCACTTATGCTTGTCTAATCCCAGATGTGCAGTATATTAGAGGGTTTTTTCCACCCAGTAACCAAAAAGCCGTATTTCTGGCCTTAATGCGACAGTCACTTATGCTTGTCTAATCCTGGATGTGCATTATATTAAAGGGCTTTTTCACCCTAGTAAGCTAAAAGATGTATTTTTTGCCTAAATGTGATAGTCATTTATGCAATCTTATCCCAGATGTGCAGTATATCAGAGGCTTTTTTCACCCCAGTATGCCAAAGCCGTATTTCTGGCCTAAATGTAACAGTCACTTATGCATGTGTAATCCCAGATGTGCAGTATATCAGAGGCTTTTTTCACCCCAGTAACCAAAAAGCTGTATTTCTGGCCTAAATGTGACAGCCACTTATGCACGTGTAATCCCATAAGTGCAGTATATCAGAGGCTTTTTTCACCCCAGTATGCCAAAGCCGTATTAATGGCCTAAATGTGACATTAACTTATGCTTGTCTAATCCCAGATGTGCAGTATATTAGAGAGTTTTTTCACCCCAGTAACCAAAAAGCTGTATTTCTGGCCTTAATGTGACAGTCACTTATGCTTGTCTAATCCTAGATATGCATTATATTAAAGGCTTTTTTCACCCTAGTAAGCAGAAAGATGTATTTTTTGCCTAAATCTGATAGTTACTTATGCAAGTCTTATCCCAGATGTGCAGTATATTAGAGGGTTTTTTCACCCCAGTAACCAAAAAGCCATATTTCTGGCCTAAATGTGACAGTCACTTATGCATGTGTAATCCCAGATGTGCAGTATATCAGAGGCTTTTTTCACCCCAGTAACCAAAAAGCCGTATTTCTGGCCTAAATGTGACAGCCACTTATGCATGTGTAATCCTAGATGTGCAGTATATCAGAGGCTTTTTTCATCCCAGTATGCCAAAGCATTATTTATGGCCTAAATGTGACAATTACTTATGCACGTGTAATACCAGATGTGTAGTATATCAGAGGCTTTTTTCACACCAGTATGCCAAAGCAGTATTTATGGCCTAAATGTGACAAACACTTATGCACATGTAATCCCAGATATGCAATATATTAAAGGCTTTTTTCACCCTAGTATCCAAATAGCCGTATTTCTGGCCTAAATGTGACAGTCACTTATGCTTGTCTAATCCCAGATGTGCAGTATATCAGAGTCTTTTTTCACCCCAGTAACCAAAAAGCTGTATTTCTGGCCTAAATGTGACAGTCACTTATGCACGTGTAATCCCAGATGTGTAGTATATCAGAGGCTTTCTTCACCCCAGTATGCCAAAGCCGTATTTATGGCCTAAATGTGACAGTCACTTATGCATGTGTAATCCCAGATGTGCAGTATATCAGAGGCTTTTTTCCCCCTTGTATGCCAAAGCCGTATTTATGGTCTAAATGTGACAGTTACTTATGCATGTGTAATCCCAGATGTGCAGTATATCAGAGGCTTTTTTCACCCCAGTAACCAAAAAGCCATATTTCTGGCCTAAATATGACAGTCATTTATGCACGTGTAATCCCAGATGTGTAATATATCAGAGGCTTTTTTCACCCTACTATGTGAAAGCAGTATTTATGGCCTAAATGTGACAGTCACTTATGCACATGTAATCCCAGATATGCAATATATTAGAGCTTTTTTCACCCTAGTATCCAAATAGCCGTATTTCTGGCATAAATGTGACAGTCACTCATGCTTGTCTAATCCTAATGTGCAGTATATCAGAGTCTTTTTTCACCCCAGTAACCAAAAAGCCGTATTTCTTGCCTAAATGTGACAGTCACTTGTGCACATGTAATCCCAGTTATGCAATATATTAGAGGCTTTTTTCACCCCATTATCCAAATAGCCGTATTTCTGGCCTAAATGTGACAGTCACTTATGCTTGTCTAATACCAGATAAGCAGTATATCAGAGGCTTTTTTCACCCCAGTAGCCAAAAAGCTTTATTTCTGGCCTAAATGTGACAGTCACTTATGCACTTGTAATTCCAAAAATGCTGTATATCAGAGGCTTTTTTCACACCAGTATGCCAAAGCCGTATTTATGGCCTAAATGTGACAGTCACTTATGCACATGTAATCCCAGTTCTGCAATATATTAGAGGCTTTTTTAACCCCATTATCCAAATAACTGTATTTCTGGCCTAAATGTGACAGTCACTTATGCATGTGTAATCCCAGATGTGCAGTATATCAGAGGCTTTTTTCACCCCAGTAACCAAAAAGCCGTATTTCTGGCCTAAATGTGACAGTCACTTATGCTTGTCTAATCCCAGATATGCAGTATATTAGAGGGTTTTTTCACCCCAGTAACCAAAAAGCCATATTTCTGGCCTAAATGTGACAGTTACGTATGCATGTGTAATCCCAGATGTGCAGTATATCAGAGTCTTTTTTTCACACCAGTAACCAAAAAGCCGTATTTTTGGCCTAAATGTGACAGTCACTTATGCATGTGTAATCCCAGATGTGTAGTATATCAGAGGCTTTTTTCACCTCAGTATCCAAATAGCCGTATTTCTAGCATAAATGTGACAGTCACTTATGCTTGTCTAATCCCAGATGTGCAGTATATCAGAGTCTTTTTTCACACCAGTAACCAAAAAGCCGTATTTTTGGCCTAAATGTGACAGTCACTTATGCACATGTAATCCCAGATATGCAATATATTAGAGGCTTTTTTCACCCTAGTGTCCAAATAGCCGTATTTCTGGCATAAATGTGACAGTCACTTATGCTTGTCTAATCCCAGATGTGCAGTATATCAGAGGCTTTTTTCACCCCAGTAACCAAAAAGCTGTATTTCTGGCCTAAATGTGACAGTCACTTATGCACTTGTAATCCCAAAAATGCAGTATATCAGAGGCTTTTTTCACACCAGTATGCCAAAGCCGTATTTATGGCCTAAATGTGACAGTCACTTATGCACATGTAATCCCAGTTCTGCAATATATTAGAGGCTTTTTTAACCCCATTATCCAAATAACCGTATTTCTGGCCTAAATGTGACAGTCACTTATGCACGTGTAATCCCAGATGTGCAGTATATCAGAGGCTTTTTTCACACCAGTAACCAAAAAGCCGTATTTCTGGCCTAAATGTGACAGTCACTTATGCTTGTCTAATCCCAGATGTGCAGTATATTAGAGGTTTTTTTTTACCCCAGTAACCAAAAAGCCATATTTCTGGCCTAAATGTGACAGTCACGTATGCATGTGTAATCCCAGATGTGCAGTATATCAGAGGCTTTTTTCACCCCAGTAACCAAAAAGCCGTATTTCTGGCCTAAATGTGACAGTCACTTATGCTTGTCTAATCCTAGATGTGCATTATATTAAAGGGCTTTTTCACCCTAGTATGCAAAAAGATGTATTTTTTGCCTAAATGTGATAGTCATTAATGCAAGTCTTATCCCAGATGTGCAGTATATTAGAGGGTTTTTTCACCCCAGTAACCAAAAAGCCGTATTTCTGGCCTAAATGTGACAGTCACTTATGCTTGTCTAATCCCAGATGTGCAGTATATCAGAGGCTTTTTTCACCCCAGTAACCAAAAAGCCGTATTTTTGGCCTAAATGTGACAGTCACTTATGCACTTGTAATCCCAAAAATGCAGTATATCAGAGGCTTTTTTCACACCAGTATGCTAAAGCCGTATTTATGGCCTAAATGTGACAGTCACTTATGCACATGTAATCCCAGTTCTGCAATATATTAGAGGCTTTTTTAACCCCATTATCCAAATAACCGTATTTTTGGCCTAAATGTGACAGTCACTTATGCACGTGTAATCCCAGATGTGCAGTATATCAGAGGCTTTTTTCACCCCAGTAACCAAAAAGCCGTATTTCTGGCCTAAATGTGACAGTCACTTATGCACGTGTAATCCCATAAGTGCAGTATATCAGAGGCTTTTTTTACCCCAGTATGCCAAAGCCGTATTAATGGCCTAAATGTGACATTAACTTATGCTTGTCTAATCCCAGATGTGCAGTATATTAGAGAGTTTTTTCACCCCAGTAACCAAAAAGCTGTATTTCTGGCCTTAATGTGACAGTCACTTATGCTTGTCTAATCCTAGATATGCATTATATTAAAGGCTTTTTTCACCCTAGTAAGCAGAAAGATGTATTTTTTGCCTAAATCTGATAGTTACTTATGCAAGTCTTATCCCAGATGTGCAGTATATTAGAGGGTTTTTTCACCCCAGTAACCAAAAAGCCGTATTTCTGGCCTAAATGTGACAGCCACTTATGCATGTGTAATCCCAGATGTGCAGTATATCAGAGGCTTTTTTCATCCCAGTATGCCAAAGCATTATTTATGGCCTAAATGTGACAATTACTTATGCACGTGTAATACCAGATGTGTAGTATATCAGAGGCTTTTTTCACACCAGTATGCCAAAGCAGTATTTATGGCCTAAATGTGACAAACACTTATGCACATGTAATCCCAGATATGCAATATATTAAAGGCTTTTTTCACCCTAGTATCCAAATAGCCGTATTTCTGGCCTAAATGTGACAGTCACTTATGCTTGTCTAATCCCAGATGTGCAGTATATCAGAGTCTTTTTTCACCCCAGTAACCAAAAAGCTGTATTTCTGGCCTAAATGTGACAGTCACTTATGCACGTGTAATCCCAGATGTGTAGTATATCAGAGGCTTTCTTCACCCCAGTATGCCAAAGCCGTATTTATGGCCTAAATGTGACAGTCACTTATGCATGTGTAATCCCAGATGTGCAGTATATCAGAGGCTTTTTTCCCCCTTGTATGCCAAAGCCGTATTTATGGTCTAAATGTGACAGTTACTTATGCATGTGTAATCCCAGATGTGCAATATATTAGAGGCTTTTTTCACCCTAGTGTCCAAATAGCCGTATTTCTGGCATAAATGTGACAGTCACTTATGCTTGTCTAATCCCAGATGTGCAGTATATCAGAGGCTTTTTTCACCCCAGTAACCAAAAAGCTGAATTTCTGGCCTAAATGTGACAGTCAATTATGCACTTGTAATCCCAAAAATGCAGTATATCAGAGGCTTTTTTCACACCAGTATGCCAAAGCCGTATTTATGGCCTAAATGTGACAGTCACTTATGCACATGTAATCCCAGTTCTGCAATATATTAGAGGCTTTTTTAACCCCATTATCCAAATAACCGTATTTCTGGCCTAAATGTGACAGTCACTTATGCACGTGTAATCCCAGATGTGCAGTATATCAGAGGCTTTTTTCACACCAGTAACCAAAAAGCCGTATTTCTGGCCTAAATGTGACAGTCACTTATGCTTGTCTAATCCCAGATGTGCAGTATATTAGAGGGTTTTTTTTACCCCAGTAACCAAAAAGCCGTATTTCTGGCCTTAATGCGACAGTCACTTATGCTTGTCTAATCCTGGATGTGCATTATATTAAAGGGCTTTTTCACCCTAGTAAGCTAAAAGATGTATTTTTTGCCTAAATGTGATAGTCATTTATGCAATCTTATCCCAGATGTGCAGTATATCAGAGGCTTTTTTCACCCCAGTATGCCAAAGCCGTATTTCTGGCCTAAATGTAACAGTCACTTATGCATGTGTAATCCCAGATGTGCAGTATATCAGAGGCTTTTTTCACCCCAGTAACTAAAAAGCTGTATTTCTGGCCTAAATGTGACAGCCACTTATGCACGTGTAATCCCATAAGTGCAGTATATCAGAGGCTTTTTTCACCCCAGTATGCCAAAGCCGTATTTATGGCCTAAATGTGACATTAACTTATGCTTGTCTAATCCCAGATGTGCAGTATATTAGAGAGTTTTTTCACCCCAGTAACCAAAAAGCTGTATTTCTGGCCTTAATGTGACAGTCACTTATGCTTGTCTAATCCTAGATATGCATTATATTAAAGGCTTTTTTCACCCTAGTAAGCAGAAAGATGTATTTTTTGCCTAAATCTGATAGTTACTTATGCAAGTCTTATCCCAGATGTGCAGTATATTAGAGGGTTTTTTCACCCCAGTAACCAAAAAGCCATATTTCTGGCCTAAATGTGACAGTCACGTATGCATGTGTAATCCCAGATGTGCAGTATATCAGAGGCTTTTTTCACCCCAGTAACCAAAAAGCCGTATTTCTGGCCTAAATGTGACAGCCACTTATGCATGTGTAATCCCAGATGTGCAGTATATCAGAGGCTTTTTTCATCCCAGTATGCCAAAGCATTATTTATGGCCTAAATGTGACAATTACTTATGCACGTGTAATACCAGATGTGTAGTATATCAGAGGCTTTTTTCACACCAGTATGCCAAAGCAGTATTTATGGCCTAAATGTGACAAACACTTATGCACATGTAATCCCAGATATGCAATATATTAAAGGCTTTTTTCACCCTAGTATCCAAATAGCCGTATTTCTGGCCTAAATGTGACAGTCACTTATGCTTGTCTAATCCCAGATGTGCAGTATATCAGAGTCTTTTTTCACCCCAGTAACCAAAAAGCTGTATTTCTGGCCTAAATGTGACAGTCACTTATGCACGTGTAATCCCAGATGTGTAGTATATCAGAGGCTTTCTTCACCCCAGTATGCCAAAGCCGTATTTATGGCCTAAATGTGACAGCCACTTATGCATGTGTAATCCCAGATGTGCAGTATATCAGAGGCTTTTTTCCCCCTTGTATGCCAAAGCCGTATTTATGGTCTAAATGTGACAGTTACTTATGCATGTGTAATCCCAGATGTGCAGTATATCAGTGGCTTTTTTCACCCCAGTAACCAAAAAGCCATATTTCTGGCCTAAATATGACAGTCATTTATGCACGTGTAATCCCAGATGTGTAATATATCAGAGGCTTTTTTCACCCTACTATGTCAAAGCAGTATTTATGGCCTAAATGTGACAGTCACTTATGCACATGTAATCCCAGATATGCAATATATTAGAGCTTTTTTCACCCTAGTATCCAAATAGCCGTATTTCTGGCATAAATGTGACAGTCACTCATGCTTGTCTAATCCTAATGTGCAGTATATCAGAGTCTTTTTTCACCCCAGTAACCAAAAAGCCGTATTTCTTGCCTAAATGTGACAGTCACTTATGCACATGTAATCCCAGTTATGCAATATATTAGAGGCTTTTTTCACCCCATTATCCAAATAGCCGTATTTCTGGCCTAAATGTGACAGTCACTTATGCTTGTCTAATACCAGATAAGCAGTATATCAGAGGCTTTTTTCACCCCAGTAGCCAAAAAACTTTATTTCTGGCTTAAATGTGACAGTCACTTATGCACTTGTAATCCCAAAAATGCTGTATATCAGAGGCTTTTTTCACACCAGTATGCCAAAGCCGTATTTATGGCCTAAATGTGACAGTCACTTATGCACATGTAATCCCAGTTCTGCAATATATTAGAGGCTTTTTTAACCCCATTATCCAAATTACTGTATTTCTGGCCTAAATGTGACAGTCACTTATGCATGTGTAATCCCAGATGTGCAGTATATCAGAGGCTTTTTTCACCCCAGTAACCAAAAAGCTGTATTTCTGGCCTAAATGTGACAGTCACTTATGCTTGTCTAATCCCAGATGTGCAGTATATTAGAGGGTTTTTTCACCCCAGTAACCAAAAAGCCATATTTCTGGCCTAAATGTGACAGTTACGTATGCATGTGTAATCCCAGATGTGCAGTATATCAGAGTCTTTTTTTCACACCAGTAACCAAAAAGCCGTATTTTTGGCCTAAATATGACAGTCACTTATGCATGTGTAATCCCAGATGTGTAGTATATCAGAGGCTTTTTTCAACTCAGTATCCAAATAGCCGTATTTCTAGCATAAATGTGACAGTCACTTATGCTTGTCTAATCCCAGATGTGCAGTATATCAGAGTCTTTTTTCACACCAGTAACCAAAAAGCCGTATTTTTGGCCTAAATGTGACAGTCACTTATGCATGTGTAATCCCAGATGTGTAGTATATCAGAGGCTTTTTTCACCCCAGTATACCAAAGCCGTATTTATGGCCTAAATCTGACAGTCACTTATGCACATGTAATCCCAGATATGCAATATATTAGAGGCTTTTTTAACCCCATTATCCAAATAACCGTATTTCTGGCCTAAATGTGACAGTCAATTATGCACGTGTAATCTCAGATGTGCAGTATATCAGAGGCTTTTTTCACCCCAGTAACCAAAAAGCCGTATTTCTGGCCTAAATGTGACAGTCACTTATGCTTGTCTAATCCTAGATGTGCATTATATTAAAGGGCTTTTTCACCCTAGTAAGCAAAAAGATGTATTTTTTGCCTAAATGTGATAGTCACTAATGCAAGTCTTATCCCAGATGTGCAGTATATCTGAGGCTTTTTTCACCCCAGTAACCAACAAGCCGTATTTCTGGCCTAAATGAGACAGCCACTTATGCACGTGTAATCCCAGATGTGCAGTATATCAGAGGCTTTTTTCATCCCAGTATGCAAAAGCCGTATTTATGGCCTAAATGTGACAGTTACTTATGCATGTGTAATCCCAGATGTGCAGTATATCAGAGGCTTTTTTCACCCCTGTAACCAAAAAGCCATATTTCTGGCCTAAATGTGACAGTCACTTATGCATGTGTAATCCCAGATGTGCAGTATATCAGAGGCTTTTTTCACCCCAGTATGCCATAGCAGTATTTGTGGCCTAAATGTGACAGTCACTTATGCACATGTAATCCCAGATATGCAATATATTAGAGGCTTTTTTCACCCCATTATCCAAATAGCCGTATTTCTGGCCTAAATGTGACAGTCACTTATGCTTGTCTAATCCCAGATAAGAGGTATATCAGAGGCTTTTTTCATCCCAGTAACAAAAAAGCCGTATTTATGGCCTAAATGTGACAGTCACTTATGCACGTGTAATCCCAGATGTGCAGTATATCAAAGGCTTTTTTCACACCAGTATGCCAAAGCCGTATTTATGGCCTAAATGTGACAGTCACTTATGCACATATAATACCAGTTATGCAATATATTAGAGGCTTTTTTCACCCCAGTATCCAAATAGCCGTATTTCTGGCCTAAATGTGACAGTCACTTATGCTTGTCTAATCCCAGATGTGCAGTATATCACAGGCTTTTTTTACCCCAGTAACCAAAAAGCCGTATTTCTGGCCTAAATGTGACAGTCACTTATGCATTTGTAATCTCAGATATGCAGTATATCAGAGGCTTTTTTCACCCCAGTATGCCAAAGCCGTATTTATGGCCTAAATGTGACATTAACTTATGCTTGTCTAATCCCAGATGTGCAGTATATTAGAGAGTTTTTTCACCCCAGTAACCAAAAAGCTGTATTTCTGGCCTTAATGTGACAGTCACTTATGCTTGTCTAATCCTAGATATGCATTATATTAAAGGCTTTTTTCACCCTAGTAAGCAGAAAGATGTATTTTTTGCCTAAATCTGATAGTTACTTATGCAAGTCTTATCCCAGATGTGCAGTATATTAGAGGGTTTTTTCACCCCAGTAACCAAAAAGCCGTATTTCTGGCCTAAATGTGACAGCCACTTATGCATGTGTAATCCCAGATGTGCAGTATATCAGAGGCTTTTTTCATCCCAGTATGCCAAAGCATTATTTATGGCCTAAATGTGACAGTTACTTATGCACGTGTAATCCCAGATGTGTAGTATATCAGAGGCTTTTTTCACACCAGTATGCCAAAGCAGTATTTATGGCCTAAATGTGACAAACAC
This sequence comes from Bufo bufo, assembly GCF_905171765.1. Classification (NCBI taxonomy): domain Eukaryota; kingdom Metazoa; phylum Chordata; class Amphibia; order Anura; family Bufonidae; genus Bufo; species Bufo bufo. The sequence goes on from NC_053393.1 coordinate 301,171,092, forward strand.
TTATGCACATGTAATCCCAGATATGCAATATATTAAAGGCTTTTTTCACCCTAGTATCCAAATAGCCGTATTTCTGGCCTAAATGTGACAGTCACTTATGCTTGTCTAATCCCAGATGTGCAGTATATCAGAGTCTTTTTTCACCCCAGTAACCAAAAAGCTGTATTTCTGGCCTAAATGTGACAGTCACTTATGCACGTGTAATCCCAGATGTGTAGTATATCAGAGGCTTTCTTCACCCCAGTATGCCAAAGCCGTATTTATGGCCTAAATGTGACAGTCACTTATGCATGTGTAATCCCAGATGTGCAGTATATCAGAGGCTTTTTTCCCCCTTGTATGCCAAAGCCGTATTTATGGTCTAAATGTGACAGTTACTTATGCATGTGTAATCCCAGATGTGCAGTATATCAGAGGCTTTTTTCACCCCAGTAACCAAAAAGCCATATTTCTGGCCTAAATATGACAGTCATTTATGCACGTGTAATCCCAGATGTGTAATATATCAGAGGCTTTTTTCACCCTACTATGTCAAAGCAGTATTTATGGCCTAAATGTGACAGTCACTTATGCACATGTAATCCCAGATATGCAATATATTAGAGCTTTTTTCACCCTAGTATCCAAATAGCCGTATTTCTGGCATAAATGTGACAGTCACTCATGCTTGTCTAATCCTAATGTGCAGTATATCAGAGTCTTTTTTCACCCCAGTAACCAAAAAGCCGTATTTCTTGCCTAAATGTGACAGTCACTTATGCACATGTAATCCCAGTTATGCAATATATTAGAGGCTTTTTCACCCCATTATCCAAATAGCCGTATTTCTGGCCTAAATGTAACAGTCACTTATGCTTGTCTAATACCAGATAAGCAGTATATCAGAGGCTTTTTTCACCCCAGTAACCAAAAAGCTTTATTTCTGGCCTAAATGTGACAGTCACTTATGCACTTGTAATCCCAAAAATGCTGTATATCAGAGGCTTTTTTCACACCAGTATGCCAAAGCCGTATTTATGGCCTAAATGTGACAGTCACTTATGCACATGTAATCCCAGTTCTGCAATATATTAGAGGCTTTTTTAACCCCATTATCCAAATAACTGTATTTCTGGCCTAAATGTGACAGTCACTTATGCTTGTCTAATCCCAGATGTGCAGTATATTAGAGGGTTTTTTCACCCCAGTAACCAAAAAGCCATATTTCTGGCCTAAATGTGACAGTTACGTATGCATGTGTAATCCCAGATGTGCAGTATATCAGAGTCTTTTTTTCACACCAGTAACCAAAAAGCCGTATTTTTGGCCTAAATGTGACAGTCACTTATGCATGTGTAATCCCAGATGTGTAGTATATCAGAGGCTTTTTTCACCTCAGTATCCAAATAGCCGTATTTCTAGCATAAATGTGACAGTCACTTATGCTTGTCTAATCCCAGATGTGCAGTATATCAGAGTCTTTTTTAACACCAGTAACCAAAAAGCCGTATTTTTGGCCTAAATGTGACAGTCACTTATGCATGTGTAATCCCAGATGTGCAGTATATCAGAGATTTTTTTCACACCAGTATGCCAAAGCAGTATTTATGGCCTAAATGTGACAGTCACTTATGCACATGTAATCTTAGATGTGCAGTATATCAGAGGCTTTTTTCACCCCAGTATGCCAAAGCCGTATTTATAACCTATATGTGACAGTTACTTATGCATGTGTAATCCCAGATGTGCAGAATATCAGAGGCTTTTTTCACCCCAGTATGCCAAAGCCGTATTTATGGCCTAAATGTGACAGTCACTTATGCACATGTAATCCCAGATATGCAATATATTAGAGGCTTTTTTCACCCTAGTGTCCAAATAGCCATATTTCTGGCATAAATGTGACAGTCACTTATGCTTGTCTAATCCCAGATGTGCAGTATATCAGAGGCTTTTTTCACCCCAGTAACCAAAAAGCTGTATTTCTGGCCTAAATGTGACAGTCACTTATGCACTTGTAATCCCAAAAATGCAGTATATCAGAGGCTTTTTTCACACCAGTATGCCAAAGCCGTATTTATGGCCTAAATGTGACAGTCACTTATGCACATGTAATCCCAGTTCTGCAATATATTAGAGGCTTTTTTAACCCCATTATCCAAATAACCGTATTTCTGGCCTAAATGTGACAGTCACTTATGCACGTGTAATCCCAGATGTGCAGTATATCAGAGGCTTTTTTCACCCCAGTAACCAAAAAGCCGTATTTCTGGCCTAAATGTGACAGTCACTTATGCTTGTCTAATCCTAGATGTGCATTATATTAAAGGGCTTTTTCACCCTAGTAAGCAAAAAGATGTATTTTTTGCCTAAATGTGATAGTCACTAATGCAAGTCTTATCCCAGATGTGCAGTATATCTGAGGCTTTTTTCACCCCAGTAACCAACAAGCCGTATTTCTGGCCTAAATGAGACTGCCACTTATGCACGTGTAATCCCAGATGTGCAGTATATCAGAGGCTTTTTTCACCCCTGTAACCAAAAAGCCATATTTCTGGCCTAAATGTGACAGTCACTTATGCATGTGTAATCCCAGATGAGCAGTATATCATAGATTTTTTTCACCCCAGTATGCCAAAGCAGTATTTATGGCCTAAATGTGACAGTCACTTATGCACATGTAATCCCAGATGTGCAGTATATCAGAGGCTTTTTTCACCCCAGTATGCCAAAGCCGTATTTATAACCTATATGTGACAGTTACTTATGCATGTGTAATCCCAGATGTGCAGAATATCAGAGGCTTTTTTCACCCCAGTAACCAAAAAGCCATATTTATGGCCTAAATGTGACAGTCACTTATGCATGTGTAATCCCAGATGTGCAGTATATCAGAGGCTTTTTTCACCCCAGTATGCCAAAGCCGTATTTATGGCCTAAATGTGACAGCCACTTATGCACATGTAATCCCAGATATGCAATATATTAGAGGCTTTTTTCACCCTAGTATCCAAATAGCCGTATTTCTGGCCTAAATGTGACAGTCACTTATGCAAGTGTAATCCCAGATGTGCAATATATTAGAGGTATTTTTTTACCCCAGTAACTAAAACGCCGTATTTCTGGCCCAAATATGACAGTCACTTATGCCTGTCTAATCCCAGATGTGCAGTATATTAGAGGGTTTTTTCACCCCAGTAATCAAAAAGCTGTATTTCTTGTAAATTTAAGTTTTATTAAAGTTTTCAGAATAGTAAATTATAATATAAACCAAATCAAATTGGTATAAGAAAGCAGGTATTAAATTCAAGTGTTTTCTATAATAATCATCAATCAGAGATTCTTACATTTTGTCAAAGAATACAATTTGAGTAGATAACCTGTTTGAGCGTTCAGTGAAAACAACCTGTTATCACAGGCATGAATATCTCTTATTCTTTATCTTTATAAACTGCATACATATCCACATAACATGGAATCACGATCAGTTCGAGGTTCAAGACGATTAGTACATAGGTCTACATGTGATAGGTTTCTCTTATTCACAGTAAAACTTTTATTGTAACAAGTCTGGTTAAGTTCATATATGTACTAACAATACGAACTAAATAAAAGTACTAATCCTACACAGTAGGTATGGTAATAAGGGTAAAACATTTTTAGTAATGTAAATTTGCATTAGGTTAGATAGCCTCTTATCTTGAGCGAGCCCTATAAGACTTCTTCGAAATAGATTAAGTAGTATTGTTCCAAAAGCTGTATTTCTGTCCTAAATGTGACAATCACTTATGCACGTGTAATCCCAGAGGTGCACTATATTTAACAGATGTATTTTTTTAACCCCAGACAGCAAAAAGCTGAATTTCTGGACTTGCATACATGCAGATAGCCTTTGCTGGTGCACTATCGTTGCATAAAATGGCTGCCGATTATGTATTGATATTGACTAACTGAAGAAAAAAAAGTTCAATTTCAGCAGTAGTTGGCTCAGGGCAGGCTTAAAAGAATTGTGCACTGCACCCACAAAACACATTTGCTGTAGATCTCTGAGTACAAAAAACAGTTCTTGATAAAATTTCTCCCTGATCTCTCCCTCACAGCAGCTGCAGCCTCTCCCTATACTAATCCGAGCAGAGTGACGGGCGGCGCAACGTGACTCCAGCTTAAATAGAGGCTGGGTCACATGCTGCAGTTGGCCAATCCCACCATGCCAATAGTAGGCATGGCTGTGATGGCCTTTTGGGGCAAGTAGTATGACGCTTGTTGTTTGGCTGCTGTGCAGCCTTTCAAAATGCGCCAAGAAAGCGCCGAACACCGAACCCAAACTTTTGCGTAAATGTTCGGGTCCGGGTGCCGAAAAACCTAAAGTTCAGTACGAACCCGAACTTTACAGTTCGGGTTCGCTCAACTCTACCCCTCACCTTCCATACATATGCCCCCTATACCTGTTTTCATGTCTGAGCTTTCCTTTTGCCCAGGGGTGCACCTAGCCTTTCTGCTGCCTGAGGTGATAACTGAAACGGCCTCCCCCCTGCCAATTTCTTAACCTTAACCCCTTTGCCACAATGAAAGTGCTTATTGCCCATTGCCCTTCTGCTGCCCCCCTCTTGCCCTTTCCTGCTTCTGCCTGTCTGGGCATTAGATTATCCTGGCAGATTTGTTTACTTTCTCACCTTCTTGTTTTGTTGAATACAAAACTTTATTGATACACAAGCCTGGCTGCTCTGCACAGAGATGAGTCACAGGCTGTACACCCACCACTCTGCTCTGCCTGCAGCAGTTACTCCCTCTATAACTCCTTATACTTCTCACTCAGTGTCTAAATCCAATCACTGACTGTCCACAGGCTCTTCCCTCACCATCTCCAGAGTGTAATAAACAGCTTGTGTATCCAAAAACATCTGTATCTAATCCTATCATCGGGGGCGGATTAAGTGCATGATAGGCCCGGGGCTGTTTACCCAACTTGGGCCCCTCCCTCCATTTTAGTTTTTTTTTTTTTTTTTTGTATGAAGAGGCTGCGGTGCTTCATGATCGCCTCAGTCTCTTCCTAAGGCCTAGTTCATACGAACGTATGGCTTTTTCAGTGTTTTGCGGTCCGTTTTTCACGGATCCGTTGTTCCGTTTTTTGTTTCCGTTTCTGTTCTGTTTTTCCATTCCGTTTGGCATATACAGTATACAGTAATTACATAAAATTGGGCTAGGCATGAAATTTTCAATAGATGGTTCAGCAAAACCGGAACGGATACGGAAGACATACGGATGCATTTCCGTATGTATTCCGGTTTTTTTGTGGACCCATTGACTTGAATAGAGCCACAGAATTTGATTTGCGGGCAATAATAGGACATGTTCTATCTTTCAACGGAAGGGAAAAACGAAAATACGGAAACTAAATGCATACGGAGTAGATTCAGTTTTTTTTGCGGAACCATTGAAATGAATGGTTCCGTATACGGAACACAAAAGAAAAGGCCCGTACATTTGCAAAAAAAAAAGTTTGTGTGAACTAGGCCTAAGCCATATGACATCTTCAGACAAAAAAAAATACCCCAAATTGGGTCCTAAACTTAAAAATTTGGTCGCCAAATTTAAAATACATATAATTATAATAAAAAAGACATGGAGGAGAATACAGCACCACATACCTCTTACATCCAGTGACATCTCCTGTCATGTAGACCTTCTCTTTCCTCTTCTCCTCCATTTGACCCAGACCACCATGGCAAATTCTTTCAGCCGCATCTCGTCTCTACAGTTTGTAACACAGACACGTTAGATTTCTCAATTTTTCCATCAACCTCCTCATCCTGGTGTCCCCACAGTGTCATCCTGCTGCCACCCACAATACTGTGCCCGTTTTGCTCCCCAATGTCCAAGGTACTATACTGCTGAAAAAATAGTGACCCTAAGGCCTCATGCACACGACCGTTGTGTGCATCCGTGGCCGTTGTGCCGTTTTCCATTTTTTTTCGCGGACCCATTGACTTTCAATGGGTCCGTGGAAAAATCGGAAAATGCACCGTTTTGCAGCCGCATCCGTGATGCGTGTTTCTTGGCCGTGAAAAAAATATGACCTGTCCTATTTTTTTCACGGCCAACGGTTCACAGACCCATTCAAGTCAATGGGTCCGTGAAAAAACACGGATGCACACAAGATTGGCATCCGTGTCCGTAGGTTACTTTCATACAGACGGATCTGAAGATCCGTCTGCATAAAAGCTTGAAAACTCAAATCCGACAGTATATTCTAACACAGAGGCGTTCCCATAGTGATGGGGACGCTTCTAGTTAGAATATACTACGAACTGGGTACATGACGGCCCCCTGCTGCCTGGCAGCACCCGATCTCTTACAGGGGGCTGTGATCCGCACAATTAACCCATCAGGTGTGTAACCTGAGGGGTTAATTGTGCGTATCTTAGCCCCCTGTAAGAGATCAGGTGCTGCCAGGCACGAGGGGGCAGACCCCCCTCCCTCCCCAGTTTTAATTTCATTGGTGGCCAGTGCGGCCCCCCCTCCTCCCTCTATTGTAATATCATTGGTGGCCAATTTGCGGCCCCCCTGCTATTGTAATATTATTGGTGGCCAGTGTGCGGCCTCCCCCGTCCCCCCCTCCCTCCCTCTATTGTATTATCATTGGTGTCCAGTGTGCGCCCCCCCCGGCCCCCCCTCTATTGTGTTAATATCATTGGTGGCCAGTGTGCAGCCTCCGCTCTCCCCCCCCCCCCGATCATTGGTGGCAGCGGAGAGTTCCGATCGGAGTCCCAGTTTAATCGCTGGGGCTCCGATCGGTAACCATGGCAACCAGGATGCTACTGCAGGCCTGGTTGCCATGGTTACTTAGCAATATTACAATATTAGAAGCCTCATACTTACCTTCTGCGCTGTCTGTGACCGGCCGGGAGCTCCTCCTACTGGTAAGTGACAGATCATTAAGCACTGCGCCGCACAGACCTGTCACTTACCAGTAGGAGGAGCTCCCGGCCGGACACAGACAGCGCAGCAGGTAAGTATGATGCTTCTAATATTGTAATATTGCTAAGTAACCATGGCAACCAGGCCTGCAGTAGCATCCTGGTTGCCATGGTTACCGATCGGAGCGCCAGCGATTAAACTGGGACTCCGATCGGAACTCTCCGCTGCCACCAACGATCGGGGGGGGGGGGGGAGAGGGGAGGCCGCACACTGGCCACCAATGATATTAACACAATAGAGGGGGGGCCGGGGGGGCCGCACACTGGCCACCAATGATATTAATACAATAGAGGGGGGCCGGGGGGGGGCGCACACTGGCCACCAATGATAATACAATAGAGGGAGGGAGGTGGGGCCGGGGGAGGCCGCACACTGGCCACCAATGATAATACAATAGAGGGAGGGGGGCGGGGGGTTGCGCACACTGGCCACCAATGATATTCAAACTGGGGAGGGAGGGGGGTCTGCCCCCTGCTGCCTGGCAGCCCCTGATCTCTTACAGGGGGCTATGATAAGCACAATTAACCCCTTCAGGTGCGGCACCTGAGGGGTTAATTGTGCTGATCACAGCCCCCTGTAAGAGATCGGGTGCTGCCAGGCAGCAGGGGGCAGTCATGTTCACAGTTCGTAGTATATTCTAACTTGAAGCGTCCCCATCACCATGGGAACGCCTCTGTGTTAGAATATACTGTCGGATATGAGTTTCACGATGTAACTCAAATCCGATGGTATATTCTAACATAGAGGCGTTCCCATGGTGATGGGGACGCTTCAAGTTAAAATATACCATTGGATTGGAGAAAACTCCGATCCTATGGTATATTAACTCCTGACTTTACATTGAAAGTCAATGGGGGACGGATCCTTTTGCAATTGCACCATATTGTGTCAACGTCAAACGGATCCGTCCCCATTGACTTGCATTGTAAGTCAGGACGGATCCGTTTGGCTCCGCACGGCCAGGCGGACACCAAAACGACTTTTTTTTTCATGTCCGTGGATCCTCCAAAAATCAAGGCAGATCCACGGACGAAAAAACGGTCACGGATCACGGACCGCAAAAAAAAAAACGGTCGTGTGCAGGAGGCCTAATAGACATAATTAGAGTTATTTATCAAACTGGTGTAAAGTAGAACTGGATTTCCAAAAGAGCTGTCAAATATGAAAGGTGGAATCTGATTGGCTGCTATGGGCAACTAAGCCAGTTCTACTTTACACCAGTTTAATAAATTGCCCTAAATGTCCCTATAGTGTCCACAGCAGCTATAATGTCCCCTAGAGTGCCCCGAGTAATAATACCACCCTCTATTTTGCTCCAGGCAATAATCCCTGTATAGTGTCTCCCAAAATAATAGAATTGCCCTTACAGTGCCTCCCCAATAGCAACACCCCCATATAGTAATTTCCACCACACTGTCCCATATAGTAATCCCCCACACAGTAATTTCCCCCAAACTGCCCCATATAGTAGTTTGCCCCCCCACAGTAATTTCCCCTTCATAGTAATTTGCCCCACACTGCCCCCACATAGTAATTTCCACCACACTGCCCCCATATAGTAGTTTGCCCCCCCACAGTAATTTCCACCACACTGCCCCACATAGTAATTTGCCCCCACATAGAAATTACCCCACTGTCCCCACATAGAAATTACCCCACACTGTCCCCACATAGCAATTACCCCACACTGTCCCCACATAGCAATTACCCCACACTGTCCCCACATAGCAATTACCCCACACTGTCCCCACATAGAAATTACCCCACACTGTCCCCACATAGAAATTACCCCACACTGTCCCCACATAGAAATTACCCCACACTGTCCTCACATAGCAATTACCCCACTGTCCCCACATAGCAATTACCCCACACTGTCCCCACACAATAGTTTCCCCCATACTGCCCCCACATAGTAATTTTCCCCCACACTGCACTATATAGTAATTTGCCCCCACATAGTAGTCCCTCCCATAATAATTTACCCCCACACTCCCCCATATAGTAATTTGCCCCCACATATTATTCCCTCCCATAATAATTTGGCCCCACAGCCCCCACATTCTCCCTCCCCCCCATGTACTCAATGTCTCTTAATATGTCCTACTGTTTGTCCCCCACCCCCCACATGTCCCCCAAAGTAGGCACATGAAATAAAAAATGAAAAGCTAAATACTCACCTACGTCCAGGGCCAGGCACTTGCTCGCAGAGGAAGGCGGGATGAGGCAGTGCTGCGTCCCGGCACAGGCGTGCAATGATGTCATCACGCACGCCTGCGCCGGGATTTCACTACCGAATAGGCCTCAGGCCTATGCGGGCTGAAGCCTATGGCGGTGATCGGCGACGGGACAGGGAGCTATGCGCTCCCTGCCCCGCCGCTGTATGTGGGCGTTCGGGTCGGCGTTGGGCCCCCCAGCGGTGCTGGGCAAGGGGCAGCCGACCCGAATGTTCCTATTGTAATCCGCCACTGCCTATCATGTATGTGCCTGATACAGAGCCTGTTGTGTGTGATACTGCCTACTGAAGTGTGTATCTAATCCCATCTTCTATGATACAGCCTGCTGAGCTGTGTATATCTAATCCTATCTTGTATGATCCTGCCTGCTGTGCTGTGTAGCTAAACCCTTATGCACACAACCGTATCTATTTTGCAATCCACATTTTTTGCAGTCCCCTTGAGTTCTATGAATTTGAGGACCAGAATAGGACATGTTCTATCCTTTCTGGAGCTGACATACGGATATGGAAAGTACACTGATGAAGTCCCTGTGTTTTCCAGATCCGTATGTTAGGTCTGTGAAAGATAGAATATGTCCTATTCTAGACCTCATAATGCAGATCGAAAAAACCCATAGAACTCAATGGGACAGCATTGATTTTTTTAATCACACACGGACAGTATCCTTATTTAGTGGATCTGCGACTGCAGATGGCAAAACAGATACAGTTGTGTGCCTGAGCTCTATCACTCATACTGAGCTCCCATAACTGTGACATCCACGATGCTCCCATAACAGTGACATGTTAATAGGACATGATCTTTTCTTTTTACGGAATGAACATACGGACATATGGAAACGGAATGCACATGGAGTAACTTCCTTGGTTTCGAATAGAATCTGCAAAAAAACGAACACGGAAAGAAAATATGTTTGTGTGCATGAGCTCTTAGGGCTCATACACACTAATGTATTTTCTTTCCGTGTCTGTACCCTTTTTTTTAGGACCTTATGCGGAACCATTCATTTCAATAGATCCACAAAAAAAACTGAAGTTACTCCGTGTGCATTCCGTTTCCGTATGTCCGTATTTCCATTTTGCAAAACAATAGAACATGTCCTATTATTGTCCACATTACGGACAAGGATAGTACTGTTCTATTAGGGGCCAGCTGTTCCCTTCCGCAAAATACGGAATGCACACGGACGCCATCTGTATTTTTTCTGGATTCATTTTTTTGCGGACCGCAAAATACATACGGTCGTGTGCATGAACCGTTAGGCTTACAAAAACTGATGTAAAATACTGACTAAATACTAATCATGACAGAGTGGCCAAAGGCCTCATGCACACAACCGTGCTGTTTTTTTGCGGACCGCAAACTGCGGATCTGCAAAAAAACGGAAGCCGCCCGTGTGCCTTCCGCAATTTATGGAACGGGTGGCCCATTGTAGACATGCCTTTTCTTGTCCGCAAAACAGACAAGAATAGGACATGCTATATTTTTTTTGCGGGGCCTCGGAACGGAGCAACAGATCCGGACAGCACACATTGCGGCTCCATTGAAGTGAATGGGTCCGCATCCGAGCCGCAAAAACTCCGGCTCGGATGCAAACCATAACTACGGTCGTGTGCATGAAGCCTAAAAGGAAGAAAATTATGAACTGCTGAAGATGATTCTACTATGATTTTTTTTATTCCATATAACCACATAGAGTTATCGCTAATTCAAAGCCATCTTACACAAGATCAACATCAAAAGACACAAAGACCTGCAGTTGTATTTTTTTTATTACAATACAGCATTTTCCTAAAATAAATTTATTGCTATCATGTTGGCTGTAGAAATCACTATTCAGATCTCCTTTTCCTTGAGAGAGTGTTTTGTTGGAATGCATCAGATCTGCAGTTGTATTTTTCTTATTTTACAACAGAACTCCCATGTCTAATGTAGTGTTAACCTTTGCCATTTGAAAATCAGAGTGAGATGCTTGAAAATTCAAACAATCAGATATAGCTAAATGTCTGGCAATAAATGCTGCAGAGAAAGAAAGTAATGAGAACTTGTTGAGGTTGAAGTGTTATTGTCATTCTTTTTTTTATTTTTGTAATGTGTAAGGGCAATGATACTGGCCATTTTTGTAATATTCTTTAATTACTAAAATCGTACATTTCCATTAGAAAAAATAGCTGTAAAGTCACCCATTTTGAGGCTTAGGCTATTTTCACATTTGCTTTTGGTGTGGATCTGTCGTTGAAAATGCAGAGATGGATCTGTTCAGATAATACAGCCGTCTGCATCCGTTCAGAATGGATCCATTTGTATTATCTTTAACATTGCCAAAACGTCTTGAACACAATTGAAAGTCATTGGAGGACGGATCCGTTTTCTATTGTGCCAGATTGTGTCATAGAAAACGGATCCTTCCCGATTGACTTACATTGTGTGTCAGAACGGATCCGTTTGGCTCAGTTTCGTCAGAGGGACACCAAAACGCTGCAAGCAGCATTTTGGTGTCCGCCTCCAAAGAGGAATGGAGACGGAACTGAGGCAAACTGATGCATTCTGAGCGGATCCTTATCCATTCAGAATGCATTAGGGCAAAACTGATCCGTTTTGGACCGCTTGTGAGAGCCCTGAACGGATCTCACAAAACACCAGTGTAAAAGTATCCTTAGCGACACTCCTCTGTCTTCTGTTTACATAACAGTGGAGACTTGCTAACACTGACTGTGTTATGTAAACAGAAGACAGAGGTGTGTTGCTGAGGCTCAAAATGGGCCACATTAGAGCTCTTTTTCTAATGGAAATATATGAGTTCAGTAATTAAAGTATAGTACAAAAATAGTCAGTATCACTGCCCGTACACATTACAAAAATGAAAAAAAGAATGACAGTTAAATTTTAACTTTTTGCTTAATATTTAATCCCTTCAGGACCAAGCCATTTCCACCTTAAAGGGACACTGACAGGCCTTCTGAGCATAGTTAGCTCTTTATATGCCCCCCTAGGTCTTATAATAAGTTCCCAATTCATATAAGTATTATCCCTGTGCGCATTATAAAACGTTAAAAATAATCTTTATAATCACCTCTCCTTTCTGCCCAAGGGGCGTTCTTTGTGGCGCATTTGTGCCCAGCCGCGTCCCAACTGCCGGGTCCTTAGACACGCCCATCTCATTAGTATTCACTTCGCTGGGCGGTATTTCTCAGTCCCCGACATTCGGAGATAATGCGCATGCGCCCGACACCCTCGCTCGCCGGGATCACATTGCGCCAAGTGAATACTAATGAGATGGGCGTGTCTAAGGACCCGGCAGTTGGGACGCGGCTGGGCACAAATGCGCGACAAAGAACGCCCCTTGGACAGAAAGGAGAGGTGATTATAAAGATTATTTTTAACGTTTTATAATGCGCACAGGGATAATACTTATATGAATTGGGAACTTATTATAAGACCTAGGGGGGCATATAAAGAGCTAACTATGCTCAGAAGGCCTGTCAGTGTCCCTTTAAATGAGTATTCCACTTCATTGGAGTGGGTTTGCTTTGAAAGTATTGTGCAGGTTTTAAAAATGTCTAATATATTGTAATAAACGTCTTTTGCACTGTTATCTAAAATCTACTTACTTCTGAGGCCCCTTTCACACGGGAGGCATATTCCGCGCGGGTGCAATGCATGATGCAAACGCATTGCGCCTGCACAGAATCTGGACCCATTAATTTCAATGGGTCTGTGTCACGGCCTATGGTGTACGCTGTGACACTGTTGCCACACTTGTGGTTCCCCGAGGCAAAGTGTTGCTGTGTGAGCATGCGGTGGCAGTGTCTCGGCCTTCTGGGTGATTGCCGTGACATGGTTTCCACGCATGCTGTTGCCGGTGGTTACGTGTTTGGTATGCTTGTGTGTGCACTTCCCCTTTAAGTTGTAGCCTCCCTCTGTCTGGTGCTGTAAGGGTTAACTCCCTGACTGGGTGTGGTCACTTGGCATATATCTTCTGTGGTTTCCTGGCTGGAGTCAGTTGTATTTCAGCTGTTGTTGGTGGTGGAGCTCTGCTCCAGTGCAGGGTATGCCATCTGTCCAGTGAGGGCCACCCTTGTGGTCGCCAATGTCATCCCGGTGTCTCCTTCCCTTCCTTTCCCTATTTTTATGGAGTGGGTTATGTTCAGGGTGTTTGTATGTCTAGTTTGGTGTTACATGTCTGGTGGTGTTTGGTGTCCAGCATGGTTGCTAGACATTCCCCCTGTATCATGTTTATTGCAGCTTTGGGTGTCCTTGGTTCCTGTGTGGTTTGGGGTGTGTGCTGTGTCCCTTAATGTTGGTGTGGTCAGCAGCACTAGTGCACGGGTTCCAATCAGTGTGTCTGTGGCAGGTAAGTGTGTAATTGGTTTCACTTACCTGCCATCTCCTTATGCTGTATGTGTTCCCCTCTCCTTGCACCCTGGCCTCAGATTGAGACTCCTGTTCCTCCATGACTGGGATGAACAGGTTGTCTCTTCCCTGCTCCTTGGTGAGGGATTACCAGGGTGACTTAGCGTCTCTAGGAATCCTGAGTATGAGTCGTCCTACCATCGGGGTCAGGGAGAGGATTAGGGATGCTGTAGGAGGTGACCTGCTCCCTTATTACTCCTTTTGGCCAGGCTGATCCCCTTTACATCACCTGAAGTTGGCTTGCTTAATAATCCTGACATGTAACAGTAAGATAAGGTTTTGTTGTAGCTTTTTCTGTTTCTTTTTCCAGTTGCCTGTGCAGTTCTTGTTTAGTGTCACTTGGTCTTTCCCTATATGCTGGTATGTTTCTGCCTTTTACATAGCTATCTGTCTGTATTTGTTTCTGCATTACTGTGTGTCTGTCAATCGGTCTGAGCCTGTCTGTCTGCAAATCTTACAATGTGTCTATGTTTTTCGCTATGTATCTCTCACTTTTTTCCATCTCTCTGTGTGTATGTATTGTTCTGTCTTTCTCACAAACATCACATGACAGAGGATGCACTTTTCAATGTGTGTTTCAAGAAAGAGAAGCAGACCTGGAAGATGTGGGGTGCATAATTTAAAAACAGAGTCACTTAAGAGGCTTATATCTATCAGGTTAGGTTAAGTGCACCACCTACACACCAACGCTACAGGAGTGGAAAAAAAGTTACATAACAGAGTACCCATTTAAGTACCATGCCAAATGTAACAAATGTGGTAATAACTTTTAAATGCTTTTACTTATCCAAGCCATTCTGAGATTATTTTCTTATGACACTTTGTACTGCTTGTTAGTTGTGAATTTGTGTCAATATGTTTTACTTTCATTTATAAAAAAAAAAAAAAAATTACAGAAAGTTTGGTAAATCTTGCAATTAAAAAATGTGAATTTCTTTGCTTTTAAAACAATAGTGATACCTCATGAAATAGTTATTACTTAACATTCCCCATATGTCTACTTTATGTTGACATCAATTTTGTAAATGTCATTTTATTTTTTAAGATGTTAGAAGGCTTTACAAAGCAATTTTCAAAATTTTAAAGAAAATTTTCAGCAGTGACGTTTTGAAGGACCAGTTTCTTTCTGAAGTCACTTTGAGGTATTTACATCAAAGAAACCACCTATAAATGGGCTCATTTTAGAAACTACGCCCCTCAGACTATTACAAAATTGATGATAGAATCATGTTTACCTTTTAGGTGTTCCACAGGAATTAACGCAAAATGGAGCTGAAATTTAATTTCAGTTTTTTTTTTTTTCATTTTAATCCATTATCTGTAACACAGCAAGAGTTAACAGCAATACAAACCTGTATTTATTACCCTGCAGTTTACAGAAACACCACATGTTTGTACTGCTTGTTAAATGTGAATTTGAGTCGATACTGTGTGTTTTACCTTCATTTATAACAAAAAATACTAAATTTACAGAAAGTTTAATAAATCTTGCTATTTAAAAAATGTTAATTAGTTTGCTTTTAAGACAATAGTGATACCTCATAAAATAGTTATTACTTAACATTCCTCATATGTCTACTTTATGATGATAGAATCATGTTAACCTTTTAGGAGCTGAAATGTTTTTTTTTTTTTTTCTATTTTAATCAATTGTTATCTGTAACACAGCAAGGGTTAACAGCGATACAAACCTCCATATTTATTACCCTGCAGTTTACAGAAACACGAAATGGGAGAGCTTTAAATCCACATTGAGTAATTGCACAAAACAATTTATTCCTTTAGGTAACAAGTATAAACGGCTAAAATTAAACCCCCAATGGCTTAAATCTACTGCAGAAAGGGCAATAAAAGACAAAAAAAAGTCATTTAACCTCTTCCGGACACAGGGCGTACAGGTACGCCCTTATGTCCTGGTACTTAAGGACAAAGGGCGTACCTGTACGCCCTGTGTATATTCGATCACCGGCGGGCGGTGATCGGAACCCGGTGCCTGCTCAAATCATTGAGCAGGCACCTGGGGCAAATGTGCAGGGGGGTCCTGTGACCCCCTTCCCCGTGTAGGCGATCGCAGTAAACCGCAGGTCAATTCAGACCTGTGGTTTGCTGCGTTTCCTAGTTATTCGGGTCTCTGAGGACCCGATAACTAGGAACAGGATGGTGATCGGGGGTGTGATTTTACCCCACCAATCACCATCCTGCGATCTTGAGTGGTGATGGTGACATCACCTCTCAGGATCGCTTCTGATTGGTAGAAGAGCAGGCCGGCGGGAGTTTCAAATGATAGCAGCGCTCCTCTCCTCCTCCTTTTGTGTCCGGAGCCGGAGGAGAGAGGAGCGCTGCTGCTGCACGTGTGATCTGAGCCAGCATCTGTGCCCCAGCACCCATCCTTTCCCCCAGTACCTGTGCCACCCCAATCTTTATCAGCAGGTAATTAGGGAAAGTATAGGGAAAGGTTGGGCTAGGCAGAGATATAAAAGGGAAAGCTAGTGGTAAAAAAACAAGTTTGATTGCATCACCCTAAGTAGGGTGTCTGGGGTCCACAGCACAGCTGTGTGACCCTAGACCCCCCCAGGGGTGCTGCTGCTTGCCCCCTGCCCCCCACAACTTTTTTGGGGCGCAGGCTTTTTTTTTGTGCATACGCTGACTGTGGCCGGCACTCTTACCGTCTGGCCACTGTTAGCGCATCGCACACCCCACCGCTGATCAACTTCAGACGGTTGATCAGCGGTTTTGAATTCATTTTTTTACTTTTTTTTCCCATTTTCCCCCCTTTTTTTTTGTTAGTCTTTTTTTTCTGTTAGTTTTAGGGATAAGTCTGCGAACACCCGTGCCCCCACACACACGCACACCAAATAAAGATTTACACACACGCACATACACACGCAGACACACACTCCCCTATGGCCCGCCGGATGTTCTCGGCCGAGGAGGCATACGCCCAGCTTGCCTCTGACTCAGAGAGTCCCAGTGAGGACGAGGATGACCCCACTTTCCTGTTGTCACCCGTGTCCTCCTCATCATCTAGCGATGATGATGAGCCCCCAAAGCGGCGGAGACGCCGCCAGGTGGAGCAAGGGGACCGCCATGCTAGGGACTCTGTGGCCCACACTAGTACGAGCAGCTCTGGGGCTCGTACTAGTTTTCCGGCTCACCAGTTAAATCCACCGGAGCACCCTGCCGGTGAACTTGTCTGGTGTACCCCAGAGCGATATGAGCCCGTGATTCCTGATTTTGTAGGCCAATCAGGAATCCAGATTTCCACAGTGGGCTACACTGAATATGACTTTTTAAGTCATTTTTTCAGTGACCAACTGGTAAATCTAATGGTGGAGCAGACGAACCTGTACAGGTTGTTGCTCAACGCCCGGGCTCCTTTTTGGCTAGGCCTGGTGGCTGGACGCCGGTCAGTGCAGCCGAGAAAAGGACATTTTGGGGCCTCGTGCTGCATATGGGCCTGGTCAAGAAACCTAGTGTCAGGCATTACTGGAGTGGGGACGTCCTCTACCAGGCCCCACTTTACAGTACGGCCATGACACGCTCCCGGTTTGAGGCCATCCGGAAATGTCTGCATTATTCAGATAATATACACCAATATGTGACTCACAGAAGTGAGTACTTGTGCCACGCCTGCACGTGAGATGAAACACCAAAGAAAAAAGGCCAGCACAGAAATGAATATATATAATCTTTATTATGGTCTCAAAACGGGACCGGAAGTAAAAATACAAATACAATACAATACTATGGTGAATGGGAGACACACAGGAAGAAAAACCAACACCACTGGTAATGAGCATATAAGTATAAATATATATATATATATGTCAATCTAAATATCAAAGCTGATGAAGTCATATAGATATAACATAGTGTATGAATGAATGAAAAAGCCAGATATAAAGAATACAGGCAGAGCCATAGATAATGCAGCCGGATGAAAATCCAAAAAACAGTACAAGGATAAATAAAGTGCAAAGTGCCAAAATGCAAGTACATGAATCAGATTAATAAAACATCCATATAGGAACTATGACATAAAATACCTGAGTGGTGAACTGGATAACCCCAACGCACATTTCGCGTTAGCTTCTTCAGGGGACAAGATGTGTGTGTATAGATGGCTATTAGGACAGCTTTATATAGCTGAAATATTAACTGAAATAGGAGACAGCTGGGCAGAACATGTGTGGCCACACTACGAAGTGAGACGAGTGCGCTCCAGCCTGGAACGCATCGCATCACTTCCGGTATTCTCACTTCCGGTATAAACCTGTTTATATTGCACATGGTTTTATATGACCGTTTTTCCATAAACATTGATGTACCTGTACACATACACTTATGTTTTCACTTTTTGCTATGCTTATCATATGTTTTTTATGATTCTGTATATATATTTCTTCACTATTACTTATATTATATGGGCTTTGGCTTCATATGTATTTATACTTTTATTTGTATATATACTGTTTGCACTGCACTTATATCGTATTCCTGGAGCGCTCCATGGGTAATGTGATCGCTTTCCCTGCTTTCCATACCCAGGTAGCGCTCCGGTTTGCTTAATTATTATAATCCTATTCTGGACACATATGTATCATTATGTCATTACTGTGTTGCTGGTCTTCACGTGTCTTACACCTTTTTATCACTACATATACCTTTTCCCTGGTCTGTAGCTGCTTCTCCTCCCTGTTCCGATATACCGGAAGTGACATTTGCGTTCCACCAGAATACCGGAAGTGAGGCGATGCATTCCAGGCTGGAGCGCACTCGTCTCACTTCCTAGTGTGGCCACACATGTTCTGCCCAGCTGTCTCCTATTTCAGTTAATATTTCGGCTATATAAAGCTGTCCTAATAGCCATCTATACACACACATCTTGTCCCCTGAAGAAGCTAACGCAAAACGTGTGTTGGGGTATTTTATGTCATAGTTCCTATATGGATGTTTTATTAATCTGATTCATGTACTTGCATTTTGGCACTTTGCACTTTATTTATCCTTGTACTGTTTTTTGGATTTTCATCCGGCTGCATTATCTATGACTCTGCCTGTATTCTTTATATCTGGCTTTTTCATTCATTCATACACTATGTTATATCTATATGACTTCATCAGCTTTGATATTTAGATTAACATATATATATTTATACTTATATGCTCATTACCAGTGGTGTTGGTTTTTCTTCCTGTGTGTCTCCCATTCACCACAGTATTGTATTGTATTTGTATTTTTACTTCCGGTCCCGTTTTGAGACCATAATAAAGATTTTATATATTCATTTCTGTGCTGGCCATTATTCAGATAATGCAGCATGTCCCCCCCCAAGGTGATCCTGCCTATGACCATCTGTATAAGATACGGCCGATCATCGATAATTTTGGGGCCAAATTTGTACAGACCTATGTACCTGGAAGGGAGGTCGCGGTTGATGAGTCTCTCATTGCGTTCAAGGGGAGACTCATTTTCCGCCAGTATGTTCCCTCAAGGCGGGCGAGGTATGGCATGAAGCTGTACAAACTTTGAGAGTACCTCAGGGTACACTTACAAGTTTTGTGTGTACGAGGGGCAAGATTCCCGTATTCAACCCCCAGAATGTCCCCCCACTCTGGGTGTTAGCGGGAAACTTGTGTGGGACCTTATACACCCACTGCTAGATAAGGGTTACCACCTTTACGTGGATAACTTTTATACTAGTATCCCCTTGTTCCAGTCCTTCGCCACCAGATCCACGTCCGCTTGTGGGACCGTGCAGAAAAATCAACGTGGCCTCCCTGCCCACCCCCTCCAGGTACCTATCCCGAGGGGTGTGACCTGTGCCCTTACCAGTGGAAACCTGTTGCTGGTCAGATATAAGGACAAGAGGGATGTCCTTGTACTGTCCACAATTCATGGTAACGGCATCACCCCTGTCCCTGTGCGAGGTACCGCGGCAACGGTCCTCAAGCCCGATTGTATCGTCGACTACAATCGGTATATGGGAGGAGTTGATCTCTCTGATCAAGTCCTCAAGCCATATAACCCCATGCGCAAAACCCGGGCATGGTACAAAAAATTTTCGGTCTACTTGGTGCAGGTTGCCATGTACAAATCTTTTGTACTATCCCGAAGCGCTGGCAACACAGGGACATTCCTTCAGTTCTATGATGCAGTCCTCAAGGCCCTGATCTTTTCGGACCGGGAAAGAGCAGGCCAGAGTACCTCAGGAACTGGAGGCGCCCGGATCGTCCCTGGCCAACAATTTCCAGGTGTGGTCCCCCATACTGGAAAGAAGGGACAAACCCCAAAAAAGTGCAGAGTGTGTCGCAGGAGGGGGATACGGAAGGACACCACTACTCAGTGCGACACGTGCCCCGATCATCCGGGCCTCTGCATTGACGGTTGCTTCAGGGAGTATCACACTTCCATGGAGTACTAAATTTATATCCCAATTTAGCCACTGAATATCGGATAAAAAAACTGGTTCTCAGACTTGAGACACCAAAAAAAATTGTAAAAACTAAAATAATTTTAAAAAAGTTTACAAATTAGGTATCGATGCGTTGGTAATAATCTCCTCTATAAAAATACCCCATGACCTAACCCCCCAGATTAACACGGTCAAAAAAAAAAAAAAAGGTGCAAAAAAATAACTTTTTTTGTCACTTTACATAACAAAAATTTTAATAGCAAGCGATCATAAAGTCATATAGCCCCCAAAATAGTGCCAATAATACCTTCCTCTCATCCCGCAAAAAATGAGCCCCTAAATAAGATAATCGGCTAAAAAAAACAAAAAAATAAAAATGACTCTTAGACTTTAGAGGTACCAAAACATTTTTTTGGTATCAAAAAGGATAATATAGTCTAAAACCTAAATAATTTTAAAAAAGTAGACTTATTAGGTATCGCCGTGTCCGTAAGAATCTCCTCTATAAAAATACCCCATGACCTAACCCCCCAGATTAACACGGTCAAAAAAATAATAATATAAAAACGGTGCCAAAACAGCTATTTTTGGCACTTTTCCATTTCAATCCGTTTTTTTCCGGTAACAAAGCAAGGGTTAACAACCAAACAAAACTTTATATTTATTACCCTGATACTGCAGTTTACAGAAACGCCACATTTGTGGTTGTAAACTGCTGTATCACTAAAAGGCAGGGCGCAAAAGGAAAGGACCGACATGGTTTCTGGAAGGCCGATTTTGATGGCCTTTTTTATTGACACCATGTCCCTTTTGAAGCCCCCCCCTGATCCCCCACTAGAGTAAAAACTCCCTAAAAGTGACGCCATCTAAGAAACTACACCCTCAAGGTATTCAAAACAGATTTTACAAACTTTATTAACCCTTTAGGTGTTCCTCAACAGTTAATGGTAAATGGAGATGAAATTTCAGAATTTCAATTTTTGGTAACCTTACCTCACAAAAATGTAATATAGAGCAACCAAAAATCATATGTACCCTAAAAATAATCCCAACAAAACCGCCACCTTATCCTGTAGTTTCCAAAATGGGGTCACTTTTAGAGATTTTCTACTCCAGGGGTGCATCAGGGGGGTTGAAACAGGACACAGTGTAAATAAACCGGTCCATAAAAATCAGCCCTCCAAAAACCAAACGGCGCACCTTTCCCTCTACCCCCCGCTGTGTGGCCGTACAGTAGTGTACGGCCACATATGGGGTGTTTCTGTAAACAGCAGAGTCAGGGCAATAAAGATACAGTCTTGTTTGGCTGTTAACCCTTGCTTTGTTAGTGGAAAAAATGGGTTAAAATGGCAAAAAAAGGAAATTTTCTAATTTCATCCCCATTTGCCAATAACTCTTGTGCAACCTGAAGGGTTAACAAAGTTTGTAAAATCAGTTTTGAATACCTTGAGGGGTGTAGTTTCTAGAATTGGGTCATTTTTGGGTGGTTTCTATTATATAAGCCTCACAAAGGGACTTCAGACCTGAACTGGTCCCTAAAAATTGGGTTTGTGAAAATTTCGGAAAAATTTCAAGATTTGCTTCCAAACTTCTAAGCCTTGTAACATCCCCAAAATATAAAATATCATTCCCAAAATGATCCAAACATGAAGTAGACATATGGGGAAAGTAAAGTAATAACTATTTTTGGAGGTATTACTATGTATTATAGAAGTAGAGAAATTGAAACTTGGAAATTAGCAATTTTTGTATTTTTTTATAAATGAAAAAGATTTTTTTTTTACTTCATTTTACCAGTGTCATGAAGTGCAATATGTGACAAAAAAAAAATAATCTCAGAATGGCCTGGATAAGTCAAAGCGTTTTAAAGTTATCACCACTTAAAGTGACACTGGTCAGATTTGCAAAAAATGGCCTGGTCCTTAAGGTGAAATAAGGCTGTGTCCTTAAGGAGTTAAAAATACAAATCTGAGGGGTCAGATGAAGCATTTGAAGATTACAAAGGGCTTAATAAAATCTGTAAAAAGGAAATAAAATTAGCAAAAATACAAAACGAACAGCAGGTGGCAAAAGAGAGCAAAACAAATCCCCAAAAATTCTTTAAATATATAAATGCTAAAAACCCTAGGTCTGAGCAGGTAGGTCCACTAAATAACGGTAAGGGGGCGGTAGTCATTGAAGATAAGGAAAAGTCAGAGTTACTAAATGTTTTTTTTTAGCTCTGTATATACAGTCGTGGCCAAAAGTTTTGAGAAAAGTTTGCTGCTAAACTGCTTTTAGATCTTTGTTTCAGTTGTTTCTGTAATGTAGTGAAATATAATTACACACACTTCATACGTTTCAAAGGCTTTTATCGATAATTACATGACATTTATGCAAAGAGTCAGTATTTGCAGTGTTGGCCCTTGTTTTTCAGGACCTCTTCAATTCGACTGGGCATGCTCTCAATCAACTTCTGGGCCAATTCCTGACTGATAGCAACCCATTCTTTCATAATCACTTCTTGGAGCTTGTCAGAATTAGTGGGTTTTTGTTTGTCCACCCGCCTCTTGAGGATTGACCACAGGTTCTCAATGGGATTAAGATCTGGAGAGTTTCCAGGCCATGGACCCAAAATGTCAACGTTTTGGTCCCTGAGCCACTTAGTTATCACTTTTGCTTCCATCGTGCTGGAAAATGCATTGTTCTTCACCAAACTGTTGTTGGATTGTTGGAAGAAGTTGCTGTTGGAGGGTGTTTTGGTACCATTCTTTATTTATGGCTGTGTTTTTGGGCAAAATTGTGAGTGAGCCCACTCCCTTGGATGAGAAGCAACCCCACACATGAATGGTCTCAGGATGCTTTACTGTTGGCATGACACAGGACTGATGGTAGCTCTCACCTTTTCTTCTCCGGACAAGCCTTTATCCAGATGCCCCAAACAATCGGAAAAAGGCTTCATTGGAGAATATGACTTTGCCCCAGTAATCAGCAGTCCATTCACCATACTTTCTGCAGAAGATCAATCTGTCCCTGGTGTTTTTTTTTGGAGAGAAGTGGCTTTTTTGCTGCCCTTCTTGACACCAGGCCATCTTCCAAAAGTCTTCGCCTCACTGTGCGTGCAGATGCGCTCACACCTGCCTGCTGCCATTCCTGAGCAAGCTCTGCACTGGTGACACTCCGATCCCACAGCTGAATCCTCTTTAGGAGACTATCCTGGCGCTTGCTGGACTTTCTTGGACGCCCTGAAGCCTTCTTAACAAGAATTGAACCTCTTTCCTTGAAGTTCTTGATCCTATAAATTGTTGATTGAGGTGAAATCATAGTAGCCACAATATCCTTGCCTGTGAAGCCATTTTTATGCAACGCAATGATGGCTGCACGCGTTTCTTTGCAGGTCACCATGGTTAACAATGGAAGAACAATGATTTCAAGCATCACCCTTCTTTTAACATGTCAAGTCTGCCATTTTAACCCAATCAGCCTGACATAATGATCTCCAGCCTTGTGTTCCTCAACATTCTCACCTGAGTTAACAAGACGATTACTGAAATGATCTCAGCAGGTCCTTTAATGACAGCAATGAGATGCAGTGGAAAGTTTTTTTTGGGATTAAGTTAATTTTCATGGCAAAGGACTATGCAATTCATCTGATCACTCTTCATAACATTCTGGAGTATATGCAAATTGCTATTATAAAAACTTAAGCAGCAACTTTTCCAATTTCCAATATTTATGTAATTCTCAAAACTTTTGGCCACGACTGTACAAAAGAAGAGAAAGGAGCTGATATCTGTGGTGCTAGGGCTGTTAGTACATTCAGTAATATACTCAATTGGCTAACTGCAGATGTGGTCCAAGCTAAGTTAAATAGGGTAAATGTAAGCAAGGCTCCGGGTCCAGATGGATTACACCCAAGAGTGCTTAAAGAGCTCAGTTCAGTCATTGTTGTGCCCCTGTCTATAATTTTTTAATATTCTCTAGGTACTGGCACAGTGCCAAGTGATTGGCACAAGGCAAACGTGGTGCCCATATTCAAAAAAGGATCAAGGTCCTTCACAGGTAATTATAGACCAGTTAGTTTAACTTCTGTTGTGGGAAAAATGTTTGAAGGACTCTCAAGGAACTATATACAGGAGAGTATATAGTTTGGAAAGTATAGTTTGTAATTGGATTGAAAATGGGCTGAAGGACCGTGTCCAGAGAGTTGTGGTCAATGATTCCTATTCAGAATCGTCCCAGGTTATAAGTGGTGTACCCCAAGGTTCAGTGCTGGGCCTTTTATTATTTAATTTATTTATTAATGATCTTGAGGAGGGGATTAATAGCACCATATCTATTTTCGATGATGACACTAAGCTGTGTAGAACTGTACAGTCTATGGAAGATGTCCATAAACTACAAGCTGACTTGAACACTCTGAGTGATTGGGCATCAACTTGGCAAATGAGATTCAATGTGGACAAATGTAAAGTTATGCATCTTGGTAGTAATAATCTCTGTGCTTCATATGTCCTAGGTGATGTAGCACTGGGAGAGTCACTTATAGAGAAGGATTTGGGTGTCCTTGTGGATGGTAGATTAAATGACAGCATACAATGTAAATCAGCTGCTTCTAAGGCCACCAGGATATTGTCATGCATTAAACGAGGCATGGACTCGCAGGGCAGGGATGTAAAATTACCACTTTACAAAGCGTTGGTGCGGCCTCATCTAGAATATGCAGTTCAGTTCTGGGTACTAGTACATAGAAAGGACGCACTGCAGCTGGAAAAAATACAGAGCAGAGCGACTAAACTGATAAGGGAAATGGAGGGTCTTAGTTCAAAATGGGTTTAGACAAATTCTTAAAAGTAAAAAGTAAAAAAAAAATAATGCTTATGAAAACGTGTAGAAATCTTAGTCTCAATTCCTTTTGGGATTTGCATCCCCCGCCTATCCCTTGGTTGAACTTAATGGACCTATCTCTTTTTTCAACCATATTAACTATTTAACTATGTAACTCCATATTTGACCGCTTCCTGGCCAAGTGATTTTCTGATTTGTGTTTTTGTTTTTCGCTCTCTGCTTTCTCGGAGCCTTTACTTTTTTTTTTCTTTTTCGACTCTCATAGTCATTTAAGGGGTTATTTTTTTGCAGGACAAGTTGCACTTTCTTTAGAACCTTACAATATTACATAAAATGTAGTGGGAATCTGGAAATACAATTCCAAATGGGGTGGAATTGGAAAAAAAATGCAATCCCACCACAGTTTTATGGGTTTTGTTTTTACGGCATTCACTATGTGGTAAACTTGACTTGTGCTCCTTATTCTCCAGGTCAGTATGATTACAGCAACACCACATATGTATAGATTTCTTGCATTTTCATACTGGAAAAAATTAAAACTTTTTATTTTTATTTTTTTTCCCTTTCATCACCATATTCTGACCCCTATAACTTTTCCATAGTTATGTATATGGAGGGCTCATTTTTTGCAGGACGATCTGTAGGTTCTTTTTTTTTGGGGGGGCTGGGGGGGTGAATATGACTTTTTTGTGTATGACTTTTTTGGGGGAGGCGAAATGATGAAAAAATGGCAAATCAACCGTTTAATTTTTTTTTCTGTTACACCATTCACCATATGGGATGTTTTTTTTTTTTTTTTTACAGGTGTTTTCGCATACAGCTATTCCTATGATGTTGATTTTAATTTATTTCTTTATTTCTTAAGTATTTGGGGGAAGAGGGGTAATTTGTATTTTTTTATCAACTTTTTTTTAAGTCCCAAAATGGACCACAACATGCAATAATCAGATTGCAATTTATATAGGATAATGGAATTTTCTCTTATACAGAGATAGATGTATTACAATTCAGCGCCGCCACCTGCTGGCCTGAATTATAATATACAAGTAATGGGCCTGGAAGCCTAGCACATTACTATCCCATTTGTGCTAGGGAGAGGTGTTCCTGCCTGTGAAGCACACGCTTCCAGCTTTCTGGCTTCTCAGATGTCATGTTTGCATTTGACCATGGCAACTAAGTGGTTAAATGTTCACAATCAGCATTAATGCTGATCGCGGACATCACAACAGCAGGCATCCTCTAGCTATGGTACTCGCTCTACTCTGGAGTGGGCGCCATCTACAAAGACGCGACCTCCCCGTACATGTACGGCAGATGTCATTAAGGGGTTAAAAACATTTTAAAGCACATAAACTGTGTCAACCACACACAAATAGTGTGCTATGATAGGCAGGACCTCTATGACCAGTAACCACTCAAGAAATAATAAATATGAATGCAGGCTGCAATACAAGATAATGATAGCATAAAGTGTACAGTGCAAAAATATTAAGATAACCTGTCCAACATAACTCAAATACATGATTAACCCCTTAAGGACTCGGCCCTATTTCACCTTAAGGACCAGGCCATTTTTTGCAAATCTGACCAGTGTCACTTTAAGTGCTGATAACTTTAAAACACTTTGACTTATCCAGGCCATTCTGAGATTGTTTTTTCGTCACATATTGTACTTCATGACACTGGTAAAATGAAGTTAAAAAAAAATCATTTTTATTTATAAAAAAATACCAAATTTACCAAAAATTTGTAAAAAATTGCAAATTTCCAAGTTTCAATTTCCCTACTTCTATAATACAATTTCAGAAATTTTCAAAAACCCAATTTTTAGGGACCAGTTCAGGTTTGAAGTCACTTTGCGAGGCTTACATAATAGAAACCACCCAAAAATGACCTAATTCTATAAACTACACCCCTCAAGGTATTCAAAACTGATTTTAAAAACTTTGTTAACCCTTTAGGTGTTCCACAAGAATGAATGGAAAATAGAGATACAATTTCAAAATTTTTTTTCCAGTTACAAAGCAAGGGTTAACAGCCAAACCAAACTCAATATTTATGGCCCTGATTCTGTAGTTTACAGAAACACCCAATATGTGGTCGTAAACTACTGTATGGGCACACGGCAGGGCGCAGAAGGAAAGGAATGCCATACGGTTTTTGGAAGGCAGATTTTGCTGGACTGTTTTTTTTGACACCATGTCCCATTTGAAGCCTCCCTGATGCACCCCTAGAGTAGAAACTCCATAAAACTGACCCCATCTAAGAAACTACACCCCTCAAGGTATTCAAAACAGATTGGCCCCATTTTAGAAACTACGGGATAGGGTGGCAGTATTGTTGGTACTAGTTTAGGGTACATATGATTTTTAGTTGCTCTATATTACACTTTTTTTGAGGCAAGATAACAAGAAATAGTTGTTTTGGCACTGTTTTTATTTTTTGTTATTTACAACATTCATCTGACTTAGATCATGTGATATTTTTATAGACCAGGTTGTCACGGATGCGGCGATACCTAATATGTATACTTTTTTTTATTTATGTAAGTTTTACACAATGATTTCTTTTTTGAAGAAAAAAAAAATCATGTTTTAGTGTTTAGTTTTCATAGTCTGAGAGCTATCATTTTTTTCAGTTTTTGGGCGATTACCTTGGGTAGGGTATGATTTGTGCGGGATGAGATGACTGTTTTATTGGCACTATTTTGGGGTGCGTGTGACTTTTTGATCGCTTGCTATTACACTTTTTGTGATGTAAGGTGCCAAAAAATGGTTTATTTAGCACAGTTTTTATTTTTATTTTTTAAAGGTGTTCATCTGAGGTGTTAGGTCATGTGATATTTTTATAGAGCCGGTCGATACGGACGCGGCGATACCTAATATGTATACTTTTTTTTTATTTATGTAAGTTTTACACAATAATATCATTTTTGAAACAAAAAAAATCATGTTTTAGTGTCTCCATATTCTGAGAGCCATAGTTTTTTCAGTTTTTGGGCGATTATCTTAGGGTCTCTTTTTTTGCGGGATGAGATGACGGTTTGATTGGCACTATTTTGGGGTGCATATGACTTTTTGATCGCTTGCTATTACACTTTTTGTTATATAAGGTGACAAAACAATGATTTATTTAGCATAGTTTATTTTTATTTTTTGGGCGATTGTCTCAGGTAGGGGCTCATTTTTTGGGGAATGAGGCAACGGTTAGATTGGTACTATTTTGGTGGGCAAACGCCATTTTGATCGCTTGCTGTTGTACTTTTTGTGATGTAAGGTGACAATTTTTATTTTATTTAGCATAGTTTTTATTTTTATTTTTTTACGGTGTTCATCTGAGGGGTTAGGTCATGTGATATGTTTATAGAGCCAGTCGATACGGATGCGGTGATACCTAATATGTATACTTTTTTTCCCCCCTATTTTTTACCAATTTTTTTTAACTTTATTTGGGGAAAATAACGTTTTTGTTTATTATTCTTTTCAACTTTTTTTTTTTTCACTTTATTTTTTGTCTTACTTTGGGACTTGAACTTTTTGGGGTCTAATCCTTTACAATGCATTCCAATACTTCTGTATTGGAATGCATTGGCTGTATGAGTAATACTGTGTGTATTACTCATACAGCTTCCGGCCTGTGAGATCCAGGGGGCTGGATATCACAGGCTCTTTACCGGAAGGCAGCGCTGATGCCTCAGGCATCGCGCTGCCTTCTATGCCATCGGGTCCCCCCCCCCCCCACAGCCCCATGGGGACCCGATGGCACCGCCGACCACCTTACTTTATGAAAATTAGAAACTCTTTGCACACATTTTTGATCAAAATTATATGGAGCCCATCTACCAGCAACAAAGTGGTTTTTTTAACAGACGGGACCTACACTAACAGACTTGCCTACTGGGCTTTTGATCTACAAAATTTCACTTCAATGTAGAATCCAGGTATATCATACTCTGATTCAATGCCTTGGGCACATAGGTACAATGCAAAAAAAAAAAAAAGTTAGACCAGCACTTCCAAACAATATGCCTTGGAGAGGAAGCATTTCACTAGACTAAGAGTAGCAGGATGTTTGTTTTGACAAATTTCCCACCATCTAGGCCTAGCTGAAGTGTTAGGAGCACTGTTTATGTGAGGGCAGGCACGCAAACAGGCGACAAATGGCAGACAGACTACCAATACAGAGGATCTCTTAATCCGAAGACAAACACAAACAGCTGCCAAATTTCACTGTACACCATTCTGATGCAAATGGCACCTTTATTATCTGTGCTGTGTGGGTTTCCTTCAGCCAGATACTCCAGTTTCCTCCCACACTCCAAAGACATACTGAGAAAGAAATTAGATTGGGACAGTGTGATGCTAATGTCTTTAAAACTCTGCAGAATATGTCAGCACTCTAAGTGAGTAAAATAAATAAATAAACAAGACCATTTCCAGGTGCTTAGCAGAAGGAAATTTGTTGTCAAGGCGTTCATTTTGTGTCCTGCCATTGACAGCCAGCCACCATTACATTCGTTGAAGTGGTGTTGTGAATGAGAAACCTGGACTGCTTTGGAATGGAACCGTACAGGCTTTAGTGAAGAATCTAGGTTCTATTTGGCACCCGACAATGGTCAGTTTTAAGTATGCTTCAATTCTGCTTTTGTTGTGTGGCAACATACTGCCCCAACTGCTGGTGTGATGGTCTGGCGAACCATTACATACAACAGTCAGTCCCCACAAGCAGTGATACAAAGGACACTAACAGCTCAGCGATATCTGCAGGATATCTTGTAGTTACATGTGTTGTCTCTTATGCCAAAGCTTCCATTTGGCATTTTTCAGCAAGATAATGCTTGCTCACACATAGCAAGGGTTTCCCAGTAATGTATCTACCAGATTGCAACACTTTTGGGATTTCGCATTTATGGGACCAGCTGGGAGTGTGTAGAATCTACAGGCCCAGCTGCAACATCTGTTGGGAAATGTGCTGCAGTACCATAAGGAACCTGTATGCCCCCGTGCCCAATTTTATCACATCATGTATCTAGACTAGATGTGGCCCAATAGGGTACTAGAGCCTCCTTTCAGTTGCACAGTTTTCTCCAATAAACATATCCTTTTGCTCTAATATTACAATCACTATGTGGGCACTTAATTATAATAACTGTAGGAGCTTGTTGAACTTCCCATACCAATGCTGGAGATGACCTAATCTAAGCAGCTAGAACAACCTTTTTTGAGAATGTTTTCTACAATATTTTGGAGTGCATCTTGGGAAACGTGACCTATTCAAACATAGATTATTTGTGCGGTCAGGCCCTGAATTTGAATGAGAAGGTTCAGCTTTCAGTCAGCACTGCAATTTATACCCATGGATTTTGACAGAGTTAAGGTCAGCTTATGTGCAGGACACTCAAGGTCCTTCACATAAATCTAATCAAACCCCTATATTTATGAACCTTACTTTGTGCACAGGTACATGTACAGCAGTACATTCCTCTGTACAAATTGGCAAAAAAAAAAGACATACGTCCATCCAGTTCAGCCTGTTGTCTTGCAAGTTGATATAGAAGAAGGAAAGAAAATACCTCATGAGGTACAGTAGAAGCCAATTTTTTTCATTTTTTAGGAAACAAAAAATACTTCCTGACTTCAATCACACAATCGTAATAACTCTCTGGATCAACGATCCTTCTCCAGAAATCTAGTAACTATAACCTGTAATATTATTATACTCCAGAAATACACATAGGGAAGCCAGGCTATGTTGACATCTGCATTGGAGGTTCTATTCACAGCACTATTTTATCTTTGGAAAAATTAATAAGGCTTGCTTAACACTTGCTGCACACAGCATTTTTTTTGTCCGGCCATATCACTGTATATTTGCCGAGTAGCATCCGCATCTCCGCCTGAACACATTATAATCAATAGAATCGGCGGGCATTGTAGTGACATCCAGCAATGTCAGATTCAGAGAGCTCTGGCAAGCTGTTTTCTGCCAAAAGAGCCTGTCGAAACTACATAACGAGCGTAAAAAAAAGCTCATCATGGTGTATATTGCATATTGTGTGTCTAGGCCTGGATGTGACCATGATTTGGCTCATGCAAATTTCTTGTGATTAAAACAATAGAAAAAACACACATTCACAAATTGGGTGTGTTGCAGGATATGTAATAAAATCACTAGGTTTGTTTAATAAATTGTGTTTTTTTACGTGCTTTGTTCAAGGTTGTGATGTGCAGTGTGTGTCTTGCTTGTCTCCCTTTATCACATACAGTACAAGCTGTACCTGTCTCACTGAATACCATAGGAAGTCGAAAGAGCGTGACAATGGGAGTGCACCCACACTAATAGAAATAGGCATGAGGAGAGATAAGGAGGACACATGCTAATGTAGTCAAGCATGCTTGAAGACTTAAGACACCCATACACATTAGAATGTTGTTGGCCAAACAAGCCAACAATCTTATGTGCATTGGGATCTCTCAGTTCTCCCCAACAAATTATGTCAGTGGAGAGAAGAATTGGACCAGTGAATATTCATGCTGGAAGCACGTAAGAAGCCTCCACCTGACATGTCTAGCAACTGCTTTTTCCTCTTTCTCCATTAAAAGTACATAGTTAGCCAGCTGAAGATCATATGAGTATGGAGGAGTTAGGAGAGATACAGTGGCATATAAAAGTCGGGGGATCCCTTGTCAAAATGACAGTTATTATGAACAGTTAAGCAAGTTGAAAATAAAATGATCTCCAAAAGGCATAATGTTAAAGATACTTTTCAACATGTTAAGCAATATCTGTGTATTATTTTGGTTTTGTACAATTTTAGAGTGAAAAAAGAAAGGACATCACACAGAAAAACTTTTACTGTTATTGGTTAAAATAATACCCCTTCTTAGTATATATATTAGGCTACGTCAAATAATTAGACAAGGCCTTACTTGGATGTATCAGGATAACGAAGTCCGATGTACAGGGAGTGCAGAATTATTAGGCAAGTTGTATTTTTGAGGATTAATTTTATTATTGAACAACAACCATGTTCTCAATGAACCAAAAAAACTCATTAATATCAAAGCTGAATATTTTTGGAAGTAGTTTTTAGTTTGTTTTTAGTTTTAGCTATTTTAGGGGGATATCTGTGTGTGCAGGTGACTATTACTGTGCATAATTATTAGGCAACCTAACAAAAAACAAATATATACCAATTTCAATTATTTATTTTTACCAGTGAAACCAATATAACATCTCAACATTCACAAATATACATTTCTGACATTCAAAAACAAAACAAAAACAAATCAGTGACCAAGATAGCCACCTTTCTTTGCAAGGACACTCAAAAGCCTGCCATCCATGGATTCTGTCAGTGTTTTGATCTGTTCACCATCAACATTGCATGCAGCAGCAACCACAGCCTCCCAGACACTGTTCAGAGAGGTGTACTGTTTTCCCTCCTTGTAAATCTCACATTTGATGATGGACCACAGGTTCTCAATGGGGTTCAGATCAGGTGAACAAGGAGGCCATGTCATTAGATTTTCTTCTTTTATACCATTTCTTGCCAGCCACGCTGTAGAGTACTTGGACGCGTGTGATGGAGCATTGTCCTGCATGAAAATCATGTTTTTCTTGAAGGATGCAGACTTCTTCCTGTACCACTGCTTGAAGAAGGTGTCTTCCAGAAACTGGCAGTAGGACTGGGAGTTGAGCTTGACTCCATCCTCAACCCGAAAAGGCCCCACAAGCTCATCTTTGATGATACCAGCCCAAACCAGTACTCCACCTCCACCTTGCTGGCGTCTGAGTCGGACTGGAGCTCTCTGCCCTTTACCAATCCAGCCACGGGCCCATCCATCTGGCCCATCAAGACTCACTCTCATTTCATCAGTCCATAAAACCTTAGAAAAATCAGTCTTGACGTTTCAGCTTGTGTGTCTTGTTCAGTGGTGGTCGTCTTTCAGCCTTTCTTACCTTGGCCATGTCTCTGAGTATTGCACACCTTGTGCTTTTGGGCACTCCAGTGATGTTGCAGCTCTGAAATATGGCCAAACTGGTGGCAAGTGGCATCTTGGCAGCTGCACACTTGACTTTTCTCAGTTCATGGGCAGTTATTTTGCGCCTTGGTTTTTCCACACGCTTCTTGCGACCCTGTTGACTATTTTGAATGAAACGCTTGATTGTTCGATGATCACGCTTCAGAAGCTTTGCAATTTTAAGAGTGCTGCATCCCTCTACAAGATATCTCACTATTTTTGACTTTTCTGAGCCTGTCAAGTCCTTCTTTGACCCATTTTGCCAAAGGAAAGGAAGTTGCCTAATAATTATGCACACCTAATATAGGGTGTTGATGTCATTAGACCACATCCCTTCTCATTACAGAGATGTACATCACCTAATATGCTTAATTGGTAGTAGGCTTTCGAGCCTATACAGCTTGGAGTAAGACAACATGCATAAAGAGGATGATGTGGTCAAAATACTCATTTGCCTAATAATTCTGCACGCAGTGTATAGAAAAATTTGCGGCAACTTACAGTTAGATGACTGTTGGACCTGGCCAGACGGTAGAAAGAGAGGTGGTGGATAAGGGGAAGGGAATAATATCCCTAATATAACCCTCAATGTACCCCTGCCTATAGGCGGAGCACCCGCCCCGAAAGGGGCGACCCCCCCCCTCTCGGTGGCTAAACCCTCACTGTCGCCTATTGATATCCTGCCTAAACGGATCGATGATGTTCTTCCCTTTTTTTTGGCAATATGCCCCGACGCGTTTCCCCAGACGTAATCAAGGCTGGTTCATCAGGGGACTCAGGAGAGTTGGTAAGTTCTTGCAGGTTTCAATAGATAGATGCCCAACTGATAATAGTGGGCAAAGCTCTGATAATTGCATAGCAGACCTCCTGGTTGTCATGGTCTTACCTTCTTGCTGTTCTCCTTCGTTTGACATGTGCTGGCGGCCATCTTGGTTTCTGGGTTTCTTGTAGCCTCCCACCCTGCGGCTTCTCCTTCCCACTGGGAGGAGCTGGATGCCTAGCTCATATTTATAGGAGGTCTGTGGCTTCAGTTCCTTGCTTGGTCCTCCTGTGTTCACATGCTTCTAGACTGCTGCTGCTTCTGGTTCCTGATCCTGGTTTCGTCCGACTACCCTGCTGGTTCCTGATCCTGGTTTCGTCCGACTACCCTGCTGGTTCCTGATCCTGGCTTCGTCTGACTACCCTGCTGGTTCCTGATCCTGGCCTCGTCTGACTACCCTTCTGGTTCCTGACCTCTGGCTTCGCAAAGACTCTGCTTCGGTTTCGCCATCCGCTTGGACTTTTGCGTTACAGCTTTATTTTCAATAAAGCCTTCTTATTTTCACTTATCTCTTGTTGTACGTCTGGTTCATGGTTCCGTGACGGTAGGACCAAGCCATGAATTTTGACGGTACAGGGCCATCCTCGCTACCCACGCTGGTTGCCAGACTTGATCAGCAGGATCACCTGTTGGGTCGGTTCGCTGTGGCGTTGCAAACCCTGCTTGAACGCACGGCTCATTTCGCTCCCGTTGCCGATGGGTCGGTTGTCGCTCCTGGGCCCGCTCCTACTGCCGCTCCGGTTGTTGCGCCAGAGTCTACCCCGACACCTGTTGTTGCACCTGTGGTGTTTCGGGGTATGACCGGTTCTGCCCCTCTTCCACAGAGCTTTGGGGGAGAGCCAACTCAGTGCCGAGGTTTCCTTAACCAGGTGGGCATTTATTTCGAGTTGCTGCCACATGCCTTTCCTACTGAGAGATCAAAGTTGGGCTTCTTGATCTCGCTGCTCTCGGACAAGGCCTTGGCCTGGGCCAGCCCTTTATGGGAGAACAACAATCCGGTGGTTGCCGAGTTTTCCGGTTTTGTTGCTTCTCTTCGGAAGGTATTCGATGTGCCGGCTCGTGCTGCCTCTGCTGCGAAGCTCCTTATGTCCATCAGACAGGGTTCACGATCCGTAGCTGAATACGCCATTGAGTTTCGTACCCTGGCAGCAGAGGTGGGCTGGAATAATGAGGCTCTGGTCGCTGCTTTCTCTCATGGTCTCTCGGATGCCTTGAAGGATGAGGTTGCAGCTAAGGACCTACCAGTGGAGCTCGAGTCTCTTATTTCTTTCCTGATTTTGATTGACACCAGACTCAGGGAGAGACCTTCCTTTAAGGAGAGCCTGCGGAGGTTTTCTAACAGATTGGCGCCTACGTTTGCTGTCCCACCCGTGCCTCCCTCTCCTCCCACGCCTCCTGGGGATGACTTGTCTGGGGGTGAACCCATGCAGCTGGGGTTTGCTCGCCTGTCCGAGGGGGAGAGGGTACTCCGGAGACACGAGGGCCGATGCATGTACTGTGGTCTCGGTGGGCATTTTCGGTTGGCATGTCCGAACCGTCCGGGAAACGCTCGCACCTGAGATCCTGTCGGGGGCAGATCTTGGGTGGAGTCTCCTCGTCCCCGGTTTCCCGTGTTGACAAACCACTGATCACTGTTGTCCTCTCCTGGGTCGGGGGCTCGGTGACGACCCAGGCGTTGGTGGACTCTGGTGCTGGTGGTTTTTTCATTGATAATGTGTTCGCTGCCGCCAATTCCATTCCTCTGCAGGCTCGAGGTTCCCCACTGGCTCTTGAGGCGATAGACGGCAGACCCCTTCTGCCGCCACACGTGACTCATGAGACCCTTCCAGTGGGGATAGCCATTGGTGCCGTTCACAGAGAGTCGGTCTGCCTCCAGGTTATTTCGTCTCCACACTACTCGGTGGTCTTGGGGTACCCCTGGCTCCGGAAGCATAATCCGACTTTCGATTGGAGATCGGCCGAGATCCTCTCGTGGTCACCGCAGTGTGGGGCTAGTTGCATCCATGGGTCTGTCAAGTTGCTGTGTACTTCCTCGGACTCTCTGTTGCCTCCTGAATACGAGGAGTACCGGGATGTATTCGATAAGGTGCGCGCGGTTGCCCTACCTCCGCACCGCCCATACGATTGTGCCATAGAGTTACAATCTGGTGCCGTTCCTCCTCGTGGCAAAGTCTATCCACTGTCGGTAGCGGAGAATGAGGCCATGGAGGAGTACGTGAGGGAGGCGCTTTCACGCGGACACATTCGCAAATCCTCGTCCCCGGCAGGGGCTGGATTTTTCTTTGTGAAAAAGAAGGGCGGTGAGTTGAGGCCTTGCATCGATTACAGGGGTCTCAATCGCATCACGATCAAGAACGCTTACCCGATACCCTTGATTTCCGAGCTGTTCGATCGCCTTAAAGGGGCCACGGTCTTTACCAAACTCGACCTGAGGGCGGCATATAACCTGGTAAGGATCAAGGCGGGCGATGAGTGGAAGACCGCGTTTAACACCAGGACCGGTCATTATGAATCCTTGGTTATGCCCTTTGGGTTGTGCAATGCGCCCGCAGTCTTTCAGGAATTCATCAACGATGTTTTCCGTGACCTGTTGCAGCAGTGTGTGGTGGTCTATTTGGATGACATCTTGGTATATTCTGAATCCATGGAGGCCCACATTCTGGATGTCAGACGAGTGTTGCAACGGTTACGAGAGAACAAGCTGTTCGGTAAGCTTGAGAAATGCGAATTTCACCGATCCCAGGTAACCTTCTTAGGTTACATCATTTCCGCTGAGGGGTTCTCCATGGATCCTGAGAAGGTTTCGGCTGTCTTACAGTGGCCCCAGCCCAGTGGTCTTCGTTCCCTGCAGCGCTTTTTGGGCTTCGCCAATTATTATCGGAAGTTCATCAGGGACTTTTCCATGCTAGCCAAGCCTCTCACGGATCTGACCAGGAAGGGCAGTAATTCCCAGGTCTGGCCGCTCGAGGCCATCCGAGCTTTTGAGGCTCTAAAGTCCGCCTTTGTGTCGGCTCCGATTCTGTCGCATCCCAACCCTGGGTTGCCCTTTGTCCTCGAGGTGGACGCGTCTGAGACGGGAGTAGGCGCCCTTCTGTCTCAGCGTAGAACACCAGAGGGTCCTCTGCTTCCCTGTGGGTTTTACTCCCGGAAACTGTCTTCCGCGGAGTGCAACTATCAGATTGGTGACAGGGAGTTATTGGCCATCGTGCAGGCCCTTAAAGAATGGAGGCACTTGCTCGAGGGTTCGGTGGTTCCGGTCCTCATCCTGACGGACCACAAGAATCTGACCTACCTTTCTGAGGCCAAGAGATTGACACCACGTCAGGCCAGATGGGCTCTGTTCTTGTCACGTTTTAATTACGTGGTCTCCTACCTACCCGGTTCCAAGAACATCAGGGCGGATGCCTTATCACGGCAGTACTCCGAGCTGTCCAGGGAGGAGTCGATTCCGACTTCGGTCATACCTCCGAATCAGATCTTGGCCGCCATTCGCACCAGCCTGACCTCTCCCCTGGGTGAGCAGATTTTGGCGGCTCAATCTGGTGCTCCCTCTGGGAGACCCAACGGCAGATGTTTTGTGCCTGAGGAGTTGCGCACTCGGTTGTTGCGAACCTACCATAACTCCAAGACCGCGGGGCATCCTGGAAAGAATCAGCTGTCCTGGGCTGTTTCACGTCTGTTCTGGTGGCCTTCCCTACGTTCCGACATCGCCGCATATGTAGCGGCATGCTCCGTTTGTGCCCAGAGTAAGTCCCCTCGGCACCTTCCGTTGGGCCTTCTGCAACCCATAGCCACCGGGGAGCGCCCATGGTCACACCTGGGGATGGATTTCATTGTGGACCTCCCTGCATCCCGAGGCCATACGGTCATTCTCATGATTGTGGATCGGTTTTCCAAAATGTGCCACTGTGTTTCTCTCAAGAAGTTACCCTCTGCACAAGAGTTGGCCACGATTTTTGCCAGGGAGGTCTTCCGGTTGCACGGTTTGCCCAGGGAGATTGTGTCGGATCGGGGGAGTCAGTTTGTGTCCAGGTTCTGGCGCGCCTTTTGC
This sequence comes from Bufo bufo, assembly GCF_905171765.1. Taxonomy (NCBI): domain Eukaryota; kingdom Metazoa; phylum Chordata; class Amphibia; order Anura; family Bufonidae; genus Bufo; species Bufo bufo. Next base: position 301,208,840 of record NC_053393.1, read on the forward strand.
TCCCAGTTGGGGATTCATCTCTCCTTCTCCTCGGCCTACCACCCTCAGTCCAATGGGGCCGCAGAATGATCCAATCAGGCCTTGGAGCAATTCCTTCGTTGCTATGTCTCCGATCACCAAGACAATTGGGTTGACCTCCTGCCTTGGGCTGAGTTTGCCAGGAACACGGCGGTGAACTCTTCCTCTGGGACGTCTCCCTTCATGGCCAATTATGGGTTCCAACCTGCCGTGTTACCGGAGGTATTCTCTCCCCAGGATATTCCGGCTGTGGAGGATCACCTTTCCGTTCTACGTGCTTCTTGGGTACTGATCCAGAAGTCCCTTGAGGTCTCTGCGCAGCGCCAGAGACTCCAGGCTGATCGCAGACGAGCGCCTGCTCCTTCCTACCAGGTCGGAGACCGTGTATGGTTGTCCACCCGCAACCTCAACCTTCGAGTGCCCACTCCCAAGCTGGCGCCTCGCTTTGTTGGTCCCTTCCGAGTGCTTCGCAGGGTTAACCCGGTAGCCTATGCCCTTGCGCTTCCTCCTGGCATGCGGATCTCCAACGTGTTTCATGTCTCCCTGTTGAAGCCACTGGTGTGTAATCGTTTCACTTCCTCGGTTCCTCGGCCTCGTCCGGTCCAAGTGGGTAATCGTGAGGAGTATGAGGTGAGCAATATCCTGGACTCACGCCTGGTCCGTGGTCGGGTGCAGTTTTTGGTCCATTGGCGTGGTTATGGTCCAGAGGAGCGTTCCTGGGTTCCCTCCGCAGATGTCCATGCTCCTGCCTTGCTCCGAGCCTTCCACGCACGCTTCCCTCAGAAACCGTTCTTTACTCCGCGGAGGAGGGGCCCTTGAGGGGGAGGTACTGTCATGGTCTTACCTTCTTGCTGTTCTCCTTCGTTTGACATGTGCTGGCGGCCATCTTGGTTTCTGGGTTTCTTGTAGCCTCCCACCCTGCGGCTTCTCCTTCCCACTGGGAGGAGCTGGATGCCTAGCTCATATTTATAGGAGGTCTGTGGCTTCAATTCCTTGCTTGATCCTCCTGTGTTCACATGCTTCTAGACTGCTGCTGCTTCTGGTTCCTGATCCTGGTTTCGTCCGACTACCCTGCTGGTTCCTGATCCTGGTTTCGTCCGACTACCCTGCTGGTTCCTGATCCTGGCTTCGTCTGACTACCCTGCTGGTTCCTGATCCTGGCCTCGTCTGACTACCCTTCTGGTTCCTGACCTCTGGCTTCGCAAAGACTCTGCTTCGGTTTCGCCATCCGCTTGGACTTTTGCGTTACAGCTTTATTTTCAATAAAGCCTTCTTATTTTCACTTATCTCTTGTTGTACGTCTGGTTCATGGTTCCGTGACACTGGTATAGTAAGGTGCATTGGTATTGCTGGATAGTCGATTCAAATACCTGGTTTTGGCGCCTAGATTTAAGCCCCACCTCCTGGATAACCCTATTACTGCCTAGGATCGAAAAAAAAAAAAAAAGTGTGTCACTTCCGGTGTTTGGAACGCACGCGGCGCCAGGTGGAACGCACATGTGCCTCCGAAACCGGAAGTGAGCCGGCATTTACTTACAACATCCTATCCTGCCTGTGAACCGCATGCAGGGAGATGGGAGGAGATAAGGACGGCAGCTGGATGCTGTCACTATGATTGAAAAAGGGGGAGGGGAGTAATAGTAGATATATAGGTTCTTGGGCCACATGTTAATGAACTGTGCATCTTAAAACGATCACCCCATATGTATATATAAAGGGGGTGTATAGAGAGGCTGGATATAAACTGTAATAACATAAGATTATGTCAAAGGAACATAATCTAGGCACTAATAGGGTTATCCAGGAGGCGGGGCTTAAATCTACGCCAAAACCAGGTATTTGAATCAACTATCCAGCAATACCAATGCACCTTACTATACCAGGAGGTCTGCTATGCAATTATCAGAGCTTTGCCCACTATTATCAGTTGGGCATCTATCTATTGAAACCTGCAAGAACTTACCAACTCTCCTGAGTCCCCTGATGAACCAGCCTTGATTACGTCTGGAAAAACGCGTTGGGACATATTGCCAAAAAAATGAGACGAACATCATCTATCCGTTTAGGCAGGATATCAATAGGCGACAGTGAGGGTTTAGCCACTGAGAGGTGGGGTCGCCCCTTTCTGGGCGGGTGCTCCGCCTATAGGCAGGGGTACATTGAGGGTTATATTAGGGATATTATTCCCTTCCCCTTATCCACCACCTCTCTTTCTACCGTCTGGCCAGGTCCAACAGTCATCTAACTGTAAGTTGCCGCAAATTTTTCTATACATCGGACTTCGTTATCCTGATACGTCCAAGTAAGGCCTTGTCTAATTATTTGACGTAGCCTAATATATATACTAAGAAGGGGTATTATTTTAACCAATAACAGTAAAAGTTATGTTTTATATGAAAAGTCATTTTTCTCTGTGATGTCTATATTGATACTTTTCGTAACCCTATAAATTCCACTGTGATTTGGTTGAAAAAAGAAAGGGTTATCTTGCAAAAGTATGGGAACCCAAGAATATTTGAGCTTGGATATCTTTGACTGAAGTCTCAGACCTTAAATAGCCTGTTAGCGTTGAGGCTTGTTCACAGTCATCATAAAGAAAGGACAGGTGATGCAAATTTTTAAGTTTTATAAATACGCAGACTCCTTTAACCTTGTCCCAAAAAACAGCAGCCATAGGTTCTTCTAAGCCTGTGATGGCTAGCCTCTGGCACTCCAGCTGTGGTAAAACTACAAATCCCAAGATAAACACTTACTTGGCTGTTCTCAGAGCTCCGTCGTCATAGTTTTACCATAGCTGGAGTGCCGCAGGTTAGCCATCACTGTTCTATGCAGATGCCTAACACTCTGAAAATAAAAATTGAGGCCAACAAAGCAGGAGAAAGCTATACAAAATAGCAAAGCGTTTTCAGGTTGCCATTTCCTCAGTTTGAAATGGAAATAAGAAATGGAAATTAACATCAACAGTGGTGGTCAAAAGAAGATCTGGAAGATCAAGACAAATTTCAGAGACAGCTGCTCATAGGATTGCTAGAAAGGCAAATCAGAACCCCCACTTGACTGCAAAAGTTTTCCAGGAAGCTTTAGCATGAGTTGTGGTACATTGTTCTACTGTTCGGGACACTTGTATAAATATGGCCTTCATGGAAGAGTCATCAGATGGAAATCTCTCCTGTGTCCTCTTTACAAAATTCAGAAGTTTGCAAAATAACATCTAAAGAAGGCTGATGCATTTTGGAAACAAGTTCTGTGGACCAATGTGGTTAAAATAGAACTCTATGGCCATAATGAGCAAAGGTATGTTTAGAGAAAAAAGGGGACAAAATTTCATGAAAAAAACACCTCTCCAACCATTTAGCATGAGGGTGGATCAATCATGCTTTGGGGTTGTGTTGCAGTCAATGGCACGGGGAACATTTCAACATTTCACGGATAGAGGGAAGAATAGATTTAATGAAATTGCTGCCTTAAATTGTTGTGCATTATGTCCGGCTGAATAAAATTCACAAATGATTTCATCACATCATTTGGAGTGCTGTCTGATTGTACTAATTCTCAAAGTGTTGCTCCTGAGTAGAGTTGAGCAGACACCTGGATGTTTGGGTTCGGCCGAACTTCATAAAAAAGTTAGCGTTCGGGACCCGAACTTGACCCCGAACCCGAACCCTGTTGAAGTCAATAAGGACCCGAACTTTTGAGCACTAAAATGGCTGTAAAAATGTCATGGAAAGGGCTAGAGGGCTGCAAATGGCATCAAAATGTGGTTAAGAGTAGTGATCAGCGGCAATATTCGAATTCGCGATATTTCGCGAATATTTGGGCGAATTTCATGATCTCTAGCCATTATTTTCTTGATTGCGAAAATTCGCATGAACTGGTATTTGAAACAAAAAATCGAATATTTGCGATTACGAATATATTTTGCGATATTCCAAATATTCGCGAATTCTCGAAGTGCCGATATTCGCGATTAAAATTTGCAATTCGAATATTCGTATCAACACTAGTTAAGAGCATGGCAAGTGCTCTGCAAAAAAATGTGGATAGGGAAATGACTTTAAATAACATAAAATACGTACGGTGGAGGAGGAGGTAGCCTAGACTGCTTTTTGGTTTTACATTTATTTATATATTTTTTAATTAGGGTACACCCCAAAACATTGGGAAATATAACCTGTCATAACCACCTCCAGTCGTGCTAAACACACATTCAGGCAATACACTGGCTGCAGGGCAGGCCAGCACCTCCAGACCCATCAGTCAGTTCGTGTAGGCTTGTGCAAACATACTGCCCCACCATATCGTCCAATTTAATATCTGCTCTATCAACTTTCGAAGTTCTTTTCTGAGCCTACCATGTTGATCACGGTTATCGGCGAATCAGGGTTCCACACCGGAGAGGGAGAGTGAGAAAGGGATACCACATCCAAGGGAGGTCAATGGCTGCAATGTGATCGAGCTGAAATGTGGGACAAGTTATTAAAGCAGAAGGATCGAATGAAAGGACCAATTAAAGATGAATTTTACAAAAGTAATTCCCTGTCACCTATGCAGAGCAAGGGTTTTTCATCGCCAGAAATGGGTTAATGTCACCCACCAATGGAACAGATGATTTTTTAAATTTTCGGTCCCTGTAAACTATGCAGAGCTGGGGTTTATTCACGGCAAAAAAGGTAAAATGTCACCCAAGAATGTAACAGAAAAACTTATTAACCTGTCTACTAGGTAGAGCCCGAATATGTAACAGACAAATTAATGAATTTTATTTACCTGTCTACTAGGTATAGCAGTGGTATATCACACCCAAAAATAGGTGAATTTCACCAGAAAATGTAACAGACAAATTAGTGAAATGTTTTTACCTGTCTACTAGGTACAGCCAGGGTATATCACATCCAAAAATTGGTCTATTCTACACAAGGTACGGACAAGTCCTGATCTATGCCTGGTTCATTTTAATAAACGTGAGCTTGTCCACATTGGCTGTGGACAGGCGGCTGCGCTTCTCTGTGATAACGCCCCCTGCCGTGCTAAACACACGTTCAGACAATACACTGGCTGCAGGGCAGGCCAGCACCTCCAAGGCGTAAAGGGCAAGCCCAGGCCATGTGCCCAATTTGGAGACCCAGAAGTTGAAGGGGGCAGACCCGTCATTCAGTACGTGTAGGCGTGTGCACACATACTGCTCCACCATATTGGTGAAATGCTGCCTCCTGCTAAGACGTTCCATATCAGCTGGTAGTGCTGGTTGTTGTGGCATGCTGACAAAGCTGGTTGTTGTGGCATGCTGACATTTCGGCCATGCTAACCCTGCCTTCTGAGGTTGGCGACCTCTTCCTCCTCCTCTGCCTTCGCCTTGTGCTTCCAATGTGCCCCGCTGTCAGGTGGGAATGCCACCAGCAGCGCGTCTACCAGTGTGCACTTGTACTCGCGCATTTTATGATCACGCTCCAGTGACGGAATTAAGAACGGTACGTTGTCATTGTAACGGGGATCCAGCAGCGTGGCCACCCAGTAATCAGCACAAGTTAGAATGTGGGCAACTCGGCGATCGTTTCGGAGACACTGCTCAATGAAAAGCTGTCCTCTGTGGGAGGTGTATCGTCTGTGTCCTCTGTATCCCCCCAACCACGCACAGGTTATGGCCATGAGCAGGTTTGGGTGCCACCCTGCTGTGAACACGGTTCCTCCTCCTCCATCTCCTCCTCCTCATCCTCCACCTCATCATCCTCCAGAACTGTGCCCTGGCTGGACAATTATGTACCTGGCGTTTCTGGGTGCAGGAACCCACCCTTGGAGCCACTTGTGAATGACTAGCTGGAAACCCTATGAAATGATCCCTCTTCCTACTCCTCCTCCTGTGCCACATCCTCTTCCATCATCGCCAGCAGCGTTTTTTCAAGGAGGCATAGTAGTGGGATAGTAACCCTGAGAACAGCGTTATTGGCACTGGCCATGTTGGTGGAGTACTCGAAACAGCACAACAAGGAACACAGGTCTCGCATGGAGACCCAGTAATTGGTGTTGAAGTGGTGCTGTTCCGCAGAGCGACTCACCGGTGCGTGCTGCAGCTGAAACTCCACTATTGCCTGCTGCTGCTCACACAGTCTAGCCAGCATGTGCAAGGTGGAGTTCCACCTTGTGGGCACGTCACATATGAGGCAATGAGCGGGAAGGCCGAAGTTACGCTGCAGCGCTGACAGGCGAGCAGCAGCAGGGTGAAAACGCCGAAAGTGCGCATAGATGGCCTGCACTTTGTGCAGCAACTCTGCCATATTGGGGTAATTTTTAAGGAACCTCTGCACCACCAAATTCAGCACATGCGCCAGGCAAGGGATGTGTGTCAAACCGGCTAGTCCCAGAGCTGCTATGAGATTTCGCCCATTATCGCACACCACGAGGCCGGGCTTGAGGCTCACAGGCACCAAACACTCATCAGTCTGTTGTTCAAGGCTCGTCCACAGCTCCTGCGCGTGTGGGGTTTGTCCCCCAAACAGATAAGTTTTAAAACTGCCTGCTGTCGTTTACCCCTGGCTGTGCTGAAGTTGGTGGTGAAGGTGTTACGCTGACTGGATGAGGAGACAATAGAGGATGAGGAAACAACAGGGGGCAAACTGAAGCACCCTGCAATCCTCGGTGGTGGAAGGACATGTGCCAAACTGCTATCTGCCTCAGGCCCAGCCGCCACTGCATTTACCCAGTGTGCTGTTAACCACTTGCCATCTGGGCCATTTGCCCCCTTCCTGACCAGGCCTAATTTTGCAAAACTGACATATCTCACTTTATGTGGTAATAACTTTGGAACGCCTTTATTTATCCAAGTCATTCAGAGATTATTTTCTCGTGACACATTGTAATTCATGTTAGTCATAAATTTGAGTCAAAATATTTCACCTTTATTTATGAAAAAATCCCAAATTTACCCAAAAATTTGACAAATTCGCAATTTTCAAAATTTCAATTTCTCTGCTTTTAAAACAGAAAGTGATATTTATTACTTAACATTCCCCATATGTCTACTTTATGTTAGCATCATTTTGGAAATGTCATTTTATTTTTTTAGGACGTTAGAAGGCTTAGAAGTTTAGAAGCAATTCTTCAAATTTTTAAGAAAATTGCCAAAACCCACTTTTTAAGGACCAGTTCAGGTCTGAAGTCACTTTGTGGGGCCTACATAGTGGATACCCCCATAAATGACCCCATTGTAGAAACTACACCCCTCAAGGTATTCAAAACCGATTTTACAAACTTTGTTAACCCTTTAGGCGTTCCACAAGAATTAAAGGAAAATGGAGATCAAATTTTTAAATTTCACTTTTTTGGCAGATTTTCGATTTTAATCAATTTTTTTCATTAACACATCGATGGTTAACAGCCAAACAAAACTCAATATTTATTACCTAGATTCTGAGGTTTACAGAAACACCCCACATGTGGTCATAAACTGCTGTATGGGCACACGGCAGGGCACAGAAGAAAAGGAACTCCACATGGTTTTTAGATGCCATGTCCCATTTGAAGCCTCCTGATGCACCCTTACAGTAGAAACTCCCAAGAAGTGATCCCATTTTGGAATCTAGGGGATAAGGTGCCAGTTTAATTGCTACTATTTTTTGTACATATGATTTTTTTGATCATTCATTATAACACTTTATGGGGCAAGGTGACCAAAAAAATTGGTTGTTTAGCACAGTTTCTATTTATTTATTTTTACAGCGTTCACCTGAGGGGTTCAGTCAAGTGACATTTTTATAGAGCAGATTGTTACGGATGTGGCGATACCTAATATGTATACTTTTTCTTATTTATTAAAGTTTTACACAATAATAGCATTTTTGAAACAAAAAAATTATGTTTTAATGTGTCCATGTTCTGAGAGCTATATTTTTTTTTATTTTTTGAGAGATTTTCTTATGTAGGGGCTCATTTTTTGCGGGATGAGGTGACGGTTTAAAAGGTACCATTTTGTGGGACATACATGTTTTTGATCACTTGGTGTTGCACCTTTTGTGATGTAAGGTGACAAAAATTGCTTGTTTTGACACAGTTTTTTTTTTACGGTGTTCACCCGAGGGGTTAGGTCATGTGATATTTTTATTGAGCTGGTTTTTACGGACGCGGCAATACCAAATATGTCTATTTTATTTAATTTTTTCTATTTTTAATTTTTTTTTTTTATTTCTTACTTGGGGAATTTTTTTTTTACATGTGAAACCTTTTTTCTATTTTAGTTTTTCAACCCTTTATTTTTTTATTTTTTATTTTACACTTTTTGTCCCCCATAAGGTCATACAAGACCTCTGGGGGACATTTACTTCACTTTTTCATTTTTTTTTCACTGTTGATTTCTCCTGTAACTGGGGCTGACATAGTAGCCCCAGTTACAGGAGAAATACACCCCCCCAGAGAGGCTGTACAGCGTAATTATGTGCTGTGCAGCCTCAGAGCAGGGCTGATCGAGGTCTCTGAAAGACCTCACACAGCTCCTGCACTCTCCGGTCCCCGCATAGTGCTTCCTGCTCTGCATACACAGCGCTCGGTGAGCGCTGTGTATGCAGCGATCTAGAAGGCAGGGACACCTGGGCACTGTCCCTGCCTTCTCTCTGGGTTGCCCTGCTGTCACTGACAGCGGGCAACCCGATCAGCAGCTGCACGATTAGCTTGCAGCTGCACTTTCTGAACGGATGTTCTGGAACGTCCGTTCAGAAATAGAGAACCACCTCCCGGACGTTTATAGTCAACGGGCAGACGGGAGGTGGTTAACTCACCTCATCCACTTGTTCACATCTCTTCTCTCTTCTTCTTTGAGGAATAGGACTTTTGATGATGTCACTGCGCTCATCACATGGTCCATCACATGATCTTTTACCATGGTGATGGATTATGTGACGGATCATGTGATGATCGCAGTAACGTCATCAAAGGTCCTTTTTTTCTGTGCAGTGCAAAGAAGAAGACAGAAGAGAAGCCGGGCTGTGCGATCAAGTGGATTAAGGTGAGTTATATATATATATATTTTTTTTTAACCCCTCCAGCCCTATTGTACTATGCATTCTGTATTAAGAATGCTATTATTTTCCCTTATTACCATGTTATAAGGGAAAATAATAATGATCGGGTCCCCATCCCGATCGTCTCCTAGCAACCATGCGTGAAAATCGCACCGCATCCGCACTTGCTTGCGGATGCTTGCGATTTTCACGCAGCCCCATTCACTTCTATGGGGCCTGCGTTGCGTGAAAAACACAGAATATAGAACATGCTGCGATTTTCACCCAATGCACAAGTTATGTGTGAAAATCACCGCTCGTGTGCACAGCCCCATAGAAATGAATGGGTCAGGATTCAGTGCGGGTGCAATGCGTTCACGTCACGCATTGCACCCGTGCGGAAAACTCGCTTGTGTGAAAGAGGCCTTATTCTTTTGGCCCACATTTGCACTTCAATAATGTGTCCCACATTTCCGCTTTACTCTTTTGGCCCACATTTGCGCTTCTGTAATTTGTCCGACATTTGCGCCTCAATAACTTTTCCCATATTTCCGCTCATTCCAAAAAAAAGAATTATAAATTTATCTCCCTTAAATTTGGTCTCTTTTTCTCACTCTCCCTCTCCGTCGTGGAACCCTGATTCGCAGATAACCGTGATCAACATAGTAGGCTCAGAAAAGAATATCGAAAGTTGGTAAAGATATCCAAATGGATGGTGGATGTTACTGGGGGACCTCTACATAGGTGACAGGAACATAAATTTAAAAAAATCGTCAAATACATTGTCAGGTGACATTTTTCAAATTTTGCCGGATAGAAACCCCTGCTCTGCATAGTTGACAGGGAATAACATTTAAGAAATTCTTAATTAATTGATGCGCGCCACATCCTTTCATTCAATGCTTAAACTTTAAAAAGTTGTCCCACTTTTACGTTTTAATACTTTGTCCCATATTTCTGCTCTATAATTTTAAATTTGAAAAAATTAATCCTCCCTTGGATGTGGCCTCTCTTTCTCACGCTCCCTCTCCGTCCTCGAACCCTGATTCCCCGCCACCCATAATCACCATGGTAGGCGCATAAAAGAACATCGAAAGTTGATAGAGCAGATATCAAATTGGATCGTGAACATCACGGGGATGTGCGATATGGTCGGGCAGTAAGTGTGCACACGCCTACACGAACTGACTAACAGGGGTCAGCCCCTGCAACTTCTGGGTCTCCAAATTGGGCACATGGCCTGAGCTTGCCCTTTACCCCTTGGAGGTGCTGGCCTGCCCTGCAGCCAGTGTATTATCTGAACGTGTGTTTAGCACGACTGGAGGGGGTAATCACAGGTTAAATTTCCCAATGTTTTGGGGTGTACTCTAATTTAAAAAAATATAAATAAATTTAAAACCAAAAAGCAGTGTAGGCTACCTCCTCCTCCTCCTCCACCGCCGCTTCCACCTACACCGCCACATCCACCGCCTCCTCAACCTCCTACTCCATATGGACCTCGTCCTCCTAGATCAAGATTATTATTTTTTATCTTTACATATTTTATGTTATTTAAAGTCATTTCCCTATCCACATTTGTTTGCAGAGCACTTGCCATGCTCTTAAGCACATTTTGATGCCATTTGCAGCCCTATAGCCTTTTCAATGAAATTTTTACAGCCATTTTAGTGCTCAAAGTTGACTTCAATGGGGCTCGGGTTCAGGGTCAAGTTCGGGTCCCGAACTCAAACTTTTTTGTGAAGTTCGGCCGAACCCGTCGAACCCGAACATCCAGGTGTCTGCTCAACTCTAGTCAGAATGCTTGTCCATACTTATACATGCACAAGTTAAAATTTGTCAAAAGAAGGAGTGGCTGTTTCTGAACAAGCCTAGGAAAGTTTTCCCTTTTAATTGGGAGCAGCAGTAATACAGTGTGTATGTGGTAAGGGAAGGGTAATCATGGCATGTGGCTGCAATAGTAGAGGCAGCAGCAGCATAGCATGGAACAGGCAAGGCAGAAGATCAGCTGTTTAAGGGTAGGAGTAGTAGAACTGGCGGCTATATAGCATTAATAGTAGTAGCAGTAGGGGATAAACAGAGGAGTAGCAGCAGCGATGGTGGCAGCAGCAGCCATATGGTACAGAACATGCTGTCAGTCAGCAGCTGTGGCATGATGGCAACTTCAGTAGGTATACATTGTGAAACAGGATAGTAGGAAGGCAAACAGTGGCAGTGCCATGATGGCTGGGGGGGGGGGAATATGATGGTAGGCAGGCAAAAAACAGCAGTGGTACTGTCAACAAGGCCAGATGTTTTCATTGGCTTCAGCCAGAAGAGTGTGAAAATCCTCCTGGATCCATGCCTTGATCAATTTGACAAAAGTGATGTTTTAAACACTGGTATTGGACAACTTGGTCCGTTTGGGTGCCACCACACTCCCTGTGGCGCTAAAAATGATCATGGAGTGGAGTCTGGGCAAGAGATAACAAAGAAAGCATACAGAACCAGTTTGGGCCAGTGTTGTAGTCTGCCTGCCCAAAAGTCCATGTGATCAAGGAACACTTTATGTGTTAGGGAATGAACACAGTCATTTAGAGTACAAGAAAATTTTAGCTGGCCAGAAGTATGAACATCGTGAAATTCATAAACTATATTTTGGTGAAGGCGTGAAAGTGCACTATAATTCCACATTGATAAGACACGTTTTTATAGGTAATGCAGCAGTTGGAAAAACTGTTCCATTGTGTACCAACTAGCAAACTGAATTGGCTGCTGTGGCTTCTGCTACTAGTTTTAGCAGAGACAGCTAGAAAGAGTTGACAAAAATTTGGGTGAAGGCATGTTAGTGTGCCACATTTGCGGAGAGATGAGAGTCCATTTTTTTGGAATTTGCCAATGTGACGGTGAAAAGTCCAGCTGAAACCGCCTGGACCAGAGCCCAGATCAATTACATTTGGGTGATGGCGCAGAAGTGGCAACATTTGCAGGCTGACGAGAGTCAACTTTTTGAAATATGCCAAATCACCTTGTCTTGCTTGGCAAAAAGTCCCACTGACAGTGCCTGGACCAGAATTTTGGCGAAGGTGTGGAAGTGTGCCCTGTTTACTGCAACTAAGTGGTAAGGCAGCAACTTGGCTAGGTAGGAGTTCAGCTTGCACACAAGCTAATTGTTGGTGGCAAATAATTTTCTCAGTGCTACACATTTCGTTACAGAAGTCTCATGATGGAGCAAAGGACAAGGAGGAGTAGGAGTCTGAGCAGGAGAAAAAGCAACTGATGATGACAAGCAGGGGTGTAGCTAGAAATGACTGGGCCCCAAAGCAAAAAAAAAAAAAAATTGCCCCCCCCCCCCTGGATCTCCCACCCCCACATACCTCTCAGACCTCACCAACGCATTTGTGCCAGTGTAGGAAATTTATGAATCTAAATGTCTGTGTGTTAAAGAAGATTGTTAAATTGTACAGGGGTCTGTAACACAAGAAGGTGAAAGAACATATCGTGGGGTGTGTATGTGTATTAGACAGAATGTAGGGATATGTATCTTGTGTAGTTTGGGTATTAGGGAGAGTAAGGGGTATATATCTAGTGCTGATACATGTGTAGGTGAAGAGCCACTCTGACATAATTCGTCTCTTTCATATTTTAAGCTCCCCTTATGTATAAGTTACTTACAGTTCTGAAGACTCAGGGGTGCTGGCTCGCTTGGCCTCAGGGGTGCTGGCTCGCTTGGCCTCAGGGGTGCTGGCTCGCTTGGCCGGGCAGAAGGAGTTTGGGAGACTGTGAGGCCTTTTTTCTCCAAGCTGCTCTGGAAAAAAAATATTTTTCATTACACCTCAGGCCTCAGGTCAGACCACCAATCAGACCCCCAATGTTAATCAGACCTCAGTTAACAGCCCCAATAAGATCCCCAATGGTAATAAGACCACAAAAAGACCTCAGATAACACCTCAGCTCAGACCCCAATATGAATGACTCCCAATCAGACCTCAGATAAGAGCCCCATGCCTCATAGCAGCCCCCAGTAGCCTCATAGCAGCCCCCAGTGCCTCTTCATCAGCCCCCAGTGCCTCTCCATAAGCCTCCAGTACCCTCTCCATTAGGCCCCTAGTGCCTCTCACCAGCCCCCATACCCTCTCCATCAGCCCCTAGTGTGCCCTCCCCGGTATTTAAATCATTATTGGGCAGTGCGCCCTCCCCCCCTCCCTGGTAACCATTGGTTGGCAGTGTGCCCTCCCCCCGCCCTTCCCAGTATTAAAAATCATTAGTGGGCAGTGCGCCCCCCCCCCTCTCCAGTAATCATTGGTGGGCAGTGTGCCCCCCCCTCCCCGGCAATCATTGGTGGGCAGTGTGCCCTCCCCCGCCCTTCCTAGTATTAAAAATCATTGGTGGGCAGTGGGCAGTGCGCCACCCCGGGCCCCCCCCCCCCTTCATTGGTGGCAGCGGCAGTTCCGATCGGAGTCCCAGCAGTGTAATGCTGGGGCTCCGATCGGTTACTATGGCAGCCAGGACGCTACTGAAGTCTTGGCTGCCATGGCCAGTTACTCTGCATAATACTTACATGCGCTGTGGCCACCGGGCGCTCCTTCTTCTTGTAACTCACAGGTCTGTGCGGCGCATTGCTTATGCTTATAGCAATGCGCCGCACAGACCTATGACGAGTTACAAGAAGAAGGAGCAACCGGCGGCCACAGCGCATGTAAGTATTCTGCAGAGTAACTGGCCATGGCAGCCAGGACAAGAATAGGCATTTATATTGCCGGCGCCTGTTCTGTTCCGCGAATTGCGGAAGGCAACACAGGCGGCTTCCGTTTTTTGCAGATCCACGGTTTGCGGACTGCAAAAAAACGGCACGGCCGTGTGCATGAGGCCTAAAAGGGAGGATTTTCTAGGCTCATTCAGAACAAGCCATTTTTTCTTCTGACAAATATAACTGCCCCTATCAAGGCATAATTTTTGGAGGCTTGGTCCAACATGCCATTTTTTATTCTGACAAGTAACAATTGTGTGTCATATGGGCAGTTATTCTATCCCCATAAAATCATAATTTTTGGATGCTTGGTCCCCAAACAAGCTACTTTTTGTTTCTCCATAACGCTGTGTGTGTTGATAAGCTTTGGAATATGAAAAAATAGCATTAGACATGTGACAGTGTGTTGTTTTTAAACACACTGTTTGGTAATGCCTTTAAACATGTGTTTACCTATTGCTATGTAAGTCAGTGTCATTCTGACCATATTTGCTATTGCTGTCATTGTGTTCAAGAGTCTAGGGAGAAAGGAAAGAAAATCCCCAAATTCTTAAAAACAAAAAGAGATCTCCTAAAGTCCTAGGAGACTAGAAGGTGTTATATATAAATGTTGAGGGCAATTGTAGCCATTTTAATTAGGGTAAAATTGATTTGGGTCCAAACAGAACTTTTTTTTTAAAGTTAAACCTAACACAGACTGATTCTCAAAAAGTTCACTCATCTCTACTGCCCTATAATACTATAGTTTCCCTTCAAAATCCATTGTAGGAGGTGTGGGGATTCGCTCTGATAGACAGGATAAGCGGACGCAGTATAGAGGTACAAATCAGTTCTTGAATCAAAGTTCAGTGTTTATTCACACATTAGCAAATTCACAAAACCAAAAGTCACTTTCAAGCAAAATTTCACCTTGCAGTATTGGTGTTAGTTCACACCAGGCGGGCTGTTCTGCCACATAAAGTCCATCGGCAGGCTTTAGTCTGCTTGTTTCCTCTCACATGGGTCTCACCCCTCCACTCCGGCACTAGCCTCAGATCCCAATAAAGAGATTTCCTCTGCTGATCCCAGCTGTCTTTTAAAGGCAGCTAGGTGTTGCCAAAATCCCAGACCGGCAACCGAGATCCATTCCGGTAATTGACCCCATCTGGCTGCAAATCAGTCCAGCAGCACACGCTGGGAGCAAAATACCTGTTTTCCCAGACAATACCCCTCACTGTGTCACAGAGGAAACTCTAGCCAAGCTAGGCTTCCTCCAGCCAAGTCATCTGTTTGTTGAGTGTGGGACCCGTTCTTTCCACGTTTTTGAAGGGATAGTACTGTAGCATTTTCATATTTATAACTAAAAGAAAGCTGACAACTACTTTTCGTTCAATATAATTTGATTGCTTTTTTTCTTAGATAAAAAAAACAATAGAGTTGAGCGGACACCTGGATGTTTGGGTTCAACAGGTTCGGCCGAACTTCACAAAAAAGTTTGAGTTCGCGACCCGAACTTGACCCCAAACCCTATTCAAGTCAATGGGGACCCAAACTTTTGAGCACTAAAATGGCAGTAAAAATGTCATGGAAAGGGCTAGAGGGCTGCAAATGGCATCAAAATGTGGTTAAGAGCATGACAAGTGCTCTGCAAACAAATGTGGATAGGGAAATTACAAAATAACATAAAATACGTAAAAATAAAAAAAAATAATCTTGATCTAGGAGGACAAGGTCCATATTAAGTAGAAGGTTGAGGAGGCGGTGGATGTGGCGGTGTAGGTGGAAGCAGTGGTGGAGGAGGAGGAGGTAGCCTACACTGCTTTTTGGTTTTAAATTTATTTATATATTTTTTTAAATTAGGGTACACCCCAAAACATTGGGAAATATAACCTGTGATTACCCCCTCCAGTCGTGCTAAACACACGTCTAGATAATACACTGGCTGCAGGGCAGGCCAGCACCTCCAAGGGGTAAAGGGCAAGCTCAGGCCATGTCCCCAATTTGGAGACCCAGAAGTTGCAGGGGCTGACCACTGTCAGTCAGTTCGTGTAGGCGTGTACATACTTACTGCCCCACCATGTCACACCTCCACGTGATGTTCACGATCCAATTTGATATCTGCTCTATCAACTTTCGATGTTCTTTTATGCGCCTTCCATGGTGATCATGGGTGGCAGGGAATCAGGGTTCCAGGTCGGAGAGGGAGCCTGAGAAAAGGATACCACATGCAAGGGAGGTGAATGGATGAAATTAAATGTAATCGAGCTGAAATGTGGGACAAAGTATTAAAGCATAAGCTTCCAAATTAAGGAGGGGGCGCGCGGCAATTACCCACTCCCGACTCGGGGAGGTAGTGATGATAAATAACAATACAGGACTCTTAAGATGCCCTGTTATTGGAATGATTAATAAAAAGTTATAGGGAATGTCACTGTGGTATTTTTGATTTTTAAACGCTAGCCAGGAGAGGCCCTGCTGCCGCTTTGCTGACTCTAGCTAACTTCTGCCTGATCGCATGTCCCTATGACGTCCACCATCCACTATCAACTTTCAATGTTCTTTTCGGAGCCTACCATATTGATCATGGTTATCGGCGAATCAGGGTTCCACGCCGGAGAGGGAGCGTGAGAAAGAGAGACCACATCCAAGGGAGGATACATTTTTTCAAATTTAAGATTATAGAGCAGAAATATGGGACAAAGTATTAAAGTGTAAAAGTGGGATAATTTTTTAAAGTTTAAGCATTGAATGAAAGGATGTGGTGCGCATCAATTAATGAAGAATTTCTTTAATTGTATTCCCTGTCAACTATGCAGAGCAGGGGTTTCTATCCGACAAAATTTGAAAAATGTCACCTGACAATGTAACAGACGATTTTTTAAAATTTATGTTCCTGTCACCCATGTAGAGGTTTGGATATCTTCTCTATCAACTTTCGATGTTCTTTTCTGAGCCTACCATGTTGATCACAGTTATCGGTGAATCAGGGTTCCACGCCAGATAGGGAGCGTGAGAAAAGGAGACCTCATCCAAGGGAGGTTAATTCCTGTAATGGGATGAAGCGGAAATGTGGGAGAAGCTATTGAGGCGCAAATGTGGGAAAAAGTTACTGAAGCGCAAATGTGGGGAAAGTTATTGAAGCGCAAATGTGGTACAACTTGTTAAAGTTTAAGCATTGAATGAAAGGAGATGGCGCGCATCAATTAAAGAAGAATTTCAGAAATTTTATTCCCTGTCACCTATGCAGAGCAGGGGTTTATTCACGTCCCAAATTGTAAAATGTCAACCCATGAATGTAACATAAAAATTACAGAAATTTATTAACATGTCTGCTTGGTAGAGCAGGGGTCTATGACAAAAAAAATAAAAAATTATTGTCACCCGTAAATGTAAAAGAAAAATTATTGAATTTTATTAAGCTGTCAACTAGGTAGAGGAGGGGTATATTATACCCAAAAATGTGTACATTTCCCCCGAAAATGTAACAGACAATTATTTTTTATTTATTTTTTTGAACCTGTCTACTAGGTATAGCAGTGGTACATCACACCCAAAAATTGTTGAATTTCACCAAAAAATGTAACTGACAAAGTAGTGAAATGACATAAAATAAAATACGTAGAAATCAAAAAAATAAAATTGATTTATGAGGTGGAGGTCCATATGGAGTGGGAGTTTGAGGAGGCGGTGGATGTAGCGGTGTAGGTGGAAGCGGCGGTAGAGGAGGACGAGGTAGCCGACACTGGTCTTTGGTTTTAATTATTTATTTTGTTTTAATTAGTGTACACTCCAAAAGAGTGTGAAATATCCAAAATACAAGAATGAGCAATTGCGCTGCAGTATACCAATGGCTGGTTAAGGCAGGTATACATGTCCGTACCTTGTGCAGAATAGACAAGTCCTGTGGGATCCATGCCTGGTTCATTTTAATGAACGTGAGCTTGTCCACATTGGCTGTGGACAGGCGGCAGCGCTTGTCTGTGATAACGCCCCCTGCCGTGCTAAACACACGTTCAGAAAATACACTGGCTGCAGGGCAGGCCTGCACCTCCAAGGCATAAAGGGCAATCTCAGGCCATGTGCCCAATTTGAAGACCCAGAAGTTGAAGGGGGCAGAACCATCATTAAGTACGTGTAGGCGTGTGCACGCATACTGCGCCACCATGTTGGTATAAAACTGTCTCCTGCTAAGACCTTCCATATCAGCTGGTGGTGCTGGTTGTTGTGGCATTCTGACAAAGCTTTTCCACATTTTGGCCATGCTAACCCTGCATTCTGAGGTGCTGGCGGTACCCCAGCTTCGTTGGCGACCTCTTCTCTGCCTTCGCCTTATGCTTACACTGTGCCCCCGCTGTCGGGTGGGAATGCCACAAGCAGCACGTCTACCAGCGTGCGCTTGTAATCGCGCATCTTACAATAACGCTCCAGTGACGGAATTAAGGACGTTTCTTTGTCCTTGTAACGGAGATCCTGTAGCGTGGCCACCCAGTAATCAGCACAAGTTAGAATGTGGGCAACTCGGCGGTCGTTGCGCAGACACTGCAGAATGTAATCGCTCATGTGTGCCAGGCAACAAAAAGCTGTCCTCTGTGAGAGGTGTATTGTCTGTGTCCTCTGTATCCCTGTATCTCCCCAGCCACGCACCAGTGATGGCCATGAGCTGGTCTGGGTGCCACCCTGCTGTGAACATGGTTCCTCCTCCTCCATCTCTTCCTCCTCATCCTCCACCTCATCATCCTCCAGAACTGTGCCCTGGCTGGAAAATTGTGTACCTGGCGTTTGTGGGTGCAGGAACCCACCCTCAGAGCCACTTGTGAATGACTGGCCGGAAACCCTACGAAATGATCCCTCCTCCTCCTCCTGTGCCACATCCTCTTCCATCATCGCCAGCAGCGTTTTTTCAAGGAGGCATAGAAGTGGGAAAGTTACGCTGAGAACGGCGTTATCGGCACTGGCCATGTTGGTGGAGTACTCGAAACAGCGCAACAAGGAACACAGGTCTCGCATGGAGGCCCAGTGATTGGTGGTGAAGAGGTACTGTTCCACAGAGCGACTCACCAGTGCGTGCTGCAGCTGAAAATCCACTATCACGTGCTGCTGCTCGCACAGTCTGGCCAGCCTGTGCAAGGTGGAGTTCCACCTTTTGGGCACGTCACATATGAGGCGGTGAGCGGGAAGGCAAAAGTTACACTGCATCGCTGACAGGCGAGCAGCAGCAGGGTGAGAACGCCAAAAGTGCGCACAGACGGCCCGCACTTTATGCAGCAGCTCTGCCATATTGGGGTAATTTTTAAGGAATCTATGCACCAACAAATTTAGCACATGCGCCAGGCAAGGGATGTGCGTCAAACCGGCTAGTCCCAGAGCTGCTACGAGATTTCGCCCATTATCGCACACCACCAGGCCGGGCTTGAGGCTCACTGGCACAAACCCCTCATTGGTCTGTTGTTCAAGGCCTGCCCACAGCTCCTGCGCGGTGTGGGGTTTGTCCCCCAAACAGATAAGTTTTAAAACTGCCTGCTGTTATCTTTGGCTGTGCTGAAGTTGGTGGTGAAGGTGTTACGCTGACCGGATGAGGAGCCAGTAGAGGATGAGGAAGCGGAATAGGAGGAGGAAGCAACAGGAGGCAAACTGAAGCGCCCTGAAATTCTCGGTGGTGGAAGGACATGCGCCAAAGTAGTGGCGGCTTGGCACGACGTACTGTGGGACAGCCACCGCCATAAGGCTTTTAAAACTCTCCGTCTCCACCAGACGGAATGACAGCATTTCAAAGGCCAGTAATTTAGAAAGGCTGGCATACAGGGCTAGGGATCGTGGGTGGGTAGTGGGGTACTTCCTCTTCCCTTCCAGTGTTTGGGGGATGGAGAGCTGAACGCTTCCGTGGGACATTGTGGAGATGCTTGGTGACCCAGGTGGTGGTGTTGCTGGAAGATCCTCTGTTTACGGGGTGGCAGGTGGCACTGTCACTCCAGAGGTGGATGAAGAGGCCGAGACTGCAGCAGAAGAGAAAGCAGGAGGAGCCAGAGACCTTTCTTGGTTTTTGAGGTGTCTACTCCACTGCAGCTCGTGCTTAGCACTTAAATGCCTGGTCATGCAGGTTGTGCTCATTTATGCCTCGCTTCAGGCTCTGATTGCACAGTGTGCAAACCATTTGTGTCTTGTCATCAGCACATTGTCTGAAGAACTGCCTTGCCAGAGAACTCCTTGGAGCTGGCTTTGGTGTGCTCGGTCCCTTGCTGCGGTGGGCAGTAGCAGCCGTGCTGTCTAGAGGACGGCCGCTCCGCTTTTGCACCCTGCTCCCTCTTCTGCTGTGCTGGTGGCTCTGTGCGACCACCGCCTCTTCCTCCGATCGACATAGGTCACTCGCATGACCTTGATTCCATGTGGGGTCGAGGACCTCATCGTCCTCCACATCATCTTCCACCCAGTCTTCACCCCTGCGCTCCTTGTCGGTCTGCACTCTTTCGAAAGCCACAGCAGTTGGCACCTGTGTTTCGTCATCATCTGAGACAAGCTGCAATGGTCCTCCCATGTACTCATCTTGAAACATAAGTGGTTGGGCATCGGTGTACTCAATCTCTTCCACTTCTGGGGCAGGGCTAGGTGGATGGCCCTGGGAAACCCTGCTAACAGAGCCATCAAAAAGCAGAAGAGAGTGCTGCATGACTTAGGGCTCAGACTGCTTGGCTGGTTTGCAAGGGCGTGAGGTGAAAGCCTGATGGACATGGGCTGCAGGTGCCAACTCTGATATTTAAGCAGGAGACAGGGTAGGAGACAATGTGAAGGATCTGGAGCCACTGTCAGCAACCCAATCTACTATCGCCTGTACTTGTTCAGGCCTCACCATTCGTAGAGCCGCATTAGGCCTGACCAAATACCGCTGCAGGTTCTGTCGCCTACTCGCACCTGAGGAAGGGGTTTCAGTTGTGCGTGTAGCTGGCACAGATCGACCACATCCTCTCCCTGCAAAGGGGCTCCACCAGCAGCACCAAGACCTGGGCCACGTCCCTTATTTAACGCTCTCCTCATATTTCTCAAATTTAGGATCTTGCCCTAAATGGGTGTTTAATTAATAGTAGAATAGAACGACAGTATGTACAGGGTGTATCTCACACGCCCTGATCCAGACTACGCCTCAATTAAATTTGTTTGCCCAAAATGGCTGTATTTCAAATACCTGAATAGAACCACAGAATCTAAAGTGTGTATCTCACACGCCCTGACCCACACTAGGCCGCAATTAAAGATTTGTGCCCAAAAAGGCTGTATTTCAAATATTTGAATAGAACCACAGTATCTAAATTGTGTATCTAACAATGACATATGCAGCAAAGGCTGCAAAATAAACTTTTTTTTTCCCCAAACGGGTGTTTGTTTAATAACAGAATATGACAGCAGTATATAACCCTGGAATTTCTCACGTGCTGATACTGTAAGGGCTGTGTTTTAAAAAAAACTGAAAATTATGGCTGTATTTCTAGCTTAAATTGCACACTGACTAATCCTGCAAATGCACCAGATGTTGTATATTGCCAAAAAAGGGTGATTTTTTACAACCAGATTATAAGTGCAGTTTTTCAAGCTTAGATTTCAATGTCACAAAAGCTCAGATGCAGTGCTGCCGCCACCCACCTAGCTAACAGACAGATAAAAGTGGGTTTTTTTTTCGGTCACTGGGCTCAGGGCAGGGTAAAAAGATTGTGCCCTGCTCCCACACAACTAATTTTATGTCAATCGCTTAGTTAGATTCACCTTCTGAACAAAGATTCTCTCCTATTCTCCTGCTGAAATCACCAGCAGCATCCTCTCCCTACACTAGTAACAGCAGAGTGACGTGCAGCGCTACGTGACTCCAGCTTATATAGAGGATGGGTCACATGCTGTACTGTCCAATCACAGCCATGCCATTAGTAAGCATGGCTGTGATGGCTTCTAAGGGCACAGAGTTAAACGCTTGTTGATTCGCTGCTCTGCAGCCTTTCAAAAAGCGCCAAGAAAGCGCCGAACACCGAACCCAAACTTTTACTGAAATGTCAGGGGTCAAAAAATCCTAAAGTTTGTTACAAACTTACAGTTTGGGTTCGCTCAACCCTAAAAAACAAGTGTCTTCCTTTATTTTATGTAAATATTGTATACAGTACTACTGTAATTGTGTTAAATAGACATTTATGGTTCTAAATATGTTTAAGTTTTGTTTCTCACTGCAACACATTTGACTTATTTTGACATGGCAAACAGAGTTATCTTCTAATATAAAGATACACCTGACAACATTTCCTCCTGGGAGTAGATGTCTCTCCTGTCGCTTTCACTTCCAAAACCATCTTCAATATCTCCTGCGTATTCATTTTAGTTTCTGTATCAAATAACAATTTACATGCTGCTCCCCCTGCTGACAATGGTCTCATCATAGATTGTTCAACAAGCAGTTAACATCAGTAGAGTACAGCACTTTACATGTGAGATCACATCAAGATGAGTTTAGAAATCTTTGCAGACTTTTGTAGAAACAGCTTCAATGCCAGCTAACAGCTCATTTAGAAGCTATAATGTAAGTGGTTAAGATAAAATAGATTAATTCAATTAAATTAAACCAATTGCTTACATCTTGTATTACAGATATTTTAGATAAAGTATTTAAGTATATAGTGGCTGCATGTTTTACTACATATACGTATAAACAGAATACATAAAAAATAAAAAATAAATAAAAGCATGGAGATGGCCCACATATTAATTAAAAATATGTGCCTTTTATAATAACTTTTGAGCTGATGAGATTATTCTACTGAACTGGCAATTTATTCTGCATAGTTCATAGCCACAGACTAAGAATCCACTGGAGTTGTAATGTATTAGTCATGCCCTGCAGGAGACTGCAAGCATAACATATTTCTGTCTTTACCAACATGTGTTAACATATAAATAAAGTGTATTTCTCCAGTGATTTATTTCTCTGCCAATTCATTCCTAAAGTATGTATGATTCTTTTGGTCTGTTTGCTGTCATTTATCCATAATATGTCTCCCATTTACATTCTATATATGTTTTATTACTTGGAAAATCCACATTAAATTGTCCGTTTGGAAAATACTAGGCAATTCATCTAGTTTGTTATCTTTGTAAATGACATTTGAACTTGAACTCATAACTAGAGATGAGAGAATTTCTAAAAAATGTTATTGTGCCGGTTCGCCAAATGTTGAAAAAAAATTTGGTTCGATACAAATTTATTTGTGGCAAATCACGTTAGAAAACGGCTATTATCTGGCTGCAGAGAGCCTTTATAGTGGTGTAGAACACTGTGCTTGCAGTAACACGCATAAGTAGTCTGCTGTGGTAGTGAAACAATAATATGAGTCAGTATGACATGCAGATGACAGGCGTTGATCTTATAATCACTGCGCACTTCACTTATTTGGGCAGTTTCGGGGCCAAAACTGAGCAAATGACTCAAGTGTGTACAGGGCCGTCTTTAATATTGATTGGACCCTGGGCAAAAATTTACTTGGGCCCCCTGGATCCCGCCTTTCCACACATTAGCAGGCAATCACGCCCTCCACCACAACACACACACAAAAAATCCACACCCCTGGTAGAGTCCAGTGAATGACTGTAAATACTTCCAGGTCTGAAGACTCCAGCGGCTCAGGATCAGTGCTCTGGGCAGCTGGGCTCAGGCTGGAAGTGGGCACCGCTCTGCAGGAAGGAGACCAGGGCTCGGCTCACCCTAGAGTTACAGTGCACCCCAGCATCGCACAGTATGCAGTATAGCACCCCACACTATACAGTACCCCACAGTATATAGTAGAGCAGTATAGCAGCCCACAGTATACAGCACCCCACAGTATACAACACCTCACAGTATAGCACCTCACCGTATACAGCACCCCAAACTATACACGATACAGCCCCCCCACACTATACAGTACAGCAGTATAGCACTCCATACTATACAGCACCCACAGTATACAGTATACAGACCCCCACAGTATACAGTACAGCAGTATAGCACTCCACAATATACAGCCACCCACACTATACAGCCCCCCCCCACACTATACAGCCCCCCCCCCCCCCACAGTATACAGCCCCCCCACATTATACAGGCCACCACACAGTATACAGCCCACCCCACAGTATACAGGCCCCCACACAGTATACAGCCCACCACACAGTATACAGCCCACCCCACAGTATACAGGCCCCCACACAGTATACAGCCCACCACACAGTATACAGTCCAACACAGTATACAGCCCCCCACACTATACAGCACCCCACTATACAGTAGTTTACAGTATATTAACATAGCCCCTGTCACCTTTTTCTGATGTAATCTTCACACAAAAAAGCTCCACAGTTAACTTCTGCAACACTCCTGGTAGGACCTGTGATGACCTCATAGCCATGTGACCAGTAATATTGCTAGGTTATTGGTCACATGGTGATGATGTCATCTAAGGTCCTAGATCACAGCTCTAACACAGTACGATGCCTGGACTCAGTGCCGGCACGCATGGCATGGCAGCACCCGCTGTGTAGCTGACAGCCTGATACCCGGGGCAGTGGCTAGCAGGGCTCAAGAGGCAGCTGCCTTGGGCCCCCCAGGAGCGACTGGGCCCGGGGCAGCTGCCCCTTTTGCCCCTTTGGTAAAGACGGCCCTGAGTGTGTACTCAGCCTTACAGGTCAATGTTAGCGTCAAGAAGAAGCACACTCCTTTTACACAGTCGGCAGCTGATTCCACATAGAAGTCTATAGAACCTGTCCTATTAAACGCCTATACAGGTAGAGCCCCCCCCCACCCACCCCCGACAGAGTGTTGACATCATTGATTATTTTGCCCTTCCTATGATCCATCAGAACAATAACCCCCAAAAAATCCTGTCTGTGGAGCATACACCTTCACTCGGTCAGCATTTGGTCAGTAATCCATCAGTATTGCTAAAGCGCAAAAAACCAGGAGTGGATCCAAAACAGAAATGACACATGAATTTAATATTTGCATGTCTTCTCTGTTTTGTACCCACTCCTGCTTTTGGCTACCAAATCATAAGCCAATTCTGATGCAAAATAGGGACCATGTCATGCAGGCCTTACAGCTGTTACATAGACAGGATCCATTGTGCGTCTCATTTTTCTTTCCTTCTGACAGATCAGAAGAAGGGTCAAATAAATGATGATGTCAGCCAGGCCGAAAGGCAAAATAATGGCCCAGTCATGAAGTGGGGTGGGTGGGAACAGCATGAGAAGACCACAGAGTGGCCCAATGACCGTGTGGAGGTGGCAGCAGCATCGGGGGGAGGCCACAGAGTGGCACAATGACAGTGAGGAGGTGGCAGCAGCAGCATCAGGAGGCCACAGAGTGGCACAATGACAGTGTTGAGGTAGCACCAGCATCAGGAGACCACAGAGTGGCAAGGTGACATAGTGTGGAGGTGGCAGCTGCATCATGAGACCATAGAGTGACCTGGTGACAGAGTGGGGAGGTGGGTGACAATAGCAGTAGAGTCTGGAGGTGGCAGCAGCATCAGGAGGAGGCTACAGAGTGGCACAATGACAGTGTGGAGGTAGCAGCAGCAGCATCAGGAGAGGGCCACAGAGTGGCACAATGACAGTGTGGACGTGGGAGCAGCATCATGAGGCCACAGAGTGGCACAATAACAGACTGTGGAGGGGAGGCAGCATCAGGAGAAGGCCACAGGGTGACACAATGACAATGTGGACGTGGGAGCAGCATCAGGAGGCCACAGAGTTGCACAATGACAGAGTGTGGAGGTGGTGGCAGCAGAAGCAACAGCAGGAGTCCACAGGGTGGCACAATGACAGTGTGGAGGTGGCAGCAGCAGCATCAGGAGGAGTTCACAGGGTGGCACAATGACAGTGCGGAGGTGGCAGCAGCATCATTAGGAGGCCACAGAGTGGCACAATGACAGAGTGTGGAGGTGGCGGCAGAAGCATCAAGAGCAGGCCACATGGAGGCACAATGACAGTGTGGAGGTAGCAACAGCATCAGGAGACCACAGCGTGGCAAGGTGACAGTGTGGAGGTGGCAGCAGCATCAGGAGACCAAAGAGTGACCTGGTGACAGAGTGGGGAGGTGGGTGGCAATAGCAGTACCAGCTGAAGATGATGGTGAAAGGAGCACTTGGCATCATATGTGTGGCATCAGG
Organism: Bufo bufo; assembly: GCF_905171765.1. Taxonomy (NCBI): domain Eukaryota; kingdom Metazoa; phylum Chordata; class Amphibia; order Anura; family Bufonidae; genus Bufo; species Bufo bufo. The sequence goes on from NC_053393.1 coordinate 301,234,723, forward strand.
CAGGTGGCAGCATCAGAATAGTAGCTGAGGCAGGCAACCAGAAGAAACCAGTCTCTTTTGTCAAAGTGTTGGTGTGGCACCATGGATGATCTAGTCTGATGCATCAGGCATTGGTGGGTGGAAATCCTGGCCGATCCAAGCCAGATTCATCTTGACAAAGGTCAGTCTCTCCACATTTTGAGTGGACAGGCGAGTTCTTCTTAGGGCAACTATGATGCCACACTACTGGCAGGGCAAACTCTGCCAGTTGCGCCACAAATCCAGTTTGGCTGCCCAGTAGTCCAGCAGATCTTCAATGTGGGGTGGCAGGGTGCTGTCCATGTATGCCACCACCTGCTGGTTCAGGTCCTGCTCCAGGTCTAGCTGCTGCTGGCGAGTAGTTTCTTCACTAGGCTGGTGAAGAAAGCTGCTCATCAGCGACTCTAGACCAAGTTGCTACCAATGGAGCTGGAACTGCTCCTACCCCCCCCACCCTGTCACAGCAGTCATGGCAGAGGAATGTGAGCGCAGAGCCCACTCTCATTGGTCAGACCTGCGAGAGGATGGACAATGGTGCAGATAGGCAGCGGCCAACTGACTACATAGGATGTCTCTATAGTAGTTCAGCTTGTCCTCCCTCTCAGTGGGTGTAAAAAAGGCCCCCATTTTGGACCGGTAGCCAGGGTCCAACAATCTGGAGAGCCAGAAGTCATCCCTCTGCCGAATGGTGACAATTCGGCTGTCACTACGCAAGCAAGTGAGCATCCAGTGGGTCATTTGTTTTGTGCAAGTGACTCGGAGGGACTCCCTGCCTCCATCTCTACTGCATACTGCCACTGTGTGTCTGGGTCCTCTGCCTTGTCTTCTTCATCGCCTTGTAGCTCCTTTGGCTGATCCTGCTCCTCCTCTCCTGTCACCTGTGTAGAAAAACCACCATTTCACTACACATTGGTTGTGCTCCAATGTCCTCCTCCTCCAGTTCAGCCCCCACAGGGCTCATGTGGCCGTGAGATCTAAGTGCCACGTCTTCAGTCCCCTGACCAGCCAGATTTACCAGCATCTGTTCCCGGACATGAAGCAGTGGAATGACTTTGTGACCTCCTCAAAGGGCCTGAGCAAACGGCAGGTGTCACGCATGAGCTGCCACTGGCAGACATCAAAGTTACACAGGGGAGTACTTCTGTCCGCTTTGATCTTCAATAAATCATTTATGGCCTTTCTCTATTCGTATAGTCGGTCCAACATATGGAGGGTGGAATTCCAACGGGTGGAAATGTCACATATCAGCCTACTTTGGAGGATGCCGTTCTGCAGCTGCAGCTCAAGGAGGGTGTGCTTTGTGGTGTACGAGTGGCTGAAGTGCATGCAAAATTCCCTGGCCATTTTTAGGATGTCTTGCAGATGGGTGGAAGACTTCAGGAACCGCTTGCATGGCACACGTGTTCAGATTAAACACGTGTGCCATGCAGGGCACATGGCTCAGCCCTCCTTGACGCAGCACCGACACCATGTTCTTCCCGTTGTTGGTCACCATGGTTCCAATTTTGTGTTGTCACAGAGATAGCCAAGATTTGATTTCTTGATGAAGTATGCGGAGCAGTTCCTCCCCTGTGTGATTCCGTTCGGCCAGGCAAACCAGCTGCAGAATAGCATGACACTGCCATGCCCTGGACATATGGTATGCTGTGAATTGTCCCTGCAGTGGAGGCTAAAATCACGGTGGAGGATGAGGAGGCAGAGGCGGACATTGTCGCAGGACCAACGGCGTGAGAACGGGGAGGCGGAAGCGGCGTCACCTGGCCAAGTTGCTAGTGTGGCTGTGCAGGAACCACATACACCCAGTGGGCTTTAAAGGACATGTATTGTCCCTGACCGTAGTTACAGCTTCACACATCAGCGCTGCCATGCACTTTGGCAGACACAGACAGGCTCAAGGACTGGCCCACCTTTTGTTCTTCCTATGTATGCAGCGCTGATACTGCCTTTTTGGCAAAGAAATGACGGCTTGGGACTCTCCACCTCGCCACAAACCATCAGTTTTCTGAAAAGTGCAGAATCCACCACTTGGAAAGGGAGGGACTGCAGCACCAGCAACTTAGCCAGGAGCATGTTCAGCTTCTGCGCCGTTGGATAAGAGCATGCATACTGTTATCTCTTGACAATTGCTTCGGTGATAGATTGCTAATGTAATAACTGACAAGGAGTAGGAAGAGGAGGAGGAGCATCAGGACCAGCAGCTGATGGGAAGGACAGACAGCTCCATTCGGCTGAGGTGGTGGAGCCTTGACTGCTATAATCGGGTTCTTGCCACTGGGTGATTCAGCGGTTGCTGCAGCAGGCTGGACCATTACATCGAAGCCACGGTTCTCTCAGACCACTTTATGGTGACACTGCATATGTTGATGCAGGGCCGTGTTTCCAACATTGGCACCCTGGCAACGCTTCACCTTCTGCCCACAGATTCTCCAAATGGCCATTTTCACCTCCTCCGGCAGGTTAACAAAAAACTGGCACACGGCCGAGTAGAAGATTTTCCCCCAACAATCCGCACTGACTGACTGCTACAGCGGCTGCTTCCGGGAACCCCTGCACCACTACTTTCTGGGCCGGTAGGCTCCTGAGAAGTGGGCGGTCTAAGCCGAGAACGTTTGGCTCCCGACCTCCCACTGCTGCCACCCTGCTGACTCCCGTCCACGCTAGCGAGTTGCTGGCTCCGCCGCTGCCTTACAGGCAAGCTGCCACACTCTTATCCAGAAGAGGATGAAGCCCCTAATTCACCCTGCTCTCAAGTGCGATCAGCTACAGTACAGACCAAAAGTTTGAACACACCTTCTCATTCAAAGAGTTTTCTTTATTTTCATGACTATGAAAATTGTAGATTCACACTGAAGGCATCAAAACTATGAATTAACACATGTGGAATTATATACATAACAAACAAGTGTGAAACAACTGAAAATATGTCATATTCTAGGTTCTTCAAGGTAGCCACCTTTTGCTTTGATTACTGCTTTGCACACTCTTGGCATTCTCTTGATGAGCTTCAAGAGGTAGTCCCCTGAAATGGTTTTCACTTCACAGGTGTGCCCTGTCAGGTTTAATAAGTGGGATTTCTTGCCTTATAAATGGGGTTGGGACCATCAGTTGTGTTGAGGAGAAGTCAGGTGGATACACAGCTGATAGTCCTACTGAATAGACTGTTAGAATTTGTATTATGGCAAGAAAAAAGCAGCTAAGTAAAGAAAAACAAGTGGCCATCATTACTTTAAGAAATGAAGGTCAGTCAGTCAGCCGAAAAATTGGGAAAACTTTGAAAGTAAGGGCTATTTGACCATGAAGGAGAGTGATGGGATGCTGCGCCAGATGACCTGGCCTCCACAGTCACCGGACCTGAACCCAATCCAGATGGTTTGGGGTGAGCTGGACCGCAGAGTGAAGGCAAAAGGGCCAACAAGTGCGAAGCATCTCTGGGAACTCCTTCAAGACTGTTGGAAGACCATTTCAGGGGACTCTCTTGAAGCTCATCAAGAGAATGCCAAGAGTGTGCAAAGCAGTAATCAAAGCAAAAGGTGGCTACTTTGAAGAACCTAGAATATGACATATTTTCAGTTGTTTCACACTTGTTTGTTATATATAAATTTCCACATGTGTTAATTCATAGTTTTGATGCCTTCATAGTCATGAAAAAAAAGAAAACTCTTTGAATGAGAAGGTGTGTCCAAACTTTTGATCTGTACTGTATACGCAGGTCACATTTGCTGTTAACTGCGCTGATATCATTTGATGGCCTATTTCAATACAATACGAGAAATATATACGCAGGTCACGTTTGTTGTTATTTGCGCTGAAAGCGTTTATTGCCATATTTCTAGAGAACAAGAGAAAAATAGACGCAGTACACATTTGGTGTTATTTGCGCTAAAAGTGTTTCTTGCCATATTTCACTACAATACGAGAAAAATAGACGCAGTTCACATTTAGTGTTATTTGCACTAAAAGTGTTTATTGCCATATTACTAGAGAAAAATTGAAAAATAGACAGTTCATATTTGCTGTTATTTGCGCTAAAAGTGTTTATTGCCATATTTCACTACAATACAAGAAAAATTTACGCAGTTCACATTTGGTGTTATTTGTAGTGATGAGCGGCAAAGGTTATTTTCGAATTTGCGATATTTCATAAATATTTGGGTGAATATTCGTCATATTTCACGAATTCGCAATTTTCATTCATTCTTTTTATTTCAATGTGAAAATCGCAATATAAAATTTGCTTACTGCGCACTCTGTCTGTAGCATGTATGTACAGACAGCATAGAAATATCTCTCACATGCACATTGCACATCCATTTTCCTGCCGCACACTATATACCACACACACACACACACACACACAGTCTATAGATTAGAGTTTGTGTCCTGTTGGTCAGGCGAGCGTCCTTCACTCACTGCGCCTGAACCTAATACTAAAATGGACGGCGTAGGTGCGGGATTTGCGGGACACGGAGGAAACCGAGGATGTCAATCACCTTTACAAGGGCGTGCCATACTGTGAGAGGATGGAGCCCCTAGGTGCTGCAGCAATGCCCCACTAGCACCTAAAGGCTCATTTGCATATTATAAAAGTCATTATTTAGCGCGAACGGCAGCAGGCAGGGAGATATAAGTCATACAGTTATGTTCTGCTGACATTAGCACATCGGTAATGTCAGCCAGCTACATAATGATTTTTCTGATGAAAGAAACCCTTTAACCGCTTAAGGACCACAGGTTTATACCCCCCTAGTGACCAGGCCCTTTTTTACAAATCGGCACTTCACAACTTTAACGGTTTATTGCTCGGTCATGCAACTTGGCACCCAAATGAATTTTACCTCCTTTTCTTCTCACAAATACAGCTTTCTTTTGGTGGTATTTGATTGCTGCTGAAAATTTTAGTTTTTCTGATATTAATCAAAATAGACTGCAATTTTCTCAAAAAAAGTGTATTTTGACTTTTTCTGGTAAAATTGTTCAAATATAATTACATTTCTATACAAGTTTGTGTCAGAATTTATTGTGCTACATGTCTTTGATAAAAAAAAAAATCCAATAAGTGTATATTTATTGGTTTGCGCAAAAGTTATAGCGTTTACAAACTATGGTACAAAAATGTGAATTTCCGCATTTTGAAGCAGCTCTGACTTTCTGAGCATCTGTCATGTTTCTTGAGGTGCTAGAATGCCAGGATAGTATAAATACCCCCCAAATGACCCCATTTTAGAAAGAAGACACCCCAAAATATTCGCGGAGGGGCATGGTGAGTTCATGTATGATTTCATTTTTTTTCACAAGATAGCGGAAAATGACTTTCTGAGGGAAAAAAAATAATAATAAAGTTTCCATTTCTGCTAACTTCTGGCAAAAAAAATTAAAAATCTCCCACGGACTCACTATGCCATGGGGTTTCTACTTTCCGAAATGGGGTCATTTGTGGGGTGTGTTTACTGTTCTGGCATTTTGGGCAGGGCTAAATTGTGAGCAACCCTGTAAAGCCTAAAGCTACTCGTTGGACTTTCGGCCCCTTTACGCACCTAGGCTGCAAAAAGTGTCACACATGTGGTATCGCCGTACTCCGAAGAAGTAGGGCAATGTGTTTTGGGGTGTATTTTTACATATACCCATGCTGGGTGAGAGAAATATCTCTGTAAATTGACAACTTTGTATATATTTTTTTTTTTAAGTTGTCATTTACAGAAATATTTCTCACACACAGTATGGGTATATGTAAAAATACACCCCAAAACACATTGCCCTACTTCTTCTGAGTACGGCGATACCACATGTGTGACACTTTTTTGCAGCCTAGGTGCACAAAGGGGCCCAAATTCCAATGAGTACCTTTAGGATTTCACAGGGCATTTTTACGCATTTGGATTCCAAACTACTTCTCATGCTTTAGGGCCTCTAAAATGCCAGGGCAGTATAAATACCCGAAATAATAAAATTAATTATACCACTGCTATTGGTGTATGTGCAGTGGTATGTGATTACACCCAAATATAGCTGATAAATTTTGTAAACTGGGACTAATTAAAACGTAACCTTTACTAGGTCATTTAAAATATTGTTTCACACTTAGTGGGAGACGACAGTAACAGTAAATTACCTCCACTATATCACATTATATATGGTCATAGAAAAAATGCAACAAGGGTAGATCTCACCTCGTCCGAGCTGGATCCACATCCGTGGAGGTAGGTCCTGGCAGTTAGTGGTGCCTATGACCGGTGTGACCAGGGTGCTTGTGTTGTATTGGCATTACATCCACTCCTACGCCACCCTATAATGGCTTTCCTGCCTGTCTAGGGGTAGGGGGCTGTAAAGTGGACCTGCCTACCACACATGGAGCACCCGCCCCGACAGGGGCGACCCCACACCGAACCTTTCCCTGGGGTATGGGTCTAGTGTGCTATAAAGCCCCAATTACAATGCCCTACATGCCATGTTTCTGTCTTTCTTGACATCATCAGGGGCTTCACATATGTATTCAAGGACAAACTACAAAAAAAGTTACAGACATACACTCAATATAGGTCACAAATGGTACAGAGTACCGCAAACGCAAAAACTTGTAAGCAGACTCAATGTACTTACTAGAGATCAAGGTGGTTTTAGCCTCGTATCATCACACGGGATAGTGGGTAATTCTTATCCTCTCTGTATCATGGGAAGTGTCCCATGTCAGTCTGTGTCTCACCACAAATAACAATGATTTGGGTGAGCACTGGATACTTGTCAGCTGCCTCCTCATATACCTCTCCTCCCGGTGAGTGTACGCCCCCCTTAGTTACTTGCCTCACCTGTCCGGATCCATCCAAATGCATGTTACTCCATGTGGAACGCACGCCGCTCGCGTGCGTTCCACCGGACCGGAAGTTCAAGTCACATGGTGCGGGCTAACCGGAAGTGAGGTCATGGCCTGCGTCGGAGCGTTGCCAGTTGCATAGCAACCTCCAAGCTCATGACGCACGGCCAGATCACAAAGCAAATGATGACTTGCCTCCTCTTTGAATATGCACAATCGCATTACGGATTTAAAATTGACAGGACAACCAAGCACCTGCCGTAACACTAAAGGTGCCAGTTGATAGGAGAACCAAAGGCACAAGTATATGTATGCTTTAGTGTGATAGCATGGTACATTCAATACACTTGCCTCCATTAGCATGATACTTCCATCAAAAGGTCCCACGGGCATCAGCACATGAGATCCGAGAGGGCCTAAATTATGTTGTATTGAATACAATCACCCCCATATGACATTTAACCAGAGTCCACCGTCGGGTCACATACGCTCACATTTTAGACGGGAGCACATGAGACACAAGGGAGGGACTCCAGCAGTCACCGTCCTTTTATTGCACCTGAGATCATGTAATGCAGCAATTGTTTTCTATGTCACAATACATGAGATTCAAGGTGACCTTACCAACCTCATATTGGCTAACGACGCCCCCGTCTCTAGACTGGTCAGATTCCACCATCAGATCCCATATGCTCACATTAAAAAACGGGAGCACATGAGATCCAAGGGAAAGAATCCCCCAGACACCCTCCTAACATTACAGCTTAAATCAAATAAAGCAGCAATAGTTTTGTTGTTCATTTAAACCAGATGGGTGGACCGTTCTAAGATAAAAGATCCATTTCGCCTCGCATTGAAGGATCCTCTTATCAAAGTCGCCCCGTCTAGTTCCTGGCTTGATTTGTTCAATTCCCATAAAGGAAAGGCAGTTCATTCTGCCGTCATGTTCGGTGTTCACATGCCGAGCCACCGGTGTGTCTCTCCCATTTCTTATATCACTCAGATGCTCTCCTATACTTCTCCTCAATTCTCTACTTGTCTTCCCGATGTATTCCTTTCCGCATTCACATGTGATTTTGTAGACTAATCCGACACTCCTACAGTTAATGAAGTCCTTCACTGTGTAGGTTTTGCCGGTATTATTGCTCCTAAATCGAGCACCACAACAGCATCAGGGAGCAGCAATAGTGCCGGCCCCAAAATAATTAATTTGTCAGATTATCCCCTGTCGAGTACAGAAACTAAGGTCCTTGAGAAGGGTCTCTCCTTTGTCCCAACACCCAAATACAATCCATTCAAAACTGTGGTAGACCTGAATCTCTTTGCGCGCAAACTGCGCTGGTACAAGCACTTCTGCAACATTGAGAAAAAACAAAGTGCAGAAATGGGTATCCCTAGAGAAATGATATCTGATGTAAAACTGCTAGAAAGCTTAACAGCAGCTAACGAACCCATCTTGGGTGAAGGACCCTTCACTCCTTTTAAAAATAAGAGTAGGAGGGCACCCCCAATAGGCGAAACAAATTGCGTGGACGTATTTCTTAAACTGGTCAGTAAAGATCTGGAGACCACACACCTGTATGCAGCACCGCAAAATTGTACTCAGGATGAACTGAATGCATTGGACAACTTGTCCAAAAATAAAAGTATTGTTATTAAGCCTTCGGACAAAGGCGGGAATACAGTCATCCTAAATACAAAGCACTATGAAGAGATATGTGAGAACTTGCTAGCCCCACGAGATTGCTACAAAATCCTACAGAGCGATCCGACCTCCGTCTATAAAAAAGAGCTTAAAAAAATATTAGATAGGGCAAAACTTGCCAAGCTCATTAGTCAGGAAGAATTTGATTTCATGTACCCAGAACATCCTCAGATTGCCACCTTTTATAGCCTTCCAAAAGTACACAAGGGCTACGAGCCCTTGAAAGGGCGCCCGATTGTTTCGGGCATCGATAGCCTGAGCCAAAACTTAGGAATATATATAGACAAGATCCTGGCACCATTTGTCCTTTCCTTATCATCCCATGTGAAAGACACCGGGGACCTCCTTAGACAGTTAGAGGGTATCCAGTTAGATCAAGACTGCATACTTGGGAGTGTAGATGTTGAAGCACTATACTCATCTATCCCACATAAATGGGGTCTATATGCAGTGTCATACTTCCTGTCCTCAAGAGGGAGACACTTCCAGGCACATAGTGCGTTCGTTCTGGAATTGCTGGAATTTTCATTGAAGAGAAACTATTTCCTATTCAATGGGCGTTTTTTCCACCAGCTCAGGGGCACTGCGATGGGGAGCCCCTGCGCCCCATCGTATGCAAATCTGTTCCTGGGCTGGTGGGAAAATACTCTAGTATTCAAGGATGAGTCCACAATCGAGCTACAGTGCGTCCAAAAATGGGCGCGCTTTATCGACGATGTTTTCGTCATTTGGAAGGGAAGTACGGAGTCCTTCTCGGGTTGGGTTCAACAACTAAACCAAAACGAGATAGGTCTCCATTTCACATCTGAATGTGATCCATCTAAACTTCCCTTCCTTGACATCAGAGTGAACATAAACCACACAGGTCGTTTGGAGACATCCATATATCGCAAGCCCACCTCGACAAATTCCCTCCTGAGATGGGAAAGTAGCCATCCGTACCCACTCAGGAAGGGAATACCGAGAGGTCAATACTTGCGATTGAGGAGGAATTGCTCCAGGCGATCAGAGTTCATCAAACAAGCAAGGGAATTGAAAACTCGATTTCTGGAACGTGGATACCCATCAGGTGTACTCACACCAGCATACCAAATGGCCTTGAATAAAGATAGAGTGTCTCTATTGACCCCACAGGTGGATACCCCTAGGCAGAGTGGCTCCAGTGAGAATAGGGAGATTCGCCTTATCAGTACATACAACGGATGTTCCTCTGCTATCAGAGACATCATATCTACACATTGGCATGTGCTCCTGATGGACCCTGACATCTGTAGGGTCATAAAGGGGCGCCCCAGCATTACATACAGACGGGGCAGAAGCATCCGTGATATGATGGTACATAGCCACTATACACCAACACCCCAGAAAAAGACATGGCTAGAGAGAGGCATCAGTGGTAATTTCAAATGCGGTCGATGTGTGGCGTGCCCCTTTATGACCAAAGCGGGGTCATTTAGGAGCAATAATACCGGCAAAACCTACACAGTGAAGGACTTCATTAACTGTAGGAGTGTCGGATTAGTCTACAAAATCACATGTGAATGCGGAAAGGAATACATCGGGAAGACAAGTAGAGAATTGAGGAGAAGAATAGGAGAGCATCTGAGTGATATAAGAAATGGGAGAGACACACCGGTGGCTCGGCATGTGAACACCGAACATGACGGCAGAATGAACTGCCTTTCCTTTATGGGAATTGAACAAATCAAGCCAGGAACTAGACGGGGCGACTTTGATAAGAGGATCCTTCAATGCGAGGCGAAATGGATCTTTTATCTTAGAACGGTCCACCCATCTGGTTTAAATGAACAACAAAACTATTGCTGCTTTATTTGATTTAAGCTGTAATGTTAGGAGGGTGTCTGGGGGATTCTTTCCCTTGGATCTCATGTGCTCCCGTTTTTTAATGTGAGCATATGGGATCTGATGGTGGAATCTGACCAGTCTAGAGACGGGGGCGTCGTTAGCCAATATGAGGTTGGTAAGGTCACCTTGAATCTCATGTATTGTGACATAGAAAACAATTGCTGCATTACATGATCTCAGGTGCAATAAAAGGACGGTGACTGCTGGAGTCCCTCCCTTGTGTCTCATGTGCTCCCGTCTAAAATGTGAGCGTATGTGACCCGACGGTGGACTCTGGTTAAATGTCATATGGGGGTGATTGTATTCAATACAACATAATTTAGGCCCCCTCGGATCTTATGTGCTGATGCCCGTGGGACCTTTTGATGGAAGTATCATGCTAATGGAGGCAAGTGTATTGAATGTACCATGCTATCACACTCAAGCATACATATACTTGTGCCTTTGGTTCTCCTATCAACTGGCACCTTTAGTGTTACGGCAGGTGCTTGGTTGTCCTGTCAATTTTAAATCCGTAATGCGATTGTGCATATTCAAAGAGGAGGCAAGTCATCATTTGCTTTGTGATCTGGCCGTGCGTCATGAGCTTGGAGGTTGCTATGCAACTGGCAACGCTCCGACGCAGGCCATGACCTCACTTCCGGTTAGCCCGCACCATGTGACTTGAACTTCCGGTCCGGTGGAACGCACGCGAGCGGCGTGCGTTCCACATGGAGTAACATGCATTCGGATGGATCCGGACAGGTGAGGCAAGTAACTAAGGGGGGCGTACACTCACCGGGAGGAGAGGTATATGAGGAGGCGGCTGACAAGTATCCAGTGCTCACCCAAATCATTGTTATTTGTGGTGAGACACAGACTGACATGGGACACTTCCCATGATACAGAGAGGATAAGAATTACCCACTATCCCGTGTGATGATACGAGGCTAAAACCACCTTGATCTCTAGTAAGTACATTGAGTCTGCTTACAAGTTTTTGCGTTTGCGGTACTCTGTACCATTTGTGACCTATATTGAGTGTATGTCTGTAACTTTTTTTGTAGTTTGTCCTTGAATACATATGTGAAGCCCCTGATGATGTCAAGAAAGACAGAAACATGGCATGTAGGGCATTGTAATTAGGGCTTTATAGAACACTAGACCCATACCCCAGGGAAAGGTTCGGTGTGGGGTCGCCCCTGTCGGGGCGGGTGCTCCATGTGTGGTAGGCAGGTCCACTTTACAGCCCCCTACCCCTAGACAGGCAGGAAAGCCATTATAGGGTGGCGTAGGAGTGGATGTAATGCCAATACAACACAAGCACCCTGGTCACACCGGTCATAGGCACCACTAACTGCCAGGACCTACCTCCACGGATGTGGATCCAGCTCGGACGAGGTGAGATCTACCCTTGTTGCATTTTTTCTATGACCATATATAATGTGATATAGTGGAGGTAATTTACTGTTACTGTCGTCTCCCACTAAGTGTGAAACAATATTTTAAATGACCTAGTAAAGGTTACGTTTTAATTAGTCCCAGTTTACAAAATTTATCAGCAGTATAAATACCCCACAAGTGACCCCATTTTGGAAATAAGACACCCCAAGGTATTCCATGAGGGGCATGGCGAGTTCATAGAAGATTTTTTTTTTTTTTGGCACAAGTTAGCGGAAATTAATTTTTTTTTGTTTTTGTTTTTTTGTTTTTTTTCTTACAAAGTCTCATATTCCACTAACTTATGACAAAAAATTTAATTTTACATGAACTCACCATACTCCTCACGGAATAACTTGGGGTGTCTTCTTTCTAAAATGGGGTCACTTGTGGGGTATTTATACTGCCCTGACATTTTCGGGGCCCTAAAGCGTGAGAAGTAGTTTGGAATCCAAATGCTTAAAAATGCCCTGTGAAGTCCTAAAAGTACTCATTGGAATTTGGGCCCTTTGCGCACCGGCTGCAAAAAAGTGTCACACATGTGGTATCGCCGTACTCAGAAAAAGTAGGGCAATGTGTTTTGGGTTGTATTTTTACATATACCCATACTGTGTGTGAGAAATATCTCTGTAAATGACAACTTTGTATAAAAAAAAATGAAAAAAGTTGTAATTTACTCACACACAGTGTGGGTATATGTAAAAATACACCCCAAAACACATTGCCCTACTTCTTCTGAGTACAGTGATACCACATGTGACACTTTTTTGCAGCCTAGGTGCGCAAAGGGGCCCAAATTCCAATGAGTACTTTTAGGATTTCACAGGGCACTTCTCACACTTTAGGGCCCCTAAAATGCCAGGGCAGTATAAATACCCCACAAGTGTCCCCATTTTAGAAAGAAGACACCCCAAGGTATTCCGTGAGGGATATGGTGAGTTCATGTAAAAAAAAAAAAATTGTCACAAGTTAGTGGAATATGAGACTTTGTGAAAAAAAATATATAATAATTTCCGCTAACTTGTGCCAAAAAAAAAAAAAATCTTCTATGAACTCGCCATGCCCTTCACAGAATACCTTGGGGTGTCTTCTTTCCAAAATGGAGTCCCTTGTGGGGTATTTATACTGCCCTGGCATTTTAGGGGCACTAAAGTGTGAGAAGTAGTTTGGAATCCAAATGCGTAAAAATGCCCTGTGAAATCCTAAAAGTACTCTTCAGCGGAATACCCCTTTTTTGACATTTTGGGCTAACTAAATTTAGGGGGTATTCCTCTGAGACTACCCAGGAAAAAGAGCACACCTGCCTAGTAAAAATAAGTGCTTGCGAAGTAAAGCTGCGATCGCTAGTAAATATCCAAAAAGCTCAAAAGTGATCTTTATAGCGCCGCAGCGATTTTACAGTGTTTTTGCAGTGATCAGAAAAAAAATATTTCTGTCACTGCGGTGGGGCGGACTGAACGCAAGTGTGCGAACAAGATCAGTCCTGATCGGGCGAACACTGCGTTTTTTGTAGAGCCTAAGGTGACCCTAATGCACTGATATAGATCTGATTGCGATCAGTCTTGATCACTTATAGATACTATATAGTACTAGTGCTGATTAGTGACAGCGATGACGCTAATCAGTGACTGCGGTGCGGTGGGCGCTAACTACCTAACAAGTAGCTAACTAACTGCCGGTGATAAGGGACCCTTAGGCCCCATTCACACGTCCGCAATTCTGTTCCGCATTTCTGTTCTTTTAGGACTCCGGTCTCCAGGGCTGTTTGTTCAAATTCGAATTTGGCGCCAAAGGAGTTGTTGGATACACGCAATCTTGATATCTTTCGTGTAGTGATGATTTCTTACTTTGGCAATTCGCTATTCGTACGATAGTGTCCAGGCCTCCTAAGTCCGGCAACGTCCTTTTTCCAAGTTGGGGGATTAATACCAGACGCGTTTTGGGGTTTTAAGACGGTGACCCCTTCATCAGTGGTTGACATCCCCCTGCTCATGCTCCACCTTTATAGTGGGTAAGGAGTGTGTAAAGAACTAGTCTGGAATACGATCTTTTTCGAAATTAGGATCTTTAAATGTCAGACTATCCAAAATTTATATATTTCTAACTTTAAAGCATATATTAATAACATTGTTCTTCTTAATCATACATGCATTAGCCATCTTGTTACTTCTAAAAATAGGGAAGCATTACATGAATAAATAATAAAAACATCAAAAACATAGTAATAGCAATTGATTAAGTAAAAGACCTTTCATACAGTTATTCAACACCTTCTTTGGAATCATATAGTATAAAAAACGCAGTATAAAATCCGGTTTCAATGCGGTTCCAGTGCGTTTTTTTGAAAATTAGATATTTTTCAAAGGTTTTTAAAAAGGGAATCAACTTTCATGATCTCATCTGCTTTGCAATAGTCTAAAAAGTTAAGAACATTTTTTGTTTTATATTTTAAAAAGAGGGCAATTTTTCACTGCATGGATACTTCTTTATTGTATACTTTTTTTTTTTGTAAATTCTTTATTTATGAAGAATTTTCAATAAAATAACAGAAAAGGAGAGATCAGTACAATAAAATAGGACACATAAGACAAGCAATATGCCAAGGCGAATTTGTACATATGTACCTACTAAAATTATATATTACAGGAGGAATACAATAAATGTAGGTAGTACAGACAGATAAAAGTAGATGTACATTTTCCTCAGAGACAAATCCCTGAGAAGTAAGAAGTGAGTTGAAAAACACTTCCTTAGGCAGATGTATAGTGAGCACATCACGTGACCTGACTTACAGAATTTGACTGCACTATCAATCCTTAAGAAAACATAAAACAAATGGTAAACATAACCAATGGGTAGTTTCCGTCCAGGGATTTGTAGCATGAGAGCAATCTTGTACTAAAAATATAATGTAAGTGACAGAGTCGTTTAACCAAATACACAAAGTGGTAGGCAATTAAGAGTGCCGCATTTGTGTGAGGGGAGGCGGGGCGTTCACTATTTAAACCTGGCCCTCCTCCCTCCACTTGTCGGTTCGAACGATTTCGAATCGGCTTGTGGGTTGGTGCCAGAGAAGGGCATGCGTCACTGGAGGATCGGGGGATCGGCCTCGTCGAGCTCGTCGCTACGGTGATTAGGTAGGCAGGGTGGCTTGTACACCCGTCTCACTATGTATAACATGTGGGGCTGCCGAGCGTGCCGCCGGTCCCCAGCTGCGCTGGAGACTGCCCGCACTCCCGATCGCTTCCGGCACCCCGAGACAGGCACCCCGATCCGCTCCAGGCCCTGCGCTAAGCACCCCCGCTCCCACATGCAGCGTCCCCCAGGCAGGCACCCCTCACCTGTGGCTCAGCAGCGACGGGTCACGACGTCCGCTCGCATACCCTGAGCATCGGTCACGCCGGCCGTCGGCTCCACGACGCAGCGTTATATATCACTCACTCCCGTATCAGAACGTTCCGCCGTAGAGGAAAACGCCGTCCGCTCACACAGGGGTCTATTCATTAGCTGCAATCAGTAAGCGGAGGTCCAGCTGCAGGATCAGGGGACGGAAGCCAAAACCTATAGGCGATTAATACGCCGCGGCTTTCCCTGTACAAATAGTCGATAGCGGTGGGCACGGGATGCAATGTTCCACATGGCGGAGCGCAAATCCCTCACAGCCGATCCTGATGCACGGTCTCCTGGTAATTACAATTAGCGAGGCAGTGAAGGTGGACATGCTTATGTGACTTTCAGTCATGTCTAGGAATCCGCTGCAGAATAAACTCGTCTTCTTTACTGCGCCAAACTCAGGCAAGACAAGATAAGCAGATACTCAGACATGTGCACTGTATAACAAGTTATGATTTCAATGGTTAATTCTAACCTAGAAGGGAATCACTGGCTTGCTGCGCTCCAGCAGGTCCTGGCTTGAGAGAGGGCGGGGGATGGTTGACACCTACAGGCCCATACTGGTACTGCAGTCCAGGTGCAGGGCTCCTCTGCTCAGGCACAGTGGCTAGGTACTAAGGCAGGAGTATAAAAAAAAAAAAAAAAAAAATTTAAATAAAATTTGGAATATGTTCAAGGATCAAATATAAAGAGGGCTTCAAGGAGGGGGGCTGGCCACGTCACTTTGCGCACACAGCCGGGCCGCCCGTAAGCCCATACGGTCAGTCAGGGGGTTGGTTCGGGCGCAGTCACAATAATCCGGTGGTTAGCTAGGGAGCGGTGGCATGAGTGAAGTGTCGCCCAGCTGGCGTGCGCTCACTCACACGTCTGTCCTTGGTTATTCAGGTTCACAGGTGGTGGGCTAACTTACGATACTGTGGGGTTCGTGGCTGTCATGGCCGCCAGGTGAGTCAGGGGTGGTGCATGCGGGGGCCAACCCCCTCTTTTCTCCTGCATAGGCTTGGGGGACGGGGGATGGTGGACTATTATGTCCAGGCCTCTGGCGCATCTCTTACAGGGTGGCGCCTACAGTCGTGGCCTTTGGTGGGGGGGAAAAGAAAAAAAAAAAAAAAAGAAAAAATTATAATAATGGTATAGATAGGAATGTTGCTTTGCCAGGTCTGTCACGACTACAGACTCCTTATAAAGCCCTGCCACGACTGCAGGCATCAGTCTGTCACGACTACAGACCCGCTCTAAAGCCCTGCCACGACTGCAGGCAACAGTCTGTCACGACTACAGACCCATTATAAAGCCCTGCCACGACTGCAGGCATCAGTCTGTCACGACTACAGACTCGTTATAAAGTCCTGCCACGACTGCAGGCATCAGTCTGTCACGACTACAGACTCGTTATAAAGTCCTGCCACGACTGCAGGCATCAGTCTGTCACGACTACAGACCCGTTATAAAGCCCTGCCACGACTGCAGGCATCAGTCTGTCACGACTACAGACTCGTTATAAAGTCCTGCCACGACTGCAGGCATCAGTCTGTCACGACTACAGACCCGCTCTAAAGCCCTGCCACGACTGCAGGCACAAATCCGTTACGACTGCAGACTCATTATTAAGACCGGCCACGACTGCAGGCATTAGTCTCATGTCAACAGACTCATGAGGTAATACTACCACGTCTACAGGCGATGGTCCGTTACCGCTACTCTCGATGTAGGGTCCCCTCACGACTATAGGGGCTAGTCGGTCACATCCACAGACTCGGTCGCACTCCCGTTAACTACAGGCACTGGGTGGGCATCTACGGGTAGTTGCGTCACGACTACGCACGTGGGTCAGCCACGGCCTGTGAGGTCAGCCTTCACGGTCACAGGTAGGTCCAGTTAGGCTTCAGTCTCCCAGCGGGTTCCAGTCACAATAACCAGCCCCTAGGTGAGGGGGGGCACTCCCGCACCGGCGCACAATGCCAGGGAGCTGTGCGGCTCCTCACGCGGCACACGGTTCAAACCAGCAGGGGCCGGGGCCCACGGTAAAGGAAGGGCTCCCTCTGATCCGGTGCACATTGCCAGGGAGTGGCGCTGCTCCCCACACGGTACGAGTGTTCAGCCGGCGGTGGGTCGGCCCTCCCGCACTGGTGCATTCTGCCAGGGAGCAGCGTGAGCTCCCCACGTGGCTGGGGGGTAAGGCTCCTCATCTTCAAGAAAGTTTGGCACGGGCCGCCGTGCCGTTAGGTAGGCAGGGATCAGGGGAAGGAGTACTAGGCTCGGTCAGGGGGAGCAGATCATAGGCGGTGGCTGGCTTCCTGCTGCCGGCCGTACATAAGGTTCCAAGGGGGTTATTTAGGCACAGGATGTTAGTTAGTCCGTTCAGGTGATCTGCGTTATACCATGCTCTTCATGCTCGTACTCAGAGCTGTGCCCATACGAGAGCTGCTTAAGTGGTTGATAGTGAAAAAAAAAAAAAAATGTATGTATATATATATATATAAAAAAAAATAATAAAATAAATAATATTATATACATTTTTGAGTTTCTCACGCATGGCTTCTCCGTTTTAGGTTTACACATATGACTCCGCCGTCTGAGTCTCTCACGCATGGCTTCTCCGTGTTAGTTTTACACATACGGATCTGCCATTAGAGTCTCTCACGCATGGCTTCTCCGTTTTAGGTTTACACATATGACTCCGCCATTAGAGTCTCTCACGCATGGCTTCTCCGTTTTAGGTTACACATATGACTCCGCCATTATAGTCTCTCACGCATGGCTTCCCCGTTTTAGGTTACACATATGACTCCGCCATTAGAGTCTCTCACGCATGGCTTCTCCGTGTGAGTTTTACACATACGACTCCGCCATTAGTCTCTCACGCCTGGCTTATCCGTTTTAGGTTGGCACATATGACTCCGCCATTAGAATCTCTCACGCATGGCTGCTCCGTTTTAGGTTTACACATATGACTCCGCCATTAGAGTCTCTCACGCATGGCTTCTCCATTTTAGGTTACACATATGACTCCGCCATTAGTCTCTCATGCATGGCTTCTCCGTTTAGGTTCACACATATGTCTCCGCCATTAGAGTCTCACGCATGGCTTCCCCGTTTTAGGTTTACCCATATGACTCCGCCATCTGAGTCTCTCATGCATGGCTTCCCCGTTTTAGGTTTACCCATATGACTCCGCCATTAGAGTCTCTCACGCATGGCTTCTCCGTTTTAGGTTACACATATGACTCCGCCATTAGAGTCTCTCACGCATGGCTTCTCAGTGTGAGTTTTACACATACGAGTCCGCCATTAGTCTCTCACGCCTGGCTTCTCCGTTTTAGGTTGGCACATATGACTCCGTCATTAGAATCTCTCACGCATGGCTGCTCCGTTTTAGGTTTACACATATGACTCCGCCATTAGAGTCTCTCACACATGGCTTCTCCGTTTTAGGTTACACATATGACTCCGCCATTAGTCTCTCATGCATGGCTTCTCCGTTTAGGTTCACACATATGTCTCTGCCATTAGAGTCTCACGCATGGCTTCCCCGTTTTAGGTTACACATATGACTCCGCCATCTGAGTCTCTCACGCATGGCTTCTCCGTTTTAGTTTTACACATATGACTCCGCCATTAGAGTCCCTCACGCAGAGCTTCTCCGTTTTAGTTTTACACATATGACTCCGCCATTAGTCTCTCACGCATGGCTCCGCCATTAGTCTCTCACGCATGGCTTCTCCGCTTTAGGTTTACACACAGGACTCCGCCATTAGAGTCTCTCACGCATGGAGATTAAAAAATAAATAAATAAAAAAATAAATAAAAAAAATAATTTCCTCACCAGGCCCAGCTGCGCTGGGACTAGTCTCCCATCTCACCATAGCTAAGAGACTGATGGCCAATTCCTTGGCCAGTAATACTCTGAGGGCTTACAAGACAGCTTGGCACCTGTTTCAGAGATATGAGAACACCTACCCGGCCGCTGGCCGGGGACCTATCACTCACCTATTGGGCTTTGTCGGGGTTTTTGCCACTCTCAATTAAACCTGTCCTATAGCATTGTTAACTATACATGGCAGGTATTCAGCACCATTGGTGCAGGCTACATCCGGACCTACCGTCACTCTTCTCCGCCCACCCGATCAAAGCGGCGTTGAAGGGTTTGCGCAAAATGTCTGTTGTGAAACGACATGGGCGTCAGCCATTTACCGGTAGCTTGTTCAGGCCGTGACAGGCAAACTGCAGGGGCAAACCGTTCGGGCCACAGGTTAGCGCTCTGGTAGAAACAGCCTTGTACCTGGCCTTCCATGGATTCCTCAGGTCAGGCGAGCTCATGGGCACCAATACGCTGGCTGGGTGCCTGCGGAAAGGTCAGCTTATCCGGCGCGGGTCCATCTATGTCCTCACCTTGGCCTCGTCCAAGACGTCACGGCCGGGGCAATCAGTGGCGGTCAGATACTTTCCCACGGACAGCAGATGGTGTCCGGTGCAGGCCTTGGAGGCTTGGCTGCGTAGTATTTAGTCCAAGCGGCATGTTCTCCCGTACTCGAACTAGGCAATGCCCGGCTAACCACCGCGGCCTTTCTTACGTACATTCAGGTTAGTTGACAGGTCCAGGGGTCGGTCCTCGCTGGATCACAGGACATTCCTTCCGCATGGGCGCGGCAGCGGCGGCGTCCATGCATAAGGTGCCAGTACATGTCATCAAACGGTTGGGTCGTCGCAGTTCCGTGTGTTCCATACGTAATATCCCGGATCCTTATACGAAATATCATTGGCTTTCGAGTTTTGGTCTGTAGTTTCTGTTATCAAGTTTTCTAACTCCTATGCATGGTTCTTTTGGCCCCTTTAGGCTACCCTTCGATAAGCAGTTCCGGCATAACTCTGCTGCTTCTAGGTTGGGGGGGTGGAGTATAGGCTTAGGTAGGGTACCCTCTCAGCATGAGCCGATCCGAGCACAAGTGGTAGGCAATTAAGAGTGCCGCATTTGTGTGAGGGGAGGCGGGGCGTTCACTATTTAAACCTGGCCCTCCTCCCCCCACTTGTCGGTTCGAACGATTTCAACCCACCCAGGAGCCCTCCCTTCTTTCAGGTCTCATCATTGGGGTAGCCCCCTTTAGGCTACCCTTCTATAAGCAGTTCCGGCATAACTCTGCTGCTTCTAGGTTGGGGGGGTGGAGTATAGGCTTAGGTAGGGTACCCTCTCAGCATGAGCCGATCCGAGCACAAAGGGCGTAATTAATGGAGCACGTATGGCTTGAAATAGGACACTAAACGTAAGGCCCTGAAATGGTAGATAAATGTTCCAATTTAGTTGGAAATAAGCTTACAGGACCACCAAATGTGTGATATGGATCCACGTTATTCCTGACAGCGCCAGCACCTATCTGAGGGAGAAAGATGGGCTCTGTATAGGAATTCTGGGGTTTTGTACCATCTAGATAAAATTTTAAAACAGTTTTCCTGGATGCGAATACATCTCGAGAATCCATGAGAGTGTTTTAGAATTGCTTTAACTTCTTCATCTGAAAGAGAGATCTGCAGTTCCCGCTCCCAGGCTCTTAAGTAAGTGGGTTTCTCACCTGAGAAGTCTAATACAAGTTGGCAATATAGTTTGGAGAGGGTTTTAGTGGGGGGATTTGGGAGTAGGATGTAATTTTCAAGCCAAGTGGAATCATTATGAGGCTTCGCGTGAATTTTCCTATATTTTTTGCAACTAAGTTCTAGGTCAAATTCAACTAGCTTGGAACGTAAAGATTCAGGTATATAAGTATGAGCCTTTTTTAGGAATTCCGGGAGATCTATGGCTTTGACCAGGTCGGAAATTTTGAGATCAGAAAGATATAACCAGGCTTTATGGAAATCACTACCACCTTTATTGAGGTAGTGTGGGAGAACAGATAACAGGGCTATAGGGGATAGTTTGTTAGTGGACATTAACAGGGCCTCGGATTTCTTGCAAAATTGGAGCATACAGCGCGTTAGAGCACTAATAGGGTTTTTTTTCTTTTTGTTGGGGAAGAGGACCCATAAATTGTGAGTAGCGTCATCTCCTAATAAAGCTTTTTCCAGTTCAACATGTAGTGAACTGTTAAAAGGTCTAGCTAACTTAATCCACCTCTCCAACTGTATAGCATGGAGGTAGGTTTTAAGATCAGGCAGAGATAACCCTCCTCTATTAGTCTTTCTAATGAGTAGAGGGTATGCTAGGCGTGTTTTTTTGTTAGACCAGAGAAAATTACTGAAGAGAGCCCGGAAATTAGATAAAAAGCTATTTGCCAGTGGGATAGGTAGACATCTCAAAGTATAGAGGATCTGTGGAATGACATAAGTAGACAATAGATTTTTCCTACCTAACCATGAGAGGAAAGGAAGTTTGATAGAGGCCAAAAAGGTTTTAATTTTACTAAATAAAGGGACATAGTTAAGTCTGAATAAATGTAAGGGGTTTGCTTGGATCATAATTCCCAAATGTTTAATGGCTTCTTTCGGCCATTGAAAAGAAGTATGTTTTTTGATTTCTAGCATGTGCCTATCTGGGGCCGAAATATTTAGTATTTCAGATTTGTCATAGTTGACCTTAAAATTTGAGATTTCTCCAAAGTCCAAAAAGATTTTGATCACCTCTGGGATGGCAACTACTGGGTTTGTAATGAAAAGAAGCAGGTAATCCGCAAAAGCTGCCAAGGAGTGAGTTTTCCCTTTCACTTGGAGGCCTTTAATAACCTCAGAGGTTCTTAATTTACATAGGAGTAGCTCAAGAGTCAGGATGAACAGAGCTGGAGAGAGAGGGCAGCCCTGCCTTGTCCCATTGGATATGCGGAAGGATGGAGATAGGGCACCGTTGATAAGGACTTTAGCAGAGGGTTGTGAGTAGAGCGAGAAAATGGCGGAAATAAACAGAGGCGGGAAACCAAAATGGCGCGAAGCACTATCAATGAAGATCAAATTGACCCTGTCAAACGCTTTTTCAGCATCAGTTCCTAACAGAGTCAATGGGATCTTGTGTTGTTTTGCGTAGTATATGGCGTGCAAGACTCTGCTGACATTATGTTTGCCCTCACGTCCCTTCACAAAACCTACTTGTTCCTCGCCAATCAGTTTGGGTAGTAATTTTGCTATTCTATGGCTTAATAGTTTGGCCCATGATTTAATATCTACATTGAGTAGGGAAATTGGTCTGTAGCTGCTGCATTTGTCGGGATCTTTCCCCTCTTTGGGGATAACTGTTATGTGAACAATTAGTGATTGTGGTGGGAGGGATGTCCCTTTTAATAAGGAATTGCATAGGTCTGCTAGTTGAGGAGCAAGAATTTTCTCAAATTTTTTATAGTACACTATAGGTAGCCCATCTGGGCCTGGGCATTTCCCTGAGGGAATATTTGCTAGGACCTCTAATACCTCCTCTACTGCCACCGGGGATAGTAACATATCTTTCTCAATAGTGTCTAGGGTCGGGACTTTAATCGTCTCTAAAAAGGTCTTAATTTTGGTCAGTGTATGGTTTGGGCTGTTGGATTCTAAGTTGTAAAGGGAGGAATAAAATTTGGCAAATTCTTCTGCTATCACAGGAGTATTAGTAAGCTGATGTCCTTTTTCTGACTTAATGCCGGATATAAAAGTTTTCTCTCTTTGACCTTTGATCAACTGTGAAAGGAGCTTAGAGCCTCTATCTCCATGCATATATACCTTGTATTTAGCAGATCTAAGAGCTTTGGCTGACTTAATGTTTAATAAATCCTTTAACTGGCTTCTAAGTTTAAGGATTCATTGTAATGAGCATCTGAGGGATCCCTTTTAGAAATGTTTTCCAAAACAGAGATTTGGGCTACAACAGAGTCTATTTGAAGCGTCCTTTGTTCACGTACCCAGGTGCCTAAGGATATAAGCTCACCTCTCATGAACGCCTTATGAGCTTCCCATATCATAGCTTTATCCATGAGAGGGGTGCAATTCAGTTCAAAGAAGGCTTCAAGTTTTCCCTCTAGCTTAAGTCTGTCTCTTTCATTTTCTAGAAGGGTCTCATTGAGTCTCCACGACCATGTTTTAGGAGGGAGACCTTTCAACTGGTTCACCAGAGAGACAGGGGCGTGATCAGAAACAGTGATCTGACCAATGGATGAGGACTTAATCCTCTCTAATGCATGGTTAGAGATTAAAAGGTAGTCTAGGCGCTGAAAGGACCTATGGACAGCTGAAAAGAATGTAAAGTCTCTGTCGCTAGGGTGAGCCAATCTCCAGGTGTCTGTAATTTGATGATCAGAAAGTGTTTTCCGCAATTTGCGAAGTTGTGCAGCAGAGTATTTAGGGGCGTCAGAAGTAGAGTCCATGGGGTGATCTAGAACTAGGTTCAAATATCCTCCAAGGATCACCATTCCTTCTCTGAAGTCCTTAAGTGAATTTAATACCTTAATCAACCAGGGTATTTGCTTGGAATTAGGGGCATATATGTTGACTAAGGTCAGTTTATTACCAAAGAGCGTACCCTTAAGGAATATATATCTGCTCTCAGGGTCTATATATTGCGCTTGGATTTGAATGGGGATATTGGCACTAATTCCAATAGACACCCCTCTGGAGGCAGAAGAATGGGAGCTATGAAACCATTTTGTGTAGTATTTAGAAAAAAGGGTTGGGATACGGTTATGTCTGAAGTGCGTCTCCTGCAGAAACAGTAGGTCTGCCCTCTCTCTCCTTAGCATCTGGAAGACCTGACTTCTCTTCTGGGGAACATTAAGTCCATTTACACTTAGTGAAGTTACCTTCAAGGAGTCCATAGTGTGTGGATGGTTGTATGACCGTACAAGAAGTTGCATCCCAGAGAGTCAAAGATTTCCGAAAACAATACCCATCTTGGAAAACTATCAACAACGTACAGAAAAACAAAATTGAGCATGTTAATACTCAGTTAGTAACAACAAAGTGGTAACCTCCTTCAAGGGAGGGTGTATATAAGAGGTGAAGAGAAGGGAGGGGGGGTTAAAAAGAGTAAGAGAAAGCGGCAAGGGAATACTATGCGATGTATAGTGAAAGAGAATAAAAAGACAGAAAGAGGTGGGTAAAGAAGAAAAGAGGGAGGAGAGACTGAGATACACAAGCCTGTGTGGGCTCTCACAGCATGAACATGATATTAAGGCATTAGGTTCCCACATCAATGAAAGTTGGGGCGACCCATTATGAATATGGATCTCCCAGGTAGTTCCATGTAATGGGGTATGGACCCAAATAAACAATCATCAAACAAGTAAAGCACTAGTACATAGTGATATACGGGGGCCCTGGTAAGAGCAAGAAGGTACTGTACCACATCACTTCCCCTTTACTGGTATTAAGGTGAGCCTTAGAATGTATACATGTTCTAAGATCTAAGGATACTGGCATCACCTGTCCCTGAGTACTAAATGGGCACAGGGAGGGGGATAAAACAATCTCTAGTTTTAAAACTGGTAGGGTGTTACAGTACTATGAGAGACAGGTAATAAGCAAAGGGGGCAATGGCGATGATAAGGGCCCCGGTCTATCAACCTTGAAAAGAGACAATACGTTAAAGACTACTAAACTGTAACTGGAACCCAGGTAAGTACCGGGGTGCCAACAAAGAGCCTCCTAAAGGAGGGTAAGTAGTTGAAACAGGTGCCAGAGTATATTCAAGTGTCTTGGAGTTCCGCCTGTCGTTTCTTCGCTTGCGGCGACTTGAATTTCTTAGCGACTTTCCAGTCATCAATTGCAGGTAGCGATGGCATCTTCAAATCTCCTGCCAGGGGTAACCAGGAGGGGATGTCTAAAGGTTCTATCTGTAAAGCGTCCCACATCTTGGCAAGATCTTCTGGGTGTCGGACGGTAATCTGCTTCCCTCTAATAGTAGCGCAAAGGCCGAATGGAAAGAGCCAGCGCAGAGGGTGTCTTCTCTCCCTAAGGAGGTTGGTGAGCGGCTTGAATTGCCTTCGCTTCGCCAGGGTGCTTGCTGCAAGGTCTTGATAAAGTAGAATTTTGGCGTTCTCAAATAGGATTTCGCCTTTGTGTCTAGCAGCGGTTAAAATGGCGGCCGTATCGATGAAACTGAGCAAGCCACAGATAATATCACGTGGCGGTGCGTCTGGTGATGGTTTGGGCCTGAGGGCCCTGTGGGCTCTCTCTATAACTATTGTCTCTGCTCTTTCTCGGCCAAGTAAGGAAGAGAAGATTTGACTGACCGTGTCTAAGATGTCGTCTCTTTGTACGCTTTCAGGTACGCCTCTGATGCGAACATTTTTTCTTCGGCTCCTGTTCTCCTGGTCTTCCAGGTGTAGGTAAGCTATATTCATTTGTTCGCTGATCTCCTCCACTTTAGATTGTAACGCATGGCTGTGCTTAGTTAGGGCAAGTTGGGAATCTTCTAAGACTGCCACTCTGTGTCCCGTCTGTTTAAACTCTGTTTTGATGGCTGATAGTTCTAACAGAACTGGTTCAAAAGCGAGGGCTAGGGACTCCTTGAGGAAGGCTCTGGTGATGGGTATCAAGCCTCGATCGCTATGTGTCTCAGACATTGCGCAGGAGCCCTCATCATCGGAGTCTTCAGTGTAAGTCGTGGCAGCGGCAGCTTCCTGCGCCATCTTGGATCTTGCTGCCGGCGAAGATAACTTCTTTTTTAAGTACTTATCCAAATCAGATTGCCCTCTGGCATGCTTGGGCATAATCTGGGTCTCTTTGGGCTTGTCTTTATTAAGTTTCCCCATAATAAAGCTGGGTGGGAACCCGCCAAATAGCTGTATTCAAAGTGTTGCTGTGAGGAGCTCTCAATTCAGACGGCCATTTCCTGATGCGGCTAGCTCCGCCCCTCCTTTATTGTATACTTGACACTGGTTGTAGAGTTATTGGATATGGGCCAAATGTAGAGGAGAAACTGGACGGATTAGAATATCGTCCAGTTAGTCGTCGACAGATGGCGCCCATCCTATAAAAAGCCAAATAATTCAAAGACTGCGTTCAGACCCGAAGGTTGCAGTGTATTTAATTAAAAAATTTGCTTTGTTTCTAAAGCGACATTTTCTCTACATGATTCCCACCTCTCCAATCCTTTTGTACTTTGTCAATAGCTGTAAACCTCAAACACGAAGGGTCTTGATTATGTGTTGTTTTGAAATGATATGATAATGAGTGGTTTTCAAAACCTTTCTTTATATTGCCAACATGCTCTGCGATACGTTTTTTCAACAATATTTTGGGTCTCCCCACATATTGAAGCTTGCATGGGCATTCTATCACATATATCACATCTTCTGTGCTACAGGTAAGGAATTCATTAATTTTGTGACAATGTTTGTTTGTTTGTTTGAACAGTGGGTGCTATTTTAATACTCAAGTTGGGGGCCTTGGTAAATATAATTTTACGTTTAGATGGTATCAATGTGCTTAGTATCTTATCTTTTTTCAATAGTTGCCAGTGTTTATTAACAATAAACTGGATTTTCCTAAAGTCCCCATTGAAAGGCAAGATCAGACGTAAATTAGAATCCATTGTATTGACTTCCTTGTTTTTTTTGTCAATAAAAAACTCCTCCCTATCCATTTCTTTTACTTTATTAAGAGCTGCATTCAGAATTTCTATTGGGTATTTTTTGTCCAAAAATTGCCCTGTCATGGTTTTGGCTTTTTTTTCAAATTCTGTGTGCAGTTACGTTTTGCCCTACGTAGTTGTCCTTGTGGGATGTTAATTAACCAATTAGGGAGATGACAACTATTAAATAAAATATAACTATTGCATGCAGTGGGTTTGACAAAAGTTGTACATTGCAATTTGCCCTCTTGGTTTAAAATCTTTATATCTAAAAATTCCAGTGATGTTTGGCTAATATTGCCCGTAAAGGTCAGATTCCACTCATTTACATTAATATCTTCTAAAAATAATTTTAAAGAGTCCCTGTCTCCCTGCCAGATAAAAAATATATCGTCGATATATCGTTGCCAGAGCACCAGGTCCGTCCCCAGTTTGGGTTGAATATTTTCATATTCCCACTGTGCCATAAATAAATTAGTATAGCTGGGGGCGAACCTGGTGCCCATGGCTGTCCCTTGCATCTGTATGTAAAAGTCTCCTGCAAAATTAAAATAATTATGTGTTAGAATAAAATCTATAGCATCGACCACATACTCAATTTGTATTTGATTCAAGGTCCCCTCCAACGACAATTGAGATATGACAGATTTTTTGCCCTGTTCATGTTTGATCACAGTGTAGAGCGATTGAACGTCAAGGGTACCCATAATCCAAATCTCATTAAAATCCAATGATTCTATAATCTTTATGATTTGTGTGGTATCCTTGACGTATGAAGGGACTTTTTTTTACCCTAGATTGTAATATCACATCCACATACTTACATAGGTTCGAGGTCAGTTATCCAATCCCCCGACAAAAAATAAAAAGTTCTATGAACTCACCATGCCTATCAGCGAATACCTTGGGGTCTCTTCTTTCCAAAATGGGGTCACTTGTGGGGTAGTTATACTGCCCTGGCATTCTAGGGGCCCAAATGTGTGGTAAGGAGTTTGAAATCAAATTCTGTAAAAAATGACGAGTGAAATCCGAAAGGTGCTCTTTGGAATATGGGCCCCTTTGCCCACCTAGGCTGCAAAAAAGTGTCACACATCTGGTATCTCCGTATTCAGTAGAAGTTGGGGAATGTGTTTTGGGGTGTCTTTTTACATATACCCATGCTGGGTGAGATAAATATCTTGGTCAAATGCCAACTTTGTATAAAAAAAATGGGAAAAGTTGTCTTTTGCCAAGATATTTATCTCACCCAGCATGGGTATATGTAAAAAGACACCCCAAAACACATTCCCCAACTTCTACTGAATACGGAGATACCAGATGTGTGACACTTTTTTTCAGCCTAGGTGGGCAAAGGGGCCCATATTCCAAAGAGCACCTTTCGGATTTCACTCGTCATTTTTTACAGAATTTGATTTCAAACTCCTTACCACACATTTGGGCCCCTAGAATGCCAGGGCAGTATAACTACCCCACAAGTGACCCCATTTTGGAAAGAAGACACCCCAAGGTATTCCGTGAGGGGCATGGCGAGTTCCTAGAATTTTTTATTTTTTGTCACAAGTTAACAGCGACTTAAAAAAATCAAAATAGACAAATCGCCAGGACCGGATGGCATACACCCCCGTATCCTAAGGGAATTAAGTAATGTCATAGCCAGACCCTTATTTCTGATATTTGCGGACTCTGTACTGACAGGGAATGTCCCACAGGATTGGCGCATGGCAAATGTGATGCCAATATTCAAAAAGGGTCCAAAAACAGAGCCTGGAAACTATAGGCCGGTAAGTTTAACATCTGTTGTGGGAAAACTGTTTGAAGGTTTTCTGAGAGATGCTATGTTAGAGCATCTTATGGGAAATAAGCAAATAACGCCATATCAGCATGGCTTCGTGAGGGATCGGTCATGTCAAACTAATTTAATCAGTTTCTATGAGGAGGTAAGTACTAGACTTGACAGCGGCGAATCAATGGATGTCGTGTATCTGGACTTCTCCAAAGCATTTGACACTGTACCTCATAAAAGGTTAGTATATAAAATGAGAATGCTCGGACTCGGAGAAAACGTCTGTAAGTGGGTAAGTAACTGGCTCAATGATAGAAAACAGAGGGTGGTTATTAACGGTACATACTCAGATTGGGTCACTGTCACTAGTGGAGTACCTCAGGGGTCAGTATTGGGCCCTATTCTCTTCAATATATTTATTAATGATCTTGTAGAAGGCTTGCATAGTAAAATATCAATTTTCGCAGATGACACTAAACTGTGTAAAGTAATTAACACTGAAGAGGACAGTATAATACTACAGAGGGATCTGGATAGATTGGAGTCTTGGGCAGATAAGTGGCAGATGAGGTTTAACACTGAGAAATGTAAAGTTATGCACATGGGAAGGAATAATGCAAGTCACCCGTACATACTAAATGGTAAAACACTCGGTAACACTGACATGGAAAAGGATCTAGGAATTTTAATAAACAGCAAACTAAGCTGCAAAAAACAGTGTCAGGCAGCGGCTGCCAAGGCCAATAAGATAATGGGTTGCATCAAAAGGGGCATAGATGCCCGTGATGAGAACATATTCCTACTACTTTACAAATCACTGGTCAGACCACACATGGAGTACTGTGTACAGTTCTGGGCTCCTGTAAACAAGGCAGACATAGCAGAGCTGGAGAGGGTCCAGAGGAGGGCAACTAAAGTAATAACTGGAATGGGGCAACTACAGTATCCTGAAAGATTATCAAAATTAGGGTTATTCACGTTAGAAAAAAGACGACTGAGGGGAGATCTAATTACTATGTATAAATATATCAGGGGGCAGTACAGAGATCTATCCCATCATCTATTTATCCCCAGGACTGTGACTGTGACGAGGGGACATCCTCTGCGTTTGGAGGAAAGAAGGTTTGTACACAAACATAGAAAAGGGTTCTTTACGGTAAGAGCAGTGAGACTATGGAACTCTCTGCCTGAGGAGGTGGTGATGGTGAGTACAATAAAGGAATTCAAGAGGGGCCTGGATGTATTTCTGGAGTGTAATAATATTACAGGCTATAGCTACTAGAGAGGGGTCGTTGATCCAGGGAGTTATTCTGATTGCCTGATTGGAGTCGGGAAGGAATTTTTTATTCCCCTAAAGTGAGGAAAATTGGCTTCTACCTCACAGGGTTTTTTTGCCTTCCTCTGGATCAACTTGTAGGATGACAGGCCGAACTGGATGGACAAATGTCTTTTTTCGGCCTTATGTACTATGTTACTATGTACTATGTATGTAAGTTAGTGGAAAATGATGATTTTTTTTTTTTTTTTCATACAAAGTCTCATATTCCACTAACTTGTGACAAAAAATAAAAACTTCCATGAACTCGCCATGCCCATCAGCGAATACCTTGGGGTCTCTTCTTTCCAAAATGGGGTCACTTGTGGGGTAGTTATACTGCCCTGGCATTCTAGGGGCCCAAATGTGTGGTAAGGAGTTTGAAATCAAATTCTGTAAAAAATGACGAGTGAAATCCGAAAGGTGCTCTTTGGAATATGGGCCCCTTTGCCCACCTAGGCTGCAAAAAAGTGTCACACATCTGGTATCTCCGTATTCAGTAGAAGTTGGGGAATGTGTTTTGTGGTGTCATTTTACATATACCCATGCTGGGTGAGAGAAATATCTTGGCAAAAGACAACTTTTCCCATTTTTTTATACAAAGTTGGCATTTGACCAAGATATTTATCTCACCCAGCATGGGTATATGTAAAAAGACACCCCAAAACACATTCCCCAACTTCTACTGAATACGGATATACCAGATGTGTGACACTTTTTTGCAGCCTAGGTGGGCAAAGGGGCCCATATTCCAAAGAGCACCTTTCGGATTTCACTCGTCATTTTTTACAGAATTTGATTTCAAACTCCTTACCACACATTTGGGCCCCTAGAATGCCAGGGCAGTATAACTACCCCACAAGTGACCCCATTTTGGAAAGAAGACACCCCAAGGTATTCCGTGAGGGGCATGGCGAGTTCCTAGAATTTTTTATTTTTTGTCACAAGTTAGTGGAAAATGATGATTTTTTTTTTTTTTTTCATACAAAGTCTCATATTCCACTAACTTGTGACAAAAAATAAAAACTTCCATGAACTCGCCATGCCCATCAGCGAATACCTTGGGGTCTCTTCTTTCCAAAATGGGGTCACTTGTGGGGTAGTTATACTGCCCTGGCATTCTAGGGGCCCAAATGTGTGGTAAGGAGTTTGAAATCAAATTCTGTAAAAAATGACGAGTGAAATCCGAAAGGTGCTCTTTGGAATATGGGCCCCTTTGCCCACCTAGGCTGCAAAAAAGTGTCACACATCTGGTATCTCCGTATTCAGTAGAAGTTGGGGAATGTGTTTTGTGGTGTCATTTTACATATACCCATGCTGGGTGAGAGAAATATCTTGGCAAAAGACAACTTTTCCCATTTTTTTATACAAAGTTGGCATTTGACCAAGATATTTATCTCACCCAGCATGGGTATATGTAAAAAGACACCCCAAAACACATTCCCCAACTTCTACTGAATACGGATATACCAGATGTGTGACACTTTTTTGCAGCCTAGGTGGGCAAAGGGGCCCATATTCCAAAGAGCACCTTTCGGATTTCACTCGTCATTTTTTACAGAATTTGATTTCAAACTCCTTACCACACATTTGGGCCCCTAGAATGCCAGGGCAGTATAACTACCCCACAAGTGACCCCATTTTGGAAAGAAGACACCCCAAGGTATTCCGTGAGGGGCATGGCGAGTTCCTAGAATTTTTTATTTTTTGTCACAAGTTAGTGGAAAATGATGATTTTTTTTTTTTTTTTTCATACAAAGTCTCATATTCCACTAACTTGTGACAAAAAATAAAAACTTCCATGAACTCGCCATGCCCATCAGCGAATACCTTGGGGTCTCTTCTTTCCAAAATGGGGTCACTTGTGGGGTAGTTATACTGCCCTAGGCATTCTAGGGGCCCAAATGTGTGGTAAGGAGTTTGAAATCAAATTCTGTAAAAAATGACGAGTGAAATCCGAAAGGTGCTCTTTGGAATATGGGCCCCTTTGCCCACCTAGGCTGCAAAAACGTGTCACACATCTGGTATCTCCGTATTCAGTAGAAGTTGGGGAATGTGTTTTGTGGTGTCATTTTACATATACCCATGCTGGGTGAGAGAAATATCTTGGCAAAAGACAACTTTTCCCATTTTTTTATACAAAGTTGGCATTTGACCAAGATATTTATCTCACCCAGCATGGGTATATGTAAAAAGACACCCCAAAACACATTCCCCAACTTCTACTGAATACGGAGATACCAGATGTGTGACACTTTTTTGCAGCCTAGGTGGGCAAAGGGGCCCATATTCCAAAGAGCACCTTTCGGATTTCACTCGTCATTTTTTACAGAATTTGATTTCAAACTCCTTACCACACATTTGGGCCCCTAGAATGCCAGGGCAGTATAACTACCACACAAGTGACCCCATTTTGGAAAGAAGACACCCCAAGGTATCCTGTGAGGGGCATGGCGAGTTCCTAGAATTTTTTATTTTTTGTCACAAGTTAGTGGAAAATGATGATTTTTTTTTTTTTTTCATACAAAGTCTCATATTCCACTAACTTGTGACAAAAAATAAAAACTTCCATGAACTCGCCATGCCCATCAGCGAATACCTTGGGGTCTCTTCTTTCCAAAATGGGGTCACTTGTGGGGTAGTTATACTGCCCTGGCATTCTAGGGGCCCAAATGTGTGGTAAGGAGTTTGAAATCAAATTCTGTAAAAAATGACGAGTGAAATCCGAAAGGTGCTCTTTGGAATATGGGCCCCTTTGCCCACCTAGGCTGCAAAAAAGTGTCACACATCTGGTATCTCCGTATTCAGTAGAAGTTGGGGAATGTGTTTTGTGGTGTCATTTTACATATACCCATGCTGGGTGAGAGAAATATCTTGGCAAAAGACAACTTTTCCCATTTTTTTATACAAAGTTGGCATTTGACCAAGATATTTATCTCACCCAGCATGGGTATATGTAAAAAGACACCCCAAAACACATTCCCCAACTTCTACTGAATACGGATATACCAGATGTGTGACACTTTTTTGCAGCCTAGGTGGGCAAAGGGGCCCATATTCCAAAGAGCACCTTTCGGATTTCACTCGTCATTTTTTACAGAATTTGATTTCAAACTCCTTACCACACATTTGGGCCCCTAGAATGCCAGAACAGTATAACTACCCCACAAGTGACCCCATTTTGGAAAGAAGACACCCCAAGGTATTCCGTGAGGGGCATGGCGAGTTCCTAGAATTTTTTATTTTTTGTCACAAGTTAGTGGAAAATGATGATTTTTTTTTTTTCATACAAAGTCTCATATTCCACTAACTTGTGACAAAAAATAAAAACTTCCATGAACTCGCCATGCCCATCAGCGAATACCTTGGGGTCTCTTCTTTCCAAAATGGGGTCACTTGTGGGGTAGTTATACTGCCCTGGCATTCTAGGGGCCCAAATGTGTGGTAAGGAGTTTGAAATCAAATTCTGTAAAAAATGACGAGTGAAATCCGAAAGGTGCTCTTTGGAATATGGGCCCCTTTGCCCACCTAGGCTGCAAAAAAGTGTCACACATCTGGTATCTCCGTATTCAGTAGAAGTTGGGGAATGTGTTTTGTGGTGTCATTTTACATATACCCATGCTGGGTGAGAGAAATATCTTGGCAAAAGACAACTTTTCCCATTTTTTTATACAAAGTTGGCATTTGACCAAGATATTTATCTCACCCAGCATGGGTATATGTAAAAAGACACCCCAAAACACATTCCCCAACTTCTCCTGAGTACGGCGATACCAGATGTGTGACACTTTTTTGCAGCCTAGGTGGGCAAAGGGGCCCATATTCCAAAGAGCACCTTTCGGATTTCACTCGTCATTTTTTACAGAATTTGATTTCAAACTCCTTACCACACATTTGGGCCCCTAGAATGCCAGGGCAGTATAACTACCCCACAAGTGACCCCATTTTGGAAAGAAGAGACCCCAAGGTATTCGCTGATGGGCATGGCGAGTTCATGGAAGTTTTTATTTTTTGTCACAAGTTAGTGGAAATACCTTGGGGTCTCTTCTTTTTTTTTTGTCACAAGTTAGCGAATACCTTGGGGTCTCTTCTTTTCAAAATGGGGTCACTTGTGGGGTAGTTATACTGCCCTGGCATTCTAGGGGCCCAAATGTGTGGTAAGGAGTTTGAAATCAAATTCTGTAAAAAATGACGAGTGAAATCCGAAAGGTGCTCTTTGGAATATGGGCCCCTTTGCCCACCTAGGCTGCAAAAAAGTGTCACACATCTGGTATCTCCGTATTCAGTAGAAGTTGGGGAATGTGTTTTGGGGTGTCTTTTTACATATACCCATGCTGGGTGAGATAAATATCTTGGTCAAATGCCAACTTTGTATAAAAAAATGGGAAAAGTTGTCTGGGTCAGAATCCTGTAGGCCTCTTCAGAAGAATACCCCCTGTTTGACATTTTGGACTACTAAATTTAGGGGTATTCCCTGAGACTACCCAAGAAAAAAAGCAAGCCTGTCTTACAAAGGGGAGGCTAGCGAAGTACCAGAGGCTGCTGCGGTTGATAAAAAATATCAAAACTGATTTTTTTATCGCCGAAGTGCGTGTAAAATGAATGTGCAGTGATCAAAAAATATATATTTTTTGTCACTGCGGTGGGGCGGGCGTGGGTGAACGCACGTGTGGGCGACCGATCAGGCCTGATCGGGCAAACACTGCGTTTTGGGTGGAGGGCGAGCTAAGGTGACACTAATACTATTATAGATCTGACCGTTTTGATCACTTACAGATACTATAAAAGTACAAATTCTGATTAGCGATACGCTAAACAGCGAATAAAAGTGACTGCGGTGCGGTGGGGTGGGCGCTAACTGACGCTAACTACCTAACCAAGGGGCCTAAACTATCCCTAAAACCTAACAGCCAATACCAGTGAAAAAAAAAAAGTGACAGTTTACACTGATCACTTTTTTTCCTTTCACTAGTGATTGACAGGGGCGATCAAAGGGGTGATCAAAGGGTTAATTGGGGTGCAGGTGGGTGATCTGGGGCTAAGGTGTAGTGTTTGGTGTACTCACAGTTCAGTCTGCTCCTGTGCTGGATCCAACCGACGAAAAGGACCAGCACAGGAGCAGGCAAGCCATATAACAGATCATAATTTACTAATATGATCTGTTATATGACTTTTGATTGGATTTTTTGAAAATCGCCAGCCTGCCAGCCAATGATCGTTGCTGGCAGGCTGGTGACGAAATTCTTCTTTTAATTTTGCCGGCCCGCGATGCGCATGCGCGGGCCGGCTTTGAGCGAAATCTCGCGTCTCGCGAGATGACGCGTATATGCGTGACTCTGCGCAGCGCTGCCACCTCCGGAACGCGATCCTGCGTTAGGCGGTCCGGAGGTGGTTAATATATGCTTTAAAGTTAGAAATATATAAATTTTGGATAGTCTGACATTTAAAGATCCTAATTTAGAAAAAGATCGTATTCCAGACCAGTTCTTTACACACTCCTCACCCACTATAAAGGTGGAGCATGAGCAGGGTGATGTCAACCACTGATGAAGGGGTCACCGTCTTAAAACCCCGAAACGCATCTGGTATTAATCCCCCAACTTGGAAAAAGGACATTGCCGGACTGAGGAGGCCTGGACACTATCGTACAAATAGCGAATTGCCAAAGTAAGAAATCATCACTACACAAAAGATATCAAGATTACGTGTATCCAACAACTCCTTTGGCGCCAAATTCGAATTTGAACAAACAGCCCTGGAGACCGGAGTCCTAAAAGAAAGCAGGCCGAGACGAGGGCTTATAGTCCAGTGAAAAGACCCCCCGGTAAGACCGCGCATATCCTACTTGAAATTAAGCGATCGCTTTCTACACAAATACAGCGGGACGCCGCTGTGCGTATGAGCAGTTGAAACATTGTTTTTACAAACTACCGAATGCCACATATGCTTTGAACTTTGGCTATTCTAATAAATGTGTGTTAAAGGACTGGCCATAAGTCGATATCTATTCTGACTATTCGGCAGAAAGCGACTATTCGTATTATTTTTCTATTGGAAAAACGCATCGAATTACTACCACCGAACAATATTCCTATGACCACCTTCTTTCGATTATCTATCGAATATTTTAACTTATTGCTTATCAAGTCATCTGTATATTGGGATCTATACTTATGTCGATTTTATTGTTTTAGGTTTTAATATACCATCGAATTTATTATCACCACTATTTAATACCACTATTATTGACCACTTATCCTTTGCTGATTTTTATATTATTGCCGATTTTTATTATTACTGTGATACTTATTGCCAATTTTACTGTTAAACTTGTCATTTTCAATAAAAGATCCCTTTACTTATAGAGAGTGCCCCACTTCTATCTTTTATTACTATATAGAAAATGCCTTTTCTTGTCCGCAATTGCGGACAAGAATAGGACATGTTCTAGATTTTTGCGGAACGGAAGTGCGGACCCGGAAGTGCAGATCCGCAATTCCGGATTCAAGCGGGACAGAGTCTGTCCCCATAGAATGCGGAACAGAAATGCGGAACAGAATTGCGGACGTGTGAATGGGGCCTAAGGGTCCCTTATCACCGGCAGTTAGTTAGCTACTTGTTAGGTAGTTAGCGCCCACCGCACCGCAGTCACTGATTAGCGTCATCGCTGTCGCTAATCAGCACTAGTACTATATAGTATCTATAAGTGATCAAGACTGATCGCAATCAGATCTATATCAGTGCATTAGGGTCACCTTAGGCTCTACAAAAAACGCAGTGTTCGCCCGATCAGGACTGATCTTGTGCGCACACTTGCGTTCAGTCCGCCCCACCGCAGTGACAGAAATATTTTTTATACTTATGTCGATTTTATTGTTTTAGGTTTTAATATACCATCAAATTTATTATCACCACTATTTAATACCACTATTATTGACCACGTATCCTCTGCTGATTTTTATTATTACTGTGATACTTATTGCCAATTTTACTGTTAAACTTGTCATTTTCAATAAAAGATCCCTTTACTTATAGAGAGTGCCCCACTTCTATCTTTTATTACATTTATTCTTATCAGACTGGGTGTTGTCTGTTAGTGGATGCACCTCTGTTGGATCTCCACCCCGCTCTAGTGCGACATTACCTCATATTTACTGAAATTTTCTATATAGTTCTGGCAATGTGCGGATCCGCAAAATGCGGAAAGCACATTGCCGATGTCCGTGTTTTGTGGATCCGCGGATCCGTGGATCCGCAAAACACATATGGATGTCTGAATGGAGCCTTACAGGGGAATGATCATTGACAGGGGGGTGATCAGGGAGTCTATATGGGGTGATCAGGGGTTAAAAAGTGACAGGGGGGGTGTAGTGTAGTGTGGTGCTTGGTGCTACTTACAGAGCTGCCTGTGTCCTCTGGTGGTGGATCCAAGCAAAAGGGAGGACCAGGTAGCAGGTATATCAGACGCTGTTAATATACCTTTCGGATGCGATTTTTTTAACATCTACAGCCTGCCAGCGAATGATCAGCGCTGGCAGGCCGTAGATCAACTTGTAAACTGCGCGATCCTGTGAACACGCGTTCACAGGAAATCTCGGGTCTCACGAGATGACGCCAATAGGCGTCGCTGAGACCTGAGAGCGCTGACGTCCGGACGCCTATCGGCGTTACAGTGGCTGCAAGCGGTTAAATACTTTTTGAGGACATTATTTGCAATACTTGTATTAAAAAAAAAAAATGGGATTATATGCTTGCATCTTTATCCTGTAGTGCATGTTGGAGAGGGCCTATGATAGGACCTGGGTCCAGGCTGAGAAGCAGAGGATTGTGAGGGAGATCCGTTTTGAGCTCTTAACCACCTCAGCCACCCTAGCTTAAACACCCTTAATGACCAGACCACTTTTTACAATTCTGCACTACACTACTTTCACGGTTTATTGCTCGGTCATGCAACTTACCACCCAAATGAATTTTACCTCCTTTTCTTCTCACTAATAGAGCTTTCATTTGGTGGTATTTCATTGCTGCTGACATTTTAACTTTTTTTGTTATTAATCAAAATTTATCGAAATTTGTGCAAAAAAATGACATTTTTCACTTTCAGTTTAAAACATTTTCAA
This sequence comes from Bufo bufo, assembly GCF_905171765.1. Lineage (NCBI taxonomy): Eukaryota > Metazoa > Chordata > Amphibia > Anura > Bufonidae > Bufo > Bufo bufo. The sequence continues at coordinate 301,272,671 of NC_053393.1, forward strand.
ATAAAACTACATTTCTATATAATTTTTTCTCTAAATTTATTGTTCTACATGTCTTTGATAAAAATAAATAAAATAAGTGTAAATAAATTGGTTTGGGTAAAAGTTATAGCGTTTACAAACTATGGTACAAAAATGTGAATTTCCGCTTTTTGAAGCAGCTCTGACTTTCTGAGCACCTGTCATGTTTCCTGAGGTTCTACAATGCCCAGACATTAAAAACACCCCACAAATGACCCCATTTCGGAAAGTAGACACCCTAAGGTATTCGCTGATGGGCATAGTGAGTTCATAGAACTTTATATTTTTTGTCACAAGTTAGCGGAAAATGATGATTTTTTATTTAGTTTTTTTTCCTTACAAAGTCTCATATTCCACTAACTTGTGACAAAAAAAAATAAACTTCCATGAACTCACTATGCCCATCACGAAATACCTTGGGGTGTCTTCTTTCCAAAATGGGGTCACTTGTGGGGTAGTTATACTGCCCTGGCATTTTAGGGGCCCTAATGCGTGAGAAGTAGTTTGAAATTAAAATGTGTAAAAAATGCCCTGTGAAATCCTAAAGGTGCTCTTTGGAATGTGGGCCCCTTTGCCCACCTAGGCTGCAAAAAAGTGTCACACATGTGGTATCGCCGTACTCAGGAGAAGTTGGGCAATGTGTTTTGGGGTGTCTTTTTACACATGCCCATGCTGGGTGAGATAAATATCTCTGTCAAATGACAACTTTGTATAAAAAAATGGGAAAAGTTGTCTTTTAGAGAGATATTTCTCTCACCCAGCATGGGTATATGTAAAATGACACCCCAAAACACATTGCAAAACTTCTCCTGAGTACGGCGATACCACATGTGTGACACTTTTTTGCAGCCTAGATGTGCAAAGGGGCCCAAATTCCTTTTAGGAGGGCAATTTTAGACATTTGGATCCCAGACTTCTTCTCACGCTTTAGGGCCCCTAAAATGCCAGGGCAGTATAAATACCCCACATGTGACCCCAATTTGGAAAGAAGACACCCCAAGGTATTCCATGAGGGGCATGGCGAGTTCATAGAAGATTTTTTTTTTTTTTGGCACAAGTTAGCGGAAATAGATTTTTTTTAGTTTTTTTCTCACAAAGTCTCCCTTTCCGCTAACTTGAAACAAAAAGTTCAATCTTTCATGGACTCAATATGCCCCTCAGCAAATACTTTGGGGTGTCTTCTTTCCAAAATGGGGTCACATGTGGGGTATTTATACTGTCCTGGCATTTTAGGGGCCCTAAAGCGTGAGAAGAAGTCTGGAAAATAAATGTCTAAAAATTTTTACGCATTTGGATTCCGTGAGGGGTATGGTGAGTTCATGTGAGATTTTATTTTTTGTTAGTGGAATATGAGACTTTGTAAGAAAAAAAAAAAAAAACTAAAAAATCAATTTCCGCTAACTTGTGCCCAAAAGATGTCTGAATGGAGCCTTACAGGGGGGTGATCAATGACAGGGGGGTGATCAGGGAGTCTATATCGGGTGATCACCACCCTGTCATTGATCACCCCCCTGTAAGGCTCAATTCAGACGTCCGTATGTGTTTTGCCGATCTGCGGTGTCCTTGTTTTGCGGATCCACGGATCCGCAAAACACATACGGACGTCTGAATGGAGCCTTACAGGGGGGTGATCAATCACAGGGGGGTGATCAGGGAGTCTTTATGGGGTGATCACCCCCCCCTGTAAGGCTCCATTCAGACGTCTGTATGTGTTTTGCGGATCCGATCAGTGGATCCGCAAAACAAATACGGACCTCTGAATGGAGCCTTACAGGGGGGTGATCAATGACAGGGGGGTGATCAGGGAGTCTATATGGGGTGATCACCCCCCTGTCATTGATCACCCCCCTGTAAGGCTCCACTCAGACGTCCGTATGTGTTTTGCGGTTACGATCCATGGATCCGTGGATCCATAAAACACATACGGACGTCTGAATGGAGCCTTACAGGGGGGTGATCAATGACAGGGGGGTGATCAATGACAGGGGAGTGATCAGGGAGTCTATATGGGGTGATCACCCCCCTGTCATTGATCACCCCCCTGTAAGGCTCCATTCAGATGTCCGTATGTGTTTTGCGGATCCAATCCATGGATCCGTGGATCCGTAAAACACATACGGACGTCTAAATGGAGCCTTACAGGGGGGTGATCAATGACAGGGGGGTGATCAATGACAGGGGGGTGATCAGGGAGTCTATATGGGGTGATCACCCCCCTGTCATTGATCACCCCCCTGTAAGGCTCCATTCAGACGTCCGTATGTGTTTTGCGGATCCGATCCATGGATCCGTGGATCCGTAAAACACATACAGACGTCTGAATGGAGCCTTACAAGGGGGTGATCAATGACAGGGGGGTGATCAATAACAGGGGGGTGATCAGGGAGTCTATATGGGGTGATCACCCCCCTGTCATTGATCACCCCCCTGTAAGGCTCCATTCAGATGTCCGTATGTGTTTTGCGGATCCGATCCATGGATCCGTGGATCCGTAAAACACACACGGACGTCTGAATGGAGCCTTACAGGGGGGTGATCAATGACAGGGGGGTGATTAATGACAGGGGGGTGATCAGGGAGTCTATATGGGGTGATCAGGCGTTAATAAGGGGTTAATAATTGACAGGGGGGGGTGTAGTGTAGTGTGGTGCTTGATGTTACTTATTACAGAGCTGCCTGTGTTTTCTGGTGGTCGATCCAAGCAAAAGGGACCAGAGGACCAGGTATATTAGACGCTGTTATCAAAACATTGCATCTACAGCCTGCCTGCGAAGAATCGCCGCTGGCAGGCTGTAGATCCACTCGCTTACCTGCAGTTCCTGTGAACGCGCGCGCCTGTGTGCGTGCGTTCACAGGAAATCTCGCGTCTCGCGAGATGATGCGTATATGCGTCTAGGAGGAATGAATCAGCCGTCTCCGGAACGCGATCCTGCGTTAGGCGGTCCGGAGGCGGTTAAGGAAGTTCAACGGCAGGCACACTAAGATGGCTATATTAAAGAAATGGTCCGATTTGAAGAGGGGGAACTCCGAGTGGATCAAAGAGATCCATTACAGAATATGCCCAGGTACAATGCTTACATTACTTTTGTATCTCTCTCCAACACTCTGTAATGTATATATGCAGTTAAATAAGTTTTTCATCCCTTTACAAATGATTACTTTTTAACCGGTGTGACACATAGCGAATCAGCAGGTTACATCATACATCTCTACCTCACCATGAGTATATATATATATATATATATATATATATACACACTGCTCAAAAAAATAAAGGGAACACTTAAATAACACAATGTAACTCCAAGTCAATCACACTTCTGTGAAATCAAACTGTCCACTTAGGAAGCAACACTGAGTGGCAATCAATTTCACATGCTGTTGTGCAAATGGGATAGACAACAGGTGGAAATTATAGGCAATTAGCAAGACACCCCCAATAAAGGAGTGGTTCTGCAGGTGGTGACCATAGACACTTCTCAGTTCCTATGCTTCCTGGCTGATGTTTTGGTCACTTTTGAATGCTGGCGGTGCTTTCACTCTAGTGGCAGCATGAGACGGAGTCTACAACCCACACAAGTGGCTCAGGTAGTGCAGCATATCCAGGATGGCACATCAATGCGAGCTGTGGCAAGAAGGTTTGCTGTGTCTGTCAGCGTAGTGTCCAGAGCATGGAGGGGCTACCAGGAGACAGGCCAGTACATCAGGAGAGGTGGAGGAGGCCGTAGGAGGGCAACAACCCAGCAGCAGGACCGCTACCTCTGCCTTTGTGCAAGGAGGAACAGGAGGAGCACTGCCAGATCCCTGCAAAATGACCTCCAGCAGGCCACAAATGTGCATGTGTCTGCTCAAACGGTCAGAAACAGACTCCATTAGGGTGATATGAGGGCCCGACGTCCACAGGTGGGGGTTGTGCTTACAGCCCAACACCGTGCAGGACGTTTGGCATTTGCCAGAGAACACCAAGATTGGCAAATTCACCACTGATGCCCTGTGCTCTTCACAGAAGAAAGCAGGTTCACACTGAGCACATGTGACAGACGTGACAGAGTCTGGAGACGCCGTGGAGAACGTTCTGCTGCCTGCAACATCCTCCAGTATGAACGGTTTGGCATTGGGTCAGTAATGGTGTGGGGTGGCATTTCTTTGGAGGGCCGCACAGCCTAATTCAAGACAATGCTAGACCTCATGTGGCTGGAGTGTGTCAGCAGTTCCTGCAAGACAAAGGCATTGATGCTATGGATTGGCCCGCCCCTTCCACAGACCTGAATCCAATTGAGCACATCTGGGACATCATGTCTCGCTCTATCCATCAACATCACGTTGCACCACAGACTGTCCCGGAGTTGGCAGATGCTTTAGTCCAGGTCTGGGAGATCCCTCAGAAGACCGTCCGCCACCTCATCAGGAGCATGCACAGGCGTTGTAGGGAGGTCATACAGGCACGTGGAGGCCACACACATTACTGAGCCTCATTTTGACTTGTTTTAAGGACATTACATCAAAGTTTGATCAGCCTGTAGTGTGTTTTTCCACTTTAATTTTGAGTGTGACTCCAAATCCAGACCTCCATGGGTTGAAACATTTGATTTCCATTTTTTAATTTTTGTGTGATTTTGTTGTCAGCACATTCAACTATGTAAAGAACAAAGTATTTCAGAAGACTATTTAATTAATTCAGATCTAGGATGTGTTATTTTTGTGTTCCCTTTATTTTTTTGAGCAGTGTATTTTTCTGCATTGATGGTGCCTTTCCAGACATGCAAGCTGCCCATGCCACATGCACTCATGCAACCCCATACCATCAGAGATGCAGGCTTCTGAACTGAGCGTTGATAACAACTTGGGTTGTACTTGTCCTCTTTGGTCCGGATGACATGGCGTCCCAGATTTCCAAAAAGAACTTCGAATCGTGACTCGTCTGACCACAGAACAGTCTTCCATTTTGCCACACTCCATTTTAAATGATCCCTGGCCCAGTGAAAACGCCTGAGCTTGTGGATCTTGCTTAGAAATGACTTCTTCTTTGCACTGTAGAGTTTCAGCTGGCAACGGCGGATTGTGTTGACTGACAATGGTTTCTGGAAGTATTCCTGAGCCCATTCTGTGATTTCCTTTACAGCAGCATTACTGTTTGTGGTGCAGTGTTGTTTAAGGGCCCGGAGATCACGGGCATCCAGTATGGTTTTACGGCCTTGACCCTTACGCACAGAGATTGTTCCAGATTCTCTGAATCTTCGGATGATGTTATGCACAGTTGATGATGATAGATGCAAAGTCTTTGCAATTTTTCGCTGGGTAACACCTTTCTGATATTGCTCCACTATCTTTCTGCGCAACATTGTGGGAATTGGTGATCCTCTACCCATCTTGGCTTCTGAGAGACACTGCCACTCTGAGAAGCTCTTTTTATACCCAATCATGTTGCCAATTGACCTAATTAGTGTTAATTGGTCTTCCAGCTCTTATTGCTACTTGTCCCAACTTTTTGGGGATTTGTTGACACCGTGAAATTTTGAATCAACGTATTTTTCTTTAAAATGATACATTTACTTGGATTAAACGTTTGATCTGTCATCTACGTTCTATTACAAATAAAATATTGACATTTGCCGTCTCCACATCATTGCATTCAGTTTTTTTTCACAATTTGTTTAGTGTCTCAACTTTTTTGGAATCCGGTTTGTATATATATATATATCCAAATATGAGGCAGCACTCCAATAAATAAAGTGAAAAAGGTGGACCCTTTATTGACCCCTCTGCAACGTTTCAACCGCTCAATGCAGTCTTTATCGAGCATATAAAATGGTGTCTCACAGGGGTATATATACCCAAAATGTATAGCAGCAAGTTAAGTTACAATTAAATAATCATTCAATATAATAGTGTATAAAAACTGTGTAAAAGCCATTAAAAGGTGAAAAAACTATTACATGTGAGGCACAAATACAACATCAATGGAAATGTGAAAATTGTTAACAAACATGATTCATTCATACAACATATAATGTGTAAATTGTACCCAATCAATCACATGTGCAAGTGTTTAATACCAGCAACAGCTGTTGTAAATCTACATAAATAGAACTTACACAGCGGGGACAAATGTGCGGCGCCAAGATCCGCGTCCTATGAGTGCGACTGCACATGTCCAGGAGCCTAGCAACCGCACTCCAAACTACCGGGATCAGGAGACGTCATCCTGGCCACATGATCCATCACATGAGTGACCACATGACCCGGGCAGACATCGCGAGACCACGCAAGAAGGAGCGCCTGGATATGCCAAGCCGACGAGGAGGAGCCACGTCAATAGGTCAAAATCACTGGTGTAGAAACCAGCGTTGCAGCCATAGCAACAACTGACCACACCACGCAGGCCAAGCGACAACCAATGCGGCCACTGGACATAGCAGTCACACATAAAGGAAAAGGAAAGCATTAGGCACAAATGAAAAAGGTCCAAAGACCAGTAGGTAGTGATTGATTGGGTACAATTTACACATTATAATCACATGTGCATGTGTTTAATACCAGCAACAGCTGTTGTAAATCTACATAAAAAGAACTTACACAGCGGGGACAAATGCGCAGCGGCAAGATCCGCGTCCTATGAGAGCGACTACGCATGTCCAGGATGACATTCGACATGGACGTGCCCTACGTCTCTACCCCATTATAGGCTCGTGGTGATGATCATGTCATGCATAATGATACAGCCACAGGGCCCGCTCTGTTTTACCCTTCATAGTTTTCACATATCTGTGGTGAAGAACATGGATGGTGCTATAGCCATGTAATATATATGGGTTTCCTCCCATATTGGTTTTCATTTTATAAAAACTATTGAGCCATGATAACTCCAATTTACACTCACCTAAAGAATTATTAGGAACACCTGTTCTATTTCTCATTAATGCAATTATCTAGTCAACCAATCACATGGCAGTTGCTTCAATGCATTTAGGGGGGTGGTCCTGGTCTAGACAATCTCCTGAACTCCAAACTGAATGTCAGAATGGGAAAGAAAGGTGATTTAAGCAATTTTGAGCGTGGCATGGTTGTTGGTGCCAGACGGGCCGGTCTGAGTATTTCACAATCTGCTCAGTTACTGGGATTTTCACGCACAACCATTTCTAGGGTTTACAAAGAATGGTGTGAAAAGGGAAAAACATCCAGTATGTGGCAGTCCTGTGGGCAAAAATGCCTTGTGGATGCTAGAGGTCAGAGGAGAATGGGCCGACTGATTCAAGCTGATAGAAGAGCAACGTTGACTGAAATAACCACTCGTTACAACCAAGGTATGCAGCAAAGCATTTGTGAAGCCACAACACGCACAACCTTGAGGCGGATGGGCTACAACAGCAGAAGACCCCACCGGGTACCACTCATCTCCACAACAAATAGGAAAAAGAGGCTACAATTTGCAAAAGCTCACCAAAATTGGACTGTTGAAGACTGGAAAAATGTTGCCTGGTCTGATGAGTCTCGATTTCTGTTGAGACATTCAAATGGTAGAGTCCGAATTTGGCGTAAACAGAATGAGAATATGTATCCATCATGCCTTGTTACCACTGTGCAGGCTGGTGGTGGTGGTGTAATGGTGTGGGGGATGTTTTCTGGGCACACTTTAGGCCCCTTAGAGCCAATTGGGCAACGTTTAAATGCCACGGGCTACCTGAGCATTGTTTCTGACCATGTCCATCCCTTCATGACCACCATGTACCCATCCTCTGATGGCTACTTCCAGCAGGATAATGCACCATGTCACAAAGCTCAAATCATTTCAAATTGGTTTCTTGAACATGACAATGAGTTCACTGTACTAAAATGGCCTCCACAGTCACCAGATCTCAACCCAATAGAGCATCTTTGGGATGTGGTGGAACGGGAGCTTCATGCCCTGGATGTGCATCCCTCAAATCTCCATCAACTGCAAGATGCTATCCTATAAATATGGGCCAACATTTCTAAAGAATGCTATCAGCACCTTGTTGAATCAATGCCACGTAGAATTAAGGCAGTTCTGAAGGCAAAAGGGGGTCCAACCCCGTATTAGTATGGTGTTCCTAATAATTCTTTAGGTGAGTGTATATATATATATATATATATATACAGGGAGTGCAGAATTATTAGGCAAATGAGTATTTTGACCACATCATCCTCTTTATGCATGTTGTCTTACTCCAAGCTGTATAGGCTCGAAAGCCTACTACCAATTAAGCATATTAGGTGATGTGCATCTCTGTAATGAGAAGGGGTGTGGTCTAATGACATCAACACCCTATATTAGGTGTGCATAATTATTAGGCAACTTCCTTTCCTTTGGCAAAATGGGTCAAAAGAAGGACTTGACAGGCTCAGAAAAGTCAAAAATAGTGAGATATCTTGCAGAGGGATGCAGCACTCTTAAAATTGCAAAGCTTCTGAAGCGTGATCATCGAACAATCAAGCGTTTCATTCAAAATAGTCAACAGGGTCGCAAGAAGCATGTGGAAAAACCAAGGCGCAAAATAACTGCCCATGAACTGAGAAAAATCAAGCGTGCAGCTGCCAAGATGCCACTTGCCACCAGTTTGGCCATATTTCAGAGCTGCAACATCACTGGAGTGCCCAAAAGCACAAGGTGTGCAATACTCAGAGACATGGCCAAGGTAAGAAAGGCTGAAAGACGACCACCACTGAACAAGACACACAAGCTGAAACGTCAAGACTGGGCCAAGAAATATCTCAAGACTGATTTTTCTAAGGTTTTATGGACTGATGAAATGAGAGTGAGTCTTGATGGGCCAGATGGATGGGCCCGTGGCTGGATTGGTAAAGGGCAGAGAGCTCCAGTCCGACTCAGACGCCAGCAAGGTGGAGGTAGAGTACTGGTTTGGGCTGGTATCATCAAAGATGAGCTTGTGGGGCCTTTTCGGGTTGAGGATGGAGTCAAGCTCAACTCCCAGTCCTACTGCCAGTTTCTGGAAGACACCTTCTTCAAGCAGTGGTACAGGAAGAAGTCTGCATCCTTCAAGAAAAACATGATTTTCATGCAGGACAATGCTCCATCACACGCGTCCAAGTACTCCACAGCGTGACTGGCAAGAAAGGGTATAAAAGAAGAAAATCTAATGACATGGCCTCCTTGTTCACCTGATCTGAACCCCATTGAGAACCTGTGGTCCATCATCAAATGTGAGATTTACAAGGAGGGAAAACAGTACACCTCTCTGAACAGTGTCTGGGAGGCTGTGGTTGCTGCTGCACGCAATGTTGATGGTGAACAGATCAAAACACTGACAGAATCCATGGATGGCAGGCTTTTGAGTGTCCTTGCAAAGAAAGGTGGCTATATTGGTCACTGATTTGTTTTTGTTTTGTTTTTGAATGTCAGAAATGTATATTTGTGAATGTTGAGATGTTATATTGGTTTCACTGGTAAAAATAAATAATTGAAATGGGTATATATTTGTTTTTTGTTAAGTTGCCTAATAATTATGCACAGTAATAGTCACCTACACACACAGATATCCCCCTAAAATAGCTAAAACTAAAAACAAACTAAAAACTACTTCCAAAAATATTCAGCTTTGATATTAATGAGTTTTTTGGGTTCATTGAGAACATGGTTGTTGTTCAATAATAAAATGAATCCTCAAAAATACAACTTGCCTAATAATTCTGCACTCCCTGTATAGATATATATATATATATATATATAGCAACAAAGAACGTCCGCAGCACTCCTTGAAGTAAAAAATGTGCAGTTTATTCACACATGTCAGAAAATTGACAACGTTTCGGTTCTCTCACAGAACCTTTCTCAAGTCAGGTGACTTGAGAAAGTCACCTGACTTGAGAAAGTTCTGTGAGAGAACCGAAACGTTGTCAATTTTCTGACATGTGTGAATAAACTGCACATTTTTTACTTCAAGGAGTGCTGCGGACTTTTTTTGTTGTTTATCCGTCCTGTATCGAGGGACCACCGCGGGCACCGCATAACTGTGAAGGAGTGCTGCCTGACCTTTTCTATATATATATATATATATATATATATATATATATATATATATCCTGAGTACAGCGGCTTTATTTATGTCTTTACTTATTTGATTTAGACATTTATATCTATCTATACCTACTGGTCGTTGGACCTTTTTCTTTTGTGCCTAATGCTTCCCCTTTCCTTTATGTGTGACTGCTATGTCCAGTTGCCGCGTTGGTTGTAGCTTGGCCTGCGTGGTGTGGTCAGTTGTTGCTATGGCTACAACACTGGTTTCTACACCAGTGATTGTGACCTATTGACACTGGCTCCTCCCCGTCGGCTTGGCGTATCCAGGCTCTCCTTCCTGCGTGGTCTCACAATGTCTGCCCGGGTCATGTGGTCACTCATGTGATGGATCATGTGGCCAGGATGACGTCTCCTGATCCCGTTAGTTTGGAGTGTGGTTGCTAGGCTCCTGGACATGCGCAGTCGCGCTCATAAGATGCAGATCTTGGCGCCGCGCATTTGTCCCCGCTGTGTAAGTTCTTTTTATGTAGATTTACAACAGCTGTTGCTGGTATTAAACACATGCACATGTGATTGATTGGGTACAACTTACACATTATATGTTGTATGAATGAATCATGTTTGTTAACAATTTGCACAATTTTCACATTTCCATTGATGTTGTATTTGTGCCTCACGTGATTGTATTTTCACCTTTTAATGGCTTTTACACAGTTTTCATACACTATTATATTAAATGATTATTTATTTGTCACTTAACTTGCTGCTATACATTTTGGGTATATATACCCCTGTGAGACACTATTTTATATGCTTGATAAAGACTGCATTGAGCGGTTGAAACATTGCAGAGGGGTCAATAAAGGGTCCACCTTTTTCACTTTACTTATTGGAGTGCTGCCTCATCTTTGGATACATATTATCACACATTGACTGCTGAGCCTGCGGTTTGGAGGATTTTGCACCCGTGGTCTATTGGACTAGTGCTGTTATATATACACTGCTCAAAAAAAAAAAAAAGGAACACAAAAATAACACATCCTAGATCTGAATTAAATATCCTTCTGAAATACTTTGTTCTTTACATAGTTGAATGTGCGGACAACAAGATCACACAAAAATAAAAAAATGGAAATCAAATTTTTCAACCCATGGAGGTCTGGATTTGGAGTCACACTCAAAATTAAAGTGGAAAAACACACTACAGGCTGATCCAACTTTGATGTAATGTCCTTAAAACAAGTCAAAATGAGGCTTAGTAGTGTGTGTGGCCTCCACGTGCCTGTATGACCTCCCTACAACGCCTGTGCATGCTCCTGATGAGGTGGCAGACGGTCTCCTGAGGGATCTCCTCCCAGACCTGGACTAAAGCATCTGCCAACTCCTGGACAGTCTGTGGTGCAACATGATGTTGGTGGATAGAGCGAGACATGATGTCCCAGATGTGCTCAATTGGATTCAGGTCTGGGGAACGGGCGGGCCAGTCCATAGCATCAATGCCTTTGTCTTGCAGGAACTGCTGACACACTCCAGCCACATGAGGTCTAGCATTGTCTTGCATTAGGAGGAACCCAGGGCCAACCGCACCAGCATATGGTCTCACAAGGGGTCTGAGGATATCATCTAGGTACCTAATGGCAGTCAGGCTACCTCTGGTGAGCACATAGAGGGCTGTGCTGCCCTCCAAAGAAATGCCACCCCACACCATTACTGACCCAATGCCAAACCAGTCATGCTGGAGGATGTTGCAGGCAGCAGAACGTTCTCCACGGCGTCTCAAGACTCTGTCACGTCTGTCACATGTGCTCAGTGTGAACCTGCTTTCATCTGTGAAAAGCACAGGGCGCCAGTGGCGAATTTGCCAATCTTGGTGTTCTCTGGCAAATGCCAAACGTCCTGCACGGTGTTGGGCTGTAAGCACAACCCCCACCTGTGGACGTCGGGCCCTCATATCACCCTCATGGAGTCTGTTTCTGACCATTTGAGCAGACACATGCACATTTGTGGCCTGCTGGAGGTCATTTTGCAGGGCTCTGGCAGTGCTTCTCCTGTTCCTCCTTGCACAAAGGCGAGGTAGCGGTCCTGCTGCTGGGTTGTTGCCCTCCTACGGCCTCCTCCACGTCTCCTGATGTACTGGCCTGTTTCCTGGTAGCGCCTCCATGCTCTGGACACTACACTGACAGACACAGCAAACCTTCTTGCCACAGCTCGCATTAATGTGCCATCCTGGATAAGCTGCACTACCTGAGCCACTTGTGTGGGTTGTAGACTCCGTCTCATGCTACCACTAGAGTGAAAGCACCGCCAGCATTGAAAAGTGTCCAAAACATCAGCCAGGAAGCATAGGAACTGCAAAGTGGTCTGTGGTCACCACCTGCAGAACCACTCCTTTATTGGGGGTGTCTTGCTAATTGACTATAATTTCCACCTGTTGTCTATCCCATTTGCACAACAGCATGTGAAATTGATTGTCACTCAGTGTTGCTTCCTAAGTGGACAGTTTGATTTCACAGAAGTGTGATTGACTTGGAGTTACATTGTGTTGTTTACGTATTCCCTTTAATTTTTTGAGCAGTGTGTGTATATATATATATATATATAAAGAAATAAGTACACCGCAGCACATCCGTCTGGTGAAAAGTGGTGGGATCCTTTATTCACCCAGGTAGCGACGTTTCGGTCCGCTTACTGGGACCATTTTCAAGCAATGCATACATTACAATTGTGGGTTTTTATGTGGTCATCTCAATTTACATACATAAGTGGTACTTAAACAAAATAGTGCAGATAAAATACAATACATTTTGAGTACATACATCCGAACATCATATAAGAGAGACAATGCAGTCAAATGCATGAATACATGTAGTTCAGATATAGGAAACCATCAGTGCATAAAATATATACTTATGCGTCTTTCGTATGCGTTTTCCTCTTTTGTTATGGTCAATTCTGGAAGTCTTTTGCCCGGTAAGGGTTAATGTAGGGAATGTTAGGGCATCAGCAGATGCTGTCCCCTCCTCCCTCATTTACATAACCCGAGTGATAGTGCATCGCTTGATAGCACATCACCCGATCCTGTACCCTGGGAAAAGCCTCCTGAATGACATTTGACCTTAGATCCTACTTTGTATTGATATCGTAACACCTTGTTTATGGTGCCGGTGACGCGGCGATCATGTGACACACCATTGTGAACACGTGACCGCCTTTTCAACGACGTCACGGACATGCGCAAATCTAGTTCCGGGACGCCGCATCCACGAGACACAGCACGGAACCCTGTGTCCACCTGTAACCTGAGCTTGCCCGATTCCATACCAGGCCCTCCTACAACGTCACATTTACAGGTGACAATTATTTAATTCTGATCATCACTTTAGTGTTATAAGTATATATTTTATGCACTGATGGTTTCCTATATCTGAACTACATGTATTCATGCATTTGACTGCATTGTCTCTCTTATATGATGTTCGGATGTATGTACTCAAAATGTATTGTATTTTATCTGCACTATTTTGTTTAAGTACCACTTATGTATGTAAATTGAGATGACCACATAAAAACCCACAATTGTAATGTATGCATTGCTTGAAAATGGTCCCAGTAAGCGGACCGAAACGTCGCTACCTGGGTGAATAAAGGATCCCACCACTTTTCACCAGACGGATGTGCTGCGGTGTACTTATTTCTTTGTCTATTTGACACTTTTGGACCTAGTGTCGACACCGCTGGCACCCAGCATTTTTTACTAGGTGTGCTGCCCTGAATTTGCATCATTCTCTCTATATATATATATATATATATATAGAGAGAGAGAGAGAGAGAGAGAAAATAGGGCAGCACTCCTTTGCCAACTGCAGAATGGGTGCCAGCGGTGACCCCTCGATTCAGGGTGATGAACAAGTTATAAAAATCCATGGCACTCCTTAAAAGTGAAAAAAATGTGCTACCGTATATGCCGGCGTATAAGACGACTGGGCGTATAAGACGACCCCCAACTTTTCCATTTAAAATATAGGGTTTGGGCTATACTTGCCGTATAAGACTACCCCTGAATGCCCAGCCCTCCCTGTCTTCAAGACGATCTTCTCCAGTCCAGGGCACTGACTGGGATCTGTGGATGGCACTGATATGGGAGGGGGATCAGTGGATGGCACTGATATGGGGAGGGGGATCAGTGGATGACACTGCTATGGGGAGGGGGATCAGTGGATGACACTGCTTATGGGGGGATCTATGGATGACACTATATAGCATCTTATGCTATATGTGTCATCCACAGATCCACCCCATGACAGTGTCATCCACAGATTCCCCCTCCCCATAACAGTGCCATCCACAGATCCCCCTTAAACAGTGCCATCCACATATCTCCCTCCCCATAACAGTGTCATCCACAGATCCCCCCCATGACAGTGCCATCCACAGATCCCTCTCCCCATAACAGTGCCATCCACAGATCCCCCCTAAACAGTGCCATCCACAGATTCCCCTCCCCATAACAGTGTCATCCACAGATCCCCCCCCATGACAGTGCCATCCACAGATCCCCCTCCCCATAACAGTGTCATCCACAGATCCCCCCATGACAGTTTAATCCACAGATCTCCCTCCCCATAACAGTGCCATCCACAGATCCCCCTCCCCGACGCTCAGAGGAGTATACATTTATTAACTGTAATCTGTAACTTTAAGCCGCCTAGTGGAAGGAGCAGGCACGTAACGTCAGTGAGTTAGCGCCGCCCTACAGATTTGCTGCACTCTGGCTACCCACATGTCCAAGGTAGGAGGGTTCACGTCTCTCCATTTAAAAGATATGAGGAGTTTGGCTGTAGTGAGGAGGTGATTGCCATTTGTTTTCAGGGAAAAACAGACAAAGAAAAATGTCTTCAGGGGCTAGAGTCATAGTAACAGAGCATACCTTATTTATGACAGCATTAACTGTGGACCAGAAAGCTGTGATTCTACAGCAGTCCCATCATAAATGCTTGTAGGACCCGTAGGACTTGTAGGACTCCGCACTCCGGACTAACAGGCAGTGTGAGCGGCGCTCACTTACTGACGTCACACGCCTGCGCCGCCTAGTGGGAGGAGCAGGCACGTAACGTCAGTGAGTGAGCGCCGCCCGCACTGCCTGTTAGCGGAGCTGAGAGTAAGGTACCCTAGTAAAGAGATGAGCGCTCATTTAAAGTTAAAGTTACAGATTACAGTTAATAAATGTACTCCTCTGAGCGGCGGGGCCCTGTGTATTCTAACCCCCAGGCAAGCGTCCCCGTCCCCATGGGAACGCCTGGGGGTTAGAATATACCATCGGATCTGAGTATACCCGGCGTATAAGACGACCCCCGACTTTTGAAAAAAATTTTTAGTGTTAGAAAGTCGTCTTATACGCCGGCATATACGGTATTTATTCACACATGTCGTACAGCTGTATGACATGTGTGAATAAATAGCACTTTTTTTTTTCACTTTTAACCTCTTAAGGACACATGACGTACCGGTACGTCATGATGTCCTGGTACTTAAGGTCACATGACGTACCGGTACGTCATGTGTTGTTCCGATCACTGCCGCCCGGCCGGCAGTGATCGGAACCCAGTGCCTGCTCAAATCATTGAGCAGGCACCTAGGCTAAATGTGCGGGGGGGTCCCGTGACCCCCCCATGTCGGCGATCGCGGCAAACCGCAGGTCAATTCAGACCTACGGTTTGCTGCGATTTCTGCAGTTTCTGGTCCCCGCGGTCCCTGACCGCGGGGATCAGAAACTTTATATTCCTAAAATAACGTTTTATTAACCCCCCCTGCACCCCCGAATGATTTTATGGTGGCGGGAGGTGCAGGGGGAGGGTTGCGGGCGGTGTGGGCGGTGCGGGAGGCGAGCGGTGCGGCAGGCGGGATCGCGATCCCCCGCCCGCCTCCCCTTGTATAATCGTTGTTTTCTAGTGGGTATACCAGGGTGCCAGCACATTGCTGGCACCCTGGTATAAACGGCTGACATCTGCGATGCGATGTCAGCCGTTTAACCCTTTCCATACAGCGGTCCGTACGGACCGCTGTATGGAAAAGGTTAACAGCGCAGGGAGCTCCCTCCCTCTCCCATCGGGGGGCTGCTGTGCCTTTGCAGCCCCCCGATGGGGAGGGAGAGAGCCCCCAGACAGCCCCCCGACAGATCCCCTCCTTACCCTTCCCCTTCTGCGCAGTTCTGGCCAGTACTGAGCAGACGGGGAAGGTTCCCATGGCAACAGGACGCCTCTCAGGCGTCCTGCTGTCCATGGTGCTGAACAGATCTGTGCTAAAAGGCATAAATCTGTTCAGACAAGTGTAAAATACAGTGCAGTACAATATATATTGTACTGTACTGTATTATACAGACATCAGACCCACTGGATCTTCAAGAACCATCTATAAAACGGTCATGTTACTTTACCCGAACGGTGAACGCCATAAAAATAAAAAATAAAAAACTATGATGAAATTGAAATTTTGCCCACCTTACTTCCCAAAAAAGGTAATAAAAGTGATCAAAAAAGTCGCATGTACGCCAAAATTGTAACAATCAAACCGTCATCTCATCCCGCAAAAATCATACCCTACCCAAGATAATCGCCCAAAAACTGAGAAAACTATGGCTCTTAGACTATGGAAACACTAAAACATGATTTTTTTTGTTTCAAAAATGAAATCATTGTGTAAAACTTACATAAATAAAAAAAAAAGTATACATATTAGGTATCGCCGCGTCCGTATCGACCGGCTCTATAAAAATATCACAAGATCTAACCCCTCAGATGACCACCGTAAAAAAATATAAAAATAAAAACGGTGTAAAAAAAGCCATTTTTTGTCATTTTACGTCACAAAAAGTGTAATAGCAAGCAATCAAAAAGTCATATGCACCCCAAAATAGATGCCGATCAAACCGTCATTTCATCAAAAAATGAGACCCTACTTAAGATAATCGCCCAAAAACTGAAAAAACTATGGCTCTTAGACTATGGAGACACTAAAACATTTTTTTTGTTTTAAAAATGAAATCATTGTGTAAAACTTACATAAATAAAAAAAATTGTATACATATTAGGTATCGCCGCGTCCGTGACAACCTGCTCTATAAAATTACCACATGATCTAACCTGTCAGATGAATGTTGTAAATAACAAAAAATAAAAACATGCCAAAAAATCTATTTCTTGTTACCTTGCCGCACAAAAAGTGTAATATAGAGCAACCAAAAATCATATGTACCCTAAACTAGTACCAACAAAACTGCCAACCTATCCCGTAGTTTCTAAAATGGGGTCACTTTTTTGGAGTTTCTACTCTAGGGGTGCATCAGGGGGCTTCAAATGGGACATGGTGTAAAAAAAAAACTGTCCAGCAAAACCTGCCTTCCAAAAACCGTATGGCATTCCTTTCCTTCTGCGCCCTGCCGTGTGCCCGTACAGCTGTTTACGACCACATATGGGGTGTTTCTGTAAACTACAGAATCAGAGCCATAAATATGGTGTTTTGTTTGGCTGTTAACCCTTGCTTTGTAACTGGAAAAAAAATATTAAAATGGAAAATCTGCCCAAAAAGTGAAATTTTGAAATTCTATCTCTATTTTCCATTAAATCTTGTGCAACACCTAAAGGGTTAACAAAGTTTGTAAAATCAGTTTTGAATACCTTGAGGGGTGTAGTTTCTTAGATGGGGTCACTTTTATGGAGTTTCTACTCTAGGGGTGCATCAGGGGGGCTTCAAATGGGACATGGTGCCAAAAAAACAGTCCAGCAAAATCAGCCCTCCAAAAACCAAACGGCGCACCTTTCACTCTACGCCCCGCTGTGTGCCCGTACAGCAGTTTACGGCCACATATGGGGTGTTTCTGTAAACAGCAGAGTCAGGGCAATAAAGATACAGTCTTGTTTGGCTGTTAACCCTTGCTTTGTTAGTGGAAAAAATGGGTTAAAATGGAAAATTAGGCAAAAAAATGAAATTCTCAAATTTCATCGCCATTTGCCAATAACTCTTGTGCAACACCTAAAGGGTTAACGACGTATGTAAAATCAGTTTTGAATACCTTGAGGGGTGTAGTTTCTTAGATGGGGTCACTTTTAGGGAGTTTCTCCTCTAGGGGTGCATCAGGGGGGCTTCAAATGGGACATGGTATAAATAAACCAGTCCATAAAAATCAGCCTTCCAAAAACCAAACGGCGCACCTTTCACTCTACGCCCCGCTGTGTGGCCGTACAGTAGTTTACGGCCACATATTGGGTGTTTCTGTAAACGGAAGAGTCAGGGCAATAAAGATACACTCTTGTTTGGCTGTTAACCCTTGGTTTGTTAGTGGAAAAAATGGGTTAAAATGAAAAATTAGACAAAAAAATGAAATTCTCAAATTTCCTCCCCATTTGCCAATAACTCTTGTGCAACACCTAAAGGGTTAACAACGTATGCAAAATCAGTTTTGAATACCTTGAGGGGTGTAGTTTCTTAGATGGGGTGATTTTTGGGTGGTTTCTATTATGTAAGCCTCGCAAAGTGACTTGAGACCTGAACTGGTCCCTAAAAATTGAGTTTTTGTAAATTTCTGAAAAATTTCAAGATTTGCTTCTAAACTTCTAAGCCTTATAACATCCCCAAAAAATAAAATATCATTCCCAAAACAATTCAAACATGAAGTAGACATATGGGGAATGTAAAGTCATCACAATTTTTGGGGGTATTACTATGTATTACAGAAGTAGAGAAACTGAAACTTTGAAATTTGCAAATTTTTCCAAATTTTTGTTAAATTTGGTATTTTTTGGTGCAAAAAAAATATTTTTTTTTACTTCATTTTACCAGTGTCATGAAGTACAATATGTGACGAAAAAACAATCTCAGAACGGCCTGAAAAAGTCAAAGCGTTTTAAAGTTATCAGCACTTAAAGGGACTCTGGTCAGATTTGCAAAAAATGGCCTGGTCCTAAGGTGTAAAAAGGCTGTGTCCTTAAGGGGTTAAGGAGTGCCGTGGATTTTTATAACATATATATATAAAACAAAAAATAAATGAAACACTTTTGGTTTTGCTCCCATTTTGTATGAACTGAACTCAAAGATCTGAAACATTTTCTACGTACACAAAAGACCCATTACTCTCAAATATTTGCAAATCTGTCTAAATCTGTGTTAGTGAGCACTTCTCCTTTGCCGAGATAATCCACCCACCTCACAGGTGTAGCATATCAAGGTGCTGATTAGACAGCATGAATATTGCACAGGTGTTCCTTAGACTGCCCACAATAAAAGGCCACTCTGAAATGTGCACAGTTTTGCCTTACTGGGGAGGAGGGGGGGGTCAGAAAACCAGTCAGTATCTAGTGTGGCCACCATTTGCCCCACACAGTGCAACACATCTCCGTCACATAGAGTAGATCAGATTGTTGATTGTGGCCTGTGGAATGTTGGTCCACTCTGTGAGGGACAGGAGATCTTTTCTTGTCTCATGTCAGCCATCTTAAAAGGCTGAAGTGCTTGTGACTATTTTAAAAGAATGGTTACATGTTTCACATACTTCCTCTTCTGTCTTTCTCATTTTCAAATGTCATTGCGGTTTTAGCTGTCCGCACCAGGTGTTGTTTCCTCTTATAATTTTCTGAGAAATTGAGTTCATAATTTGTGGTTAAGCTGATCTCTGTAATTCTGATTGTTTCATATTTTCTGTTTCTGTAAGCAAATATGGTCATGACCTTCATGAGATGTGTGTGGGTGGCTTTCTTTCCTCCCCCGCCAAATCAGTATAAGATTATGTGCATTTTGCTTTCAATAAACAGAGACTTGTTTGATCACTGAGTTTCGGTCAATTAATGCTCCATGAATACTCAAGATTAATGGGCAACAATAATTTTGAACTCAGCATAATTTAGAGTAAGGGGTCTTTGCCCCCACAGTTTTTTTGGCGCACAAACATGGGACTTGACCAGTGAACTCTGACCTTACGGTTCCGGCCGCAACAGGAGGAGACCCGGACTCACAGATACTACAAACAGCACCATAAGGTAAGAAGCCTATTCTTACAAAAATATATCTGTGTTTCCTGTTTCTTCACCTGGGTCCGAGACAGTGGGTCTATTGAAGTTTCTCTGACGGTCAAGCCTTTTAAAATGGTAAGAACCTATTTATGCTGAGATATGGAATTTGATTGGTCTTGGTCTTGAGAAACGTTTGGTTTGTTTATTGGTGTTGTGATTTACGTACTGGTTGTTTGGATTTTGAATTGTATCACAGAAAATGCCCGTAGAGGAAATAGTGAGAAAGTGTTAAGACAATACAGAGTTTTCCTATCTGTAATATAGTTGATACATTAACAGGAGATTAATGAGGAAGTCGACTATAAGGAAGCAGAATAGATGATTGTTGAAATTTAGTTTCAACTGTAGATATTTCAGATGTCTGGTAGAGAAATTCTTAACACATAGACATGGGCAATACACAGAGTATACCTGAGGGATATAAATTAGCCAAGCAGATAGTTGAAAATGCAGAAGGTAAACAAGACAAGAAAAAGATAGAGAAGGTGTTACAGAAGGCGGGTATGAAACATGGTAACTTAGATTCTGAAGTTTGGGGAAGGTTCAAAAGAACACATAGTGGTTGGATGAAGGATCAGGAATGTGAGAAGGTTGTGGAATGTTGGTGTCGGGCAGCAGAGAAAGTGAAGAATGAGAAATGGCCAAATGTAACATTTGGAGGAAATTTGTATTATGACACATGTGTAAAACATGACAATGACAGTGAGACAGAATAGAAAATATGTCTGCCACCTTCAGCTCCCCCACCGTCATATTCTGGGACGGTGGATAGACCAGGCTGGACAACCATAATCCTGACTGGACGGAAACTTGTAGAGTATGTGGGGCACCCCGGCCTAGACTGCGTACAGGACTCTATCCGGTCATCATACATACCGGATTCACTCCAGAAGTCCCTCCACCTCCCCTAGTGGATGGAGGAGGGGGACCAGGAGACGGGGGAGACAATCAAGCCCCTCATTCACCACCACCCGGTGGTAAAGTCCAATATGTGCAACAGCACATATTGTCTTACTCACCATGGAGTCTGAAGGACCAAATGGGACTTTTAGGTAGAATTCCTGACCCAATGACAAGACCTATGCCTGCCCACCGTATGTTACAACAAATACAAGTCACATATAGGGTGACATGGGCTGACTTAAATGACTTAGTGGCCTTAAAAATGGGAGAATTACCATATAACCCTCTAAAAGAACAGTTACTGGCTGAAAGGGTAAAAACTGACCAGTCCTCATGGTCTGACTGGGAAAAAACTGACACATCGGGCATAGAATTTTGCAATATTTTTGGGAATGACCTGCCCTCCAGACAAAACTGAAGGCATGTAAGCCTGAATGAAGGACGACAGCACTACCTCAGTTAGTTGCGGCTGCTAAGGGTTTGGAACTAGACATTTCTACTATCAAATCCTCAAAAATCAATATGGTACAAGGACAACAGAGACCATGGTCTGGTAAACAGGGACAGACCAGACAGAGGAGGGGTGACTTCAGATGTTACAATTGTGGCAAACCTGGCTACATACACAGAAATTGCCGGTTAACCCCTCAAGGGCAACAGGTGAACTCACAGAACCAGGGTTCAGTGCACACCCATGGTCCGGTGACCTCACAATAGGAAGCCAGCAACCCCGTGTCCTTATCTGCCATGGACTGCTAAATTGATATACCAGTCCAGGTAGGCAACCAACAGGTTCCTTTCTTAATAGACACGGGGGCAGCCAAGACAGTGATCAATCCTGATTATATTAAGCCATGGCAGATAAGTAAAGAATGTGTCCCTGCATCAGGGTTTACAGGGGAAGTGATCTTCATCCCAGAGACTATACCTATGAAATTAAAAATCAAAGACAGTACAGTGGTGACTCAGTTGTTAGTAAAAGAAAATATCCCATACAATTTGCTGGGTACTGACGTCCTGCAGGCACTGAGGGCTCATATTTACTTTAATGAGGATGGTACCACACATGTAGATATTAACACCCCGAATGATGTTTTAACCCAGGTTCAAGCTTTACACCTGGAGCCGGACCAAACATCCTGTGTGGTACAATTGGAGCAGGACCTGCAGCCAGTCCCCGACAAATTGTGGGCAAAGGGTAAAACTGATATTGGCAGATTGGATGCCACTCCTTTCATGGTACATTTAAAACCAGGATGTACACCACCCCGAGTCCGTCAGTATCCCTTTAGTCATGCACAAGAACAATCTGTGGTCACTCAGATTGACCAGTATGTTCAAATGGGGGTCCTGGTGGTGACTAATTCTCCCACAAACACCCCCCTGTTTTCGGTAAAAAAAAAAGCAGTAAAAGGCCAGCCTGTGACTTATAGGATGGTGCATGACTTACGGGAAGTTAATAGGATTACTGTCCTGCAGACTCCAATAGTCCCGAACCCACACACCTTGTTCTCACAGGTCCCTCCGAGGGCATCAGGTTATACTGTGATTGACCTTGCAAATGCATTTTTCAGTGTCCCAATCTGCGTGACATGTCAATATCTTTTTGCATTTACATTTAAGGGTAAACAGTATATACATGGACGGTATTGCCGCAGGGAGCTCAAAACTCACCCACCATGTATACTCAAGCCCTCCAATCAGTCCTGATAGGTTGGCGGGTTCCTGACTAGGTTCTTTTGTTACAATATGTTGATGATCTATTGCTATGTGCTCCTGACTATGACGTGTAAAAATGCTTCTCTGTCACTGTTGATTTTCCTGGCAGAAAATGGGTGTAAGTCTTCCAAAGACAAGCTGCAGTTTTGTCAATCCCGTGTTACTTTCATTGGTCACTGTTTGTCAGAAGGTGCCCGGCACTTCACTGAGGAAAGAAAACAGGCTGTGAAGGACATCCCACTCCCTCAGTGGCCGAAGCCCCTCAAAATGTTTTTGGGACTGGTGTCCTATTGCAGACCTTGGATCCGGAAGGCATCTATGTTGATGCAACCCCTTTATAACTGCTTGGCTTCTGACCCTTTTTCAATCAGCGGCCCTGCAGAGGATTCTTTTTACTCACTCAAATTGGCAATACCAGACTATGACCAGGATTTTAACCTGTTCTGCTTAGAACTGGGTGGCCATAGTACCTCAGTCCTGACCCAGAAACATGGCGACAGACAAAGGCAGATTGCCTATTTTTCTGCCAGATTAGATCCAGTCTCACGCGGCACCCCCTCCTGTGTCAGGGAGGTCGCAACAGTGCAGCTGATGGTGGAAAAAGCTTCTGAAGTTGTACTTGACTATCCCCTAGTGGTATAGACCCCTCATGACATCCAAGGTATCCTTAGTCAGGTGCAACCAAAGCACATATCCATGGCACGCTAACTACGGTTGCAATGTTCTTTTCTCATGCCTGAGTCCATTACTTTCAAGAGATATACTACTCTGAATCCTGCAATTCCCCTACCGATTTTGGATTCAGAAATGGGGGAAGGGGGTACAGGCCCTCTTTTACAAAAATTACAAGATACTGATGAACATGATTGTGTCCAATTAATGCGACAAGAAACTTCTGGCTTTTCACATGTACATGATCAACCCATATCTTATCCTGATTTTGAGTTTTTTGTAGATGGCAGCAGATACATGGATGAGGATGGCCGATTTCATACTGGATATGCAGTGGTTATGCAACATGAGGTAGTACTGGCTGAACCACTCCCTCCTCACATGTCAGCACAGGAGGCTGGGTCTAAGGCAATCTCTGAAGCATGTAAAATGGCACAAGGTAAACAAGCAAATATTTTTACAGACTCCAGGTATGGGTTTGGTATTGCACATGATTATGGCCCTATTTGGAGAGCCAGGGACTTCCTTACCTCTGCAGGTCAACCTATAAAGAACAAAGACTCAGTGTTTGAACTAATGAACTCACTACTGCTTCCAGAGGAATTAGCCATTGTCAAGGTTAAGGCACATACGAGACAACAAACCCCTGAGGCTAGGGGCAACAACAGGGCAGATTGGGATGCAAAAGAGGCAGCAGTGAAGCCTTGGAAACCTGAGGTAATACCTGTCAGTGTCCTCATTACATGTCAGCAGTGTTTCATCCACTGAATGACGAATGGGACAATGCTTTGATATGGCACCATCAGTTGTTGTTTGAGGGGCTAAACAACACTGAAAAATTGAGAGACTGTTGGATCTGTACTCACAGTCCTGTGAGTTCAGCCAGTATGCCCTATTTTGCCGTGCCCCTCAGTTTTTCTGAATTAACTGAACTTGCCAACTCTACTATCTTTTTCACAGGCATGATGCAGGTTAAGTCCAAAACTAAAAACAAGGAGGTACCCTTACTCGTTGCAGGATGGGCTGAGCCCCCCTGGCTCATGGTAAATAGATCAGGGCCACCAGTTGATTCTAGCTCTACCCTCTGAAACGAGAACATGTGGTGCAATGTGTCATGTTTTCCAAGTTGGTCACTCTGTTATTGTTTGCAAATACAGTCTAAAGGTATGTCTTTTAGCCCTCATGATAAATTCGGCTGCAATGACTCTAACCCGAACAGCCTTGTACAGTGTGTTGGTATAGATCCTGTAAAGGGTAAGAATTTGACCTGCAACAACCGTACCTTAGTTGATTTAATTGCTGGAATGACCTCTAACTCCTCAGAGAGTCAGGAAAAGGGACAAAAACTGGCAGAAGGTGTCCAGCTGGCCAAATTGATAATTCAGTTGTTTAACCTCTTACGGACACAGGGCATACAGGTATGCCCTGATGTCCCGGTACTTAAGGACACAGGGCGTACCTGTTAGTGTATTACTCTGTGTAACACACTAACAGGCAATGCATTACAATACAGATGTATTGTAATGCATTGCAGAGGGGATCAGACCCACAAAAGTGAACATCAGAAATAAAGTAAAGAATTATTTTTTTCTAAAAAGGGTTCTTAATAAAATTAATAAAGTAATAAAATTAATAAAGTAAAAAAAGAAAAAAAACACCCTGTCCGATAAATACCTTAGGAAGCAGAACGGCGAAACGTACGTCGAGGAGGCAGCGTCCACTTTTTTCTGTCACTATCTGGTATGATAATTTTCATTTACTTCAGTGATCTTTCCAGATATTGCATTATCATTTGGCGTTGGTTCATGGTGTTAGAGAGTGTGGTCTTTTTTTAGTACATTGATATATATTTTCATAGGGTGGATCTCTCTGTCATACTCAATTCAGTTTATAGCGTGTTTATTATATATCACTCTCTGCCCAGTACTGTTCCATAGATTTATGACCATTAGGTGTACTAATTCAGGTCAGGTGGCACTTCTAATTGGATTTTTCCACCATATGCTTATCATTGTTAAGAAATTTATATGATTATTATTTGTTATTTTGTGATTTGTGCTTTTTTGAATAAGCATTATATATTTTTTAATCTATGGGAAGTGAATTTACTCTTTTTTGCGTGGTATTTATATGGAACACCTAATGGGTTAACAAAGTTTGTAAAATCAGTTTTGAATACCCTGAGGGGTATAGTTTGTAAAATGGGGTAATTTTTTGGTAGTTTCTATTATGTAAGCCTCACAAAGTGACTTCAGACCTGAACTGATCCTGAAAAAGTGTGTTTTAGAAATTTTCTGAAGAATTTCAAGATTTGCTTCTAAACTTCTAAGCCTTGTAACGTCCCCAAAAATAAAATGGCATTCACAAAATGATCCAAACATGAAGTAGATATATGGGGAGTGTAAAGTAATAACTATTTTTGGAGGTATTACTATCTATTATAAAAGTAGAGAAAGTGACATTTGGAAATTTGCTAATGTTTCAAATTTTTTGGTAAATTTGCCCTTTTTTCTTTAAAAAAAAAATTTTTTTTTTACTCAATTGTACCACTGTCATGAAGTACAATATGTGATGAGAAAACAATCTCAGAATGGCCTGGATAGGTAAAAGTGTTTTAAAGTTATTACCACATAAAGTGACACATGTCAGATTTTCAAAAAATGGCCTGGTCCTTAAGGAGAAAAATGGCCCGGTCCTTAAGGGGTTAATAGTACGGTGGTTGCAGTCCCAGAAAGTATATACTTAGTCTGTGGGCATAAGTCATACAAGTGGTTGCCCAGAAATGTCACTGGTTTATGTACAATTGAAAATAAAGAAACACAAGAAAAAAGTTTTTTTTTATATAATAACCCCTTCCTCAGGAGCAGGTAATTACAATACACACAAAAAACTTACATATTTATAGCATTCAGGGCTTAGGTTTGCGCATCTAAATCAATACCAGAAGTGACATCATCTTACTGGGACTTCCGGTTTTCGTGGAACGCAAGAGACATCCGCTCGGAGCTTCCCACAAATCCTCTAGAAAGAAGATAAGGAACCCCAGAGGCGCCAACAGTGATGGAAATAGAAACTAGTGGTGTAGATACAAAAAGACAGTTATATATGTAGTTAGTTTTAGACTAGGAGGAGAAGGCAGCTGAAGATAGCGTTAGTGAACACTAAACGCTTAATAGTCAAGATTCAATAGAAGAAAAATAAATCAAGCATTAGTCTAGTTTTAACCAATTCAAATGCTGGATTTCAATTTACCCATGTCTCTACAAAGCACCAATTCCCAAAACTCATTAAAAAAAAAAATAGTATAGAATGCTATATCTCACACTTAACTGTGCTACTCCCTAGAAAGTTTAGAGTGACACAGTATAATAGAGACAACTATATACAGTCGGGTCCACAAATATTGGGACATCGACACAATTCTAACATTTTTGGATCTATACACCACCACAATGGATTTTGAAATACAACTAAAAAGATGTGCTTTAACTGCAGACTGTCAGCTTTAATTTGAGGGTATTTACATCCAAATCAGGTGAACGGTGTAGGAATTACAACAGTTTGCATATGTGCCTCCCACTTGTTAAGGGACCAAAAGTAATGGGACAACTGGCCATGGCCAGGTGTGTGTTATTCCCTCATTATCCCAATTACAATGAGCAGATAAAAGGTCAAGAGTTAAATTCAAGTGTGCTATTTGCATTTGGAATCTGTTGCTGTCGACTATCAAGATGAGATCCAAAGAGCTGTCACCATCAGTGAAGCAAGCCATTATTAGGCTGAAAAAACACAACAAACCCATCAGAGAGATAGCAAAAACATTAGGCGTGGCCAAAACAACTGTTTGGAACATTCTTAAAAAGAAGGAATGCTTGCTGAAGACAAAACTGAAGGGAAAATGCCCCAAGAACAAGCAGGAACTGAAGACAGTTGCAGTAGAGGCCTGGCAGAGCATCACCAGGGATGAAACCCAGCATCTGGTGATGTCTATGCGTTCCAGACTTCAGACTGTAATTGACTGCAAAGGACTTGCAACTAAGTATTAAAAAATGAAAGTTTGATTTATGATTATTATTCTGTCCCATTACTTTTGGTCCCTTAAAAAGTGGGAGGCACATATGCAAATTGTTGCAATTCCTACACCGTTCACCTGATTTAGATGTAAATACCCTCAAATTAAAGCTGACAGTCTGCAGTTAAAGCCCATCTTGTTTGTTTTATTTCAAATCCATTGTGGTGGTGTATAGAGCCCAAAATGTTAGAATTGTGTCGATGTCTCAATATTTATGGACCTGACTGTATACCAATTATATCAATTGTTTAGGAGAATTGTTCTTGTGAATAGAATCAAATATAAGGAGCTAATGTAGTATAAAAATAATGCCACATAAATATATCCTTCACTCACTTCACTGGGGAGCTGTCAGCAAGTTAAACTCAAGACTCCTGTGACAATACCCCCCTGGCCGGGATCACATGTATAGTGTCAGAGACTGCAGTCAGCGCACACATCAGGCTTCAGTTCAATCTTTTTAATGGGGTGATACAGGCTCAATGCATTTCGGGTTTTATATAATAACACCTTCCTTAGGAGCAGGTAATTAAAATACACACAAAAAACTCCCATATTTATAGCATTCAGGGCGTAGGTTTGCGCGTCTAAGTTCATACCGGAAGTGACATCATCTTACTGGGACTTCCGGTTTTCGTGGAACGCAAGAAACATCTGCTCGGTATTTCCATTGGAGCGCGCAGGTCGTTATTTCCGGTGATGTCACCGGAAGGAACACGGCAGAATATGCAAGTGCGTTCCACTGTGGAACGCAAAACCAGGAAGTAGCGTCTTTCAACTGGGGAGCGCAGTTATAATAATTAATTAAGTTACGTTCATTCTCAATACCTTGACATAAATCTCATTATAATGTTAGGGAGAGTCAGGGGGCGGGGGAAAGTGAGTGGGGTTATCATTATAAATATATAAATATGGATCTTTCTTGATATGATAACGTAAAAGTGTCTCCCCATAGTTATAAAAATGGATAATAAAAGTTATAAATTGCAGAGGAATATCACATAAGAAAAAGGGAATATATATTAATTATATATATTGAAATATATTAAAAATATAAAGAAAGTCTTAGAAATATAAAAATATGCAATAAATATTAGATATTAAATAATGTGCCCTTTTCTTTCAAAAATATAAAAAATATTAAAATAAATATGTGGACTAAAAAATCTTTTCTTTATAGATGAATATACAGGGAGTGCAGAATTATTAGGCAAGTTGTATTTTTGAGGATTAATTTTATTATTGAACAACAACCATGTTCTCAATGAACCCAAAAAACTCATTAATATCAAAGCTGAATATTTTTGGAAGTAGTTTTTAGTTTGTTTTTAGTTTTAGCTATTTTAGGGGGATATCTGTGTGTGCAGGTGACTATTACTGTGCATAATTATTAGGCAACTTAACAAAAAACAAATATATACCCATTTCAATTATTTATTTTTACCAGTGAAACCAATATAACATTTCAACATTCACAAATATACATTTCTGACATTCAAAAACAAAACAAAAACAAATCAGTGACCAATATAGCCACCTTTCTTTGCAAGGACACTCAAAAGCCTGCCATCCATGGATTCTGTCAGTGTTTTGATCTGTTCACCATCAACATTGCGTGCAGCAGCAACCACAGCCTCCCAGACACTGTTCAGAGAGGTGTACTGCTTTCCCTCCTTGTAAATCTCACATTTGATGATGGACCACAGGTTCTCAATGGGGTTCAGATCAGGTGAACAAGGAGGCCATGTCATTAGATTTTCTTCTTTTATACCCTTTCTTGCCAGCCACGCTGTGGAGTACTTGGACGCGTGTGATGGAGCATTGTCCTGCATGAAAATCATGTTTTTCTTGAAGGATGCAGACTTCTTCCTGTACCACTGCTTGAAGAAGGTGTCTTCCAGAAACTGGCAGTAGGACTGGGAGTTGAGCTTGACTCCATCCTCAACCCGAAAAGGCCCCACAAGCTCATCTTTGATGATACCAGCCCAAACCAGTACTCCACCTCTACCTTGCTGGCGTCTGAGTTGGACTGGAGCTCTCTGCCCTTTACCAATCCAGCCACGGGCCCACCCATCTGGCCCATCAAGACTCACTCTCATTTCATCAGTCCATAAAACCTTAGAAAAATCAGTCTTGAGATATTTCTTGGCCCAGTCTTGACGTTTCAGCTTGTGTGTCTTGTTCAGTGGAGGTCGTCTTTCAGCCTTTCTTACCTTGGCCATGTCTCTGAGTATTGCACACCTTGTGCTTTTGGGCACTCCAGTGATGTTGCAGCTCTGAAATATGGCCAAACTGGTGGCAAGTGGCATCTTGGCAGCTGCACGCTTGACTTTTCTCAGTTCTTGGGCAGTTATTTTGCGCCTTGGTTTTTCCACACGCTTCTTGCGACCCTGTTGACTATTTTTAATGAAACGCTTGATTGTTCGATGATCACGCTTCAGAAGCTTTGCAATTTTAAGAGTGCTGCATCCCTCTGCAAGATATCTCACTATTTTTGACTTTTCTGAGCCTGTCAAGTCCTTCTTTTGACCCATTTTGCCAAAGAAAAGGAAGTTGCCTAATAATTATGCACACCTAATATAGGGTGTTGATGTCATTAGACCACACCCCTTCTCATTACAGAGATGCACATCACCTAATATGCTTAATTGGTAGTAGGCTTTCGAGCCTATACAGCTTGGAGTAAGACAACATGCATAAAGAGGATGATGTGGTCAAAATACTAATTTGCCTAATAATTCTGCACGCAGTGTATAATAAATGAATAATGGATCATCAAAATGCATAATTTTGTATATATACCTGTGCCTATTGTGTTTTATCATTGTCTTCCGGTATGGACTTAGACGCGCGAACCTACGCCCTGAACGCTATAAATATGTGAGTTTTTTGTGTGTATTTTAATTACCTGCTCCTGAGGAAGTGGTTATTATATAAAACCCCGAAACACGTTGAGCCTGTATCACCCCATTAAAGAGATTGAACTGAAGCCTGATGTGTGCGCTGACTGCGGTCTCTGACACTCTAAATGTGATCCCGGCCAGGGGGGTACTTTTACAGGCTTCTTGAGTTTAACTTGCTGACAGCACCCCAGTGAAGTGAGTGAAGGATATATTTATGTGACATTATTTTTTATACTTCATTAGCTCCTTATATTTGATTCTATTCACAAGGACAATTCTCCAAAACAATTGATTGGTATATATAGTTGTCTCTATTATACTGTGTCACTCTACACTTTCTAGGGAGTAGCACAGTTGAGTGTGAGATATAGCACTCTATACTATTTCTTGTGAATCAGTTTTGGCTATTGGCACTTTGTAGAGACATGGGTAAATTGAAATCCAGCATTTGAATTGGTTAAAACTAGACTAATGCTTGATTGATTTTTCTTCTATTGAATCTTGACTATTAAGCGTTGAGTGTTCACTAACGCTATCTTCAGCTGCCTTCTCCTCCTAGTATAAAACTAACTACATATATAACTGTCTAACTGTATAAGTGTCTACACCACTAGTTTCTATTTCCATCACTGTTGGCGCCTCTGGGGTTCCTTATCTTCTTTCTAGAGGATTTTTTTTAACCCCCCCTTCTCCCCCTTTTTTCTTGTGTTACTCTATTTACATGGATCGGCAAATGGGACCCCCTGGGCCGAATGGAGGATTTGAGGCTGACTTAGGATGGGACTACTTATCAATGGATCTGAACTAACTGATAAAAAGGGCCAAGCATGAGGTGATAAACTAAATACCTACCTAATAAACAGAGAAATTAACAACACCACCTAATGGGACCTGGCCAGTTACAGAAGTACCCCAAAACTACGTAAATACAGTAAGAACTGAAATGAACATTTTAGAACTAACAAAGGACTTTGTTCATAATTAAATAGATGGCTATTTCCTATCCATCTATTTGGCACTTAATATAATACTAAGGGGTCTTCGATCATCTTTGAAACCATCTTTTCCCGATGACTGTGTTTTCTACAAAAGAGGGCTTGAGATAAGTTATGAGTGCTCAATAAAATTTATGAGAGCTCTCATCACTAAACGAAAATATATATGCATAGACCAAGCAACTGAACTCAAAAAACATATTTACACTAGGTTAAAAAAAAATCTATATATATATATACTTATCATTACTATATAAGAGAGAATATTTAAGGGGATTCGAGTACAATGAAGTACGGAATTTTTTTTAAATAAATTACTCAGAGATATATCTGATTACAAGAAGGGAAAAAGGGTTTGGGAGCGTAAAAAAAAAATCACCGTTCCACCACTACCAACATTCTACCAATAGAACCACAGTGGGGGGATTAAATAGGCATGAACCATGTAAATCCCGAAATGAGCTTAGACCAATAAAAAACTACAATGCAGCTCATATAATCTATAATAGCAATATTACCAATAAACAACCAATCACCAAGAATGCATTAACAACACATAATTCAAAAAAATCTAAATATAAGTTAGAGGCGAAGAGTTCTCATAATATCCCAATACATAAAGATAAAAATAAACAAATCAGTAAGTATACCTAAAACTAAGCATTAGAGTTGAGCGAACACCTGGATGTTCGGGTTCGAGAAGTTCGGCCAAACTTCCCGGAAATGTTCGGGTTCGGGATCCAAACCCGACCCGAACTTCGTCCCGAACCCGAACCCGAACCCCATTGAAGTCAATGGGGACCCAAACTTTTCGGCACTAAAAAGGCTGTAAAACAGCCCAGGAAAGAGCTAGAGGGCTGCAAAAGGCAGCAAAATGTAGTTAAATTCCCTGCAAACAAATGTGGATAGGGAAATGAAATAAAATTAATAAAAATTAACCAATATCAATTGGAGAGAGGTCCCATAGCAGAGAATCTGGCTTCATGTCATAGCAGAGAATCAGGCTTCACGTCACCCAACACTGGAACAGTCCATTGTCAGATATTTAGGCCCCGGCACCCAGACAGAGGAGAGAGGTCCCATAACAGAGATTCAGGCTTCATGTCAGCAGAGAATCAGTCTTCATGTCATAGCAGAGAATCAGGCTTCACGTCACCCAACACTGGAACAGTCCATTGTCATATATTTAGGCCCCGGCACCCAAGCAGAGGAGAGAGGTCCCATAACAGAGATTCAGGCTTCATGTCAGC
Source organism: Bufo bufo (assembly GCF_905171765.1). Classification (NCBI taxonomy): domain Eukaryota; kingdom Metazoa; phylum Chordata; class Amphibia; order Anura; family Bufonidae; genus Bufo; species Bufo bufo. The sequence goes on from NC_053393.1 coordinate 301,305,264, forward strand.
AGAGAATTAGTCTTCATGTCATAGCAGAGAATCATGCTTCACGTCACCCAACACTAGAACAGTCCATTGTCATATATTTAGGCCCCGGCACCCAGGCAGAGGATAGAGGTCCCATAACAGAGAATCTGGCTTCATGTCAGCAGAGAATCAGTCTTCATGTCATAGCAGAGAATCAGGCTTCACGTCACCCAACACTGGAACAGTCCATTGTCAGATATTTAGGCCCCGGCACCCAGGCAGAGGAGAGAGGTCCCATAACAGAGATTCAGGCTTCATGTCAGCAGAGAATCAGTCTTCATGTCATAGCAGAGAATCAGGCTTCACGTCACACAAAACTGGAACAGTCCATTGTCAGATATTTAGGCCCCGGCACCCAGGCAGAGGAGAGAGCTCCCATAACAGAGATTCAGGCTTCATGTCAGCCAAAACTGGAACAGTTCATTGTCAGATATTTAGGCCCGGCACCCAGACAGAGGAGAGAGGTCCCATAGCAGAGATTCAGGCTTCATGTCATAGCAGAGAATCATGTTTCACGTCACCCAACACTGGAACAGGCCACTGTCAGATATTTTTAGGCCCCGGCACCCAGACAGAGGAGAGGTTCATTCAACTTTGGGTTGCCCCGCAATATAATGGTAAAATGAAAATAAAAATAGGATTGAATGAGGAAGTGTCCTGGAGTACAATAATATATGGTTAAGGGGAGGTAGTTAATGTCTAATCTGCACAAGGGATGGACAGGTCCTGTGGGATCCATGCCTGGTTCATTTTTATGAACGTCAGCTTGTCCACATTGGCTGTAGACAGGCGGCTGCGTTTGTCTGTAATGACGCCCCCTGCCGTGCTGAATACACGTTCAGACAAAACGCTGGCCGCCGGGCAGGCCAGCACCTCCAAGGCATAAAAGGCTAGCTCTGGCCACGTGGACAATTTGGAGACCCAGAAGTTGAATGGGGCCGAACCATCAGTCAGTACGTGGAGGGGTGTGCACACGTACTGTTCCACCATGTTAGTGAAATGTTGCCTCCTGCTAACACGTTCCGTATCAGGTGGTGGTGCAGTTAGCTGTGGCGTGTTGACAAAACTTTTTCACATCTCTGCCATGCTAACCCTGCCCTCAGAGTAGCTGGCCGTGACACAGCTGCGTTGGCGACCTCTTGCTCCTCCTCTGCCTTCGCCTTTGGCTTCCACTTGTTCCCCTGTGACATTTGGGAATGCTCTCAGTAGCGTGTCTACCAATGTGCGCTTGTACTCGCGCATCTTCCTATCACGCTTCAGTGCAGGAAGTAAGGTGGGCACATTGTCTTTGTACCATGGATCCAGCAGGGTGGGCAACTCTGCTGTCGTTGCGCAGGCACTGCAGCATGTAGTCGCTCATGTGTGCCAGGCTGCCCAGAGGTAAGGACAAGCTGTCCTCTGTGGGAGGCGTATCGTCATCGTCCTGCGTTTCCCCCCAGCCACGCACCAGTGATGGGCCCGAGCTGCGTTGGGTGCCACCCCGCTGTGAATATGCTTCATCCTCATCCTCCTCCACCTCCTCCTCCTCCTCGTCCTTCTCGTCCTCCAGTAGTGGACCCTGGCTGGCCACATTTGTACCTGGCCTCTGCTGTTGCAAAAAACCTCCCTCTGAGTCACTTCTAAGAGACTGGCCTGAAAGTGCTAAAAATGACCCCTCTTCCTCCTCCTCCTCCTGGGCCACCTCCTCTTCCATCATCACCCTAAGTGTTTTCTCAAGGAGACATAGAAGTGGTATTGTAACGCTGATAACGGCGTCATCGCCACTGGCCATGTTGGTGGAGTACTCGAAACAGTGCAACAGGGCATACAGGTCTCGCATGGAGGCCCAGTCATTGGTGGTGAAGTGGTGCTGTTCCGCAGTGCGACTGACCCGTGCGTGCTGCAGCTGAAACTCCACTATGGCCTGCTGCTGCTCGCACAGTCTGTCCAGCATGTGCAAGGTGGAGTTCCACCTGGTGGACACGTCGCATATGAGGCGGTGAGCGGGAAGGCCGAAGTTACGTGCAGACAGGCGAGCAGCGGCAGGATGAGAACGCCGGAAGCGCGCACAGACGGCCCACACTTTATGCAGCAGCTCTGACATGTCGGGGTAGTTGTGAATGAACTTCTGCACCACCAAATTCAGCACATGCGCCAGGCAAGGGATGTGCGTCAAACCGGCTAGTCCCAGAGCTGCAACGAGATTTCGCCCATTATCGCACACCACCAGGCCGGGCTTGAGGCTCACCGGCAGCAACCACTCGTCGGTCTGTTGTTCTATACCCCGCCACAACTCCTGTGCGGTGTGGGGCCTGTCCCCCAAACATATGAGTTTCAGAATGGCCTGCTGACGTTTACCCCGGGCTGTGCTGAAGTTGGTGGTGAAGGTGTGTGGCTGACTGGATAAGCAGGTGGGAGAAGAGGAGGAGGAAGCCGAGTAGGAGGAGGAGGCAACAGGAGGCAAAGAATGTTGCCCTGCGATCTTTGGCGGCGGAAGGACGTGCGCCAAACAGCTCTTCGCTTGGGGCCCAGCCGCCACTACATTTACCCAGTGTGCAGTTAGGGAGATATAGCGTCCCTGGCCGTGCTTACTGGTCCACGTATCTGTGGTTAGGTGTACCTTGCCACAGATGGCGTTGCGCAGTGCACACTTGATTTTATCGGATACTTGGTTGTGCAGGGAAGGCACGGCTCTCTTGGAGAAGTAGTGGCGGCTGGGAACAACATACTGTGGGACAGCAAGCGACATGAGCTGTTTGAAGCTGTCTGTGTCCACCAGCCTGAATGACATCATTTCATAGGCCAGTAGTTTAGAAATGCTGGCATTCAGGGCCAGTGATCGAGGGTGGCTAGGTGGGAATTTACGCTTTCTCTCAAATGTTTGTGAGATGGAGAGCTGAACGCTGCCGTGTGACATGGTTGAGATGCTTGGTGACGCAGGTGGTGGTGGTGTTGGTGGTACATCCTCTGTTTCCTGGGCAGCAGGTGCCAACGTTCCTCCAGAGGCGGAGGAAGAGGCCGAGGCGGCAGCAGCAGAAGAGGTAGCAGGGGGAGCCTGAGTGATTTCCTTGTTTTTAAGGTGTTTACTCCACTGCAGTTCATGCTTTGCATGCAGGTGCCTGGTCATGCAGGTTGTGCTAAGGTTCAGAACGTTAATGCCTCGCTTCAGGCTCTGATGGCACAGCGTGCAAACCACTCGGGTCTTGTCGTCAGCACATTGTTTGAAGAACTGCCACGCCAAGGAACTCCTTGAAGCTGCCTTTGGGGTGCTGGGTCCCAGATGGCGGTGGCCAGTAGCAGACGGCCTCTCTTGGCGGCGGGTGTTCTGCTTTTGCCCACTGCTCCCTCTTTTGCTACGCTGTTGGCTCGGTCTCACCACTGCCTCTTCCTCCGAATTCTGAAAGTCAGTGGCACGACCTTCATTCCATGTGGGGTCTAGGACCTCATCGTCCCCTGCATCGTCTTCCACCCAGTCTTCCTCCCTGACCTCCTGTTCAGTCTGCACACTGCAGAAAGATGCAGCAGTTGGCACCTGTGTTTCGTCATCATTAGAGACGTGCTGAGGTGGTATTCCCATGTCCTCATCATTAGGAAACATAAGTGGTTGTGCGTTAGTGCATTCTATCTCTTCCACCCCTGGGGAAGGGCTAGGTGGATGCCTTTGGGAAACACTGGCAGCAGAGTCTTCAAACAGCATAAGAAACTGCTGCATAACTTGAGGCTCAGACAGTTTCCCTGATATGCATGGGGGTGATGTGACAGACTGATGGGCTTGGTTTTCAGGCGCCATCTGTGCGCTTTCTGCAGAAGACTGGGTGGGAGATAATGTGAACGTGCTGGATCCACTGTCGGCCACCCAATTGACTAATGCCTGTACCTGCTCAGGCCTTACCATCCTTAGAACGGCATTGGGCCCCACCAAATATCGCTGTAAATTCTGCTGGCTACTGGGACCTGAGGTAGTTGGTTCACTAGGACGTGTGGCTGTGGCAGAACGGCCACGTCCTCTCCCAGTACCAGAGGGTCCACTAACACCACCACGACCATGTCCGCGTCCGCGTCCCTTACTAGATGTTTTCCTCATTGTTACCGTTCACCACAATAATAAAAAAATTATTTGGCCCAATGTATTGAATTCAAATTCAGGCCTTTTTTTACAGGCACCTAACACCATCTGGCTATCTATTTAGGTACCGTATTACACTAATACAGGCACAACAGTGACGACAGATTGAGCTGAATATAAATTGTAGGCCTAGTATTTAAGCGCTGGGTGACAGGTATATGTTTACGGACAGAATTAAACTTGGAAATGCACGGTAGCGTGTGAAGTTATTGAGGATGACACTATCCGCACCTTCAATCTAATATACCCTTTTATGGATAGATTTAACCTTGGCCTGATAGTAATTCCCTAAATTTGTGGTTTCTGCTCTAAGTTGGGAATTGTATTTCAACCCAGAACAAAAACTGTGCTTTGGCAGACACTAAATAGATTGACCAGCCACAGCAGTATCAACAGATTTAGCTGAATATAAATTGTAGGCCTAGTATTTAGCCGCTGGGTGACAGGTATACGTTTACGGACAGAATTAGACTCAAGTTATTGAGGATGACCCTATCCACACCTTCAATCTAATATACCCTTTTATGGATCAATTTAAACTTGGCCTGATACAGCAGAAAAAAAATATTTAGGGAATTGCTAAGTTGGGAATTGTATTCAACCCAGAACAAAAACTGTGCTTTGGCGGACACTAAATAAATTGACCAGCCTCAGCAATAAACATAGATTTAGCTGAATATAAATTTTAGGCCTATTATTTAGGCGCTGGGTGACAGGTATACGTTTACGGACAGAATTATTTAAACTTGGGAATGCACGGTAGCGTGTGAAGTGATTGAGGATGACACTATCCGCACCTTCAATCTAATTTACCCTTTTATGGATCAATTTAAACTTGGCCTGATACAGCAGAAAAAAATATATTTAGGGGATTGCTAAGTTGGGAATTGTATTCAACCCAGAACAAAAACTGTGCTTCGGCAGACAGCAGACAGTATTACAATTGGCTAGCCACAGCTGAAACACCAGATTTAGGGTACTGCTATTTTGGCCAATTGTATTTTACCCCTCAATAAAATAGCAAGCACAGCCAAGCCCCTGATGTAGGATATAGCAAAAAAATAACCACACTATTGATGGTTAAATTGACTTGGTGGCAGCTTGTGCTGGCGCACCACAAGACACAAAATGGCCGCCGATCACCCAAGAAAAAAGTGACATAAAAACGCTCTGGGCAGCCTAAAAACAGTGAGCAATTAAATAGCAGCAATGATCCACAGCTGTAGATCGATCACTGAATTAAGTGTTTTTGCTGAGTAAATCCCTGCCTAATCTCTCCCTAACAGAAGCAGCTGCAACCTCTCTCCCTACACTGATTATAGCAGAGTGACGTGTGGCACTACGTGACTCCAGCTTAAATAGAGGCTGGGTCACATGCTGCACTGGCCAATCACAGCCATGCCAATAGTAGGCATGGCTGTGATGGCCTCTTGGGGCAAGTAGTATGACGCTTGTTGATTGGCTGCTTTGCAGCCTTTCAAAAAGCGCCAAGAAAGCGCCGAACACCGAACCCGAACCCGGACTTTTACGAAAATGTTCATGTTCGGGTCCGTGTCACGGACACCCCAAAATTCGGTACGAACCCGAACTATACAGTTCGGGTTCGCTCATCCCTACTAAGCATCTAATTCAGCCAGACCATCATATTTCACCAAGAACCCCCACACAGATCCAACCAGAGGTCACCATTCCACTAGAATCCCTTCCATCACATCCATAGTGTCCAACCCTTTGTTGACATGCCCTCAGAAACCAACTGCTACAGGAGTTAGTAGACAAGCCCCCCTTATCGAATGTGTTCATACTACACCAAGCAACCAAGCATCAACACCGAATTTTCAATGGAGAGACAAAGTGGATCAGACTTCATACCAACTTTTGATAATCCCACAACATCCACGAACCTATTGAACATATCAACTTACACTGTATCCTCCTCCAGTCCTGAGAATAATTTTTTGGCACTACCTACAAACCTGTCAGGAAATTCTTTTTTAGACCAAGTTTCCCCTACCCCGTACAAGGGTCCTCCAGCCCCCCAGCCAGACAAATCCTCACCAGCTTTTTAGCCCTCAGTCCCATGATTCATTCCACAGAGCCCCCAGAGTTGAGTACCCCGATAACATTCAGATCCCTAAAAATAACTCACTTTTACACCCCGGTCTCTTCCCTAAAAAAGAAAAAAAAGATCAGATACAGATTTAGAGGATGCAGGGGAGGTAGAAGAAGCTGCACCTTTAAAAAAGAAACTCAAACCAAAACAGTAAACAAAGATCCAATACTAAAAGAGAAAGAATTATTATTATTTTTTTATCTATCTAACTACATTCTTACATCTAATGAGATCGAACTCCTCGCCAAAGGATTATCGTTTTGTCCAACCAATTAACCAGACCTTTTTGATTTATTTGTGGATCTTAATCAATTTATCCGTAGACTAACCCTACATCGTCATTTTACCATGAAAGATCTCCAACCGATAGATATACAGTCTAATCCACAACCTTTTCCACCCACTTCTATGGACCCTTTAGATACCCAACAACCAATTGCATCCAATATAAGAATAAAATCCAACTTTTACTCTCTGGAAAGTAGGGGTCCCCCACTAATGTCTACAAAAAGAAATTAATTAATCGAATAGAAGAAGGGTTCCAGGCTGGTATTATTAGCAAAAAAAGAGAGGACCCACCTAAAAACCATCCACCGTCCACAGCTAGATTTTACTTCCTGACAAAGATCCACAAATCTCTGACACAACCCCAGGAAGACCAATTATATCTGGAATTGGCTCCCTGGTGGCTAACCTCTGTGAATAAGTGGATAGCATCCTACAGAGGTATGTTCTTAAATGACCATCCAATTTTAGAGATATGTCCCACCTCATCACTACCCTTGGGTCATTCAATTGGAATAGAAACTACTGTTGGGCTACTTTGGATGTCTGTTCACTCTATAGTAACATTGTCCATGCCCTGGGTTTAAGGGAAATAGAGAACACACTTCTCTTGGACCCACTGATGCCAGAAACCCAGAGAACATTCATTCTAAACTCCATAGATTTCATTCTCAACCATAACTACTTCTCCTTTCAATATGTGATCTACCAACAGAAAAAAAAGGAACAGCTATGGGGACAAAATTAGCGCCGGCATATGAAACTAATTCATGGGGGGGTTTTGAGAAAGAGATGGGTCTTCTAACACATCCTAACATTCGATTCTATAGACGGTTTATAGACAATATTATTTTGGTTTGGGAAGGGGAGGAAAACGATCTTAGAACTTTCATTGAACAAATCAATAAAAATGACTGGAATTTAGAACTCACTTTAGAACACCACCCGACTGAAGCCATATTTCTAGATCTCCACATTGAAATTATTAGTAACAAAGTAACTACTAAAACACATTTTAAGAAAGTGGATACTAATAGCTACTTAGATTATAAAAGTTGCCATCATCAGAGATGGAAGAACAACATCCCTTTTGGGCAAATGAAAAAATTCAGAAGAAATTGTACAGAGGATAACACCATGAAGAAACAATTTGACATCATAAAACAAAGATTTCAAGAAAAAGGCTATCCCAAAAAACTTATATTAGAATCCAGGAAAAGAATTCTAAGAGAGAGCCAGATAGAGAGTTTAAAAAGTCACAAACAAGAAGGAGCCAAACATGAACACACCAACTTGAGTTTAATCACAAGTTATAATATAAAACACGTTGAGATAAGGAAAATACTCAACAAACAAGTTTTGTTGAAGGACCCCATCCTGAAGAAAAATATTCCAAAAATCCCTAATAAAATTTTTCGTAGGGCTAAAAATCTGAAGAATATACTAGCCCCATCCTGGCCAAAACTCAAGGACCATAATACCAGTAAAAAATCTTTAGAAAAGGGAAATGTTAAAATGATCAGTTCCTTTAAATGCGGGTCCAAGAAATGTAAATATTGTGATATGATCCAATGTGGGAAAATAATAAATTGCCCACACAACAAAAACCTATTTCCTTGAAACATACCATGGACTGCAGTACTTCTAACGTGATCTACCTACCACAGTGTCCCTGTAACATTGTTTATGTGGGTCGAACAACCCAAACTCATGAACGCATGAATGAGCATCGCTCAAACATTAAATGCAAAGTTGTTACTCATAGCGATTCACACTTCACGTCACATCATAAGGGAGACCCAAATGGACTGAAAGTTAGTCCACTTAAATGGGTTCAACAATCGTACCAAACCCTATCGAGAAAATAAATGTTTTGGATTTATCAGTTGAATACTTTTGTACCATTTGGTCTCAATGAATCATTAGAATATGTTAATTATTGAGACAACGATAAAACACAATAGGCACAGGTGTATATACACAATGATGTGTTTTTATGATCCAATATTCATTTATTATATATTCATCTATAAAGAAAATATTTTTTTGTCCAAATATTTATTTTAATATTTTTAATATTTTTGAAAGAAAAGGGCAAATTATTTAACATCTAATATTTATTGCATAAGACTTTTTTATATATATTTTTATATATTTTAATATATATAATTAATATACAGTATATTCCCTTTTTCTTATGCAACATTCCTCTGCAATTTATAACTTTTATTATCCATTTTTATAACTATAGGGAGACACTTTTATGTTATCATATCAAGAAAGATCCATATTTATATATTTACAATGATAACCCCCTCACTCCCCCCCCCCCCCCGACTCTCCCTAACATTATAATGAGATTTATGTCAAGGTATTGAGAATGAACGTAACTTACTTATTATATGTATACATATTATATGACTAGAACAAAATGTTTATTTATTTTAGTCATTCATTTGTCTATGAGGTAGCTGGAGAGAATGATTTCCATTGCTTTTGCGCTCCCCAGTTGAAAGACGCTACTACCTGGTTTTGCGTTCCACAGTAGAACGCACTTGCCTATTCTGCCGTGTTCCTTCCGGTGACATCACCGGAAATGACGCCCTGCGCACTCCAATGGAAACGCCGAGCGGATGTCTCTTGCGTTCCACAAAAACCGTAAGTCCCAGTAAGATGATGTCACTTCCGGTATGGACTTAGACGCGCGAACCTGCAACCTGAACGCTATAAATATGTGAGTTTTTTGTGTGTATTTTAATTACCTGCTCCTGAGGAACGTGTTATTATATAAAAACCCGCTGTGCCTGTATTACCCCATTAAAGAGATTGAACTGAAGCCTGATGTGTGCGCTGACTGCAGTCTCTGACACTGTACATGCAATCCCGGCCAGGGTACTGTCACAGGCGTCTTCAGTTTAACTTGCAGACAGCCCCCCAGTGAAGTGAGTGAAGGATATAATTATGTGGCATTATTTTTATACTACATTAGCTCCTTATATTTGATTCTATTCACAAGGACAATTCTCCTAAACAATTGATATAATTGGTATATATAGTTGTCTCTATTATACTGTGTCATTCTACACTTTCTAGGGAGTAGCACAGTTGAGTGTGAGATATAGCACTCTGTATACTATTTTTTGTGAATCAGTTTTGGGAATTGACGCTTTGTAGAGACATGGGTAAATTGAAAGCCAGCATTTGAATTGGTTAAGACTAGACTTATGTACAATTGCCCGACTTACTCCTGCAACCTTTATAATACCCCACTCCGACATAGATATACACGCTGTACCGAAACATACTCTGTATCGAAGGGCTAAGGTTGAGATACCCAGACCAAATGGTAAAGCTTACGTAGTAGAGATGAGCCTCACCAATAAGTTCTTCAGTACCTTGTTTCTGTACCCCATGGTAATGCAGATGTGGGACAAGCTAGTGGTGGCAACTGATTATTTGGATGATTAGATATGGGAGGTGTTAAAACTCATGAACGCCTCTTACATTGTCCAGAATCAGATAATCATTGTCACCAATTAGCACACCTTGGTATTAGACTACCTGACAGCAAAGGAAGGAGGTATGTGTCAGGTTGTAGGACCTGCTTGTTGCCATTATATAGAGCCCCTATGGTAACCTATAGGTAAAAGCTGGAATAGAAAATATGAAAATCATGAGAGATAAATGGTTACAGGAAAATAGTGCAGACAAAGACTCATGGTGGGGAGACACCTTTTCCTTTCTCAATCCTGCCAACTGATTCAAAGGGCTGGGTGGCTGGCTAAAGTGGCTTATTCAAACAGTAGTACAAGTAGTGCTAATTATATTAGTCATTTACATTATAATCAAGCTTATGCTTAGGTTTATCAATAAAGTTTGTAAAAAGGAGAAGAAACAATATCGAGACTACTGAGAGTATATGTGGTACTGTCCCCCCCCCCCCCCCCCCCCCCCGAAAGGGATCTGAAAGGCAAGAATAAGATTAGTTTGTTCTGAAGTACTTCTGGGCGGTGACAGTCCATAGATGTCTCAAAGATGGAGGGTCCATCTTGAATATTTGTATCACTGCTTGTTGTTATAACCTTTCTTGTAATACTGGTATATTGTAATTTGCCATGTAATAAAAGACTGCAGACAGAAGAGACTTTTTACCAATTCTGTACTGAGACCATAGATGAGCTTGAAACCCTAGTTCAACTAAACTTTGCATGGCTGCCGGCAGATGTACATTTCATTCATGAGGTAAAACTTATGGGGTACGTCTGGCCGGATCTTACGGGCTCACCATTGTCTCAAATGGAGGAAATGTGAAGGACAGGAAATCTTTTCTTGTCTCATGTCAGCCATCTTAGGCTACTTTCACACTAGCGTTCGGAGCTGATCCGTCTGATGTTTCATCAGACGGATCCGCTCCAATAATGCAGACGTTCGCATCCGTTCAGAACGGATGCGTCTGCATTAAAACTTAGAAAGTTTTCTAAGTGTGAAAGTTGTCTGAGCGGATCCGTTCAGACTTTACATTGAAAGTCAATGGGGAACGGATCCGCTTGAAGATTGAGCCATATTGTGTCATCTTCAAGCGGATCCGTCCCCATTGACTTACATTGTAAGTCTGGACGGATCCGCTCGCCTCTGCACGGCCAGGCGGACACCCGAACGCTGCAAGCAGCGTTCAGGTGTCCGCTCACTGAGCGGAGCGGAGGCTGAACGCTGGCAGGCGGATGCATTCTCAGTGGATCCGCCTCCACTGAGAATGCATTGGGGCCAGACGGATGCGTTCGGGGCCGCTCGTGAGCCCCTTCAAACGGTGCGCACGAGCGGACACCCGAACGCTAGTGTGAAAGTAGCCTTAAAAGGCTTAAGTGCTTGTGACTATTTTAAAAGAATGGTTACATGTTTCACATACTTCCTCTTCTGTATTTCTCATTTTTAAATGTCATTGCAGTTTTAGCTGTCTGCACCTGGTGTCATTTCTAGGGATGAGCGAACCCAAACTGTATAGTTCGGGTTTGTACCGAATTTTGGGGTGTCCGTGACACGGACCTGAACCAGAACATTTTCGTAAAAGTCCGGGTTCGGGTTCGGTGTTCGGCGCTTTCTTGGCGCATTTTGAAAGGCTGCAAAGCAGCCAATCAACAAGCGTCATACTACTTGCCCCAAGAGGCCATCACAGCCTTGCCTACTATTGGCATGGCTGTGATTGGCCAGTGCAGCATGTGACCCAGCCTCTATATAAGCTTGGGTCACGTAGCGCTGCACATCACTCTGCTGATTCAAGCATAGGGAGAGGTTGCTGCTGCGACGTTAGGGCGAGATTAGGCAGATTAACGCCTCCAAAAGACTTAATTCAGTGATCGATATCCAGCTGTGGATCATTGAAGTGCTGATATTGAATTGCTCACTTTTTTTAGGCTGCCCAGAGCGTTTTTATATCACTTTTTTCTGGGGTGATCGGCGGCCATTTTGTGGCTTGTGGTGCGCCAGCACAAGCTACCACCAAGTGCATTTAACCATCAATAGTGTGGTTATTTTTTGCTATATCCTACATCAGGTGCAGGCTGAGCCTGTGTCACCCAAGTGCATTTAACCATCAACAGTGTGGTTATTTTTTGGCCATATACTACATCAGGTGCAGGCAGAGCCTGTGTCACCCAAGTGCATTTAACCATCAATAGTGTGGTTATTTTTTTGGCCATATACTACATCAGGGGCAAGTTGAGCCTGTCACCCAGCGCCTAAAAAATAGCCCTGACATTTATATTCCTCCAAATCAGTACTGTTTTAGCTGGTCAAGTTATTTGTAGTGACCGTAAAAGCACATTTTTTGTTCTGGGTTGAAAAACTATTCCCAAATTTGCCATTCTCAAAATAACTAGTTTCTGCTATATGAGGCCTACTTGAAATTTATCCCAAAAAGGATATCTTACATATAAGGTGCTGATAGTGTCATTCAGAAAAACCTAAGACACACGCTACCGTGCAGATAGAAGTCTAATTCTGTGATTAAACCTATACCTGTCACACAGCGCAAAAAAAAAAAACAGGCCTCACATTTCTATTCAACCAAATCTGTACTGTTTTAGCTGGTCAAGTTATTTGTAGTGACCGTAAAAGCACATTTTTTTTTCTGGGTTGAAAAACTATTCCCAAATTTGCCATTCTCAAAATAACTAGTTTCTGCTATATGAGGCCTACTTGAAATCTATCCCAAAAAGGATATCTTACATTGAAGGTGCTGATAGTGTCATTCAGAAAAACCTAAGACACACTTGCTACCGTGCAGATAGAAGTCTAATTCTGTGATTAAACCTATACCTGTCACACAGCGCAAAAAAAAACAGACCTCACATTTATATTCAACCAAATCTGTACTGTTTTAGCTGGTCAAGTTATTTGTAGTGACCGTAAAAGCACATTTTTTGTTCTGGGTTGAAAAACTATTCCCAAATTTGCCATTCTCAGAATAACTAGTTTCTGCTATATGAGGCCTACTTGAAATCGATCCCAAAAAGGATATCTTACATATTAGGTGCTGATAGTGTCATTCAGAAAAACCTAAGACACACTTGCTACCGTGCAGATAGAAGTCTAATTCTGTGATTAAACCTATACCTGTCACAAAGCGCAAAAAAAAAACAGGCCTCACATTTCTATTCAACCAAATCTGTACTGTTTTAGCTGGTCAAGTTATTTGTATTGACCGTAAAAGCACATTTTTTGTTCTGGGTTGAAAAACTATTCCCAAATTTGCCATTCTCAAAATAACTAGTTTCTGCTATATGAGGCCTACTTGAAATCTATCCCAAAAAGGATATCTTACATATTAGGTGCTGATAGTGTCATTCAGAAAAACCTAAGACACACTTGCTACCGTGCAGATAGAAGTCTAATTCTGTGATTAAACCTATACCTGTCACACAGCGCAAAAAAAAAACAGGCCTCACATTTCTATTCAACCAAATCTGTACTGTTTTAGCTGGTCAAGTTATTTGTAGTGACCGTAAAAGCACATTTCTTGTTCTGGGTTGAAAAACTATTCCCAAATTTGCCATTCTCAAAATTGTGGTGAACGGGAACAATGAGGAAAACATCTAATAAGGGACGCGTACGCGGACGTGGACATGGTCGTGGTGGTGTTAGTGGACCCTCTGGTGCTGGGAGAGGACGTGGCCGTTCTGCCACAGCCACACGTCCTAGTGAACCAACTACCTCAGGTCCCAGTAGCCAGCAGAATTTACAGCGATATTTGATGGGGCCCAATGCCGTTCTAAGGATGGTAAGGCCTGAGCAGGTACAGGCATTAGTCAATTGGGTGGCCGACAGTGGATCCAGCACGTTAACATTATCTCCCACCCAGTCTTCTGCAGAAAGCGCACAGATGGCGCCTGAAAACCAAGCCCATCGGTCTGTCACATCACCCCCATGCATATCAGGGAAACTGTCTGAGCCTCAAGTTATGCAGCAGTCTCTTATGCTGTTTGAAGACTCTGCTGCCAGGGTTTCCCAAGGGCATCCACCTAGCCATTCCCCAGGGGTGGAAGAGATAGAATGCACTAACGCACAACCACTTATTTTTCCTGATGATGAGGACATGGGAATACCACCTAAGCACGTCTCTGATGATGACGAAACACAGGTGCCTACTCCTGCGTCTTTCTGCAGTATGCAGACTGAACAGGAGGTCAGGGATCAAGACTGGGTGGAAAACGATGCAGGGGACGATGAGGTCCTAGACCCCACATGGAATGAAGGTCGTGCCACTGACTTTCACAGTTCGGAGGAAGAGGCAGTGATGAGACCGAGCCAACAGCGTAGCAAAAGAGGGAGCAGTGGGCAAAATCAGAACACCCGCCGCCAAGAGACTCCGCCTGCTACTGACCGCCGCCATCTGGGACCGAGCACCCCAAAGGCAGTTTCACAGAGTTCCCTGGCATGGCACTTCTTCAAACAATGTGCTGACGACAAGACCCGAGTGGTTTGCACGCTGTGCCATCAGAGCCTGAAGCGAGGCATTAACGTTCTGAACCTTAGCACAACCTGCATTACCAGGCACCTGCATGCAAAGCATGAACTGCAGTGGAGTAAACACCTTAAAAACAAGGAAGTCACTCAGGCTCCCCCTGCTACCTCTTCTGCTGCTGCCGCCTCGGCCTCTTCTGCTGCTGCCGCCGCCTCGGCCTCTTCTGCTGCTGCTGCCACCGCCTCGGCCTCTTCCTCCGCCTCTGGAGGAACGTTGGCACCTGCCGCCCAGCAAACATGGGATGTACCACCAAAACCACCACCTGCGTCACCAAGCATCTCAACCATGTCACACGGCAGCGTTCAGCTCTCCATCTCACAAACATTTGAGAGAAAGCGTAAATTCCCACCTAGCCACCCTCGATCCCTGGCCCTGAATGCCAGCATTTCTAAACTACTGGCCTATGAAATGCTGTCATTTAGGCTGGTGGACACACACAGCTTCAAACAGCTCATGTCGCTTGCTGTCCCACAGTATGTTGTTCCCAGCCGGCACTACTTCTCCAAGAGAGCCGTGCCTTCCCTGCACAACCAAGTGTCCGATAAAATCAAGTGTGCACTGCGCAACGCCATCTGTGGCAAGGTCCACCTAACCACAGATACGTGGACCAGTAAGCACGGCCAGGGACGCTATATGTCCCTAACTGCACACTGGGTAAATGTAGTGGCGGCTGGGCCCCAGGCGGAGAGCTTTTTGGCGCACGTCCTTCCGCCGCCAAGGATCGCAGGGCAACATTCTTTGCCTCCTGTCTCCTCCTCCTCCTACTCAGCTTCCTCCTCCTCTTCTTCCACCTGCTCATCCAGTCATTCACACACCTTCACCACCAACTTCAGCACAGCCCGGGGTAAACGTCAGCAGGCCGTTCTGAAACTCATATGTTTGGGGGACAGGCCCCACACCGCACAGGAGTTGTGGCGGGGTATAGAACAACAGACCGACAAGTGGTTGCTGCCGGTGAGCCTCAAGCCCGGCCTGGTGGTGTGCGATAATGGGCGAAATCTCGTTGCAGCTCTGGGACTAGCCGGTTTGACGCACATCCCTTGCCTGGCGCATGTGCTGAATTTGGTGGTGCAGAAGTTCATTCGCAACTACCCCGACATGTCAGAGCTGCTGCATAAAGTGCGGGCCGTCTGTTCGCGCTTCCGGCGTTCACACCCTGCCGCTGCTCGCCTTTCTGCGCTACAGCGTAACTTTGGCCTTCCCGCTCACCGCCTCATATGCGACGTACCCACCAGGTGGAACTCCACCTTGCATATGCTGGACAGACTGTGCGAGCAGCAGCAGGCCATAGTGGAGTTTCAGCTGCAGCACGCACGGGTCAGTCGCACTGCGGATCAGCCCCACTTCACCACCAATGACTGGGCCTCCATGCGAGACCTGTGTGCCCTGTTGCGCTGTTTCGAGTACTCCACCAACATGGCCAGTGGCGATGACGCCGTTATCAGCGTTACAATACCACTTCTATGTCTCCTTGAGAAAACACTTAGGGCGATGATGGAAGAGGAGGTGGCCCAGGAGGAAGAGGAGGAAGAGGGGTCATTTTTAGCACTTTCAGGCCAGTCTCTTCGAAGTGACTCAGAGGGAGGTTTTTTGCAACAGCAGAGGCCAGGTACAAATGTGGCCAGACAGGGCCCACTACTGGAGGACGAGGAGGACGAGGATAAGGAGGAGGTGGAGGAGGATGAGGATGAAGCATGTTCACAGCGGGGTGGCACCCAAAGCAGCTCGGGCCCATCACTGGTGCGTGGCTGGGGGGAAACACAGGACAATGACGATACGCCTCCCACAGAGGACAGCTTGTCCTTACCTCTGGGCAGCCTGGCACACATGAGCGACTACATGCTGCAGTGCCTGCGCAACGACAGCAGAGTTGCCCACATTTTAACGTGTGCGGACTACTGGGTTGCCACCCTGCTGGATCCCCGGTACAAAGACAATGTGCCCACCTTACTTCCTACACTGGAGCGTGATAGGAAGATGCGCGAGTACAAGCGCACGTTGGTAGACGCGCTACTGAGAGCATTCCCAAATGTCACAGGGGAACCAATGGAAGCCCAAGGCGAAGGCAGAGGAGGAGCAAGAGGTCGCCAACGCAGCTGTGTCATGGCCAGCTCCTCTGAGGGCAGGGTTAGCATGGCAGAGATGTGGAAAAGATTTGTCAACACGCCACAGCTAACTGCACCACCACCTGATACGGAACGTGTTAGCAGGAGGGAACATTTCACTAACATGGTGGAACAGTACCTGTGCACACCCCTCCACGTACTGACTGATGGTTCGGCCCCATTCAACTTCTGGGTCTCCAAATTGTCCACGTGGCCAGAGCTAGCCTTTTATGCCTTGGAGGTACTGGCCTGCCCGGCGGCCAGCGTTTTGTCTGAACGTGTATTCAGCACGGCAGGGGGCGTCATTACAGACAAACGCAGCCGCCTGTCTACAGCCAATGTGGACAAGCTGACGTTCATAAAAATGAACCAGGCATGGATCCCACAGGACCTGTCCATCCCTTGTGCAGATTAGATATTAACTACCTCTCCTTAACAATATATTATTCTACTCCAGGGCACTTCCTTATTCAATACTATTTTTATTTTCATTTTACCATTATATTGCGGGGCAACCCAAAGTTAAATGAACCTCTCCTCTGTCTGGGTGCCGGGGCCTAAATGTGTGACAGTGGCCTGTTCCAGTGGTGGGTGACGTGAAGCCTGATTCTCTGATATGACATGAAGACTGATTCTGCGCTGACATAAGGCCAGATTCTCTGTTACGGGACCTCTCTCCTCTGCCTGGGTGCCTGGGCCTAAATATGTGACAGTGGTCTGTTCCAGTGGTGGGTGACGTGAAGCCTGATTCTCTGCTATGACATGAAGACTGATTCTGCGCTGACATAAGGCCAGATTCTCTGTTACGGGACCTCTCTCCTCTGTCTGGGTGCCGGGGCCTAAATGTGTGACAGTGGCCTGTTCCAGTGGTGTGTGACGTGAAGCCTGATTCTCTGCTATGACATGAAGACTGATTCTGCGCTGACATAAGGCCAGATTCTCTGTTACGGGACCTCTCTCCTCTTCCTGGGTGCCTGGGCCTAAATATGTGACAGTGGCCTGTTCCAGTGGTGGGTGACGTGATGCCTGATTCTCTGCTATGACATGAAGACTGATTCTGTACTGACATAACGCCAGATTCTCTGTTACGGGACCTCTCTCCTCTGCCTGGGTGCCGGGGCCTAAATGTGTGACAGTGGCCTGTTCCAGTGGTGGGTGACGTGAAGCCTGATTCTCTGCTATGACATGAAGACAGATTCTGTGCTGACATAAGGCCAGATTCTCTGTTACGGGACATCTCTCCTCTGCCTGGGTGCCGGGGCCTAAATGTGTGACAGTGGCCTGTTCCAGTGGTGGGTGACGTGAAGCCTGATTCTCTGCTATGACATGAAGACAGATTCTGTGCTGACATAAGGCCAGATTCTCTGTTACGGGACCTCTCTCCTCTGTCTGGGTGCCGGGGCCTAAATGTGTGACAGTGGCCTGTTCCAGTGGTGGGTGACGTGAAGCCTGATTCTCTGCTATGACATAAAGACTGATTCTGCGCTGACATAAGGCCAGATTCTCTGTTACGGGACCTCTCTCCTCTTCCTGGGTGCCTGGGCCTAAATATGTGACAGTGGCCTGTTCCAGTGGTGGGTGACGTGATGCCTGATTCTCTGCTATGACATGAAGACTGATTCTGTACTGACATAACGCCAGATTCTCTGTTACGGGACCTCTCTCCTCTGCCTGGGTGCCGGGGCCTAAATGTGTGACAGTGGCCTGTTCCAGTGGTGGGTGACGTAAAGCCTGATTCTCTGCTATGACATGAAGATAGATTCTGTGCTGACATAAGGCCAGATTCTCTGTTACGGGACCTCTCTCCTCTGCCTGGGTGCCTGGGCCTAAATATGTGACAGTGGCCTGTTCCAGTGGGTGGGTGACGTGATGCCTGATTCTCTGCTATGACATGAAGACTGATTCTGCGCTGACATAAGGCCAGATTCTCTGTTACGGGACCTCTCTCCTCTGCCTGGGTGCCGGGGCCTAAATGTGTGACAGTGGCCTGTTCCAGTGGTGGGTGACGTGAAGCCTGATTCTCTGCTATGACATGAAGACAGATTCTGTGCTGACATAAGGCCAGATTCTCTGTTACGGGACCTCTCTCCTCTGCCTGGGTGCCGGGGCCTAAATGTGTGACAGTGGCCTGTTCCAGTGGTGGGTGACGTGAAGCCTGATTCTCTGCTATGACATGAAGACAGATTCTGTGCTGACATATGGCCAGATTCTCTGTTACGGGACCTCTCTCCTCTGTCTGGGTGCCGGGGCCTAAATGTGTGACAGTGGCCTGTTCCAGTGGTGGGTGACGTGAAGCCTGATTCTCTGCTATGACATGAAGACAGATTCTGTGCTGACATAAGGCCAGATTCTCTGTTACGGGACCTCTCTCCTCTGTCTGGGTGCCGGGGCCTAAATATGTGACAGTGGCCTGTTCCAGTGGTGGGTGACGTGAAGCCTGATTCTCTGCTATGACATGAAAACTGATTCTGCGCTGACATGAAGCCAGATTCTCTGCTATGGCATGAAGAGACTGATTCTCTGCTGAAATGAAGCCAGATTCTTTGCTATGGCATGAAGAGACTGATTCTCTGCTGACGTGAAGCCAGATTCTCTGCTATGGGACCTCTGTCCAATTGATATTGGTTCATTTTTATTTTTTTTATTTTTATTTTAATTCATTTCCCTATCCACATTTGTTTGCAGGGGATTTACCTACATGTTGCTGCCTTTTGCAGCCCTTTAGCTCTTTCCTGGGCTGTTTTACAGCCTTTTTAGTGCCCAAAAGTTCGGGTCCCCATTGACTTCAATGGGGTTCGGGTTCGGGACGAAGTTCGGGTCGGGTTCGGATCCTGAACCCGAACATTTCCGGGAAGTTCGAACTTCTCAAACCCGAACATCCAGGTGTTCGCTCAACTCTATCTGCAAGGTATTGTGACACCCTGTATGAATGGTGTGCACACAGTACAGTCTGTGAGCCTGCAGCCTCTCACTGTCTGGCAACTGCGATTATATTAAAAGAATAATAATAAATTGACTTTTTTTATCTGCAAGGTACTGTCTGTGACACCCTGTATGAATGGAAGCTCCGTTCCACCACATCCCAAAGATGCTCTATTGGGTTGAGATCTGGTGACTGTGGGGGCCATTTTAGTACAGTGAACTCATTGTCATGTTCAAGAAACCAATTTGAAATGATTTGAGCTTTGTGACATGGTGCATTATCCTGCTGAAAGTAGCCATCAGAGGATGGATACATGTTCTCATTCTGTTTACGCAAAATTCTGACTCTACCATTTGAATGTCTCAACAGAAATCGAGACTCATCAGACCAGGCAACATTTTTCCAGTCTTCAACAGTCCAATTTTGGTGAGCTTGTGCAAATTGTAGCCTCTTTTTCCTATTTGCAGTGGAGATGAGTGGTACCCGGTGGGGTCTTCTGCTGTTGTAGCCCATCCGCCTCAAGGTTGTGCGTGCTGTGGCTTCACAAATGCTTTGCTGCATACCTCGGTTGTAACGAGTGGTTATTTCAGTCAACGTTGCTCTTCTATCAGCTTGAATCAGTCGGCCAATTCTCCTCTGACCTCTAGCATCCACAAGGCATTTTTTCCCACAGGACTGCCGCATACTGGATGTTTTTCCCTTTTCACACCATTCTTTGTAAACCCTAGAAATGGTTGTGCGTGAAAATCCCAGTAACTGAGCAGATTGTGAAATACTCAGACCGGCCCGTCTGGCACCAACAACTATGCCACGCTCAAAATTGCTTAAATCACCTTTCTTTCCCATTCTGACATTCAGTTTGGAGTTCAGGAGATTGTCTTGACCAGGACCACACCCCTAAATGCATTGAAGCAACTGCCATGTGATTGGTTGACTAGATAATTGCATTAATAAGAAATAGAACAGGTGTTCCTAATAATTCTTTAGGTGAGTGTATATAAAAAAAAAAAAGCAGACTGATGTACCAGCCCTAAAAAGGGCTTTTTGGGGTGCTGTCAGGACGCTGTCCTTACAGCAGATGAGTCTGTGGACACAGAACACTGCCCTAGCTAATGCTTTCCCTATTAAATCAGCAGCAGCAGCACTGTCCCTCCTCTCACTAAGAATGCAGCTTCCAAATTAATCTAAAATGGATGCTGTCCAGGAGGTGGGAGGGTCTGGGAGGGAGGGTCTGCTACTGATTGGCTGGAATGTGTCTGCTGACTGTGAGGTACAGGGTCAAAGTTTACACAATGATGATGAATAGGGGGCGGACCGAACATTGCATATGTCCGCCGCGGCGAACTCAAACAAGCTATGTTCGCTGTGAACTGTTCGCCGGCGAATAGTTCGGGACATCACTACTCTGGGGTCTCCTGCTGCTTCTGCCGCCATCTCCACACTATGTCACCTCACCTTGCCACTCTGTGTTATCCTGCTTCTGCTGCCATCTCCACACTATGTCACTTTGCCACTCTATGGTATCCTCCTGATGCTACTGCTACTGTTATCTCCACACTATGTCACCTTGCCACTCTGTGGGATCCTGCTGCTGCCATCCCCACACTATGTCACCTTGCCACCATGTTTTATCCTGCTGCTGCTGCCATCTCCCCACTATGTCAACTTGCCACTCTATGGTATCCTGCTGCTGCTATCACCACACTATGTCACCTTGCCACTCTGTGTTATCCTGCTGCTGCCAACTCCACACTATGTCAACTTGCCACTCTGTGGTCTCCTCATGCTGCTGCTGCCATATACACTCTATGTCAAATTGCCACTCTCTGGTTTCCTCATGCTGCTTCTGCTGCTGCTACTGCCATCTTCACACTATGTCAACTTGCCACTCTCTGGTCTCCTCATGCTGCTGCCATCTCCACACTATGTCACCTTGCCACTCTGTGGTCTCCTCCTGCCATCTCCACAATATGTCACCTTGCCACTCTGTGTTATCCTGCTGCTGCCATCTCCTTACTATGTCAACTTGCCACTCTCTGGTCTCTTCATGCTGCTGCCATCTCCACACTATGTCACCTTGCCACTCTGTGTTATCCTGCTACTGCCATCTGCACACTATTTCACCTTGCTACTCTGAGGTCTCCTCCTGCTACTGCCGCCATCTCCACACTATGTCACCTTGCCACTCTGTGTTATCCTGCTGCCATCTCCACACTATGTCACTTTGCCACTCTATGGTATCCTCCTGATGCTACTGCTACTGCTATCTCCACACTATGTCACCTTGCCACTCTGTGGGATCCTGCTGCTGCCATCCCCACACTATGTCACCTTGCCACCATGTTTTATCCTTCTGCTGCTACTATCTCCCCACTATGTCAACTTGCAACTCTATGATATCCTGCTGCTGCCATCTCCACACTATGTCACCTTGCCACTCTGTGAGATACTGCTGCTGCTATCACCACACTATGTCACCTTGCCACTTTGTGTTATCCTGCTGCTGCTGCTGCCAACTCCACACTATGTCACCTTGTCACTCTGTGGTCTCCTCATGCTGCTGCTGCCATATACACTCTATGTCAAATTGCCACTCTCTGGTCTCTAATACTTCTTCTGCTACTGCTACTGCCATCTTCACACTATGTCAACTTGCCACTTTCTGGTCTCCTCATGCTGCTGCCATCTCCACACTATGTCACCTTGCCACTCTGTGGTCTCCTCCTACCATCCCCACACTATGTCACCTTGCCACTGTGTTATCCTGCTGCTGCTGCCATCTCCACACTATGTCAACTTGCCACTCTCTGGTCTCTTCATGCTGCTGCCATCTCCACACTATGTCACCTTGCCACTCTGTGGTCTTCTCCTGCTTCTTCCGCCATCTCCACACTATGTCACCTTGCCACTCTGTGTTATCCTGCTGCTGCCTTCTCCACACTATATAATTTTGCCACTCTATGGTATCCTTCTTATGCTGCTGCTGCTACTGCAATCTCCACACTATGTTGCCTTGCCACTCTGTGGGGTCCTGCTGCTGCTGCCATCTCCTTATTATGTCACCTTGCCACTATGTGTTATCCTGCAGCTGCTGCCATCTCTACACTATGTCACCTTGTCACTCCATGGTATCCTCCTGAAGCTTCTGCTGCTATTGCTATCTCCACACTATGTAAACTTGCCACTCTCTCTGGTCTCCTCATGCTGCTTCTGTTGCTGCTACTGCCATCTCTACTCTATGTCACCTTGCCACTCTGTGGTTGCCTCCTGCTCCTGCCATCTCCACACTATATCACCTTGCCACTCGCTAACCTCATCATACTGCTGCCATATATAGACTCTGTCATTGTGCCACTCGGTGGCCTTCTCATGATGCTAATGCTGCATCCGCCACCTCCAGACTGTGTCATTGTGCTACTTGGTGGCCTCCTCATACTGCTTCCACCTCCAGACCCTGTCATTAGACCACTCTGTGGTCTCTTCATGCTCCTTTCACCTGACCACTATGTCATAGGTACACTCTGTGGACTTCTCATGCTGTTCCCACCCTCCCCACTTCATGACTGGTTCACTATTTTGGCTGTTGGCCTGGCTGACATCATCATTTATTTGACCTTTCTTCTGATCTGTCAGAAGATAGGAAAAATGAGACGCACAACAGATCCTGTCTGTGTAGCAGCTGTAAGGCCTGTATGGTCCAATCAGAATTGGCTTGTGATTTGATAGCCAAAAGCAGGAGTGGGTACAAAACACAGAAGACATGCAATTATTCAATTCATGTCTCATCTCTGTTTTAGATCCACTCCTGTTTTTTTTGGGGCAATAGCAATACTGATGGATTATTGGGCAAATGCTGACTGAGTGAAGGCGCAAGCTCCATAGACAGGATCAATTTTTTGTGGGTTATTGTTCTGATGGATCAGAGGAAGGGCAAATTATTCAGTGATGTCAACACAAACTTACTGCTGACACCCTCTCCACTCTGTCGGGGGGGGGGGGGCGGCTCTACTTGCATAAGCATTTAATAGAACAGGTTCTGTTTACATCTATGTGGAATCAGCTGGCAAAGGTGTAAAAGGAGTGCGCTTCTTCTTTACGCTAACTTTGACCTGTAAGGCTGAGTTCATACTTGAGTTATTTTGTCGGTTTTGGCCCTGTGACTGCCCAAATAAGTGAAGTGTGCAGTGATTCTAAGAGCGACGCCTGTCATCTGCATGTCATACTCACTCACAGTATTATTTCACTACCACAGCAGACTCCCTATAAAGGCTCTCTGCAGCGCGAAAATAGCAGTTTTTTAACTCAATACGCCACATATAAATTTGGATCGAAGCAAATCTTTTCGGAAAATTCAGTGAACCGGCCGAATAGAATTTTTGAGAGATTTGCTCATCTCTATTTGTTACCTCTAGCAGAAATAATACAGCAGTGACACATCATAGAGTCATAAGAATAAGTGCTCTAGAATTGTTATGATATTCCAGAGCGTAAAAGGAGTATTTTAAATATAACTAAATAAAGTAATGTAATATGTAAAGTGTTAGACAGTTAATTTATTTGCATTAACAAGGTTATATGTAAAAAAAAAAAAACATGTAGGGGCTCATTTAGGAACTAATGAACTAATATACGGCACTTTGGTGGCGTATATCAGTCACAGATTTTGTTACACTCCATTTTGCTATAAAATCTGAAACTTTTCCAAACTCTGAACACTTTTCTGACAGGTCTAAAAAATGAGGAATGGAATTGGCAGGGAAGAGGGCGGGCCATCTCATTAATTATTTTCTAAGCCAGTTTTTGGCGTAGAAAGTGGCTTAAATCTGCACCTGGAAAGCAGTTGCTATAGATCTAAGTTTATTACATGGCCTACTGGAAAAAGCACCAAAGTTATGCAGAGGCCTGTGCCTCAACATAACTTTGGTGCTTCTTCCAGCAGTACAAAGACATTTAAGACTGGCATGTAAATCGCCACTCTTAATAAATGAGCCCCTTAGTCCTGGAATCCCTTTAAATTGTTAAAAGTGTCAGCCTATCACTGACATTTAAAAGTATGATGAGCGGGTCATTTTATTTGAATGTTTAGTGTATTTTAGAAAATAACTAAGTTCTATGGTACAACTTTCACTATAAGAAATCTTCTTAGTGACTCAATGTCAAGGCTTAAATATTCTAATAAAGATTATTTTACACCACTAAATGTATGTTTCCTCATTGCATATTCAACTGACATTTTAAAGTGATGACATATTCTTTAAGCATGTCAAAGCTTGTTGATACATCAACTGCAACAACGAAGGAATTGTCCTCGATGTCCTCTCTACTAGTTCAATACGATAGCTGAATATTTGTCAAACCATTTCACTTGTTCTCACCTTTTCACATATGGCAGGAAGCAGCTTTGTTGTTATGCCAGATAGCCTAGACCTAACCCTCAAACCACCCCCTAATCAATTATTAACATTCTCCACCTTAGGAGAAGTATTGTGCTTCAAAGTTTCACTGTTTGTGTAACATCCAATGGCATGTTTACATGGTGAGGCTTCAAAAGGCACTTTTAGCAGTCTGGAACACTTGTGGTTGACTAACTCCTAGGGTAAGACATTTAAAATGTAAAATACATAACTAGATTTTTAGGGTGTCTGTAATAACTTGAGATTTTTTTTGTTCCCTCTGAAGAAATATTTAAAGTGATTTGTTAACCCGTAGAGGACCCGTGCCGTACATGTACGGCCCAACCTTATTTTTTTTTCTTCAGCAGAAGTTCCAGATCCCTAATCCACCCCCTTCCTAAGCCCTAAGCCCTGCCCCTATCCCCCCTCTCCCCCTCCCTGTCCGATTTTGCCTGCGGCAAAGATTATTTTTAATTTTTTTGTCAGATTTACCTTTTTTTTTTCTTGCTCTGCACCACTTTTTCTGTGTGTGAGCTGTGAATGCCAAGTGCTGATCAGTCCGTACTTCACTGCTCAGCACCTGGGCTCTTTTTTTAGCGCAAATATATATTTTTTTCATCTATCCCTTTATTTATTTTTTTAAGAAGTAATAGTTAGAATCATATATATAGGTTAATTTTTAGCTAGTGTTCTTTTTTTGTATCTGCAGTAAATTTTTATACTGCAGTGTCTGCATGAACGCACCAAACGTCCGCTTGCATGTGTTCTGCAGCCCTGGCAACCAATAAGTACTATTTTTTTTTACTGGTCGCTTTTGTGCTCAGTTTTTATTTATTTTATTTTTGTGTAAAAAGTACTTTTAGTGTTAGATAGAAATCAATGTTATTTAGGTAGTGTTAGTCTAGATTTTTGTACGCACATAATATCTGTGTGCGTGCGTGCGTCCTGCACCTGCTGAGCGCTGATCAGAAACATAAATTTTTCTGATCGGTCTGCTCAGTTTACTGTACACATTTATTTTATTTTTTTGTGTAGTTAGTTTTATCTATATATATATAAATCTCCATATACATATATACAGAAATCATTTAAAAAATTTTAGTTAGGTAGTGTTAGAGTAGGTTTGTGCGTGCATCCAGCAAATTTTTTTCTACTCTTTTCTCTATATTTCTAATTTATTACAAGCCCCTTCACGTGTGAAAACCCTACATACACACCCCATACTAAATAAAGTTTTACACATTTCACACAAAACACCCCAATAAAATAAAAATGTCCCATCTGTCCCAACGAGTTTACTCAGCTGAAGAGGCATACGTGTATCTTGCCTCTGATACTGAGTCGGCCGGTGAGGTAGAAGAGGAGGGCACTTTCCTCTACTCCTCTACCCCTTCATCATCATCATCATCATCCGCTGATGAGGAACCCTCTAGAAAGCACCCCAGGGTAGCAGCGGAGGCAGCTCCTTAGAGTGACCCCATATGGACCCCACCCCCTGATGATTATCAGCCCCAAATTCCGGGTTTTGTGGGCAACTCCGGAATACAGATAGACAATGCGGGCTTCACAGAACAAGATTTTTTCAAAATCTTCTTCTCTGTCATATTACAAACGCTAATGTGAAAGTAGACGAAGGCAATAGAAAGCAATTAATGTAAACAAAAAAAGGAATCAATACATTATGAATCTTACATCAAACTTGAGAATAAAAGAGTTTTATGTCTAACCCCTTCAGGACCCTGCCATTTTTCACCTTAAGGATCAGGCCATTTTTAGCAAATATGACATGTGTCACTTTATGTGGTAATAACTTTGAAACGCTTTTACTTATCCAAACCATTCTGAGATTGTTTTCTCATCACATATTGTACTTCATGACAGTGGAAAATGGAGTAAAAAAAATTCATTTTTAATTTATAAAAAATATACCAAATTTACCAAGAATTTTGAAAAATTAGCAAATTAGCACATTTCAATTTCTCTACTATTTTAATAGATAGTAATAACTCCAAAAATAGTTATTACTTTACATTCCCCATATGTCTACTTCATGTTTGGATCACTTTGAAAATACATATAGAACAACAAATAGTGCAACAGCTCTCTACAAGCATTTGCAATATAATATACCTTTGTACTTTATTTGGTTTGTAGAGTGCTGTTGCACTATGTGTTGTTCTATATATATTTTCAGCCATAGCGGCGTCTACCTATGCATTGGGATGTGCTGACCCCCTTTTGTTTTGTAGTTTATATGGGAGATGTGGCTGACTCCTATTTTGGTTGTGCACTCCTGGAAGCCTGTTTTGCCTCACAGGCTGATTTTAACCACCTCAGCCCCCAGTGCTTAAACACCCTGAAAGACCAGGCCACTTTTTACACTTCTGACCTACACTACTTTCACCGTTTATTGCTCGGTCATGCAACTTACCACCCAAATGAATTTTACCTCCTTTTCTTCTCACTAATAGAGCTTTCATTTGGTGGTATTTCATTGCTGCTGACATTTTTACTTTTTTTGTTATTAATCGAAATTTAACGATTTTTTTGCAAAAAAATGACATTTTTCACTTTCAGTTGTAAAATTTTGCAAAAAAAAACGACATCCATATATAAATTTTGCTCTAAATTTATTGTTCCACATGTCTTTGATAAAAAAAAAATGTTTGGGTAAAAAAAAAATGGTTTGGGTAAAAGTTATAGCGTTTACAAACTATGGTACAAAAATGTGAATTTCCGCTTTTTGAAGCAGCTCTGACTTTCTGAGCACCTGTCATGTTTCCTGAGGTTCTACAATGCCCAGACAGTACAAACACCCCACAAATGACCCCATTTCTGAAAGTACACACCCTAAGGTATTCGCTGATGGGCATAGTGAGTTCATAGAACTTTTTATTTTTTGTCACAAGTTAGCGGAAAATGATGATTTATTTTTTTTTTTCTTACAAAGTCTCATATTCCACTAACTTGTGACAAAAAATAAAAAGTTCTATGAACTCACTATGGTATGCCCATCAGCGAATACCTTGGGGTCTCTTCTTTCCAAAATGGGGTCACTTGTGGGGTAGTTATACTGCCCTGGCATTCTAGGGGCCCAAATGTGTGGTAAGGAGTTTGAAATCAAATTCAGTAAAAAATGACCTGTGAAATCCGAAAGGTGCTCTTTGGAATATGGGCCCCTTTGCCCACCTAGGCTGCAAAAAAGTGTCACACATCTGGTATCCCCGTACTCAGGAGAAGTTGAGGAATGTGTTTTGGGGTGTCTTTTTACATATACCCATGCTGGGTGAGATAAATATCTTGGTCAAATGACAACTTTGTATAAAAAAATGGGAAAAGTTGTCTTTTGCCAAGATATTTCTCTCACCCAGCATGGGTATATATAAAATGACACCCCAAAACACATTCCCCACCTTCTCCTGAGTACGGAGATACCAGATGTGTGACACTTTTTTGCAGCCTAGGTGGGCAAAGGGGCCCATATTCCAAAGAGCACCTTTCGGATTTCACTCATCATTTTTTACAGAATTTGATTTCTAACTCCTTACCACACATTTGGGCCCCTAGAATGCCAGGGCAGTATAACTACCCCACAAGTGACCCCATTTTGGAAAGAAGACACCCCAAGCTATTCCGTGAGGGGCATGGCGAGTTCCTAGAATATTTTATTTTTTGTCACAAGTTAGTGGAAAATGATGATTTTTTTTTTTTTTCTTTCATACAAAGTCTCATATTCCACTAACTTGTGACAAAAAATAAAAACTTCCATGAACTCACTATGCCCATCAGCGAATACCTTGGGGTCTCTTCTTTCCAAAATGGGGTCACTTGTGGGGTAGTTATACTGCCCTGGCATTCTAGGGGCCCAAATGTGTGGTAAGGAGTTTGAAATCAAATTCTGTAAAAAATGACGAGTGAAACCCGAAAGGTGCTCTTTGGAATGTGGGCCCCTTTGCCCACCTAGGCTGCAAAAAAGTGTCACACATCTGGTATCTCCGTATTCAGTAGAAGTTGGGGAATGTGTTTTGGGGTGTCTTTTTACATATACCCATGCTGGGTGAGATAAATATCTTGGTCAAATGCCAACTTTGTATAAAAAAATGGGAAAAGTTGTCTTTTGCCAAGATATTTCTCTCACCCAGCATGGGTATATGTAAAATGACTCCCCAAAACACATTCCCCACCTTCTCCTGAGTACGGAGATACCAGATGTGTGACACTTTTTTGCAGCCTAGGTGGGCAAAGGGGCCCATATTCCAAAGAGCACCTTTCGGATTTCACTCGTCATTTTTTACAGAATTTGATTTCAAACTCCTTACCACACATTTGGGCCCCTAGAATGCCAGGGCAGTATAACTACCCCACAAGTGACCCCATTTTGGAAAGAAGAGACCCCAAGGTATTCGCTGATGGGCATAGTGAGTTCATGGAAGTTTTTATTTTTTGTCACAAGTTAGTGGAATATGAGACTTTGTATGAAAAAATAAAATAAAATAAAAAATCATCATTTTCCACTAACTTGTGACAAAAAATAAAAAATTCTAGGAACTCGCCATGCCCCTCACGGAATACCTTGGGGTGTCTTCTTTCCAAAATGGGGTCACTTGTGGGGTAGTTATACTGCCCTGGCATTTTCCAGGGGCCCTAATGTGTGGTAAGTAGGTAAATGACCAGTGAAATCCGAAAGGTGCTCTTTGGAATGTGGGCCCCTTTGCCCACCTAGGCTGCAAAAAAGTGTCACACATCTGGTATAGCCGTATTCAGGAGACGTTGGGGAATGTGTTTTGGGGTGTCTTTTTACATATACCCATGCTGGGTGAGAGAAATATCTTGGCAAAAGACAACTTTTTCCATTTTTTTATACAAAGTTGGCATTTGACCAAGATATTTATCTCACCCAGCATGGGTATATGTAAAATGACACCCCAAAACACATTGCCCAACTTCTCCTGAGTACGGCGATACCAGATGTGTGACACTTTTTTGCAGCCTAGATGCGCAAAGGGGCCCAAATTCCTTTTAGGAGGGCATTTTTAGACATTTGGATACCAGACTTCTTCTCACGCTTTGGGGCCCCTAGAATGCCAGGGCAGTATAAATACCCCACATGTGACCCCATTTTGGAAAGAAGACACCCCAAGGTATTCAATGAGGGGCATGGCGAGTTCATAGAAAATTTTTTTTTTTGGCACAAGTTAGCGGAAATTGATATTTTTTATTTTTTTCTCACAGAGTCTCCCGTTCCGCTAACTTGGGACAAAAATTTCAATCTTTCATGGACTCAATATGCCCCTCACGGAATACCTGGGGGTGTCTTCTTTCCGAAATGGGGTCACATGTGGGGTATTTATACTGCCCTGGCATTCTAGGGGGGCCCTAAAGCGTGAGAAGAAGTCTGGAATATAAATGTCTAAAAAATTTTACGCATTTGGATTCCGTGAGGGGTATGGTGAGTTCATGTGAGATTTTATTTTTTGTCACAAGTTAGTGGAATATGTGACTTTGTAAGAAAAAAAAAAAAATTCCGCTAACTTGGGCCAAAAAAAAGACTGAATGCAGCCTTACAGGGGGGGGGGGATCAATGACAGGGGGGTGATCAATGACAGGGGGGTGATCAGGGAGTCTATATGGGGTGATCACCCAACTGTCATTGATCACCCCCCTGTAAGGCTGCATTCAGACGTCCGTATGATTCTTACGGATCCGATCAGTCTATCAGTGGATCCGTAAAAATCATGCGGACATCTGAATGGAGCTTTACAGGGGGGTGATCAATGACAGAGGGGTAATCAATGACAGGGGGGTGATCAGGGAGTCTATATGGGGTGATCACCACAGTCATTGATCACTCCCCTGTAAGGCTGCATTCAGACGTCCGTATGATTCTTACGGATCCGATCAGTCTATCAGTGGATCCGTAAAAATCATGCGGACATCTGAATGGAGCTTTACAGGGGGGTGATCAATGACAGAGGGGTAATCAATGACAGGGGGGTGATCAGGGAGTCTATATGGGGTGATCACCACAGTCATTGATCACTCCCCTGTAAGGCTGCATTCAGACGTCCGTATGATTTTTACGGATCCGATCAGTCTATCAGTGGATCCGTAAAAATCATGCGGACATCTGAATGGAGCTTTACAGGGGGGTGATCAATGACAGAGGGGTAATCAATGACAGGGGGGTGATCAGGGAGTCTATATGGGGTGATCACCACAGTCATTGATCACGCCCCTGTAAGGCTGCATTCAGACGTCCGTATGATTTTTACGGATCCGATCAGTCTATCAGTGGATCCGTAAAAATCATGCGGACATCTGAATGGAGCTTTACAGGGGGGTGATCAATGACAGGGGGGTAATCAATGACAGGGGGGTGATCAGGGAGTCTATATGGGGTGATCACCACAGTCATTGATCACTCCCCTGTAAGGCTCCATTCAGACGTCCGTATGATTTTTACGGATCCGATCAGTCTATCAGTGGATCCGTAAAAATCATGCGGACATCTGAATGGAGCTTTACAGGGGGGTGATCAATGACAGAGGGGTAATCAATGACAGGGGGGTGATCAGGGAGTCTATATGGGGTGATCACCACAGTCATTGATCACTCCCCTGTAAGGCTGCATTCAGACGTCCGTATGATTTTTACGGATCCGATCAGTCTATCAGTGGATCCGTAAAAATCATGCGGACATCTGAATGGAGCTTTACAGGGGGGTGATCAATGACAGAGGGGTAATCAATGACAGGGGGGTGATCAGGGAGTCTATATGGGGTGATCACCACAGTCATTGATCACGCCCCTGTAAGGCTGCATTCAGACGTCCGTATGATTTTTACGGATCCGATCAGTCTATCAGTGGATCCGTAAAAATCATGCGGACATCTGAATGGAGCTTTACAGGGGGGTGATCAATGACAGGGGGGTAATCAATGACAGGGGGGTGATCAGGGAGTCTATATGGGGTGATCACCACAGTCATTGATCACTCCCCTGTAAGGCTCCATTCAGACGTCCGTATGATTTTTACGGATCCGATCAGTCTATCAGTGGATCCGTAAAAATCATGCGGACATCTGAATGGAGCTTTACAGGGGGGTGATCAATGACAGAGGGGTAATCAATGACAGGGGGGTGATCAGGGATTCTATATGGGGTGATCACCACAGTCATTGATCACTCCCCTGTAAGGCTGCATTCAGACGTCCGTATGATTTTTACGGATCCGATCAGTCTATCAGTGGATCCGTAAAAATCATGCGGACATCTGAATGGAGCTTTACAGGGGGGTGATCAATGACAGAGGGGTAATCAATGACAGGGGGGTGATCAGGGAGTCTATATGGGGTGATCACCACAGTCATTGATCACGCCCCTGTAAGGCTGCATTCAGACGTCCGTATGATTTGTACGGATCCGATCAGTCTATCAGTGGATCCGTAAAAATCATGCGGACATCTGAATGGAGCTTTACAGGGGGGTGATCAATGACAGGGGGGTGATCAGGGAGTCTATATGGGGTGATCACCTCCGTCATTGATCACTCCCCTGTAAGGCTGCATTCAGACGTCCGTATGATTTTTACGGATCCGATCAGTCTATCAGTGGATCCGTAAAAATCATGCGGACATCTGAATGGAGCTTTACAGGGGGGTGATCAATGACAGGGGGGTAATCAATGACAGGGGGGTGATCAGGGAGTCTTTATGGGGTGATCAGGGGTGATCAAGGGCTAATAAGGGGTTAATAAGTGACGGGGGGGGGGGGGGTGTAGTGTAGTGGTGCTTGGTGCAACATATTACTGAGCTGCCTGTGTTCTCTGGTGGTCGATCCAAACAAAGGGGACCACCAGAGGACCAGGTAGCAGGTATATTAGACGCTGTTATCAAAACAGCGTCTAATATACCTGTTAGGGGTTAAAAAAATCACATCTCCAGCCTGCCAGCGAACGATCGCCGCTGGCAGGCTGGAGATCCACTCGCTTACCTTCCGATCCTGTGAACGCGCGCGCCTGTGTGCGCGCGTTCACAGGAAATCTCGCGTCTCGCGAGAGGACGCACCGGCGCGTCCACCCAGAACAACAGGA
The DNA here is from genome assembly GCF_905171765.1 of Bufo bufo. Taxonomy (NCBI): domain Eukaryota; kingdom Metazoa; phylum Chordata; class Amphibia; order Anura; family Bufonidae; genus Bufo; species Bufo bufo. The sequence goes on from NC_053393.1 coordinate 301,338,318, forward strand.
CCGCCGCAAAGACGCAATCCTGCGTACGGCGGTCCTGAGGAGGTTAATTAGCATGAGTACATAGTTTGCTCAGCATGCATGTTGGTATTTGTAGTCCCTGTATTAAATGGAGGCCATTTTGGCACCACAGAGATATAAACCAAAAGGGGCCCAGCATGCATGTGGGACCTACACTTCCTGAATTTCATGGTTGCTGTTATGGCATAACAGGTGAGTTTAGTGTTAGGACCCGTCTTATAGAGATTATTTGAGCGGCAGACGGGCTCAAATAATTTTGTACAAAATGTATTTCCAAAGCATCTCTAATTTATTAGCATAACATTTGCAATATAATATACCTTTGTACTTTATTTGGTTTGTAGAGTGCTGCTGTACTATGTGTTGTTCTATTTGTAAGTATTGGGTGCAATGACAGGTAGCAGCTAGAGATGAGTGAATTTATGAAAAGTTCCATTCAGCTGATTTGCCAAATTTAACAAAAAAATTTGCTTTGTGACAAATAACTTGTCACGAAGCGCATTTTTTTGTAAGTAACAGGTGAAATGACAGGGAGCTACGAGAGCGCTGCCCCCATCATTGTACCCCTCAGATGCCACGTTCATACATGATCGCGGCATCTGAGTGTAAAAACTGTGTAAAATTAACAGAAAAAAATTAAAACAAACTTACCGCCTCCATTTGTTTGCGACGGGCCAGCCTCCGCCATCTTTTTTGAAAATCTGGAGCAAAATCTCGCACTGCACGAGATTACGTCATCACGCCAGCCGGCGTGGTGACGTCATACGCCACCACGCACAAGATTTCAGCCAAGATCTTGAATCAACATGGCGGCTGGCAGCCTGTCACGAGCAAATGGAGTAGGTAAGTATGAATTTTTTTATACTATTTCATGTTAAATTGATTCACTAACACAAAACACGACAGAATTCTGCTTCGTATTAAATTCCACTTTGTGGGATTCGATTTGTTCATCTCTAGTGATCTTCATATGCCCTGGTATAGGAAAAGACGTTGGGGGGGTCCAATGCAATTTAAGGAGTAGAGGTCATGTTTTCCATGTTCTTATCTGTATACTAAAACAGAAAAAGCAGCAGCACAATGAAAATTTGATAGATAATTACAATACCTCAGACCATAGGTCCACAAAGTTTTTATCAGGGGAAGCATAGGGAGGGAGGGAGGAGCTGATCACTCCATATTGCACTGTAAATTCTGCAATCAGCAAAATCTTGCAACAACCTCATTTTTTTTCTGTAAAAATATTTGTTCTGCACCAGTGTATTTTTTTGTAGAAAGGAAGGGGAATTTACTTGTGCTTCTGCCTTTAAATTACAAAAAAAAACACTTGCAATTTTTCTACCACTGTTCAAGAATCAGTGTACAAAACCTGTGACTTTTCATTTAAAGGCTTCATATTAAAATGTCTGATAAATAGAAGATTGGAAAATGAATGACCTAAGCCTCATCATCTAAGAATCAGAATGTGAGTGGCTGTAGTAGTGCCAACAGCATCAGCAGCACCAGGTATCTGGCTAGTAGTTGTAGTACAGAATCACTCTTCCTTTTAGTCACCGCAGGATGATGTTGGGTCACAGCATTCCTTGTGCTCCTCCTCCTTGAAGCCCCAAAGAAGCCTTTTAGTTGCATTTTCTTTGTCTAAACTGCCCCCTCCTTGTGGGGCGTACCCCATGTGCTATGAAAGATACTACAGATAATTAGAGATGGCCCGAATAGTTTGCCGGCAAATAGTTCCCGGCGAACATAGCTTGTTTGCGTTCGCCGCGGCGGGCGAACATATGCGATGTTCGGTCCGCCCCGTATACATCATCATTGAGTAAACTTTGACCCTGTACCTCACAGTCAGCAGACACATTCCAGCCAATCAGAAGCAGACCCTCCCTCCCAGACCCTCCCACCTGCGTCCTGACAGCATCCCAAAAAGCCCTTTTCAGGGCTGGTACATCAGTCTGCTTTTTTTTTTTTTTATATATATATATATATACATATATTGCAGTTGCCTGCCCGGGTGTGAGAGGAGGGACAGTGCTGTTGCTGCTGATTCAATAGGGAAAGCGTTAGCTAGGGCAGTGTTCTGTGTCCACAGACTCATCTGCTGTAAGGACAGCGTCCTGACAGGACCCCAAAAAGCCCTTTTCAGGGCTGGTACATCAGTCTGCTTTTTTTAATATATATACATATATTGCAGTTGCCTGCCCGTGTGTGAGAGGCTGCAGGCTCAGTCACAGACAGCACTGTGTGCACACCATTCATACAGGGTGTGACAGAAAATACCTCACAGATAAAAAAAATATATATATTTAATATTTTTTCTGTGATCTAATCCCATTTGCAAGCCCATTTGTGTCAGACCTCCACTTATACCGTTACAGGGTGTCATTTACTCACAAATACCTCGCAGATAAAAAAAATTCTATTACATTTTTTTCTGTGATCTAATCCCATTTGCAAGCCCGTGTGTGTCAGGCCCACACAGACTGTGTTGTGGCCACTGGCTAGTGGCTAGACCTCCACTTATACCATTACAGGGTGTCATTTACTCACAAATACCTCGCAGATAAAAAAAAATTATATTTAAATTTTTTTCTGTGATCTAATCCCATTTGCAAGCCCGTGTGTGTCAGACCCACACAGACTGTACTGTGCCCACTGCCCACCACTTATATAGGGTGGCACAGTACCTTGCACGCATAGTAACACTTATCTAATAAAAAATGACAGGAAGAGGCAGGCCACGCCGCAGGGGCCGTTGTGTTCGTGGTGCTGTGATTTCCACTGGCCCTGGAATAATGCCCAGTGTTCAGAGGCCACGTACCCTGAACCCAAAAAATTCTGAGAAAATTGTTGACTGGCTTACACAGGACACCCAATCTTCAACAGCTTCCGCTAAGAACCTTGACGCACCATCCTCCTCCAGCTCAGCTTTGGTCACCTGCTCACAAGTTACCACTCTCCCGCCTGCCGCCACCACCACCACTACCACCACAGCCACCACAGCTGCTTCACTTGATCCCTCAGAGGAGTTATTTACACATCATTTGGATGAAATTAGTGATGCGCAACCATTATTGCCAGAGGATGGAGATAACAGGGATATGTCTCAGTTAGGCAGCATTACACACATGGACGTACAGTGTGATGATGATGATGATGATGATGATGTTGTACCCACTGCTGCTTCCTTTGCTGAGGTGTCAGATACAAGTGAAGTGGTTGATGATGACGATGTGTCCATGGATGCCACGTGGGTGCTTGCTCGAAGAGAAGAAGAAGAGGGGGAAAGTTCAGAAGGGGAGACAGAGAGAAGGAGGAGAAGAGTTGGAAGCAGGGGGAGGTCGTCGCAAGGAGCTAGTGGCACAGTCAGACAGCATGTATCGGAAACCGGGGTCAGCAACACATGTTGCTGCCACCACCAGAATGCCGTCATTGCAAAGCTCAGCAGTGTGGCATTTTTTTTGTGTGTCTGCCTCTGACAACAGCGATGCCATTTGCAACCTGTGCCAAAAGAAACTGAGCCGTGGGAAATCCAACACCCACCTAGGTACAACTGCTTTGCGAAGGCACATGATCGCACATCACAAACGCCTATGGGATCAACACATGATGACGAGTAGAAGCAGCACACAAACTTAAAGCCACCATCCTCCTCCTGGTCCAGCATCTTCAGCCACATCAACCACTGCTGTCCTCCTTGCCCCCTCTCAACCACCCGCCATTCCGCCTCTCACCTTCACCAGTTCCATCTCATCTGCCCACAGTCAGGTGTCTGTAAAGGAAATGTTTGAGCATAGGAAGTCAATGTCCCAGAGTCACCTCCTTGCCCGACGTCTGACAGCTGGCTTGACGGAACTCTTAGCCCGCCAGCTTTTACCATACCAGCTGGTGGAGTCTGAGGCCTTCAAAAAAAAAATTCTCTATTGGGACACCACAGTGGAAGGTACCCGGACAATTTTTTTTTTCAGAAAAGGCAATCCCAAACCTCTACTCAGTGATTGAAAAGGAAGTCATGGCATCTCTGGCATACAGTGTTGGGGCAAGGGTCCATCTGACCACTGATACCTGGTCTTCAAAGCACGGTCAGGGCAGGTATATCACCTACACTGCGCATTGGGTCAACCTGCTGACGGCTGACAAGCATGGAATGCGTGGCTCTGCAGCGGAGTTGGTGACACCGCCACGACTTGCAGACAGGCATACTGCCACCTCCTTTACTCCTCCTACTCCATCCTCTTCCATAACCTCCTCGGCTGAGTCCTCTTCTGCTGCGGCGTCTGGCTGCACATCAACTGAATCCCCCCAGCTCCCCATGGCACACGTGTTGAATCTCATCGTACAACACTTTGTGTCTAAGTACCCAGGCTTACAGGACGTCCTCAAGCAGGCCAGGAAGGTGTGTGGCCATTTCAGGCGTTCCTACACGGCCATGGCACACTTTTCAGACATTCAGCGCCGAAACAACATGCCAGTGAGGCGCTTGATTTGCGACAGCCCGACACGTTGGAATTCAACACTCCTAATGTTCGACCGCCTGCTCCAACAAGAAAAAGCCGTCAACGAGTATTTGTATCACTGGGGTGCTAGGACAGCCTCTGCGGAGCTGGGAATTTTTTTGCCACGTTACTGGACGCTCATGCGCAATGCCTGTAAGCTCATGCGTCCTTTTGAGGAGGTGACAAACCTAGTCAGTCGCACCGAAGGCACCATCAGCAACCTCATCCCATTTGTTTTCTTCCTGGAGCGTGCCCTGCGAAGAGTGCTGGATCAGGCTGTAGATGAGCGTGAAGAGGAAGAGTTGTGGTCACCATCACCACCAGAAAAAGCCTTGTCATCATCGCTTGCTGGACCTGCGGCAACACTGGAAGAGGAGTGTGAGGAAGATGAGTCAGAGGAGGAATGTGGCTTTGAGGAGGAGGAAGACCAACCACAGCAGGCATCCCAGGGTGCTTGTTGTTGTCACCTATCTGGGACCCGTGGTGTTGTACGTGGCTGGGGTGAAGAACAGACCGTCAATGACATCAGTGAGGACGAGGAACGGGAAATGAGTAGCTCGGCATCCAACCTTGTGCAAATGGGGTCTTTCATGCTGTCATGTCTGTTGAGGAACCCTCGTATAAAAAGGATGAAGGAGAACGACCTGTACTGGGTGGCCACGCTACTAGACCCCCGATATAAGCAGAAAGTGGCGGAAATGTTACCAACTTACCGAAAGTCAGAAAGGATGCAGCAGTTCAAAACAAAACTAAAAAATATGCTTTACACAGCTTATAAGGGGGATGTCACAGCACAACGGGAATCTAACAGGGGAAGAGGTGAAAGTAATCCTCCTCCTACCACGACCACGGCGGAAAGGACAGGACGCTTTACAGATGTGTTGTTGATGGAGGACATGCAGAGCTTTTTCAGTCCTACACATCGCCACAGCCCTTCGGGATGCATGCCTCATTCATCTTAATGAAGATGAGGTAATCAACGCTTTTTTAAGCGACTTCTTTTGTCAGTGACAATGCCTCCTGCTGCTCTGAAGGTCCTTTCTGACAGGACACTTGAAGCGGGCAGGCCAGAAGATCTATCGCAAACTGGGATAGCTCAGGCCACAGGTCAAGCCTGCACACCCAGTAGTCAAGGGGTTCATCACTCCTCAGAGTGTCGATATCTGCAGTTAAGGCGAGGTAGTCTGCTACCTGTCGGTCGAGTCGTTCTCTAAGGCCTATTGAAGTCTATGGCGGTTCGCCCATTCGCGAACATTTGCAGAAATTTGCGTTCGGCGTTCGCGAACGGAAAATTTTATGTTCGCGACATCACTACAGATAATCTCCCTGTTGATCACTTTTGTGAGCACAGACAGCGTGTGTCAGAGGAGGAAGGTGGTGGCTGCTGTGGCAATAAAGAACAGAGGCAACATATAGTCAAAATCTCCAGAAAGACAGACAGGCCCAGATCTGCTTCTATTATAGTCACCTCGGGAACTAGTTTAACTGCTGATACTGTGGGTTCAGGCTCAAAACATGCCAGACATGCCTAAATTTTACTGGTGGGCCTAGGCACTCCGATCCACCACCGTACCCCTTTTGATCCCCCAGTAGTAATAAGTAGTGTTGCGCTCGACTATTCGATTAGCGAATATTATTTGTGAATATCGGCACTTAAAAAATTAGCAAATATTAATAATCTAGTGATATATATATTCGTAATTTTGAATATTCTAGATTTTTTTAACAGTAACCTCCCTTCTTGCTTGTGGGCCAATGAGAAGGCTGCAATGTCTTTGTCTGAGCTTAGCAACATCCCTAGCAACCAATAGTAAATTTTCCTACCCCTTACTATATAAGAACCTCCCCAGCAGCCCTTGTATGCAGTATTTTGCAGATGGGAGAGAGACAGCAGTGTTATTGCTGTGTTCGCTGATTTCCTGTGTCATTACATTAGATAGTTAGTTAGTTAGTTAGTGGGAGATAGTCAGTGTAGGTTAGATAGTGATATAGTATAGCTAATTCTGCTGTCCATACATACAGGGAGTGCAGAATTATTAGGCAAGTTGTATTTTTGAGGATTAATTTTATTATTGAACAACAACAATGTTCTCAATGAACCCAAAAATCTCATTAATATCAAAGCTGAATATTTTTGGAAGTAGTTTTTAGTTTGTTTTTAGTTTTAGCTATTTTAGGGGGATATCTGTGTGTGCAGGTGAATATTACTGTGCATAATTATTAGGCAACTTAACAAAAAACAAATATATACCCATTTCAATTATTTATTTTTACCAGTAAAACCAATATAACATCTCAACATTCACAAATATACATTTCTGACATTCAAAAACAAATCAGTGACCAATATAGCCACCTTTCTTTGCAAGGACACTCAAAAGCGTGCCATCCATGGATTCTGTCAGTGTTTTGATCTGTTCACCATCAACATTGCGTGCAGCAGCAACCACAGCCTCCCAGACACTGTTCAGAGAGGTGTACTGTTTTCCCTCCTTGTAAATCTCACATTTGATGATGGACCACAGGTTCTCAATGGGGTTCAGATCAGGTGAACAAGGAGGCCATGTCATTAGATTTTCTTCTTTTATACCCTTTCTTGCCAGCCACGCTGTGGAGTACTTGGACGCGTGTGATGGAGCATTGTCCTGCATGAAAATCATGTTTTTCTTGAAGGATGCAGACTTCTTCCTGTATCACTGCTTGAAGAAGGTGTCTTCCGGAAACTGGCAGTAGGACTGGGAGTTGAGCTTGACTCCATCCTCAACCCGAAAAGGCCCCACAAGCTCATCTTTGATGATACCAGCCCAAACCAGTATTCCACCTCCACCTTGCTGGCGTCTGAGTCGGACTGGAGCTCTCTGCCCTTTACCAATCCAGCCACGGGCCCATCCATCTGGCCCATCAAGACTCACTCTCATTTCATCAGTCCATAAAACCTTAGAAAAATCAGTCTTGAGATATTTCTTGGCCCAGTCTTGACGTTTCAGTTTGTGTGTCTTGTTCAGTGGTGGTCGTCTTTCAGCCTTTCTTACCTTGGCCATGTCTCTGAGTATTGCACACCTTGTGCTTTTGGGCACTCCAGTGATGTTGCAGCTCTGAAATAATGACAAACTGGTGGCAAGTGGCATCTTGGCAGCTGCACGGTTGACTTTTCTCAGTTCATGGGCAGTTATTTTGCGCCTTGGTTTTTCCACACGCTTCTTGCGACCCTGTTGACTATTTTGAATGAAACGCTTGATTGTTCGATGATCACGCTTCAGAAGCTTTGCAATTTTAAGAGTGCTGCATCCCTCTGCAAGATATCTCACTATTTTTGACTTTTCTGAGCCTGTCAAGTCCTTCTTTTGACCCATTTTGCCAAAGGAAAGGAAGTTGCCTAATAATTATGCACACCTAATATAGGGTGTTGATGTCATTAGACCACACCCCTTCTCATTACAGAGATGCACATCACCTAATATGCTTAATTGGTAGTAGGCTTTCGAGCCTATACAGCTTGGAGTAAGACAACATGCATAAAGAGGATGATGTGGTCAAAATACTCATTTGCCTAATAATTCTGCACACAGTGTACATGCTACATACTTAGTGCTGTATGTATGTATGTATGTATCCATGCTACATACATACACACATACATAGTGCTGTGATTTCACAAGTTCAGCTTGAAAAATTTTGCTATAGTGACCCACGCCTGTATTTCGAGCGCATTATTATTTTCGAATATATGATGAATATTCTACCAAATATTTGCGAAATGTCGTGAATTCGAATATTGCCCCTGCTGCTCATGACTAGTAATAAGGCCAATGTTTAAGGCATTCTTATAGTGTCCCAGTAGTTATAAAGCCACTTATAGTGACTCCAGTAGTTGTAATGCACCTATAGTGACACCAATAATTATGATGCCCTTTGTAGGAGCTCAAAGTTTTTAAAATGTCCCAGGTTTCTCGCCAAAAACTGCTGCTCCCTCAGAGGTAGGTTGGCCTCCACCTGAGGCGAGATGATCATTTCATCTCATGGCAGATTTGGCCTTAGTGCTTGATACTTAGTGCAGGGTGAGACATCTGCAGGCGTTAGGGACAGTGATGGGAAAGACTTGATTGTGGTGAAAAAACGATTTATAAGTGCAAGGAAAGGATAGGGAGAAATCATTCCACAGCATTTGTGTATTACAGGGTTCAGTAGGGGAGGTTACAGACTGGGTAATAGGAACAATCCTATTAAACCTTGGTGCACTGACTGGAGATCCAAGTTGCCATTATACAGCTCTGTAATTCCAGCAAACCATTCTTGTTATTGGGGTGCAAGTGTTGTTAGATACAGCCATTAACAGGGTTTATTACAAGGAAATTATTCTAGAGTATGCCTTATTTGCCCTTGTGCAGTGCAGTTATATGTTGTGAAGCCTCTTTTTAACGAGTACTAGTGGCAAAAGAAAAATATATTTTCCCTTGTGCGGTGCAGTGATATATTCTAAAGCCCTGTTTGCCGTGTATTAGTGGCGAAATAAAAATATATTCGCCGCTCAGCGTTGCACTTATCTCTTGAAAAGCCTTTTGTGTTGTGTAAAATTTGAAATAAAATAGGGCCTAATTGTCGTTCAGCGGTGCAGTGATATATTCTAAAGCCCTGATTGCCGTGTATTAGTGGCAAAATAAAAATATAATCGCCTTTTAGCGTTGCACTTATCTGTTGAAAAGCCTTTTGTGTTATGTAAAAGTAGAAAATAATTAGGGCCAAATTGCCTTTCAGCGGTGCAGTGATATATTCCAAAGCCCTGTTTGCCGTGTATTAGTGGCAAACTTAAAATCTATTCGCCTTTTAGCGTTGCAATTATCTGTTGAAAAGCCTTTTGTGGTGTGTAAAAGTAGAAAATAGTTAGGGCCTAATTGCCGTTCAGCGGTGCAGTGATACATTCTAAAGCCCTGTTTGCCGTGTATTAGTGACAAAATAAAAATATATTTGCTATTCAGCGTTGCACTTACCTGTTCAAAAGCCTTTTGTGTTGTATAAAAGTAGAAAATAATTAGGGCCTAATTGCCGTTCAACGGTTCAGTGATATATTCTAAAGCCCTGTTTGCCGTGTATTAGTGACAAAATAAAAATATATTCGCCGTTCAGCATTGCACTTATCTCTTGAAAAGCCTTTTGTGTTGTGTAAAATTAGAAAAAAAATAGGGCCTAATTGACATTCAGCGGTGCAGTGATATACTCTAAAGCCCTGTTTACCGTGTGTTAGTGGCAAAATAAAAAATATTTGATCTAATATTTGGTTATTTGATCTAACAGTATGTCAGACAGAGAAGTGCCAGGCCTTGCACAGGGGATTGGCAGAGGCCTAAATGTTTCTGGTGCAGGCAAAGGTCAAAGCAGAGTAAGGAGGCGTGGAAGCAGTGGTCGCAGCGAGAGGCCTGTGCTCCCGATGTCATCTAGTGGTCGTGTCTTGACCAGTAACCCAGCGGTTCCTGAATGGTTGACTCAGTCATCCTCTTCTTCACAAGTGACATCAGACACCCCCAGCCAAGAGTTGGTAGGTTCTTCTGACATGACAGTTAGTTGGCATGGCCCGGGAGCAGGCACTGTGTCCCCACATGTCCTGAACGTTCCTCTGTCATTTTCAGTTCCCACACCACAAGAAGTATTATATGCCGTAGGCTCGGCTCCACTTTTCAGCGAGGAAGAGCTACTAGAGGGCAGTCAGCAGCTACTGCCCAGCCAAGATCTGGAGGAGACATCCGCCACTTCCTCCGCTAGTCGGGCAAGTAGTGATGAGGAGAGTGGCGTGGGACCTGGTGTTGTAAACGGTCAGGCTCCTGACCCAAAGACGGTTGAGGAGGACATCAGTGACGTGCACTACTCGATGATGATGATGATGTAGCTGATCATACTTGGGAGCCGGATAACAAAGGGGCATCATTATCATCGGGAGAAGGGGGGGCAGCTTGTCCGTCAGCCAGCAGCAGAGCCAGCAAGTTGCTAGCATGGGCGGGAATCAGCAGGGTGGCCGCAGTGGGAGGTCGGTAGCCAAACGTGCCCGGGGAAGACCACCAGATTCGCAGGAGCCTACTTGCCCGAGAAGTAGCGGTGCAGGGGTTCAAGGATGCAGCGGCAGTAGCAGTCAGTCAGTGCGTAGTGTTAGGGGTAAAATCACCTACTCTACCTGCAGTTTTTTGTTAAGCCATCGGAGGAGGTGAACGTGGCCATATGCAGAATCTGTGGGCAGAAGGTGAAGTGTGGCCAGGGTGCCAATGTTGGCATCACAGCCCTGCGTAAACATATGCAGCATCGCTATAAAGTGGCCTGGGAGAACAGTGGCTCCGATGTGGTGGTCCAGCCTGTCAAAACAACCGCTGCATCACCCAGTGGCACGCACCCGGTTTCAGGCAGTCAAGGCTCCACCACCTCAGCCGAAGGATGCTGTCTGTCCTTCCCATCATCTGCTGGTCCTGATGCTCCTACTCCTGGTCACTTATTCCATCAGCAATCGATCACTGAAGCGATTGCCAAGAGACAACAGTATGCGTGCACTCATACAACAGCGCAGTAGCTGAACGTGCTCCTATCCAAGTTGCTGGTGCTGCAGTCCCTCCCTTTCCAAGTAGTGGACTCTGCTCCTTTCAGAGAACTTATGGCTTGTGCCGAGCCTAGGTGGAGAGTCCCAAGCTGTCATTTCTTTGCCATAAAGGCAGTACCAGCCCTGCACACACATGTAGAACAGAAGGTGGTCTAGTCCTTGAGCCTGTCAGTGTCTGCTAAAGTGCACGGCAACGCTGACATGTGGAGCTTTAACTACGGTCAGGGACAATACATGTCATTTATGGCCCACTAAGTGAATGTGGTTTATGCACAGCCACACCAGCAACTTGGCCCAGTGACGCCGATTCCGCCTCCACGTTGCCAAGCCGTTGGTCCAGAGACAATGTCCGCCTCTGCCTCCTCATCCTCCACTGTGTCCTCAGCCTCCACTGGAGGGAAAATTCACAGTGTCCCTCCAGCATACCACATGTGCAGGGCGCAGTGGTGTCACACTGTTCTGTAACTAGTTTGCCTGGGCAAACGGATTCACAAAGGGGAGGAACTGTTCTATGTCCTTCAGCAAGAAATTGAATCCTGACTTTCTCCTCGACAACTAAAAATCAGAACCATGGTGACCGACAAAGGGAAGAACATTGTGTCGGTGCTGCGTCAAGGAGGGCTGAGCAATGCACCCTGTATGGCACACGTGTTCAATCTGGTTGTCAAGCGGTTCCTGAAGTCTTCCAGCCATCTGCAAGGCATCCTAAAAATGGCCAGGAAACTATGCATGCACTTCAGCCACTCGTACACCGCAAAGAACACCCTCCTTGAGCTGCAGAGGCAGAACGACATGCCCCAACATAGGCTTATATGTGACGTTTCCACCGGTTGGAATTCCACCCTCCATATGTTGGACCGACTGTAAGAATAGAGAAAGGCCATAAACGATTTCCTGATTATCCAAGTGGACAGGAGTAGTGTTGATCACGAATATTCAAATTTTGAATTTTTATCGCGAATATAGGTACTTCGAAAATTCGCGAATATTTCGAATATAGTTATATATATTCGTAATTTAAAATATTTAAATTTTTTGGGGGGATTTTTTTTTTTTTATCAGTACACATGATCCCTCACTGCTTCTAGCTTGTGGGCCAATAAGAAGGCTGCAATATACTTGACTTTAGGAGTAGTAGTGTTTGCGAATTTTTCTCTATATTCATTTTTTTCGAATATTCGCTATATTGCTATATATTCTTGTTTTAGAATATTACGAATATTCGAAAAAACGAAGTTATAGCAATATAGCGAATATTCGAAAAAAACGAATATAGAGCAATTTAGCTAATATAGTGCTATAATCTTCTTTGTCTAATAGTTGTCATTTTTTTCTCATCTGAAGTTCAGATTGGAAAAAAAATTACAACTATAAAAAAAAAGATTATAGCACCATATTAGCTAAATTGTTCTATATTCGTTTTTTTCGAATATTCGCTATATTGCTATATATTCTTGTTTTAGAATATTACGAATATTCAAAAAAACTAAGTTATAGCAATATAGAGAATATTAGAAAAAAATCGAATATAGAGCAATTTAGCTAATATAGTGCTATAATCTTCTTTGTCTAATAGTTGTAAGTTGAAAAATTTGCAATAAAAAATTCGAATCCGAAAATTCGAATTACGAAAATTTGCATATTACACAATTACCTTTCCGATTTTTCAAATAAAAAAAAAATCGTGAATTTTCGAATTTGCGAATATTCGACGAATATTCTACAAAATATTCGCGAAATATCACGAATTCGAATATGACCCCTGCCGCTCATCACTAGACAGGAGTACTCCCCTGTGTAACTCCAATGTCAGCCAGTGGCAATTCATGCATGACATCTTTCGTTTGCTCAAGCCCTTTATGGAGGCCACGTTATTTGTCAGTCACCAGGACTACCGGATGAACAATGTCATTCCACTGCTTCATGTCCTGGAACAGATGCTGCTAAATCTGGCTAGTCAAGGGACTGGAGATGAGGTGCCTAGATCTCACGGCCACATGAGCCCTGTGGGCGCTGAACTGGAGGAGTTGGAGGACATTGGAGCACAAGCAATGTGTAGCAAAATAGGTGTTTTTTCTACACAGGTGACAGGAGAGGATGAGTAGGAGCAGGCAGAGGAGCTACAGGGCGATGAGTAAGATGAGACAGAGTACCCAGACACACCATGACAGTATGTAGTAGAGATGGAGGCAGGGAGTCCCTCCGAGTCACTTGCGCAAATGGCCCGCTGCATGCTCAGTTGCTTGCTTAGTTACAGCCGAATTGTCACCATTCGGCAGAGGGATGACTTCTGGCTCTCCACCTTGTTGGACCCTCACTACAAGTCCAAAATGGGGGCCTTTTTTTACACCCGCTGAGAGGGAGTACAAGCTGAACTACTATAGAGACATCCTATGTAATCAGTTGGCTGCTGCCTATCTGTGCCATCATCCATCCTCTCGTATGTCTGACTAGGGGGGGGCCCTCTGTGCTCACGTTCCACTACCATGGCTGCTGGGGAGGGGTGGGGTGGCAGGAGAAGCACCAGCTCCATAAGTAGAAGCCTGAATCTAAAGTCGCTGATGAGCACTTTCTTCACCCGCATAGTGAAGAAACTACTCACCAGCAGCTAGAAGTAGAGCAGAACCTGAACCAGCAGGTGGTGGCATACTTGAAGTGCACCCTGCCAGCCGTCATTGAAGATCCGCTGGACTACTGGACAGCCAAACTGGATTTATGGCCCCAACTGGCCGAGTTTGCACTGGAAAACCTGTCCTGCCTGGCCAGTAGTGTGGCATCAGAGCGGGAGTTTAGTGTGGCGGGGACCATAGTTACCCAAAGAAAAACTTGCCTGTCCGACCAAAATGTGGAGGGACTGACCTTTGTCAAGATGAATCAGGAGTGGATAATCCAGATGCATCAGACTAGATCATCCATGGTGCCACATCAACACTTCGACAAAAGAGACTGGTTTCTTCTGGCTACCTGACTCAGCTACTATTCTGATGCTGCCACCTGCCTGATGCCACACATCTGATGCCAAATGCTCCTTCTTTCTCCCACCATCTTCAGTGGGTACTGATATTGCCACCCACCTCCACACTATGTCACCTTTCTACTCTGTGGCCTCCTGATGCTGCTGCCACCTCCACACTATGTCACCTTGCCACTCTGTGTCCTCCTGATGCTGCTGCCACCTCCACACTATGTCAGCTTCACACTCTGTGGTCTCCTCATGCTGCTGCCACCTCCACACTATGTCACCTTGCCACTCTGTGGTCTCCTCATGCTGCTGCCACCTCCGCATTATGTCACCTTGCCACTTTGTGGCCTCCTGGTGCTGTTGCCACCTCCACACTATGTCACCTTGCCACTCTGTGGTCTCCTCATGCTGCTTCCACCTCATCTTTATGTCATAATGCCACTCTGTGGACTTCTCATGCGGTTTCCACCCTTCCCACTTCATGACTGGGCCACTATTTAGCCTTTTTGGCTTGTTTGACATCATCATTTATTTGACCCTTCTTCTGATCTTTCAGAAGGAAGGTAAAATGAGACGCACAACTCTTTGTGTAGCAGCTGTAAGGCCTGTATGGTCCCATTATAATTGGCTTATGATTTGGTAGCCAAAAGCAGGAGTGGGTACAAAACACGGAAGACATGCAAATATTTCTTTCACGCGTCTTCTCTGTTTTGGATACACTTCTGTTTTTGCCTTAGCAATACTGTTGGATTACTGACCAAATGCTGACCGAGTGAAGGCAGATGCTCCACAGACAGGATCCGTTTTTTGGGGGTTATTGTTCTGACGGATCAGAGGAAGGGCAAAATAATCAGTGACGTCAACACAAACTTACTGCTGACACCCTCTCCACTCTGTTGGGGGGGGGCTCTACCTGTATAAGCGTTTAATAGAACAGAATCTGTTGACATCTATGTGGAATCAGCTGATGACGGTGTATAAGGAGTGCACTTCTTCTTGGCACTAACATCGACCTGTAAGGCTGAGTTCATATTTTAGTTATTTGGTCAGTTTTGGCCCCGTGACTGCCCAAATAAGTGAAGTGTGCAGTAATTTTAAGAGCAACACCTGTCATCTGCATGTCATACGGACTCAGTTTTATTTTACTAAAAAAGCAGAACCCTATGCGTTTTACTGCAAGGCACAGTGTTCTACACCACTATAGAGGCTCTCTGCAGTCAGGAAATAGCCTTTTTTAACAAATATATTTGGATCTAACCAAATTTCTCCCCAAATTTTTTAAAACATTGCTCATCTCTAGTTGCTATAGGCAGCTAAGACAGTTTTCCTTTACACCAATTTTGCTAAAACTTCACCAATGTGCCTCATAAAGATGACATAGCTTTCTCATCCAAAGCTGTACTGAGAGGACACATAGTGAGCCAGATTGCTCATATTCGCAAACAGACACAATTCAAATCCCTTCATTCCACAGTTCTGAAAGACCATCATATTCATGTACAACACCCTTCCCTTGACATGATTGATAAATATGTTGAATATATGGTGTGGTACGTATGGTAGGTTCTTCCAAAACAAATATTACTGAAGTAATCAGCAGGGACTTCTCCTTTCCCTTCTTCTACACCAAAACACCTCCAACATTCCTCTTCTTAAAATCTCAGATGCCAAAAAGAGCTCTCTGAACCCAAAGATATAACAGCTTTTCTCGTGGACCACTTTGAGGATCTTTACAGGGCGAAGCTGTCTAACCCAACTATTGAGTCCATTCTGGACTGTCTCACCATACCTGGCCTTTCAGATGCTTATGCTTGAGGCAGAGATAACAAAGGAGGAGGTCCGTGAAGCTATTTCTACTTCACAAAATGGCAAAACACCTGGCCCAGATGCCGTTCCCACAGAATATTACAAAATCCCAAAATCAAACATTGCCCCTTCCTTGACCAGCCTCTGTAAAGCATTATATAAATGTCAAATCATTTCAGATTGATTCACAGATATTCAAACGATCCTACTTCCAAAAACCAAGACCCAACTTTACTTCAATTATACCAACCCATTTCCCTATTAAATCTAGAAGAAAATGTCAAAAAATTCTGGATAATGGAGTCAACTTAATTCTCCCATCTCTCATTAATTCCTTCTACCCCAGGCCAGCATTTATCTTCCTGCTAAGGCCTCATGCACACTGCCGTTGTTTTGGTCTGTAGTCGAGCCGCAGTTTTGGCGGCTCAAATGCGGACCCATTCACTTCAATGGGGCCGCAAAAGTGCTCAGTGTGCTGTCCCCATCCGTTGCTCCAGTTCCATGGCCCCGCAAAAAATATCATAACATGTCCAATTCTTGTCCGCGCTTTGCGGACAAGAATAGGCAGTTATATTAAAGGCTGTCCGTGCCGTTCCGCAAATTGCGGAACCCGCATGGACGCCATCCGTGTTTTGCAGAACTGCGATTTTCGGACCACAAAACACACCACGGTCGTGTGCATGTAAATACACTGCTCAAAAAAATAAAGGGAACACAAAAATAACACATCCTAGATCTGAATTACTTAAATATTCTTCTGAAATACTTTGTTCTTTACATAGTTGAATGTGCTGACAACAAAATCACACAAAAATAAAAAAATTAAAATCACATTTTTTAACCCAGGGAGGTCTGGATTTGGAGTCACACTCAAAATTAAAGTGGAAAAACACAATACAGGCTGATTCAACTTTGATGTAATGTCCTTAAAACAAGTCAAAATGAGGCTCAGTAGTGTGTGTGGCCTCCACGTGCCTGCATGACCTCCCTACAACGCCTGTGCATGCTCCTGATGAGGTGGCGGACGGTCTCCTGAGGGATCTCCTCCCAGACCTGGACTAAAGCATCTGCCAACTCCTGGACAGTCTGTGGTGCAACGTGACGTTGGTGGATAGAGCGAGACATGATGTCCCAGATGTGCTCAATTGGATTGAAGTCTGGGGAATGGGCGGGCCAGTCCATAGCATCAACGCCTTCGTCTTGCAGGAACTGCTGACAAACTCCAGCCACATGAGGTCTAGCATTGTCTTGCATTAGGAGGAACACAGGGCCAACTGCACCAGCATATGGTCTCACAAGGGGTCTGAGGATCTCATCTCGGTACCTAATGGCAGTCAGGCTACCTCTGGCGAGCACATGGAGGGCTGTGCGGCCCTCCAAAGAAATGCCACCCCACACCATTACTGACCCAATGCCAAACCGGTCATGCTGGAGGATGTTGCAGGCAGAACGTTCTCCACGGCGTCTTCAGACTCTGTCACGTCTGTCACATGTGCTCAGTGTGAACCTGCTTTCATCTGTGAAGAGCACAGGGCGCCAGTGGCGAATTTGCAAATTTTTGTGTTCTCTGGCAAATGCCAAACGTCCTGCACGGTGTTGGGCTGTAAGCACAACCCCCACCTGTGGACGTCGGGCCCTCATATCACCCTCATGGAGT
Source organism: Bufo bufo (assembly GCF_905171765.1). Classification (NCBI taxonomy): domain Eukaryota; kingdom Metazoa; phylum Chordata; class Amphibia; order Anura; family Bufonidae; genus Bufo; species Bufo bufo. The sequence continues at coordinate 301,355,828 of NC_053393.1, forward strand.
CTGTTTCTGACCGTTTTAGCAGACACATGCACATTTGTGGCCTGCTGGAGGTCATTTTCCAGGGCTCTGGCAGTGCTCCTCCTGTTCCTCCTTGCACAAAGGCGGAGGTAGCGGTCCTGCTGCTGGGTTGTTGCCCTCCTACGGCCTCCTCCACGTCTCCTGATGTACTGGCCTGTCTCCTGGTAGCGCCTCCATGCTCTGGAAACTACGCTGACAGACACAGCAAACCTTCTTGCCACAGCTCGCATTGATGTGCCATCCTAGATAAGCTGCACTATCTGAGCCACTTGTGTGGGTTGTAGACTCCGTCTCATGCTACCACTAGAGTGAAAGCACCGCCAGCATTCAAAAGTGATGAAAACATCAGCCAGGAAGCATAGGAACTGAGAAGTGGTCTGTGGTCACCACCTGCAGAACCAATCCTTTATTGGGGGTGTCTTGCTAATTGCCTATAATTTCCACCTGTTGTCTATCCCATTTGCACAACAGCATTTGAAATTGATAGTCACTCAGTGTTGCTTCCTAAGTGGACAGTTTGATTTCACAGAAGTGTGATTGACTTGGAGTTACATTGTGTTGTTTAAGTGTTCCCTTTATTTTTTTGAGCAGTGTATATATCTACCGCTAAAACAATAACGTGCACAGCCACTGGACAGTCATTTGACATCAGGGACTTCTGCAGTTGTCGCAGTAAAGGGGCCATATATATCTGTCAATGTCCCTGTCCCAAAGACTATATAGGGAAAACGATAAGAGAGCTATGTGGGAGAATATGCGAACACGTTAACGATTTGATTAATAAAAAGGCCACTCCAGTAGCCTCGCATATCAATGAAGTGCATGGAGGGGACCCTCTATGCCTCAAATTCTCTGTATTGGAATTGGTACCACAGTCACCCAGAGGTGGGAATTGGGACAAAAAGATACTGCAAAAGGAGTGTGTCTGGATCCATAGATTCAGATCCCAGGCACCTTCAGGCATTAATGAAAGGCTGACATTTAGCTGTTTCCTATGAGTTGTGGCCTCGTCCGTAATATCCCTATTCCTTCATAAGCCGAGCATTCTGTGATTGTATATAGTGTACTGAAAATTAGACCACATGCGTAAAGCATGAAATACTTTGTTATATCATTTTTGACATTAGTGACTCCCTATCAGGTCATTGTCTTGAGATAACCACGAACTATGGTTATTGTCTTTGAGAATATATATATTGGGATTAAATGTGACCTATGCTGTAATGTATTTGAGACATCTCATGTTGCACCACACATCTATTTATACAAATAGACTAATTGTACCCCATAATTACTGCATGTACCCCCCCCCCAACAATATGCTGTCTCCACTCCACCCCTTTACACATTCAAAAAGCCCTTCACGGAAGCGATATGGGTGGTATCAATATATGTACCCATGACAAATGAGCCTTCATTCATATTGTTGAGAAATGAGGGCGAACATCATAGCTGAGTATATAATCGTGGGTATACTGAAGTTTATCATATCTCTTTATCAAATCTCCTTGCCTGGGCAGAACAGGGTTGGATCGACATAGCCATCATATCGAAATTGGGGATGATATTTTGCGTTCCACAGGAGTACATATGCAGGAACCGGAAATGAGGTTTAAGACCGGTAGCTGCTTCCTGGAATGCATATGCATTCAAGAGACCGGAAGGGCAGCACAGCATTGACTTTGCGATTTTGCTCCTAAGTAATCGGAGCATCCGCCCTGTGGAGCCCATATGCGTTCCAACAACAGGAAGTGGGACTAATCCGAAAGTTATGTAAATTACCAACAGGTTTGTTGGCGCTAAGTGGCAGCACTTTAAATACAGCTGCAGCATTAGTCATGCAATCGCCTATCAGGAGGAAAGTGAGCAGAGGGAAGGACTCCTTCATGTAAGTTGATTATACCTCGGTCATTGGATTTCTTTTTTGGTGTTTATTCAGTATCTATTCAGTGTAAGCACCACTGGTGACTATAACTCTTGTTTTTAGTGTGGGTCTTACCAAGACTATATGGCAGGGGGATAACAGAAACAATATCTTGCTGGGAACTTCCCTAACATCGGAACTGTGAGTCAGCACTGACTAAGGACTAATGACTTTATTTTACATTTGGGTGATGAACACCAAACTGACCGTGGTATATCATTATTTTCTGCCCTATAGGATGCGGAACACACCATCTGCTTTTGAAGGAGCCCGATACAGGCACGAATATCTAAATGTGCATATAACTGGCCGAAAATGATGCTATCAAGCATATCTACTGGCCTGATCACATCCCCCCATATATATTAAGGGAAGAGCGACTATCCTATTTTTGTCTGTGCGACCTGGCTCTATGCCGGCACTTATCTTGTAGCACTTTTCTATGTGACCTGGCTTTATGTCAGTATTTATCTAGTCACATTTATTTTGTATAGACCAACAGTTTTATTACACCTCCTGATGATCCCATAGCACTGTCTAGGGGGAAACGCGTCGAGGTAGCTAAGGTGTATGACTATCAAGTCAACCCTGACCAATCATATGTTTTGTATATGTCTGTACTATATGTTTTGTTTTTTCTTGTTTTCTTACTCCATCCAGCCGATCAATATATTTTCGACAATTTATTATCCTCACATCATACCTGGGGTAATCTAGAACTATTCCTGCTGCACCCCTATAGGGAATTGTAAGGGGTAGTAGTCTAGGTACGTGGACAGGGGGCCTCCACCATTAGGAGTCCTCCCTGGGCTGAGGTGTTAGGATAGGGGTAGATATAGGGACAACTATTCCCGTACCCCAGGTTATTCATCTATACTGGATGTGAATATCGGTTACATTAATTTTTCTATATATTTTTGATGTCATATATAGTGGACCCAACTGGGATCCTTTTAAGGTATACCATTAAAATGATCATTTTAGGGGTTAATTTTTTGTGCTGGAGCTGTGGATATATTTATACCCCATAATATCAATGTGTATTGATTTCGCTGGAATTTCATGTAGCCTAAGGCCTATTTCTGCAAATCTGATGTGTCACTTTGTGTAGTAATAACTTTGGAATGATTTTTCTTATCTAATTGATTCTGAGAATGTTTTCTGGTGACACATTGTACTTTATGTTAGAGGTAAAAAAAAAATTTTTCCATTATTTATTTTAAAAAATCTGAATTTACAGAACATTTTGAGAAATGTGCAATTTTCTAAAGTTGAATTTCTCGACTTTTAAGATAGCTAGTAATACCTCATAAAATGGTTATCAATCGACATTCCCCATATATTTACTTTATGTTTCCATTTACTTTTTGTAATGGTCATTTTATTTTTTAGGACTTTATAAGGCTTAGAATTCAAGAAAATTTCCAAAATTGTTTTTTAAGCATCAATTCAGGTATAAAGTCATTTTGAGGGGCTTACATAATAGAAACCACCCATAAACAGAAGTATACCACTCCAATTATTCAAAACTGATGTTAAAAACCTTTTAACAATGGCAATTTGATGCCACATCCATTTTACAGAATTTAGAAACACTTGGCTATGAAAATGAAAAATGTAATTTCTTCCAATAAAATGTTGCTTTAGCCCAAAATTTTTCATTTTAATAAGGGGTAAGAGGGGTAACAGGAGAAAAAGCATCACATAATTTGTTACCCAATTTCTCCTGAATACGGCAACACGCCATGTATGGATGTAAACTGCTGTAGGAGCACAGTGCAGGATTCATAAGAGAATAAGTACCATATGGGTTTTTTGGGTGCAGATTTTGATGGATAGGTTTACCGTCACTATGTTGGCATTGAACAGTCTCTGGGGAACTAGTCCACTTTTTTTCTGACAACCATATGTTTTTCTCTTTGTGAGGTCTTATTTTTGTGGGATGAGTTGCCATCATCATTGATTCTATTTTGGGGTGCATAACACTTTTTGATCACTTTTTATTTCCCTTTTCGGGAAGCAGGATAAAGAAATGCAGCAATTCTGCCATTGCTTTTTGGATTTTGTTATTTTGGCATACACTGAGCAGAAAAAAAATATGTTTTATTTATTCTTCTGGTCAGTACGATTACAGAGATACCGAGTTGTTGTTTTTTTACATTCTATCACTTTTACACAAGGAAAAATCATGTTTTTGCATTGCCATATTCTGAAAGCCGTGATTTTATTTTATTTTTTGGGAAAATTGTCTTATGTGGGGGCTTGTTTTTTGTGGGATGAGGTGACATTTTCATTGATACTATTTTGGGGTACATATGACTTTTTGACCACTTGGTATTACATTTTTTGGGAGGCAAGTGAACCCAAAATGGCTGTTTTGGTACAGTTTTTTTTTATAGCTTTTACCCAATATATGTATTTTTCCTTTTTCTTTTTTTTTTTTTATAATTTTTTATGACTTAATTAGGAGAAAGGGGCGTTTTTTTTTACTTAAAACTTTTATTTTTATTATTAAGTAAAGCACTTTTTTCACTTATTTTTTACTTTTTATTTTTGTCCCACTATGGGACTTTAACTTTTGGGGGTCTGATTCCCTCTACAATGCATTATAATACATTCTGTATTGTAATGCATTGAGTGTCTGTGTAATAAGCTGACATTTTGCCTATGAGACTGTCCCACTCTAGTGTGGGAGGGAAACCCCCACATAGAACATAGGAGGGAAAGGTAAAAGGAGATAAGACCTGAAAACTAGGGAAGGACACCTCCTAGTAAAAACCCTAATCAAAGCCCTGACTGACTACCAGTATAAACAAACCCCAGAGGTAGGTGAGTTCATACACATGAACACCTAAAGTCCTATCTGACCCTAAAGGATCCTGGTACTAATGACATAAATGAGACATCCTGTTCCTCCAAAAGGAAGGATGAACGGGAGTCTCCCTAAGGCCTAACACAAAACAACATATAAATGCAACACACAGAAAACCAAAAATACTAAGGGAAAGGTAAGACTTAAGTTCCTAGAAGCTATAGCAGCACCAGGAACTCAGCCGAGATCCAAACACCAGCTTTCCACAGGTCCAACTGAAGCTATAAACCGCACAGCATTGTGGGAGAGATAACTATAAATAGGATAAGTTAAATGACCACAATAGCAACACCTGGAGGTTAAGGGTGTGGCCAGTATCAGAAACAACACAGACGCCTATTGATCTAGAAGGAAAACATGTCAAATCAAACCATGTGTTGCCAGTCTCAAAGATCTCCTGCCACTCACTGTCGCGGGGACATCTATATATCTCGGAGCGTCCGTGACAGAGAGCAGAGACCCAGCCTGGAGGCTGGGTCTCACAGGCTTCTGTATCTGGCAGGCTCAAATTACTGTGTAAGGCATCGGGCTGCCATAGTAGCATCGAGTCCCCATCACTGCAGCGCGGAGACCTGATGGGGACAGGGACGGAGTCCCCTCCCTCAACAAACCCTGTATATGCTGTAGTCAGCATTGAACGTGACTGACAAAGGGTCAATGCGTGAGCATCAGTGTATTCACCAATGCAGCAGAGTCTCCTCTCCTCCATTTTTCCTGTATAGTAGGTATATTAAGGTATATTACCACTTTAATCCAGAATAATCCCTAATCCCTAGTTCTATTGTTTCCATGTATAACAGCGTGCTGTCAAATTTTGTTTGCATGTTAGCTTTAAAGGATGTGCTCCTGTGACTTTGGATATGCTAGTCTAAATTTTCTTGCAATATGTTTGGAGGGAAGCTGCCTTCTTAACATTAAGCACTCTCTGCCCATCTGCCCAGGGCTTCTAAGCAAAGTATTAATATAGCTACACCGCCTTGAACATTGGCTTAAGTTAGGCCAAATAGAGGCAGTTCTGTTAGTGTTAGGTACCCATCTGCAGAATCCACATTGACGTTGGTTAATGGGCCCGACACACGTTTGATCAAAAAGGTGTGCAAAGAGCTTCCATTTTTCATGTATAGTAGGTATAGTACCACTTTAATCCAGAATAATCCCTAATCCCTAGTTCTATTGTTTGCATGTATAACAGTGTGCTGCCATATTTTGTTTGCTGTTTGTATGTTAGTATCTTAATTTCAGGAAAAATTTGATTAGTCATGAATCCGAATTTCCTGGCAACTTGCGGTAAATCGGATTTTTTCTAAAATGGCTGCTGAACATGTTACAAAGTGAAAGTGCGAAGCCCGGTAAGGAGAAAACACCCACAATGCTGTGCAGCCAGCCAAACAACAGACGGCCAGCCCCTTTGATGTCATAGTCCTATAAAAAGTCTCATCCTGGCCGGTCTCCTTTATTTTACAGTGAACTTAGTGCAGGGAGAGACGTTACAGGCACTAGGGACAGTGATTAGGAAAGACTTAATTAACAAAATATAATTTTTTAACAGTTCAGGGACAGCACTCAGATAGTGTAGGGATATAATAGGGAGACTTTATCCACACTATAGGTAGAGTGCAGGGGCCAATTGAACAGTGTAATGTTTGGCTAATAGAGAATCTATTCTTTTACACATTGCTGCACGAATTGGCTTAAAAAGCATTCTAAAACTGCCGATTTAAGGTTGTTCACATTCTTTTATACATAAGTAATTCCATTAATCCTTAATTCTGTTATTGATGTGCAATTGCTGTCTGATACTAGTGATTTTAGGTTGTTCTCATTGTTATTTCATATAAGTAATTCCAGTAATCCTTGATTCTGTAATTCAGGTGAAATAGCAGTCCGATACTACTGATTTTGGGGTGTTCACATTGTTTTTCACATAAGTAATTCCATCAATCCTTGATTCTGGGGTGGAATTGGGCCCTGATACTACTGATTTTGGGGTGTTCACATTGTTTTTTTTTGGGTTGTTATTGTGACAGATCAGAAGAAGGGAAACAAAAACAGTGACATCAACACAAACTTACTGCTGACACCCTCTCCACTCATGGGCCCACTACCTCTGATTTTTAACAATCTATGTAGAATCAGCAGACAATGTAAAAGGAGATCACTCTTTCAATTTATAGTATAATCTTGGGCCACTGCATGGTTAATTCCTTTATACCCGACACTAAGATTGATCTATAAGGCTGAGTTCACACTTAAAATATAATTGTCATATATTTTTTTGTTTGCTAGTTTATTAGAGCTAGGCATGTATACCCGAGTTAGTCAATGGTTGTCAACAGATCTGTAATAATCTTATAATAACAGCCTTCATTAATGTCACCTGTCTATTTCCACTGGTCCCTTAAAAGACCGTTGCTAGGGCTTGTCTGTCTTCCTTTTAGTATAAACAGAAGACAGAGAGGGGAGGTCTTCCACACTGAATGCCTGCATTAGTCTTCAGAGTGAGGAGGCGTGTCTCACATTAATCCAATCTGATTGGCTGGCAGGAAGCTGCTGGATACAACAAGTGTGTATGGGGAGTGAGGGAAGGCAGTTTTGGCCTCAGAGAACTGGCAGAAGAGCCATCTTGAGAAGATCCTAATATTGTAAAGGTTAAAACAGCCATAACTAAGGCCCATTGCAGATCAGAGTGTCCGGATTAGGTCCGGATGCGTTGCGAATGCTTTCAGTGAAAAATGCGCGAGTTCGCAGGAAAAGTCATTCAGTTTTTCCTACGATCGCGTTCAGTTTTAATCGCAAGGGTGCAATGCATTTTGATGCGTTTTGTACTCGTGTGATAAAAAACAATGTATACAAACAACATCTCATAGCAACCATCTGTGAAAAACACATTTTTACGCAGCTCCATTCACTTCTATGGGGCCAGCATTACGTGAAAATCACAGAATATAGAACATGCTGCGATTTTCACGTAACGCATAAGTGATGCGTGAAAACCAATGCAATGTACACAGCCCCATTGAAATGAATGGGTCCGGATTACGTTCGGGCGCAATGCGTGTTGCGCACAGAATACTCGCTCGTGTGAAAGGGGCCTAAGAGAAAAACTCAAGGAAAACAGTGGTGTGTGAAGAAACTAAAGACTGCTTTATGCATAATGCTGCAGCAGTAGCAACATATGCTGAAACAGATTTTTTTGATGAAAACATGACAGTTACACTTTAAGTTATTCGGTCAGTTTTGGACCAGTAAATGAGCAAATAAGTAAAGTGTGAGCTTTATTCTAAGAGACGCCTGTCAGCTGCCTGTCATACTGACGCACAATAACTTTCACTACCACAGCAGACTACCTATGCATGTTTTTGCAATGCACAGTGATGTACACCGAGAAATGAGGGAGAGCGTGGCAGGGAGATCCCTATGATGACCAAGAAAAATCATCATACTGTATTCGGCTTCTGACTAGAAAGGAGTGTGGAGTCTGCAGTGTCTATCCAAAAAGAATACAGAGCCACAAGCAACTATTGTAGTGAGATTAAAGTCAATATGGGGAAAGTAGAGGAAATAATAAAAATTAGAGATCGCCTTGCGGTTCGCCCGGCGGTTGTTTCGCGGCGAACTTTGCTTGTTTGTGATTCATCGAACTGTTTCTGCGAAATACTGATTAAGGGGTGCCATATACCTTCTTCCCCAAAATACTGATTGAGGGGTGCTATTGCTATATACCTTCTTCCACAAAATACTGATTGAGGGTTACAATACACCTGCTTCCACAAAATATTGATTGAGGGGTGCCATATACCTGTTTCTGCCAAATGCTGATTGAGGGGTGCCATATACTTTCTTCCACTAAATACTGATTGAGGGGTGCTATTGCTATATAACTTCTTCCACCAAATACTGATCGAGAGGTGCTATATACCTGTTTCCGCCAAATACTGATTGAGGGGTTCAATACACCTGCATCCACCTAATACTGATTGAGGGGTGCTATTGCTATATAACTTCTTCCACCAAATACTGATCGAGAGGTGCTATATACCTGTTTCCGCCAAATACTGATTGAGGAGTGCTATATACCTTTTTCCGCCAAATACCGATTAAGTATTTCCGCCAAATACTGATTGAGGGGTGCTATATACCTGTTTCTGCGAAATACTGATTGAGGGGTGCCATATAACTTCTTCCACTAAATACTGATTGAGGGGTGCTATTGCCATATACCTTCTTCCACCAAATACTGATTGAGGATTGCAATAACCTGCTTCCACAAAATACTGAATGAGGGTTGCCATATACCTGTTCCTGCCATCACTGTTTGAGGGGTGCCATATATCTGTTTCCGCCAAATACTGATTAAGGGGTGCTATATACCTTCTTCCACCAAATACTGATTGAGGGGTGCTATAAACCTGTTTCCGCCAAATACTGATTGAGGGGTGCCATATATCTTCTTCCACTAAATACTGATTGAGGGGTGCTATTGCTATATAACTTCTTCCACCAAATACTGATTGAGGGCCGCAATACACCTTTCTCCGCAAAATACTGATTGAGGGATGCCATATACCTGTTTCCGCCAAATACTGATTGAGGGGTGCAATATACCTGTTTCGGCCAAATACTGATTGAGGGGTGCTATATACCTGTTACCGCCAAATACTGATTGAGGGGTGCCATATACCTTCTTCCACTAAATACTGATTGAGGTGTGCTATTGCTATATACCTTCTTCCACCAAATACTGATTGAGCGGTGCAATACACCTTTCTCCGCTAAAAACTGATTGAGGTGTGCCATATACCTGTTTTCTCCAAATACTGATTAAGGGGTGCTATATACTTGTTTCCACCAAATACTGATTGAGGGGTGTCATACACCTTTTTCCGCCAAATACTGATTGAGGGGTGCCATATACCTGTTTCCTCAAAATACTGATTGAGGGGTGCCATATACGTGTTTCCGCCAAATTCTGATTGAGGGGTGCTATATACCTGTTTCCGCCAAATACTGATTGAGGGGTTCAATACACCTGCATCCACCTAATACTAGTTGAGGGGTGCAATATACCTGTTTCCGCCAAATACTGATTGAGGGGTGCTATATACCTTTTTCCGCCAAATACCGATTGAGTATTTCCGCCAAATACTGATTGAGGGGTGCTATATACCTGTTTCTGTGAAATACTGATTGAGGGGTGCCATATAACTTCTCTCACTAAATACTGATTGAGGGGTGCTATTGCCATATACCTTCTTCCACCAAATACTGATTAAGGGTTGCAATAACCTGCTTCCACAAAATACTGATTAAGGGGTGCCATATACCTGTTTCTGCCAAACACTGTTTGAGGGGAGTCATATATCTGTTTCCGCCAAATACTGATTGAGGGGTGCCATATACCTTCTTCCACTAAATACTGATTGAGGGGTGCTATTGCTATATAACTTCTTCCACCAAATACTGATTGAGGGCTGCAATTCACCTTTCTCCGCAAAATACTGATTGAGGGGTGCAATATACCTGTTTCGGACAAATACTGATTGAGGGTGCTATATACCTGTTACCGCCAAATACTGATTGAGGGGTGCCATATACCTTCTGCCACTAAATACTTATTGAGGTGTGCTATTGCTATATACCTTCTTCCACCAAATACTGATTGAGGGGTGCAATACACATTTCTCCGCCAAATTCTGATTGAGGTGTGCCATATACCTGTTTTCTCCAAATACTGATTAAGGGGTGCTATATACCTGTTTCCGCCAAATTCTGATTGAGGGGTGCTATATACTTGTTTCAGCCAAATACTGATTAAGGGTTGCCATATACCTGTTTCTGCCGAATACTTTTTGATGGGTGCTATATACCTTCTTCCACCAAATATTGATTGAGGGCTGTGATACACCTGATTCTACCAAATACTGATTCAGGGGTGCAATATACCTGTTTTCGCCAAATACTGATTGAGGGGTGCCATATACCTGTTTCCGCCAAATACTGATTGAGGGTTGCCATACACTTGCTTCTACAAAATACAGATTTATGGGTGCTATATACCTGTTTCCGCCAAATACTGATTGAGGGGTGCCATATACTTGTTTCTGCCAAATACTGATTGAGGGGTGCTATATACTTGTTTCCGCCAAATACTGATTGAAGGGTGCCATACACCTATTTCCGCCAAATACTGATTGAGGGGTGCTATAGACCTGTTTCCGCCAACTACTAATTGAGGTGTGCCATATTGCTTTTTTTTTGCCGAATACTGATTGAGGGGTGCTATATACCAGTTTCTGCCAAATTTTTATTGAGGGATGCTATATACATTTTTCTGCCAAATACTGATTGAGGGTTGCCATACAACTGTTTCCGCCGAATACTGATTGAGGGGTGCTATATACCTGTTTCCGCCAAATACTGATTGAGGGGTGCCATATACCTTCTTCCACCAAATACTGATTGAGGGCTGTGATACGCCTGCTTCTACAAAATACTGATTCACAGGTGCATATACCTGCTTCAACCAAATACTGATTGAGGGGTGCCATATACCTTCTTCCACTAAATACTGATTGAGGGGTGCTATTGCTATATACCTTCTTCCACCAAATATTGATTGAGGGGTGCAATACACCAGCATCCACCTAACACTGATTGAGGGGTGCTATATACCTGTTTCCACCAAATGCTGATTGAGGGGTGCCATATATCTGTTTCCGCCAAATACTGATTGAGCGGTGCTATATACCTGTTTCTGTGAAATACTGATTGAGGGGTGCCCTATACCTACTTCCACTAAATACTGATTGAGGGGTGTTATTGCTATATACCTTCTTCCACCAAATGCTAATTGAGGATTGCAATACACCTGTTTCCACCAAATACTGATTGAGGGGTGCTATATACCTGTTTCTGCCAAATACTGATTGAGGGGTGCCATATACCTTCTTCCACTAAATACTGATTGAGGGGTGTTATTGCTATATACCTTTTTCCACCAAATACTGATTAAGGGGTGCAATACACTTTTCTCCGCCAAATACTTATTGAGGGGTGACATATACCTGTTTCCGCCAAATACTGATTGAGGGGTGCTATATACCTGTTTCGGCCAAATACTGATTAAGGGGTGCCATATACCTGTTTCCGCCAAATACTGATTGAGGGGTACTATATACCTGTTTCCGCCAAATTCTGATTGAGGGGTGCTATATATCTGTTTCTGCCAAATACTGATTAAGGGTTGCCATATGCCTGTTTCTGCCGAATACTGATTGATGGTTGTTATATACCTTCTTCCACCAAATACTAATTGAGGTCTGTGATACACCTGATTCTACAAAATACTGATTGAGGGGTGCAATATAACTGTTTTTGCCAAATACTGATTGAGGGGTGCTATGTACCTGTTTCTGCCAAATACTGATTGAGGGATGCCATATACTTTTTTATGCCAAATACTGATTGAGGGTTGCCATATACTTGTATCTACAAAATACTGATTCAGGGGTGCTATATATCTGTTTCCGACAAATACTGATTGAGGGGTGCTATATACCTGTTTCCGCCAAATTCTGATTGAGGCGTGCTATATATCTGTTTCTGCCAAATACTGATTAAGGGTTGCCATATGCCTGTTTCTGCCGAATACTGATTGATGGGTGCTATATACCTTCTTCCACCAAATATTTATTGAGGGGTGTGATACACCTGATTCTACAAAATACTGATTCAGGGGTGCAATATAACTGTTTTCGCCAAATACTGATTGAGGGGTGCTATGTACCTGTTTCTGCCAAATACTGATTGAGGGATTCCATATACTTGTTTATGCCAAATACTGATTGAGGGTTGCCATATACTTGTATCTACAAAATACTGATTCAGGGGTGCTGTATATCGGTTTCCGACAAATACTGATTGAGGGGTGCCATATATCTGTTTCCGCCAAATACTGATTGATTGGTGCTATATACCTGTTTCAGCCAAATACTGATTGAGGGGTGCTATATACCTGTTACCACGAAATACTGATTGAAGGGTGCCATATACCTTCTTCCACTAAATACTGATTGAGGTGTGCTATTGCTATATACCTTCTTTCACCAAATACTGATTGAGGGGTGTAATACACTTTTCTTCGCCAAATACTGATTAAGGTGTGCCATATATGTGATTCCGCCAAATACTGATTGAAGGGTGCTATATACCTGTTTCCATCAAATACTGATTGAAGGGTGCCATATACCTTCTTCCACTAAATACTGATTGAGGTGTGCTATTGCTATATACCTTCTTCCACAAAATACTAATTGAGGGGTGCAATACACCTTTCTTCGCCAAATACTGATTGAGGTGTACCAAATACTGATTGAAGGGTGGTATATACCTGTTTCTGCCAAATACTAATTGAGGGGTGCCATATTCCTTTTTTTCGCCGAATACTGTTTGAGGGGTGCTATATACCTGCTTCTGCCAAATTCTGATTGAGGGGCGCTATATACCTTTTTCTGACAAATACTGATTGAGGGTTTCCATATACCTTCTTCCACAAAATACTGATTGAGGGCTGCTATAAACCTGTTTCCGCCGAATACTGATTGCGGGGTGCTATAAACCTGTTTCCGCCAAATACTGATTGAGGGGTGCCATATACCTTCTTCCACCAAATACTGATTGAGAGCTGCGATACGCCTGCTTCTACAAAATACTGATTCACGAGTGCCATATACCTGCTTCCTCCAAAAACTGATTGATGGGTGCTATGTACCTGTTTCTGCCAAATTCTGATTGAGGGGTGTTATATACCTGTTTACATCAAATACTGATTGAGGGGTGCAATGTACCTGTTTCCACCAAATTATGATTGAGGTGTGCTATATACCTGTTTAAGCAAAATACTGATTGAGGGTTGCCATACACCTGCTTCTACAAAATACTGATTCAGGGGTGTTATATACCTGTTTCTGCCAAATACTGATTGAGGGGTGCCATATACCTTATTATACTAAATACTGATTGAGGGGTGCTATTGCTATATACCTTCTTCCACCAAATACTGATTGAGGGGTGAAATACACCTGCATCCACCTAATACTGATTGAGGGGTGTTATATACCTCTTTCCGCCAAATACTGATTGAGGGGTGCCATATATTGGTTTCCGCCAAATACTGATTGAGGGGTGCTATATACCTTTTTCCACAAAATACTATTTGAGGGGTGCTATTGCTATATACCTTCTTCCACCAAATACTGATTGAGGAATGCAATACACCTGCTTCCACAAAATACTGATTGAGGGGTGCCATATGCCTGTTTCTGCCAAATACTGATTGAGGGGTGCCATATATATGTTTCCGCCACATACTGATTGAAGGGTGCTATATACCTTCTTCCATCAAATACTGATTGCGGGGTGCTATATACCTGTGTCTGCCAAATACTGTTTGAGGGGTGCCATATACCTTCTTCCACTAAATACTTATTGAGGGGTGCTATTACTATATAACTTCTTCCACCAAATACTGATTGAGGGCTGCAATACACCTGATTCCACAAAATACTGATTGAGGGGTGCCATATGCCTGATTCCTCCAAATACTGATTGAGGGGTGCTATATATCTGTTTCCGCCAAATTCTGATTGAGGGGTGCTATATACTTGTTTCTGCCAAATGCTGATAGAGGGGTGCCATACACCTGTTTCCGCCGAATACTGATTGATGGGTGCTATATACCTGTTTCCTGCCAAATACTGATTGAGGGGTGCCATATACCTTCTTCCACCAAATATTGATTGAGGGGTGCTATGTACCTGTTTCCACGAAATATTGATTGAGGGATGCCATATACCTTCTTCCACTAATTACTGATTGAGGGGTGCTATTGCTATATACCTTCTTCCACCAAATACTGATTGAGGGTTGCAATACACCTGCTTCGACAAAATACTGATTGAGCGGTGGTGCCATATACCTGTTTCTGCCAAATACTGATTGAGGGGTGCCACATATTTGTTTCCGCCAAATACTGATTGAGGTGTGCTATATACCTCCTTTCACCAAATACTGATTAAGGGGTACAATAGAATGGATGTTCAATGTGCATGTGAGAGATATTTCTCTGCTGTCCATACATACATGCTACAGACATAGTAATGTTACAATAAAAATTAGTACACTTATCACAAATTTTTAATGAGGCCTTATAAATTGTGAAGTTGTGCGTACTGCGAAAAAAAACGCATTATTAGGGATTTTCACAATGGCACATTTTTTTAAGCACTCTATCTGCATATAAAGTGATTGTTTTGACAGGCATGTGAAATGTAATCAAATACTCTGCTTTAATGTCAAATTACTTATAGTGATCAGGAGTAGTGATGTCGCGAACATAAAATTTTCCGTTCGCGAATGCTGAACGCAAATTTCTGCAAATGTTCGCGAACGGGCGAACCCGGTGAACCGCCATAGACTTCAATAGGCAGGCGATTTTTAAAACCCACAGGGACTCTTTCTAGCCACAGTAGTGATGGAAAAGTTGTTTCAAGGGGACTAACACCTGAACTGTGGCATGCCGGAGGGGGATCCATGGCAAAACTCCCATGGAAAATTATGTAGTTGACGCAGAGTTGGATTTTAATCAATAAAGGGCATAAATCACCTAACAATCCAATTTTTTTTTGAACAACGTGGTTTAAAATATCCAGTGTGTGCAGGGCCGCTGATAGGCCAGTACAGCTGGCCCAGTTGTACCGGGCCCGGCTGGCAGGGGGGCCCGGGCTGCCGACTCCCGAGCCATTTTAATTTTATTGCTGTCAGTGGGCTGGCTCCAGTAACAGCAGGCAGTGTGGGGGCGGCGCTCACTCACTGACGTCACACGCCTGCTCCTCCCACTAGGCGGCGCAGGCGCGTGACGTCAGTGAGTGAGCGCTGCCGCCCGCACTTGTTACTGGAGGCTGGAGGGTGGAGGGAGGAGGCAGGAGCTGAATGTAAGGTAGTATTTTAGTAAAGAGATGAGCGCTGTGCCTGTGCTAAAATTAAAGTTACTGTCTGCAGCCTGCACGGCTGCACCGATTTATTAATGTATACTACTGTGAGTGGCGGGGGGGGGATCTATATGGATGACGTCATGACGGCACTGTTATAGGGAGGGCGGGGGATCCGTGGATGGCACTGTTATGGGGGGGGGGTCTTCTGTCATGTGGATGACACTTATGGGGGGGGCCGGGGGGTCTGTGGATGACACTTATGGGGGGGATCTGTGGATGGCACCATTATGGAGGGGGATCTGTGGATGACACTGTTATGGGGGGGATCTGTGGATGACACTGTTATGGGGGGATCTGTGGATGACTGTTATGGGGGGGATCTGTGGATGGCACTGTTATGGAGGGTATCTGTGAATGGCACTGTTATGGAGGGGTATCTGTGGATGACACATAGCATAAGATGCTATATACGGTATGTGTCATCCACAGATCCCCCTCTATAACAGTGCCACCCACAGATCCCCCCATAATAGTGCCATCCACAGATCCCCCCATAACAGTGCCATCCACAGATCCCCTCCATAACAGTGCCATCCACAGATCCTCTCCATAACAGTGCCATCCACAGATCCCCTCCATAACAGTGCCATCCACAGATCCCCTCCATAACAGTGCCATCCACAGATCCCCTCCATAACAGTGCCATCCACAGATCCCCTCCATAACAGTGCCATCCACAGATCCCCTCCATAACAGTGCCATCCACAGATCCCCTCCATAAAAGTGCCATTCACAGATCCCCTCCATAACAGTGCCATTCACAGATCCCCTCCATAACAGCGCCATTCACAGACGACCCCCCAGCGCCATAAATATCACTTGTAGACAAATCTGCATGTTGTTTCAAGGCGGCATCTGGGGAGGGGCCAAGGGCGGGGCCAGGGGTGTGGCTGAAGGAGGGATCAGGGGGTGGAGCTGAAGGGGGCCCCGTCATGTATGCTGTACGGGGCCCCATGATTTCTATCAGCGGCCCTGAGTGTGTGTATACGTTCAGGTATGATGTTGTATCGATCAGGTAGTGTAAGGGTTACGCCCGCTTCACAGACATTGACAGACCAAACTCCCCTTTTAATGCACCGCAAACAACCGCAAACAGTCCATTTGCCCAACCGCAAACTCCCCATTTGTTCAAGGTTGGATACTAAGCTAGCCATGTCCCGTTGATGTCATTAAAGGTTTCTTCCTCCACCCAGCCACGTACAACACCAAGGGTCCCGGAAAGGTGAATTGAATTGATTTTTCGAACGGGGAGATGGTTAAAAAAAACACTGGCTCCCTCCCCTTTGTTTGAATCCACGGTCACTGCGTCTGTGCAGTGCAATTTACTGCCCCACCCGATATGAGTGGTATTTTCTGTAGTACTATTCTCATCAGTTTTGATCCCTGTTACGTCCCATATCAGGGTGGGATTGCCTTTTGTGAAAAAAAATTTAGGCCGGGTACCTTCGACTGCCTTCACAGTGACAGACCAAACTCTGATACACCAAAATGAATTGATTTTAGGAACCGGGAGATGGAAAAAGCAGCTTGGTCGGTCCTCTTACTCAGTCCCAAGTTGGGGCACTGTGCGTGCACGGAACAATGTGCTGTGACACCCTATATGAGTGGTGTCTTAACTAGTACTATTCCTATCAGTTTAATCCCTGTTATGTCCCCTATCCGGGGACGTGTGTCGAATTGATTAACCATTGTCGAATTAACGAACCATTACGACATCCTGGAATAATTTCGTTCTGAGCTTTGTACTTGCTTTGTATTGGAATTGATGGGGATTTTTTTAATTGTCTGCATTATTACTAATAAACTATTAAGAGACTTTATTTTTATTTTATGTATTAAAAACACACCCATACAACTTAAAAAAAATAAAAATAAAAATTATGTTTTTTTCTATGAAAAATTATCCAGCCGATCGCTTTTGGTCTGATCATAATGAAGCAACGGCCTTATCATCTGGGGTGTGGCAACATTGCCAACACACTCATAGAGGTGATGATCGCTTCATTGTGATATGCAAGCCCCTTCACCACAACAAGGTAACGATCACGATGGGGAATTGACACTTGTCAAGGCATGTCATCAGGCCCTTTGTTAGTCAAACGTATCCCCCACTGTCAGTCCCTTCGGGATCCATGCCTCATTCATCTTAATGAAGGTGAGGTAATCAACACTTTTTTGACCGTGGCGACTTCTTTTGTCAGTGACAATGCCTCCTGCTGCACTGAAGGTCCTTTCTGACAGGACACTTGAAGCGGGGCAGGCCAGAAGTTCTATCGCAAACTGGGATAGCTCAGGCCACAGGTCAAGCCTGCACACCCAGTAGTCAAGGGGTTCATCGCTCCTCAGAGTGTCGATATCTGCAGTTAAGGCGAGGTAGTCTGCTACCTGTCGGTCGAGTCGTTCTCTAAGGCTGGATCCCGAAGGGCTGTGGCGATGTGTAGGACTGAAAAAGCTCTGCATGTCCTCCATCAACAACACATCTGTAAAGCGTCTTGTCCTTGCCGGTGTGGTCGTGGTAGGAGGATTACTTTCACCTCTTCCCCTGTTAGATTCCCGTTGTGCTGTGACATCCCCCTTATAAGCTGTGTAAAGCATATTTTTTAGTTTTGTTTTGAACTGCTGCATCCTTTCTGACTTTCGGTAAGTTGGTAACATTTCCACCACTTTCTGCTTATACCGGGGGTCTAGTAGCGTGGGCACCCAGTACTGGTCGTTCTCCTTCATCCTTTTTATACGAGGGTCCCTAAACAGACATGACAGCATGAAAGACCCCATTTGCACAAGGTTGGATGCTGAGCTACTCATTTCCCATTCCTCGTCCTCACTGATGTCATTGACGGTCTGTTCTTCACCCCAGCCACGTACAACACCACGGGTCCCAGATAGGTGACAACAACGAGCACCCTGGGATGCCTGCTGTGGTTGGTCTTCCTCCTCCTCAAAGCCACATTCCTCCTCTGACTCCTCTTAATTACACTCCTCTTCCAGCATTGCCGCAGGTCGAGCAAGCTATGATGACAAGGCTGTTTCTGGTGGTGATGGTGACCACAACTCTTCATCTTCACGCTCATCTACAGCCTGATCCAGCACTCTTCGCAGGGCACGCTCCAGGAAGAAAACAAATGGGATGAGGTCGCTGATGGTGCCTTCGGTGCGACTGACTAGGTTTTTCACCTCCTCAAAAGGACGCATGAGCCTACAGGCATTGCGCATGAGCGTCCAGTAACATGGCAAAAAAATTCCCAGCTCCGCAGAGGCTGTCCTAGCACCCCGGTCATACAAATACTCGTTGACGGCTTTTTCTTGTTGGAGCAGGCGGTCGAACATTAGGAGTGTTGAATTCCAACGTGTCGGGCTGTCGCAAATCAAGCGCCTCACTGGCATGTTGTTTCGGCGCTGAATGTCTGAAAAGTGCGCCATGGCCGTGTAGGAACGCCTGAAATGGCCACACACCTTCCTGGCCTGCTTAAGGACATCCTGTAAGCCTGGGTACTTAGACAAAAAGCGTTGTACGATGAGATTCAACACGTGTGCCATGCACGGCACATGTGACAACTTGCCCAAATTCAATGCCGCCAACAAATTGCTTCCATTGTCGCACACCACTTTTCCGATCTCCAGTTGGTGCGGGGTCAGCCACTGATCCACCTGTACGTTCAGGGTGGACAGGAGTGCTGGTCCGGTGTGGCTCTCTGCTTTCAGGCAAGTCAACCCCAAGACAGCGGGACACTGTCGTATCCGGGATGTGGAATAGCCCCTGGGGAGCTGGGGGGATTCAGTTGATGTGCAGCCAGACGCCGCAGCAGAAGAGGACTCAGCCGAGGAGGTTATGGAAGAGGATGGAGTAGGAGGAGTAGAGGAGGTGGCAGTAGGCCTGCCTGGAAGACGTGGCGGTGTCACCAACTCCACTGCAGAGCCACGCATTCCATGCTTGTCAGCCGTCAGCAGGTTGACCCAATGCGCAGTGTAGGTGATATACCTGTCCTGACCGTGCTTTGAAGACCAGGTATCAGTGGTCAGATGGACCCTTGCCCCAACACTGTATGCCAGAGATGCCATGACTTTCTTTTCAATCACTGAGTAGAGGTTTGGGATTGCCTTTGTTGAAAAAAATATTTGTCCGAGTACCTTCCACTGTGGTGTCCCAATAGCGACAAATTTTTTGAAGGCCTCAGACTCCACCAGCTGGTATGGTAAAAGCTGGCGGGCTAAGAGTTCTGTCAAGCCAGCTGTCAGACGCCGGGCAAGGGGGTGACTCTG
This sequence comes from Bufo bufo, assembly GCF_905171765.1. Classification (NCBI taxonomy): domain Eukaryota; kingdom Metazoa; phylum Chordata; class Amphibia; order Anura; family Bufonidae; genus Bufo; species Bufo bufo. Next base: position 301,375,953 of record NC_053393.1, read on the forward strand.
GGACATTCGCTTCCTACGCTCAAACATTTCCTTTACAGACACCTGACTGTGGGCAGATGAGATGGAACTGGTGAAGGTGAGAGGCGGAGTGGCGGGTGGTTGAGAGGGGGCAAGGAGGACAGCAGTGGTTGACGTGGCTGAAGATGCTGGACCAGGAGGAGGATGGTGGCTTTGAGGTTGTGTGCTGCTTCTACTCGTCATCATGTGTTGATCCCATAGGCGTTTGTGATGTGCGATCATATGCCTTCGTAAAGCAGTTGTACCTGGATTTCCCACGACTCAGTTTCTTTTGGCAAAGGTTGCAAATGGCATTGCTGTTGTCAGTGGCAGACACACAAAAAAAATGCCACACTGCTGAGCTTTGCAATGACGGCATTCTGGTGGTGGCAGCAGCATGTGTTGATTGGCGTGCTGTCTGGCTGACCCCGGGTGCCGATACATGCTTTCTGACTGTGCCACTAGCTCCTTGTGACGACCTCCCCCTGCTTCCAACTCGTCTCCTCCTTCTCTCTGTCTCCCCTTCTGAACTTTCACCCTCTTCTTCTTCTCTTCGTGCAGGCACCCACGTGGCATCCACGGACACATCGTCATCTTCAACCACTTCACTTGTATCTGACACCTCAGCAAAGGAAGCAGCAGCGGGTACAACATCATCATCATCATCACACTGTTCGTCCATGTGTGTAATGCTGCCTGACTGAGACATATCCCTGTTATCTCCATCCTCTGGCAATAATGGTTGCGCATCACTAATTTCATCCAAATGATGTGTAAATAACTCCTCTGAGGAATCAAGTGAAGCGGCTGTGGTGGCTGTGGTGGTAGTGGTGGTGGTGGCGGCAGGCGGGAGAGTGGTAACTTGAGAGCAGGTGACCAAAGCTGAGCTGGAGGAGGATGGTGCGTCAAGGTTCTTAGCGGAAGCTGTTGAAGATTGGGTGTCCTGTGTAAGCCAGTCAACAATTTTCTCAGAATTTTTTGGGTTCAGGGTACGTGGCCTCTGAACACTGGGCATTATTCCAGGGCCAGTGGAAATCACAGCACCACGAACACGATGGCCCCTGCGGCATGGCCTGCCTCTGCCTGTCATTTTTTATTAGATAAGTGTTACTATGCGTGCAAGGTACTATGCCACCCTATATAAGTGGTGGGCAGTGGGCACAGTACAGTCTGTGTGGGCCTGACACACACTGGCTTGCAACTGTGATTATATCACAGAAAAATATTAAATATAATTTTTTTTTTTATCTGCGAGGTATTTGTGAGTAAATGACACCCTGTAACGGTATAAGTGGAGGTCTAGCCACTAGCCAGTGGCCACAATACAGTCTGTGTGGGCCTGACACACACGGGCTTGCAAATGGGATTAGATCACAGAAAAAAAAATTATAGAATTTTTTTTTTATCTGCGAGGTATTTGTGAGTAAATGACACCCTGTAACGGTATAAGTGGAGGTCTAGCCACTAGCCAGCGGACACAATACAGTCTGTGTGGGCCTGACACACACGGGCTTGCAAATGGAATTAGATCACAGAAAAAAATTAAATAGAATTTTCTTTTATCTGCGAGGTATTTGTGAGTAAATGACACCCTGTAACGGTATAAGTGGAGGTCTAGCCACTAGCCAGCGGCCACAATACAGTCTGTGTGGGCCTGACACACACGGGCTTGCAAATGGGATTAGATCACAGAAAAAAATTAAATATAATTTTTTTTTACCTGCGAGGTATTTGTGAGTAAATGACACCCTGTAACAGTATAAGTGGAGGTCTAGCCACTAGCCAGCGGCCACAATACAGTCTGTGTGGGCCTGACACACACGGGCTTGCAAATGGGATTAGATCACAGAAAAAAATTAAATGGAATTTTTTTTTATCTGCAAGGTATTTGTGAGTAAGTGACACCCTGTAACGGTATGAGTGCAGGTCTAGCCACTAGCCAGTGGCCACAATACAGTCTGTGTGGGCCAGAAACACACGGGCTTGCAAATGGGATTAGATCACAGAATTTTTTTTAATATCATTTAGTTTTTATCTGCGAGGTATTTGTGAGTAAATGACACCCTGTAACGGTATAAGTGGAGGTCTAGCCACTAGCCAGCGGACACAATACAGTCTGTGTGGGCCTGACACACACGGGCTTGCAAATGGGATTATATCACGGAAATTTTTTTAATAGAATTTTTTTTTTATCTGCGAGGTATTTGTGAGTAAATGACACCCTGTAACGGTATAAGTGGAGGTCTAGCCACTAGCCAGTGGCCACAATACAATCTGTGTGGGCCTGACACACACGGGCTTGCAAATGGGATTAGATCACAGAAAAAAATGTAATAGAATTTTTTTTTTATCTGCGAGGTATTTGTGAGTAAATGTCACCCTGTAACGGTATAAGTGCAGGTCTAGCCACTAGCCAGTGGCCACAATACAGTCTGTGTGGGCCTGACACACACGGGCTTGCAAATGGGATTAGATCACAGAAACAAATGAAATAGAATTTTTTTATCTGCAAGGTATTTGTGAGTGAGTGACACCCTGTAACGGTATAAGTGGAGGTCTAGCCACTAGCCAGTGGCCACAATACAGTCTGTGTGGGCCTGACACACACGGGCTTGCAAATGGGATTAGATCACAGAAAAAAATGTAATAGAATTTTTTTTTTATCTGCGAGGTATTTGTGAGTAAATGTCACCCTGTAACGGTATAAGTGGAGGTCTAGCCACTAGCCAGCAGACACAATACAGTCTGTGTGGGCCTGACACACACGGGCTTGCAAATGGGATTAGATCACAGAAAAAAATGTAATAGAATTTTTTTTTTATCTGCGAGGTATTTGTGAGTAAATGACACCCTGTAACGGTATAAGTGGAGGTCTAGCCACTAGCCAGCAGACACAATACAGTCTGTGTGGGCCTGACACACACGGGCTTGCAAATGGGATTAGATCACAGAAAAAAATGTAATAGAATTTTTTTTTTATCTGCGAGGTATTTGTGAGTAAATGTCACCCTGTAACGGTATAAGTGCAGGTCTAGCCACTAGCCAGCGGACACAATACAGTCTGTGTGGGCCTGACACACACGGGCTTGCAAATGGGATTAGATCACAGAAACAAATGAAATAGAATTTTTTTATCTGCAAGGTATTTGTGAGTGAGTGACACCCTGTAACGGTATAAGTGGAGGTCTAGCCACTAGCCAGTGGCCACAATACAGTCTGTGTGGGCCTGACACACACGGGCTTGCAATTGGGATTAGATCATAGAAAAATATTAAATATCATTTTTTTTATCTGCGAGGTATTTTCTGTCACACCCTGTATGAATGGTATGCACACAGTGCTGTCTGTGACTGAGCCTGCAGCCCCTCACACACGGGCAGGCAACTGCAATATATGTATATATAAAAAAAGCAGACTGATGTACCAGCCCTGAAAAGGGCTTTTTGGGGTGCTGTCAGGACGCTGTCCTTACAGCAGATGAGTCTGTGGACACAGAACAATGCCCTAGCTAACGCCTTCCCTATTGAATCAGCAGCAACAGCACTTTCCCTCCTCTCACTGAGAATGCAGATTCCGAATGAATCTAAAATGGATGCTGTCCGGGAGGTGGGAGGGTCTGGGAGGGAGGGTCTGCTGCTGATTGGCTGGAATGTGTCTGCTGACTGTGAGGTACAGGGTCAAAGTTTACTCAATGATGATGTATAGGGGGCGGACCGAACATCGCATATGTTCGCCCGCCGCGGCGAACGCGAACAAGCTATGTTCGCCGGGAACTATTTGCTGGCGAACTATTTGGGCCATCTCTAATCAGGAGTTCTTCCTCAACATCGCAAAAATTGCTGCCAACCATCTTTTCTGATCGCATCCAACTTCGGGTCGGTGGAAACCAGTTGCTGTAGTAGGCCACGCCTATTTTGCGCATACGCGGAAATTACATTGCCGATATTTTGCAATGAAAAAAAATAATGAATGGAGATCGCAAATTTGCATAATACATCTGGTCCATGCTGTGGGACGACTTGTGCACTTCTAGTAAGTATTTAGTGGCTACAAATATGACCTGGAGGTTTTTCAGGTTCACTTGCCATTAAAGAGAATGGGGCCCGCCGTGAACTTGCTGTTCGCGAACATTTAATCGCATTCGAGCGATCGCATTCACGAATCGTCCCGACCGATGTTCGTCCATCACTAATAGAAATATAATTGTTTAGATTTTAGAGGATTTGATCTGGGAAAGTTGAAGGAAAGTTTTGAGAGAGTTGGTCACACTGTGCTTAAAGCTGCTTCCAGCACCAATTCAGCATAGCAGTTCTACATTACAAAATCAACCTCCTGCAAGAAATAAAAAATATTTTTTTTTTAACCCCATAGTGACCAGCCTGTTTTGGGCCTTACTGACCAAGCATTTTTCTTCCTTTTTAAATTGTCATGTTCCAAGAGCTATAACTTTTTTTTTTCCATCTATATAGTTTTATGAAGGTTTGTTTTTTGCGGTACAAGTTGTAGTTTTTAATTGCGCCATTTTGGGGTACAAATAACTTTCTGATTAACTTTTATTAACTCTTTCTGGGAGGGAGATGGGAAAAACAGCAATACTGCTACTGTGTTTTTAAGCTATTAATTTTACGGCATTCATTTTTCGGTATGAATAACATAATATCTTTATTCTCTGGGTCAGTATGATTACAGTGATACCAAATACATATAGTTTTTTTATGTTTTACTACTTTCTTGCAATAAAACCCCATTTTATTTAAAGAAAAACATTTTTTTGCATTGCCTCTTCCCAAGACCCATAACTTTTTTTCTATTGACTTGTATTTTTTATTTTTATTGTTTTGGAGTCAATGGTGCTTTTTGATAGTTTTTTTGGTGGCAACTAAGAATAAATTAGCAATTCTTTTTTTTATTTTTTCATTATTTTTTTTTTTTTACGGCGTTCACCATAGGGGATAATTTACATGATATTTATGTAGTCTGGGTCGTTACAGACGCGACAATAACAAATATGTGGGGGAGATTTTTTTTTGTTGCAATTTTTTTATTGAAAAGCATATTTTCATTGGAAAAAAAGCTTAATTTTTTTCATGTTTTTTATTGAATAAATGTTTTTTTTATTACATTTTTTACAACTTAATAGTCCCACAGTGAGGACTATAACAGACAGCTTTTTGATTGATTTTAAAATGCAGTGCATTATCCCTATAGTGCATTGCATTTTAATGTCAGTACTATTCTGACATTAACCAGCAGGCTCCGCCTCTAGAAATTATTCAAGGCTGGTCTGGGGCCTACACGAGACCTCAGCCAGTCTTCTCACACGTCACCTTACCATCGAATTTTTGGGGGGCCAATGGGAGACAGAAGGAGTCTGCTCCCTCTGTCAGCACTTAACATGTGGGGGGCGCCATTGCCCGCAGCATGTAAAGTGTGAAACAGCCCTGTTAGACAAGGGCCGCAGCCCCTATTCCCTACGGTACTGGGGACCCGTGCAGAGCTTAGACCGGGCCACCGTAAAAAATCTGTGGCCCAGCCTAAGGCCCCTTAGTGACCGCAGTAAAAAGGCGTATGGGTGGTCACTAAGGGGTTAATATAAACAGAGAGACAGCATTTTTTTTTTCAAGACCTTAGGTTTCTACATAGGCTTATTGACAGCACAGAAACCCAAAATAATTCTGCTACAAAGGCAGTTGCTTCCTTTTTTATAGTGCATTATATCCGTCCGTGTTAAACAGATTATAACAAGAATATTTTATACCACTGCAGCGTATTGACATTTTACTGCCAACACTACATTGTTATATTGGTGGTAGGTGGATGCATTATTTGTAACATTGTTTATAAAGCTGAAAATAGACATCTGTCTATCCAGTTCAGACTGTTATCCTGCAATTTGATCCATAGGAAGGCTAAAAAATCCATGCGGTAGAAGACAATTTTCCTCATTTTAGGGGGGAAAAATTCCTTTTCCACTCCAATCAGGCAATCAGAATAACTCCCTGGATCAACGACCCCTCTCTAGTAGCTATAGCCTGTAATATTATTACACTCCAGAAATATATCGAGGCCCCTCTTGAACTCTTTTAGTGAACTCACCATCACCACCTCCTCAGGAAGAAAGATCAATAGTCTCACTGCTTTTTGTCATCTTTTTTCTAAAGTGAATAACCCTAATTTTGATAATCTTTCAGGGTTCTGTAGTAGACCCATTCAGGGGCGGGCTGGGCCGAGGGGCAGGGAGGCAATTGCCCCCCAGGCCGCCCTAAATAAACGGCCGCTGGGCCACCCGTCTTTAAAAAAAAATATTTGTATTTTTTATTCTTCAGGGCCGCACCGCCGATCACCACAGGCGGCGCGGCCCTGGATGACAATTGCGGCCGTGCTGTGTGCTGTGGGGCAGGGGAGGGAGAGGCATGTCCCTCCCCTGTTCTTCTGATAGGCCGCAGGCACTAATGCCTGCAGCCTATCAGAGGCCGGCTGAGGCAGCGCGATGACGTCATTATCATCGCGACGCCTGAGCCGGGCAGCACACAGCAGGGACACAGGCCGGAAGAGGTTTGCATCGCTGCTGATGGAAGTAAGTATTAGTGTTTTTTTTTTTCTTCTTTGCAGGGGGCTGGCACTATGGGGGGGATCTGGCACTATGGGGGGGATCTGGCAATATGGGGGGGATCTGGCACTATGGGGGGGATCTGGCACTATGGGGGAGCTTGCACTACAGGGGGAGCTGGCACTATAGGGGGGGCTGGCACTATGGGGGGGATCTGGCACTATGGGGGGATCTGGCACTATGGGGGGGATCTGGCACTATAGGGGGGGCTGGCACTATGGGGGGGGAGCTGGCACTATGGGGGGGATCTGGCACTATGGTGGGGGGATCTGGCACTATGGGGTGATGCGATGCGATTTTAATTATTATTAAGTGCAAAAACTTCACATTTTATAAGGTCTCACTAGATATTATAGATATTATTATTCCTGTGACATTACACCCACTATGTTAGGTTACCCTGCAGAGTGGCCGAGCGAACGGCTTCATTGGTTGCTAATGCTAACTCGTTAAGACGCCGTGCACTTCTTGCCACCACCACTGTACAGTAATACACTTGTATAGATCATACAAGTGTATCACAGTACAGCGGTGGTGGCCTGGAAGCGCACGTCGTCATAGCAATCAATGACGCCGTGCGCTTGTCCACTCTGCATGATGGCAGGACGGGTCTGTACGGTCCGTAGTTTTGAAAAATTCAGATCCAGTCAGAAAATAAACAGGAACACAACAATGTCTGCACACTTAGCTGAAGATGTTGCAGCCGCAGAGAAGACGGATCCAAGGACAGGCTGGCAATATCCGGAGTGCTAGCTGCAGCAGAACACAGGTCCAGTGAACTGATAGCTACAAGTGAAGAAACTAAAGCAAGAGCTACAACTGCAGAGCTGTGAGAACGTCCCAAAGCTCTGGTAGTGACAGTACCCCCCCCTCTACGGGTGGACTCCGGACACCCAGGACCCACCTTCTCAGGATGAGCCCTATGAAATGCCCTGATGAGGCGAGTGGCTTTAATGTCCGACACCGGAACCCACATCCTCTCCTCAGGACCATAACCCTTCCAATGAACGAGGTACTGAAGAGAACCGCGGACAATGCGAGAGTCCACAATTCTGGAAACCTCAAACTCCAGATTGCCATCAACCAAAATCGGAGGAGGAGGCAAAGAGGAGGGTACCGTTGGCTGGACATATGATTTTAAGAGAGATCTGTGAAATACATTATGTATCTTCCAAACCCGTGGAAGATCAAGACGGAAGGCAACAGGATTGATGACTGACAAGATTTTATAAGGCCCAATAAACTTGGGACCCAATTTCCAGGAGGGAACCTTCAACTTAATGTTTCTAGTAGACAACCACACCAGATCACCCACATTCAGGTCCGGACCAGGCACACGTCTCTTATCAGCCACACGCTTATACCTCTCACTCATCTTTTTAAGATTACTCTGAATCTTTTGCCAAATGGTAGACAAAGACGAGGAAAATCTCTCCTCCTCAGGTAAACCAGAAAGAGCCCCTCCCGAGAATGTCCCAAACTGCGGATGGAATCCATATGCACCAAAGAATGGTGACTTATCAGAAGATTCCTGACGACGGTTGTTCAGAGCAAACTCAGCAAGAGGGAGAAATGAACACCAATCCTCCTGGTTCTCTGCCACAAAACAGCGCAAATATGTCTCCAGATTCTGATTGAGGCGCTCAGTCTGACCATTCGACTGCGGATGAAAAGCAGAAGAGAAGGACAGCCGAACCCCCAGGCGAGAACAGAAAGCCTTCCAGAACCTGGACACAAACTGCGTGCCTCTATCGGAAACAATATCAGAGGGAATGCCGTGCAATTTAACAATATGGTCGACAAAAGCTTGCGCCAATGTTTTAGCATTGGGTAAACCAGGGAAAGGTACGAAATGAGCCATCTTGCTAAAACGGTCCACCACCACCAGGATCACCGACTTCCTCGAGGAACGAGGAAGATCCGTGATAAAGTCCATGGACAGGTGTGTCCAAGGACGGGAAGGAATGGGTAACGGGAGAAGGGAACCTGAAGGCCGTGAACGAGGGACCTTAGCGCGAGCGCACGTCTCACAAGCAGCCACAAAACCCTCCACCGACTTACGAAGAGCCGGCCACCAAAATCTCCGAGCAATGAGATCCACCGTGGCTCTACTCCCGGGGTGACCAGCAAGAACCGTATCATGATGCTCCTTAAAGAGTTTGTGACGTAGCTCAGGAGGCACGAACAACTTCCCAGAAGTACAACGGGCAGGTGTCTCAGTCTGGGCAGCCTGGACCTCGGCCTCCAAATCGGAATATAGAGCAGAAACAACTACCCCCTCCGCCAAAATGGGACCCGGGTCCTCTGAGTTTCCTCCTCCCGGAAAACAGCGAGAGAGAGCATCAGCCTTCACATTTTTTATCCCAGGTCGGAATGTAACAACAACATTGAATCTGGAGAAGAACAGAGACCATCTGGCCTGTCTCGGATTCATACGCCTGGCCGACTCCAAGTATGCCAGATTCTTATGGTCGGTAAAAACGGTGATAGGGTGCCTGGCCCCCTCCAACCAATGGCGCCATTCCTCGAAAGCCAACTTGATGGCCAACAACTCCCTATCTCCCACATCATAGTTTCTCTCTGCCGGGGAGAGTTTTTTAGAGAAAAAGGCACAGGGTCGCCACTTGGCAGGGGAAGGGCCCTGGGACAAAACCGCACCCACACCCACCTCGGAATCATCCACCTCAACAATAAAAGGTAAGGAAACATCGGGATGCACCAAGACGGAAGCAGACGCAAAATTCTCTTTAATCTTAGAAAAGGCTGCAAGCGCCTCCTCCGACCAAGAGGAAAAATCCGCCCCCTTTTTTGTCATGTCAGTGAGGGGTTTGACAACAGAGGAATAATTCAAAATGAACTTTCTGTAATAGTTCGCAAAACCCAGAAAGCGCATCAATGCCTTCTGATTCTCAGGAAGCTCCCACTCAAGTACAGCACGGACCTTCTCGGGATCTATGCGAAAACCAGAAGCAGAGAGGAGAAAACCCAGAAATTGAATCTCCGATACCATAAAAAGACATTTCTCCAGCTTGGCGTACAATTTATTTTCCCGCAGAATCTGCAGAACTTGAAAAAGATGATCCTGATGGGTCTGAACATCAGGGGAAAAAATCAAAATATCATCAAGATACACCAATACAAATTTCCCCATTAAATGATAGAAAATACTATTAACAAAATGCTGAAAGACGGCCGGAGCATTCATCAGGCCGAAAGGCATAACGAGATTCTCGAAATGCCCGTCAGGGGTATTAAAGGCCGTTTTCCATTCATCCCCCTCTCTGACCCTGACCAGGTTGTACGCGCCTCTCAAATCCAATTTGGAAAACACCTTGGCCCCAACAATTTGATTGAAGAGGTCCGGGATCAGAGGAAGGGGATAGGGATCGCGAATCGTGATACGGTTCAGCTCCCTAAAATCTAGGCAAGGTCTCAGAGAGCCATCTTTCTTTTTAACAAAAAAAAAACCCGCGGCCACAGGTGACTTTGAGGGACAAATATGCCCCTTTTCGAGACTCTCGGAGATGTAAGTTCGCATAGCGATTCTTTCCGGTTGTGAGAGATTGTAGAGGCGTGCTTTTGGCAGCTTGGCGCCGGGAATGAGGTTAATGGGACAGTCAAACTCCCGGTGAGGAGGTAGCTCCTGAACACCGCTCTCGGAAAACACGTCCGAGAAATCAGAGAGAAATGATGGCACCGTTTTAGTAGACACCTCTGCAAAAGTCGCTGTGAGACAATTCTCTCTACAAAAATCACTCCACTCATTTATTTGCCTTCCTTGCCAATCAATAGTGGGGTTATGTCTAGTGAGCCAGGGTAACCCCAAAACTAGAGGAGAAGGCAATCCGTTAAGGACAAAACAAGATATATCCTCCACATGATTGTCACCTACAGCTAGCCGGATATTGTGAACAATGCCCTTCAGAGATCTCTGTGAGAGTGGAGCAGAGTCAATAGCAAAAACAGGTATATCTTTATCTAATGTGCAAACCTGAAAACCATGCATGGCTACAAATTGAGTGTCAATAAGATTGACGGCCGCTCCACTATCGACAAAAATCTCACAAGAAATGACTTTGCTCTCTAGCGCCACCCTGGCAGACAGAAGAAAACGGGAACTGCAGGTCAGAGGAAAAGCATCAAATCCTACATCAACTTTGCCCAAAGTAGCAGATGAAGCAGAACTTGATGATTTACCTTTTGAGATTTTTCTCTTATTATCGCTTTTAGTACGGTTCAAGAATCTCCTAGACGGACAAACATTTGCCAAATGACCTATGCCCCCACAACAAAAACAGACCATACTCTGAGGACTAAATCCTCTTTTATCAGGGGCAAGTCGAGCTAGCTGCATGGGCTCCTCCTCAGAGGGGAGCGAGACAGGATGAGGCCCCTGCACACTGAATGAGTCCGCACCACTGCCCCTAGACTGACAATGGCTGGACAGAGTGGTCTCGTTTCTTTCTCTTAGACGCCTGTCAAGGCGTACCGCCAATGACATGGCAGACTCTAAGGACGTTGGTCTCTCATGGAAAGCAAACGCATCTTTTAATCTCTCCGAGAGACCATGACAGAACTGACTCCGGAGTGCAGCATCATTCCAACCCGAATCAGCTGCCCATCTCCGAAATTCAGAACAATAAAGCTCCGCAGACCGTTTGTTCTGGCATAAAACACGTAGGTTAGATTCGGCCAGAGCAACACGATCCGGGTCATCATAAATCTGCCCCAGGGCCACAAAAAATCCCTCCACGGATCGAAGGGAGGGATCCCCTGATGGCAGCGAAAAAGCCCAAGTCTGAGCATTACCCCTGAGCAGGGAGATGACAATCCTCACCCTCTGCTCTTGATTACCAGAAGAGTGAGGACACAAGCAAAAATGGAGTTTGCATGCCTCTCTGAAACGAACAAAATTCTCACTGCCCCCGGAGAACGTCTCCGGAAGTGAGACCTTTGGCTCGCAACAGACTCCATGAGCCGGAGCAGGGCCCAATGCTTGAAGCTGGGTCATAGATTGACGGAGATCCGCTACTTCCAAAGAAAGACCCTGCATGCGGTCAACCAGGTCAGAAAGCGGATCCATGTCAAAAAAGGGCGGTTTTGGTGGATTATAATGTCACGGGCGTATGTGAGCAACAATAGTAATACACAGTACAGAGCTACTGACTGGACCCAGAACTAGGGAGGATAAAGGGTGACCCCTGTCCGACCCTCAACGCTCTCCCTATGCTGCTAAAGCACATGCCCGGATCCAAATGGCGGAACGAGGCATGCCCACGTGCCTAAGACTAATGACCCCTGTAACCCCTACAATAGTGGAAGGGGCACGGCCACCAGTGCCCTACTCAGTATATGGAGGGAACCGTGGCCACCTCAGATCCAGTCAGAAAATAAACAGGAACACAACAATGTCTGCACACTTAGCTGAAGATGTTGCAGCCGCAGAGAAGACGGATCCAAGGACAGGCTGGCAATATCCGGAGTGCTAGCTGCAGCAGAACACAGGTCCAGTGAACTGATAGCTACAAGTGAAGAAACTAAAGCAAGAGCTACAACTGAAGTGAGAACTATAATCCACATCCTATCATAGGAGGAGGGGTGATATAAAGAGAGGGAAATCAAACACATGTAGGACAGCTGTGGTGAAAGAAACCAAAAGTAAACAGAGTAGTGAGAACTCCTCCCAGCTCTAGTAGTGACATCATCACAGGGGTGGAGAAACAGAGCTGTGAGAACGTCCCAAAGCTCTGGTAGTGACAGTTTCATTGTGGGGATGATGTTCTTTGGGTGATGTGATGTGTTGTTAGCTTTGTGCCAGACAAGTGACGGACTGAACCATCACTGTGTCTGCAGTAGAAGCCTGAGGCCTATCCTCTTTCCTACAGGCTTTGGACACAGGACTATGGAGACCCCCACTCCGACCTATTTGGTTGAGAGGGAACTATAAACCATGAATTTTTGGTTGAGTTTATAGGCCACATTTTTCGTATTCCCATTAAAGTAGCATGGTGTGAATCCATAAACGCAATAAGGGTTAACTCTGCTCTGAGACTCCCAATAAATGTGTTGGTTTATTTGTCCCTTTGTACTATTGTGTTAGTGATGGGATTAAGAAGTAGACGACTCTGGTGTAGAGAAATAGATCATCCTATGATACACTGAGGAGATAATCTCATCCCATGGGTCTCCTCTCGCCCTATTGTTCCATCAAGACACTGTGGAGGGGATGTCTTTTTTCATACTGTTAATTTTGGATTGAGTTATGCATCATAAATCTGGCAGCCACTGCAATTTTATATAGACCCCTCCATATTGGAATATCTTTATATCAAATGTTCTTAAGATTTTGTGATCACAGACGTTACTATTCCCTCCATTCGGAAATGGCGACCGGTGGAGGTTGTGGAGGTAGAGGAGGTGGAGGCCGGACCCTCCCAGCCTATTGAGCCACCCCCACCAGATGTTGGAGAAGTGAAGGAGGTGGAAAGTGCTGTACCCTCCAGCACCACCCCATCTCAGGACTCGGAGGAAGAGGAGATGATCACCAGCCCCCAGCAGGAGGGTAAATATGTCCACATAGCAATATGACTATGTATCCATAACATGTACATAAACATTAAAAGGGCCGACAATGAGGCGACAACATACACTCTAGTAATTCAAAAAAAGAACACTGGCCAATAACTCTTTAATCTACTTTAAAACCATTGATTTAACAAATAAATAATATTAAACTCAATAAAATTATAATGTACTGAAATATAACTAACTAATATACCATATAATGATCATAAAGATCACTAACTAACGTATTGAGATTTAAATCATCAATGTGTATAAAGACTTTAAATTAAAAAAATATATAATAAATTAAACAAAAATATGAATTTATTCAACCTAACATCACTAAAAGTGCAACACCAAGCTAGCTAAAGAGGCATATGCCCCCCAAAATAGTAACAATCGGTCAGTGCATTCTGCTAAAAATGAGACCCAACCATTAGACAATTGCCACATAAAATCAATAATTTGGCTCTCAAAATATGGAGACAGTAAAACATGAATTGTTTTTGGTTCAACAATGCTTTTATTGTGTAAAAGACAATTTACTATAAAATAAGGAAAAATAGTAGGTTTGGCCGCACCTGTAACAACCAGCTTTCTAAAAATATCATACCAAATAACCCCTTAGTTGGACACCTTTTTAAACCAAAATTTACAACTGTTAAAAAAGGCAATTTTATGGACAGCTTTTCTCACAAAAAGGTGTAATAGCAAGCGATAATAAAGTCATATGCACCACAAATTAAAGGTTTAATAAGAGTTGCATACAATGTTCATTTTTTTTTTTTTTTAGAGATGGGACGGGGGATTCGTTGAATCCACGAATCCCTCGAATCTTGCTGGATTCGTGGGATTCGTGGACTCGAATCCCGACGTAATTTACCTGATACGAATCCGGTGGGAGGGACTGGGAGGAGGAGCTGGGGGCCGGTGCGTTCACTGTGCTCCGGCTCCTCCGCTCCAGTACAGTTATAAAATGTGTAATTCTATTAATAATAATTCATGCTGCCCCCTCTGTGTGTAGTACATTCAATATATCCTACTTACAGGGCTACTGACATCGTAATGCAGGCCGGCCGGGCAGACGAGCGGCAGAGTGACTGACTGACGTCACCTGCCTGCGCCGCCTGCTTCATTCATAAAGCAGGCGGCGCAGGCAGGTGACGTCAGTCAGTCACTCTGCCGCTCGTCTGCCCGGCCGGCCTGCATTACGATGTCAGTAGCCCTGTAAGTAGGATATATTGAATGTACTACAGACAGAGGGGGCAGCATGAATCATTCATTATTAATTAAATTACACACTTTATAACTGTACTGGAGCGGCAATGGGGGGGTCTGTGGATTACACTGTTAAGGGGTGGGGAGAGGTCTGTGGATGGTACTGTTATGGGGTGGGGGGGTCTGTGGATGGCACTGTTACGGGGTGGGGGGGTCTGTGGATGGCACTGTTATGGGGTGTGGATGGCACTGTTATGGGGTGGGGGGGTCTGTGGATGGCACTGTTATGGGGTGGGGGGGTCTGTGGATTACACTGTTAAGGGGTGGGGAGAGGTCTGTGGATGGTACTGTTATGGGGTGGGGGGGTCTGTGGATGGCACTGTTACGGGGTGGGGGGGTCTGTGGATGGCACTGTTATGGGGTGTGGATGGCACTGTTATGGGGTGTGGATGGCACTGTTATGGGGTGGGGGGGTCTGTGGATGGCACTGTTATGGGGTGGGGGGGTCTGTGGATGGCACTGTTATGGGGTGGGGGGGTCTGTGGATGGCACTGTTATGGGGTGGGGGGTCTGTGGATGGCACTGTTATGGGGTGGGGGGGTCTGTGGATGGCACTGTTATGGGGTGGGGGGGTCTGTGGATGGTACTGTTATGGGGTGGGGGGGTCTGTGGATGGCACTGTTACGGGGTGGGGGGGTCTGTGGATGGCACTGTTATGGGGTGTGGATGGCACTGTTATGGGGTGGGGGGGTCTGTGGATGGCACTGTTATGGGGTGGGGGGGTCTGTGGATGGCACTGTTATGGGGTGGGGGGGTCTGTGGATGGCACTGTTATGGGGTGGGGGGGTCTGTGGATGGCACTGTTATGGGGTGGGGGGGTCTGTGGATGGCACTGTTATGGGGTGGGGGGGTCTGTTGATGGCACTGTTATGGGGTGAGGGGTCTGTGGATGGCACTGTTATAGGATGGGGGGTCTGTGGATGGCACTGTTATAGGATGGGGGATCTGTGGATGCCAGGGGGAGATGTGACAGGCACTATGATACTGGCACATTGGGGGGAGGCACTATGATACTGGCACATTATGAGGGGAGATGGCACTATGATACTGGCACATTATGAGGGGAGATGGCACTATGATACTGGCACATTATGGGGGGAGATGGCACTATGATACTGGCACATTATGGGGGGAGATGGCACTATAATACTGGCACATTGGGGGGGAGATGGTACTATGATACCAGCACATGGGGGGGAGGAGAGAGGCACTCCGCACTTGATACTGGCACATGATTAGGGGGGCATCTATGGGGACACTTACTGGCACATTATTGGGTGGTACTGTGGGGCCACTTCTTATTGGCACATTATTAGGGGGCACTATGGGGGCATCTACTGAGGCCACAAAGAAGGGGAATTTTATATGGGGGGCTCTGTGTGTATTAGTATTATCAGGGGTATTATCTGTTTCTGCAGTTTAGTATTGGGGAGCACAGCGGAACAGTATTGGGGGTGTTAGGATGATTTGTCCAGAAGATGGAAGGATGATGGAAAAGTAGTAAACTAAGATTTTTTTTTGTCAAACTGCAGAGACGAAAAATGGCCGAAAAATGGTGTCTGGTCTGAAGGTCTGAAAGGAGAAGATAAGAAAAGAGAACATCTACATCAAAGGAGACGTCACTGGATGTAAGAGGTATGTGGCGCTGTATTACCCTGTATGTTCTGTAGTGATAGGAGCAGGGGTCATAGCAGGGGTCATCGCGGTCATATAGGGTGCGACCGTGACTGGGAGGTGGAGGTTCAGACAAACTGACGCGGTCTCACTTTGTTTCTTACACAGTGCGTTCACACAATTATGTACAGGATTCGTAGGATTCGAGATTCGAAAGATTCAATATATTCGAGAACCTTTTCGGATTTGGATTCGAAAAAAAAATTGGATTCGTCCCACCTCTCATTTTTTTCAAACAGGAATGAAGACATTGAAGGCCAAATTGGCCAAACTGTAAAGGGCGCATCTCCATGATATGCGGGCCATTCATGAGCGCTTGAAGGGCATGGAGGAGAGGCAACACAAGGCCATGAAGGAGGTACATGAGATTATCATGATTTTGGAGAAATTGCCTTAATTGAATTAATTTTTTTTCTACTAAGTTATATAAATCGTTTGTACAGTTATAACGTGTATTGTGTTTTTTGTAATATTGCTTGGTTTTACTGTAATAGCTCGGCCTAAATCAGCCAGAACTGACAGCAGCCGGTAACTACATGTCAAATACATATAGGGTCCATTCACACGTCTGTTAAATGTGTCCGCAGAAGTAAGTGTCAGCCATTACAGGCCTCAAAAATTAGCCGACAGGCGTTCCCCTGACAGCAAATAACTTTGTATTCTGTTGCTGGTGGTACATTAGGTATTCACAGGATACAGAAGTAAGTGTCGGCTATTACAGGCCTCAAAAATTAGCCGACAGGCGTTCCCCTGACAGCAAATAACTTTGTATTCTGTTGCTGGTGGTACATTAGGCATTCACAGGACACAGAAGTAAGTGTCTGCCATTACAGGCCTCAAAAATTAGCCGACAGGCGTTCCCCTGACAGCAAATAACTTTGTATTCTGTTGCTGGTGGTACATTAGGCATTCACAAGATACAGAAGTAAGTGTCGGCCATTACAGGCCTCAAAAATTAGCCAACAGGTGTTCCCCTGACAGCAAATAACTTTGTATTCTGTTGCTGGTGGTACATTAGGCATTCACAGGATACAGAAGTAAGTGTCGGCCATTACAGGCCTCAAAAATTTGCCGACAGGCGTTCCCCTGACAGCAAACAACTTTGTATTCTGTTGCTGGTGGTACATTAGGCATTCACAGGATACAGAAGTAAGTGTCGGCCATTACAGGCCCCAAAAATTAGGCATTCAACGTACATAAAAGGCATTTTTTGCCGCTGTATTTACCGAAGACAGGGACCATAAATTGTTATGGGTGATGACGGATATGGGCTGTCATGAGGAATTTTAAACAAACATGGTCTACTGTTCAGATGTGTTGAATTCCTCCGAGATCCATGCCTCATTCATTTTTAGAAATGTGAGGTAGTCAACACTGTCGTGAGCTAGGCGAGTCCGCTTATCGATCACGATTTCCCCAGCTGCGCTGAACGTCCTTTTGGACAGGACACTTGATGAGGGGCAAGCCAACAGTTCCATTGCAAATTGTGCAAGTTCTGGCAAGAGGTCAAGCTTCCCCACCCAGTAGTCCAGGGGTTCAGCACTTCTCAGAGCGTCCAAATCGGCCGTTAAACCGATGTAGTCGGACACCTGCCGGTCTAGGCGTTCCTTGAGGCTGGATCCAAAAGGAAAGCTGTCGATGGGTCGGCTGAAAAAATGTTCTCATATCAGAAGTGACCAACACATCTTCAAACCGCCCTCTTCTTGCAGTCGCTGTTGGGCACCCAGAGCCAGCTTGATAGATATACAGGAGGCATCAGGTCCACCTTCCTTCCTCCCATGCCGGCCGGCTCGGCGATAGACCTGTTCCACAAAAGAGTGTTGAGAGAAATGCGTGCGCTGATGCATCCGGTGGCACCTTCTAACCTCACGGTAGAAGAATCTCGCGCTCTCTCGTGGCTGAATAAACAGGACAATATCGTAGTAAAGCCGGCCGACAAGGGAGGGAATGTGGTCCTGATGCCTAGGGATTACTACTTACAGGAGGCGCGCAGGCAATTAGAAGACAAAACAGTGTATGCCAAGCTTAGGGGGGATCACGTTCCTGAGATCTCGTCTAAGCTTTTTGCATTAGTAAACCAGTACATATTGGCCGGATTTCTACCTCAAGGTATGATAGACCGACTTGTTCCTGCACACCCCAAGATCCCTGTCTGGTATTTCATGCCAAAAATTCACAAATCACTGACCCAACCCCATTTCACAGTGTTTACCTTAACACCTGTCCTTGTTGTTCATGTTTTTAAAGTCTTCACGTCACAGTTCCACGACGCACAGCTGTAGCTGATGGTGCCGGCTGTCCCAGCTCCGCCCCTATAAAGCGAAGGCCTGCGCCATGACGTGTATAGCGGCCAGAGGAAGCGTGTTTCCGGGCACGAAACGGCCGTCGCCTCTCCTTTTGCTACAGTGTGTCCGCTCCTGGATCCAACTTGCACTATCTTCTTACGAAGTTTCAGAATAAAGCTGCAACATTATTTCAACTCCAGTGAGTGCCGCAAATCTTTTCTTTCCTTCTCTCCATGTAATGAATTATTTGAACTGACTTCTACATCGCTGAGCACCG
This sequence comes from Bufo bufo, assembly GCF_905171765.1. Classification (NCBI taxonomy): domain Eukaryota; kingdom Metazoa; phylum Chordata; class Amphibia; order Anura; family Bufonidae; genus Bufo; species Bufo bufo. The sequence goes on from NC_053393.1 coordinate 301,394,638, forward strand.
CAGAGCGGAGTATATTGAACCACAGCATCGGCTTCTTAATATCAAAGGCTGTTAAATCAGTGCAGGCAGTGCCGCCTTATTCCAGCATCTTATACGTATTGCGCTGTTGTATTGGTACCCACAAATGTTTCTCTGTGAGTGGAAACTCCTCTGCCAGCGCCCAAAAAAGCAGAATGCAGCATTTCTCTAAGCAAGGCCTGGAAGTGCTGCATTATGACAACCCTCTGTGATGGTGGTAACATTTCTGCCATTTTTTGTTTGTAACGGGGGTATAAATACGTTGCCACCCAGTACTGATCCTTGCCCTTTATGCTTTTTATACGGGTGTCCCTCTTAAAAGACTGGAGCATGAAGGCCCCCATTTTCACTAAACTGGAAGCGTTGCAGTGGCTTGGCTCCTGCTCATCATCCAGGATAATGTCGTCCTCGTTCTCCTCCCCCCATCCACGGACAACACGAGGGATCCCAGAAAGGTTTAAAGCATGCTCTTCTTGATCCTCCTCCTCCCCGAAACCATCCTCCTCTGACTCCTCTTCAGACTCCTGTTGTTGACTTGTCTCAGATGGAGTAGCCTCCCCTGGGAATTCATCCAGCATTGCTACTTCTGAAACTGTGTGCCAGAGATACATTCACTTGCCGCTGAACGTGTCCATAAAGCTCTGGGATGCCCTTCTGCGAGAAATATTTCCTTCCTGGGACCTTCCATTGTGGTGTTTCAATGGCCACAAATTTTCGAAAGGCCTCCGAGTCCACAAGTTTATATGGCAGAAGTTGGCGGGCTATCAGTTCCGACAAGCCAGTGGTCAACCGTTGGGCAAGAGGGTTACCCGGCGTCATAATTTTTTTACGCTCGAACATTTGGGCCACGGAAGCCTGCCTTTTTCCTGACAAACGTGAGGACGGCATGATGGAAGGTGGAGTGGAGGACAATTGGGAGGAGAGAGGAGAAGGAGAAGAGGCTGGACAGTGAGAGCCTGGAGTGTGGCTTTGTGGGTTCTGACGGCGTTGCTCCCACTGGGTTCGGTGATGTGAGGCCAGGTGCCTTCTTAAGGCGGTCGTCCCTAGGTGAGTGTTGGGCTTACCGCGACTTATGCGTTGACTGCAAAGGCTGCAGATGGCAACACTATTGTCAGCAGCTGACACATTAGAAAAGCCCACACTGCGGAGCCATGTGTCGGCATCCTGGGAGCGCCAGATGTAACCGTACATGGTTGCTGGCTCGCTCCTGATACATTAGCAGTCTGGTTTGTCCCTCCAGTGCAATGTAAGTTCGGCCTGCTTCTCCTCCCTATCTGCTGGTCCATCTCTCCCTCTGAACTCCCCTCCTCTTCCTCTCTTGTGGGCGCCCACTTTACGTCCATAGACACGTCATCATCGACGTCACCTTCCCCACCACTAACGTAAGAGATCTCAGAGTAGGCAGCAACAGCGGGGACCAACCTCCTTGGGCTGATCTGGGTACTGTCGTCAGACTGCTAAGTGGCGGCTGTTGCACTTGCTACCTCCTCTTCCTGATCCGATGCCAAGAATGGCTGCGCATCGGAAATGTCTTGTGATGGATCGGAAAATAATTCCTGTGACTCAAGTGGAGGGTATATGGTGGTGGTGGTGTTGGTGGTTGTGTCTTTGGGGGTGCACACAGCAGAGAATGAAGAGGGTGCAGATAGAGAGGATGAGGAGGGTACAGAAGTGGAATGCTGAGTGAGCCACTCAACCAAGTCTGGTGCGTCCTTTGACGAAATTGAACGCACCTTCTGCAACTTCCCACTTTGTCTCTGGCCTGGTGCTCCTGCCCTACCCCTACCACCCCTAGTAGATAATACCCTGCTTCTATATGTCGTTTTGGTGTCAACTGGTCTATACTCACACCAGTTTAAAAAATATATATATATTTTACATTTTATCACTGTGTCTAGTAGAGGTAACGCAGAGGTAATGCAGCGACTACATTTCTCCAGTAGTGTATTAGTAGATAATACCCTGCTTCTATATGTCGTTTTGGTGTCAACTGGTCTATAATCACACCAGTTTAAAAAAAAATATATATATATTTAAAATTTTCTCACTGTGTGTAGAAGAGGTAAAGCAGTGAAAGCGGATAAATTTGTGCAGCACACAAATACACTATTTGAGTAGTATATTCTTAGATAACACCCCAATTCTATATGTTGTTTTGGGGCCCACTGGTCTTTCACACCAGTTTAGGTTTTCCTTTAAATTTTCCCACTTTGTGTAGCAGAAGTAAAGCAGTGAAAGCGGATAAATTTCTGCAGCACCCAAATACACTATTTTAGTAGTATATTCTTAGATAACACCCCAATTCTATATGTTGTTTTGGGGGACACTGGTCTATCACACCAGTTATAATACTTTTTTATAATTGCGTTTGTCACTCTTTGTAGTTGTAGTATCGCTGCAGAACCGATCACCAGTCACAATGCTGCACTATAAAAATCCACTATAATATGCTTTCCATATTAGAAAGAATATTATAAGTGTATTACACCCCTATATACTACACACCAATCAATAGCACACCTATACCAGTCCTTAAAAGGACTTTTGTGGACCTATTAGCTAGCGATTTGTGTCACTATTAACACTCTAACCTCCTGTCCCTGTTCCACACAGCAACCTCTCCCTACACTGACAAAAGACTGAATGTAAAATGGCAGCCAGATCAGATTTATTTATAAGGTAGGGGGTATGTCAATGTGCTGAAATGTCTCAATTGGATGTCCTGTACCACCTGATGTATGTGTCATGTGTAGGGATGAGCGAACCCGAACTGTATAGTTCGGGTTCGTACCGAATTTTGGGGTGTCCCTGACACGGACCCGAACCCGAACATTTTCGTAAAAGTCTGTGTTCGGGTTCGGTGTTCGGCGCTTTCTTGGCGCTTTTTGAAAGGCTGCAAAGCAGCCAATCAACAAGCGTCATACTACTTGCCCCAAGAGGCCATCACAGCCTTGCCTACTATTGGCATTGCTGTGATTGGCCAGTGCAGCATGTGACCCAGCCTCTATATAAGCTTGGGTCACGTAGCGCTGCACGTCACTCTGCTGATTCAAGCATAGGGAGAGGTTGCAGCTGCGACGTTAGGGCGAGATTAGGCAGATTAACTCTTACAAAAGACTTCATTCTGTGATCGATCTGCAGCTGTGGATCATTGAAGTGCTAATATTGACTTGCTCACTTTTTTGAGGCTGCCCAGAGCGTTTTTAGATCACTTTTTTCCAAGTGTATTTAACCATCAATAGTGTGGTTATTTTGTGCTATATCCTACATCAGCTGCAGGCTGAGCCTGTGTCACCGAAGTGCATTTAACCATCAACAGTCTGGTTATTTTTTGGCCATATACTACATCAGCTGCAGGCTGAGCCTGTGTCACCGAAGTGCATTTAACCATCAACAGTCTGATTATTTTTTGGCCATATACTACATCTGGTGCAGGCTGAGCCTGTGTCACCAAAGTGCATTTAACCATCAACAGTGTGGTTATTTTTTGGCCATATACTACATCAGGGGCAAGTTGAGCATGTCACCCAGCGCCTAAAAAATAGACCTGACATTTCTATTCAACCAAATCTGTACTGTTTTAGCTGGTCAAGTTATTTGTAGTGACCGTAAAAGCACACTTTTTGTTCTGGGTTGAAAAACTATTCCCAAATTTGCCATTCTCAAAATAACTAGTTTCTGGTATATGAGGCCTACTTGAAATCTATCCCAAAAGGGATATCTTACACTGAAGGTGCTGATAGTGTCATTCAGAAAAACCTAAGACACACGCTAGCGTGCAGATAGAAGTCTGATTCTGTGATTAAACCTATACCTGTCACACAGCGCAAAAAAAAAACAGGCCTCACATCTCTATTCAACCAAATATGTAATGTTTTAGCTGGTCAAGGTCTTTGTAGCGACCGTAAAAGCACTTTTTATTTTCTGGATTGAAAAACTATTCCCAAATTTGCCATTCTCAAAATAACTAGTTTCTGGTATTTGAGGCCTACTTGAAATCTATCCCAAAAAGGATATCTTACATTGAAGGTACTGATAGTGTCATTTAGAAAAACCTAAGACACACGCTAGCGTGCAGATAGAAGTCTGATTCTGTGATTAAACCTATACCTGTCACACAGCGCAAAAAAAAAACAGGCCTCACATCTCTATTCAACCAAATCTGTACTGTTTTAGCTGGTCAAGTTATTTGTAGTGACCGTAAAAGCACTTTTTATTTTCTGGATTGAAAAACTATTCCCAAATTTGCCATTCTCAAAATAACTAGTTTCTGGTATTTGAGGCCTACTTGAAATCTATCCCAAAAAGGATATCTTACATTGAAGGTACTGATAGTGTCATTCAGAAAAACCTAAGACACACGCTAGTGTGCAGATAGAAGTCTGATTCTGTGATTAAACCTATACCTGTCACACAGCGCAAAAAAAAAACAGGCCTCACATTTCTATTCAACCAAATCTGTACTGTTTTAGCTGGTCAAGTTATTTGTAGTGACCGTAAAAGCACACTTTTTGTTCTGGGTTGAAAAACTATTCCCAAATTTGCCATTCTCAAAATTGTGGTGAACGGGAACAATGAGGAAAACATCTAATAAGGGACGCGGACGTGGACATGGTCGTGGTGGTGTTAGTGGACCCTCTGGTGCTGGGAGAGTACGTGGCCGTTCTGCCACAGCCACACGTCCTAGTGTACCAACTACCTCAGGTCCCAGTAGCTGCCAGAATTTACAGGGATATTTGGTGGGGCCCAATGCCGTTCTAAGGATGGTAAGGCCTGAGCAGGTACAGGCATTAGTCAATTGGGTGGCCGACAGTGCATCCAGCACGTTCACATTATCTCCCACCCAGTCTTCTGCAGAAAGCGCACAGATGGCGCATGAAAACCAAGCCCATCAGTCTGTCACATCACCCCCATGCATATCAGGGAAACTGTCTGAGCCTCAAGTTATGCAGCAGTCTCTTATGCTGTTTGAAGACTCTGCTGCCAGGGTTTCCCAAGGGCATCCACCTAGCCCTTCACCAGGGGTGGAAGAGATAGAATGCACTAACGCACAACCACTTATGTTTCCTGATGATGAGGACATGGGAATACCACCTCAGCACGTCTCTGATGATGACGAAACACAGGTGCCAACTGCTGCGTCTTTCTGCAGTGTGCAGACTGAACAGGAGGTCAGGGGTCAAGACTGGGTGGAAGACGATGCAGGGGACGATGAGGTCCTAGACCCCACATGGAATGAAGGTCGTGCCACTGACTTTCACAGTTCGGAGGAAGAGGCAGTGGTGAGACCGAGCCAACAGCGTAGCAAAAGAGGGAGCAGTGGGCAAAATCAGAACACCCGCCGCCAAGAGACTCTGCCTGCTACTGACCGCCGCCATCTGGGACCGAGCACCGCAAAGGCAGCTTCAAGGAGTTCCCTGGCATGGCACTTCTTCAAACAATGTGCTGACGACAAGACCCGAGTGGTTTGCACGCTGTGCCATCAGAGCCTGAAGCGAGGCATTAACGTTCTGAACCTTAGCACAACCTGCATGACCAGGCACCTGCATGCAAAGCATGAACTGCAGTGGAGTAAACACCTTAAAAACAAGGAAGTCATTCAGGCTCCCCCTGCTACCACTAATGCTGCTGCCGCCTCGGCCTCTTCTGCTGCTGCTGCCGCCTCGGCCTCTTCTGCTGCTGCTGCCGCTGCCTCGGCCTCTTCCTCTGCCTCTGGAGGAACGTTGGCACCTGCCGACCAGCAAACATGGGATGTACCACCAACACCACCACCTGCGTCACCAAGCATCTCAACCATGTCACACGGCAGCGTTCAGCTCTCCATCTCACAAACATTTGAGAGAAAGCGTAAATTCCCACCTAGCCACCCTCGATCCCTGGCCCTGAATGCCAGCATTTCTAAACTACTGGCCTATGAAATGCTGTCATTTAGGCTGGTGGACACACACAGCTTCAAACAGCTCATGTCACTTGCTGTCCCACAGTATGTTGTTCCCAGCCGCCACTACTTCTCCAAGAGAGCCGTGCCTTCCCTGCACAAACAAGTGTCCGATAAAATCAAGTGTGCACTGCGCAACGCCATCTGTGGCAAGGTCCACCTAACCACAGATACGTGGACCAGTAAGCACGGCCAGGGACGCTATATCTCCCTAACTGCACACTGGGTAAATGTAGTGGCGGCTGGGACCCAGGCGGAGAGCTGTTTGGCGCACGTCCTTCCGCCGCCAAGGATCGCAGGGCAACATTCTTTGCCTCCTGTCTCCTCCTCCTCCTACTCAGCTTCCTCCTCCTCTTCTTCCACCTGCTCATCCAGTCAGCCACACACCTTCACCACCAACTTCAGCACAGCACGGGGTAAACGTCAGCAGGCCATTCTGAAACTCATATGTTTGGGGGACAGGCCCCACACCGCACAGGAGTTGTGGCGGGGTATAGAACAACAGACCGACGAGTGGTTGCTGCCGGTGATCCTCAAGCCCGGCCTGGTGGTGTGCGATAATGGGCGAAATCTCGTTGCAGCTCTGGGACTAGCCGGTTTGACGCACATCCCTTGCCTGGCGCATGTGCTGAATTTGGTGGTGCAGAAGTTCATTCGCAACTACCCCGACATGTCAGAGCTGCTGCATAAAGTGCGGGCCGTCTGTTCGCGCTTCCGGCGTTCACACCCTGCCGCTGCTCGCCTGTCTGCGCTACAGCGTAACTTCGGCCTTCCCGCTCACCGCCTCATATGCGACGTACCCACCAGGTGGAACTCCACCTTGCATATGCTGGACAGACTGTGCGAGCAGCAGCAGGCCATAGTGGAGTTTCAGCTGCAGCACGCACGGGTCAGTCGCACTGTGGATCAGACACACTTCACCACCAATGACTGGGCCTCCATGCGAGACCTGTGTGCCCTGTTGCGCTGTTTCGAGTACTCCACCAACATGGCCAGTGGCGATGACGCCGTTATCAGCGTTACAATACCACTTCTATGTCTCCTTGAGAAAACACTTAGGGCGATGATGGAAGAGGAGGTGGCCCAGGAGGAAGAGGAGGAAGAGGGGTCATTTTTAGCACTTTCAGGCCAGTTTCTTCGAAGTGACTCAGAGAGAGGTTTTTTGCAACACCAGAGGCCAGGTACAAATGTCCCAGACAGGGCCCACTACTGGAGGACGAGGAGGACGAGGATGAGGAGGAGGTGGAGGAGGATGAGGATGAAGCATGTTCACAGCGGAATGGCACCCAAAGCAGCTCGGGCCCATCACTGGTGCGTGGCTGGGGGGAAACAAAGGACGATGACGATACGCCTCCCACAAAGGACAGCTTGTCCTTACCTCTGGGCAGCCTGGCACACATGAGCGACTACATGCTGCAGTGCCTGCGCAACGACAGCAGAGTTGCCCACATTTTAACGTGTGCGGACTACTGGGTTGCCACCCTTCTGGATCCCCGGTACAAAGACAATGTGCCCACCTTACTTCCTACACTGGAGCGTGATAGGAAGATGCGCGAGTACAAGCGCACGTTGGTAGACGCGCTACTGAGAGCATTCCCAAATGTCACAGGGGAACCAGTGAAACCCCAAGGCGAAGGCAGAGGAGGAGCAAGAGGTCGCCAACGCAGCTGTGTCACACCCAGCTCCTCTGAGGGCAGGGTTAGCATGGCAGAGATGTGGAAAAGTTTTGTCACCACGCCACAGCTAAGTGCACCACCACCTGATATGGAACGTGTTAGCAGGAGGCAACATTTCACTAACATGGTGGAACAGTACCTGTGCACACCCCTCCACATACTGACTGATGGTTCGGCCCCATTCAACTTCTGAGTCTCCAAATTGTCCACGTGGCCAGAGCTAGCCTTTTATGCATTGGAGGTGCTGGCCTGCCCGGCGGCCAGCGTTTTGTCTGAAGGTGTATTCAGCACGGCAGGGGGCGTCATTACAGACAAACGCAGCCGCCTGTCTACAGCCAATGTGGACAAGCTGACGTTCATAAAAATGAACCAGGCATGGATCCCACAGGACCTGTCCATCCCTTGTGCAGATTAGATATTAACTACCTCCCCTTAACAATATATTATTCTATTCCAGGGCACTTCCTCATTCAATACTATTTTTAATTTCATTTTACCATTAAATTGCGGGGCAACCCAAAGTTGAATGAACCTCTCCTCTGTCTGGGTGCCGGGGCCTAAATGTGTGACAGTGGCCTGTTCCAGTGGTGGGTGACGTGAAGCCTGATTCTCTGCTATGACATGAAGACTTATTCTGTGCTGACATGAAGCCAGATTCTCTGTTACGCGACCTCTCTCCTCTGCCTGGGTGCCTGGGCCTAAATATGTGACAGTGGCCTGTTCCAGTGGTGGGTGACGTGAAGCCTGATTCTCTGCTATGACATGAAGACTGATTCTGCGCTGACATAAGGCCAGATTCTCTGTTACAGGACCTCTCTCCTCTGTCTGGGTGCCGGGGCCTAAATGTGTGACAGTGGCCTGTACCAGTGGTGGGTGACGTGAAGCCTGATTCTCTGTTATGACATGAAGACAGATTCTGCGCTGACATAAGGCCAGATTCTCTGTTACGGGACCGCTCTCCTCTGTCTGCGTGCCGGGGCCTAAATGTGTGACAGTGGCCCGTTCCAGTGGTGGGTGATGCGAAGCCTGATTCTCTGCTATGACATGAAGACTGATTCTGCGCTGACATAAGGCCAGATTCTCTGTTACGGGACCTCTCTCCTCTGCCTGGGTGCCTGGGCCTAAATGTGTGACAGTGGCCTGTTCCAGTGGTGGGTGACGTGATGCCTGATTCTCTGCTATGACATGAAGACAGATTCTGTGCTGAAATAAGGCCAGATTCTCTGTTACGGACCGCTCTCCTCTGTCTGGGTGCCTGGGCCTAAATGTGTGACAGTGGCCTGTTCCAGTGGTGGGTGACGTGAAGCCTGATTCTCTGCTATGACATGAAGACTGATTCTGCGCTGACATAAGGCCAGATTCTCTGTTACGGGACCTCTCTCCTCTGTCTGGGTGCCGGGGCCTAAATGTGTGACAGTGGCCTGTTCCAGTGGTGGGTGACGTGAAGCCTGATTCTCTGCTATGACATGAAGACTTATTCTGTGCTGACATGAAGCCAGATTCTCTGTTACGCGACCTCTCTCCTCTGCCTGGGTGCCTGGGCCTAAATATGTGACAGTGGCCTGTTCCAGTGGTGGGTGACGTGAAGCCTGATTCTCTGCTATGACATGAAGACTGATTCTGCGCTGACATAAGGCCAGATTCTCTGTTACAGGACCTCTCTCCTCTTTCTGGGTGCCAGGGCCTAAATGCATGACAGTGGCCTGTTCCAGTGGTGGGTGACGTGAAGCCTGATTCTCTGCTATGACATGAAGACAGATTCTGCGCTGACATAAGGCCAGATTCTCTGTTACGGGACCGCTCTCCTCTGTCTGGGTGCCGGGGCCTAAATGTGTGACAGTGGCCTGTTCCAGTGGTGGGTGACGTGAAGCCTGATTCTCTGATATGACATGAAGACTGATTCTGCGCTGACATAAGGCCAGATTCTCTGTTACGGGACCTCTCTCCTCTGCCTGGGTGCCTGGGCCTAAATGTGTGACAGTGGCCTGTTCCAGTGGTGGGTGACGTGATGCCTGATTCTCTGCTATGACATGAAGACAGATTCTGTGCTGACATAAGGCCAGATTCTCTGTTACAGGACCTCTCTCCTCTGTCTGGGTGCCGGGGCCTAAATGTGTGACAGTGGCCTGATCCAGTGGTGGGTGACGTGAAGCCTGATTCTCTGCTATGACATGAAGACAGATTCTGCGCTGACATAAGGCCAGATTCTCTGTTACGCGACCTCTCTCCTCTGCCTGGGTGCCTGGGCCTAAATATGTGACAGTGGCCTGTTCCAGTGGTGGGTGACGTGAAGCCTGATTCTCTGCTATGACATGAAGACTGATTCTGCGCTGACATAAGGCCAGATTCTCTGTTACAGGACCTCTCTCCTCTTTCTGGGTGCCAGGGCCTAAATGTGTGACAGTGGCCTGTTCCAGTGGTGGGTGACGTGAAGCCTGATTCTCTGCTATGACATGAAGACAGATTCTGCGCTGACATAAGGCCAGATTCTCTGTTACGGGACCGCTCTCCTCTGTCTGGGTGCCGGGGCCTAAATGTGTGACAGTGGCCTGTTCCAGTGGTTGGTGACGTGAAGCCTGATTCTCTGATATGACATGAAGACTGATTCTGCGCTGACGTAAGGCCAGATTCTCTGTTACGGGAACTCTCTCCTCTGCCTGGGTGCCTGGGCCTAAATGTGTGACAGTGGCCTGTTCCAGTGGTGGGTGACGTGATGCCTGATTCTCTGCTATGACATGAAGACAGATTCTGTGCTGACATAAGGCCAGATTCTCTGTTACAGGACCTCTCTCCTCTGTCTGGGTGCCGGGGCCTAAATGTGTGACAGTGGCCTGATCCAGTGGTGGGTGACGTGAAGCCTGATTCTCTGCTATGACATGAAGACAGATTCTGCGCTGACATAAGGCCAGATTCTCTGTTACGGGACCGCTCTCCTCTGTCTGGGTGCCTGGGCCTAAATGTGTGACAGTGGCCTGTTCCAGTGGTGGGTGACGTGAAGCCTGATTCTCTGCTATGACATGAAGACTGATTCTGCGCTGACATAAGGCCAGATTCTCTGTTACGGGACCTCTCTCCTCTGCCTGGGTGCCTGGGCCTAAATGTGTGACAGTGGCCTGTTCCAGTGGTGGGTGACGTGATGCCTGATTCTCTGCTATGACATGAAGTCAGATTCTGCGCTGACATAAGGCCAGATTCTCTGTTACGGGACCTCTCTCCTCTGCCTGGGTGCCTGGGCCTAAATGTGTGACAGTGGCCTGTTCCAGTGGTGGGTGACGTGAAGCCTGATTCTCTGCTATGACATGAAGACTGATTCTGCGCTGACATAAGGCCAGATTCTCTGTTACGGGACCTCTCTCCTCTGCCTGGGTGCCTGGGCCTAAATGTGTGACAGTGGCCTGTTCCAGTGGTGGGTGACGTGAAGCCTGATTCTCTGCTATGACATGAAGACTGATTCTGCGCTGACATCAGGCTAGATTCTCTGTAACGGGACCTCTCTCCTCTGCCTGGGTGCCTGGGCCTAAATGTGTGACAGTGGCCTGTTCCAGTGGTGGGTGACGTGAAGCCTGATTCTCTGCTATGACATGAAGACAGATTCTGCGCTGACATCAGGCCAGACTCTCTGTTATGGGACCTCTCTCCTCTGCCTGGGTGCCTGGGCCTAAATGTGTGACAGTGGCCTGTTCCAGTGGTGGGTGACGTGAAGCCTGATTCTCTGCTATGACATGAAGACTTATTCTGTGCTGACATGAAGCCAGATTCTCTGTTACGCGACCTCTCTCCTCTGCCTGGGTGCCTGGGCCTAAATATGTGACAGTGGCCTGTTCCAGTGGTGGGTGACGTGAAGCCTGATTCTCTGCTATGACATGAAGACTTATTCTGTGCTGACATGAAGCCAGATTCTCTGTTACGCGACCTCTCTCCTCGGCCTGGGTGCCTGGGCCTAAATATGTGACAGTGGCCTGTTCCAGTGGTGGGTGACGTGAAGCCTGATTCTCTGCTATGACATGAAGACTGATTCTGCGCTGACATAAGGCCAGATTCTCTGTTACAGGACCTCTCTCCTCTTCTGGGTGCCAGGGCCTAAATGCTGTGACAGTGGCCTGTTCCAGTGGTGGGTGACGTGAAGCCTGATTCTCTGCTATGACATGAAGACAGATTCTGCGCTGACATAAGGCCAGATTCTCTGTTACGGGACCGCTCTCCTCTGTCTGGGTGCCGGGGCCTAAATGTGTGACAGTGGCCTGTTCCAGTGGTGGGTGACGTGAAGCCTGATTCTCTGATATGACATGAAGACTGATTCTGCGCTGACATAAGGCCAGATTCTCTGTTACGGGACCTCTCTCCTCTGCCTGGGTGCCTGGGCCTAAATGTGTGACAGTGGCCTGTTCCAGTGGTGGGTGACGTGATGCCTGATTCTCTGCTATGACATGAAGACAGATTCTGTGCTGACATAAGGCCAGATTCTCTGTTACAGGACCTCTCTCCTCTGTCTGGGTGCCGGGGCCTAAATGTGTGACAGTGGCCTGATCCAGTGGTGGGTGACGTGAAGCCTGATTCTCTGCTATGACATGAAGACAGATTCTGCGCTGACATAAGGCCAGATTCTCTGTTACGGGACCGCTCTCCTCTGTCTGGGTGCCTGGGCCTAAATGTGTGACAGTGGCCTGTTCCAGTGGTGGGTGACGTGAAGCCTGATTCTCTGCTATGACATGAAGACTGATTCTGCGCTGACATAAGGCCAGATTCTCTGTTACGGGACCTCTCTCCTCTGCCTGGGTGCCTGGGCCTAAATGTGTGACAGTGGCCTGTTCCAGTGGTGGGTGACGTGAAGCCTGATTCTCTGCTATGACATGAAGACAGATTCTGTGCTGACATAAGGCCAGATTCTCTGTTACAGGACCTCTCTCCTCTGTCTGGGTGCCGGGGCCTAAATGTGTGACAGTGGCCTGTTCCAGTGGTGGGTGACGTGAAGCCTGATTCTCTGCTATGACATGAAGACTTATTCTGTGCTGACATGAAGCCAGATTCTCTGTTACGCGACCTCTCTCCTCTGCCTGGGTGCCTGGGCCTAAATATGTGACAGTGGCCTGTTCCAGTGGTGGGTGACGTGAAGCCTGATTCTCTGCTATGACATGAAGACTGATTCTGCGCTGACATAAGGCCAGATTCTCTGTTACGGACCTCTCTCCTCTGCCTGGGTGCCTGGGCCTAAATGTGTGACAGTGGCCTGTTCCAGTGGTGGGTGACGTGAAGCCTGATTCTCTGCTATGACATGAAGACTGATTCTGCGCTGACATAAGGCCAGATTCTCTGTTACAGGACCTCTCTCCTCTGTCTGGGTGCCAGGGCCTAAATGTGTGACAGTGGCCTGTTCCAGTGGTGGGTGACGTGAAGCCTGATTCTCTGCTATGACATGAAGACAGATTCTGCGCTGACATAAGGCCAGATTCTCTGTTACGGGACCGCTCTCCTCTGTCTGGGTGCCGGGGCCTAAATGTGTGACAGTGGCCTGTTCCAGTGGTGGGTGACGTGAAGCCTGATTCTCTGCTATGACATGAAGACTGATTCTGCGCTGACATAAGGCCAGATTCTCTGTTACGGGACCTCTCTCCTCTGCCTGGGTGCCTGGGCCTAAATGTGTGACAGTGGCCTGTTCCAGTGGTGGGTGACGTGATGCCTGATTCTCTGCTATGACATGAAGACAGATTCTGTGCTGACATAAGGCCAGATTCTCTGTTACAGGACCTCTCTCCTCTGTCTGGGTGCCGGGGCCTAAATGTGTGACAGTGGCCTGTTCCAGTGGTGGGTGACGTGAAGCCTGATTCTCTGCTATGACATGAAGACAGATTCTGCGCTGACATAAGGCCAGATTCTCTGTTACGGGACCGCTCTCCTCTGTCTGGGTGCCTGGGCCTAAATGTGTGACAGTGGCCTGTTCCAGTGGTGGGTGACGTGAAGCCTGATTCTCTGCTATGACATGAAGACTGATTCTGCGCTGACATAAGGCCAGATTCTCTGTTACGGGACCGTCTCTCCTCTGCCTGGGTGCCTGGGCCTAAATGTGTGACAGTGGCCTGTTCCAGTGGTGGGTGACGTGAAGCCTGATTCTCTGCTATGACATGAAGACAGATTCTGTGCTGACATAAGGCCAGATTCTCTGTTACAGGACCTCTCTACTCTGCCTGGGTGCCGGGGCCTAAATGTGTGACAGTGGCCTGTTCCAGTGGTGGGTGACGTGAAGCCTGATTCTCTGCTATGACATGAAGACTTATTCTGTGCTGACATGACTGATTCTGCGCTGACATAAGGCTAGATTCTCTGTAACGGGACCTCTCTCCTCTGCCTGGGTGCCTGGGCCTAAATGTGTGACAGTGGCCTGTTCCAGTGGTGGGTGACGTGAAGCCTGATTCTCTGCTATGACATGAAGACAGATTCTGCGCTGACATCAGGCCAGACTCTCTGTTATGGGACCTCTCTCCTCTGCCTGGGTGCCTGGGCCTAAATGTGTGACAGTGGCCTGTTCCAGTGGTGGGTGACGTGAAGCCTGATTCTCTGCTATGACATGAAGACTTATTCTGTGCTGACATGAAGCCAGATTCTCTGTTACGCGACCTCTCTCCTCTGCCTGGGTGCCTGGGCCTAAATATGTGACAGTGGCCTGTTCCAGTGGTGGGTGACGTGAAGCCTGATTCTCTGCTATGACATGAAGACTGATTCTGTGCTGACATAAGGCCAGATTCTCTGTTACAGGACCTCTCTCCTCTGTCTGGGTGCCGGGGCCTAAATGTGTGACAGTGGCCTGATCCAGTGGTGGGTGACGTGAAGCCTGATTCTCTGCTATGACATGAAGACAGATTCTGCGCTGACATAAGGCCAGATTCTCTGTTACGGGACCGCTCTCCTCTGTCTGGGTGCCTGGGCCTAAATGTGTGACAGTGGCCTGTTCCAGTGGTGGGTGACGTGAAGCCTGATTCTCTGCTATGACATGAAGACTGATTCTGCGCTGACATAAGGCCAGATTCTCTGTTACGGGACCGCTCTCCTCTGTCTGGGTGCCTGGGCCTAAATGTGTGACAGTGGCCTGTTCCAGTGGTGGGTGACGTGAAGCCTGATTCTCTGCTATGACATGAAGACAGATTCTGCGCTGACATAAGGCCAGATTCTCTGTTACGGGACCTCTCTCCTCTGCCTGGGTGCCTGGGCCTAAATGTGTGACAGTGGCCTGTTCCAGTGGTGGGTGACGTGAAGCCTGATTCTCTGCTATGACATGAAGACTTATTCTGTGCTGACATAAGGCCAGATTCTCTGTTACGCGACCTCTCTCCTCTGCCTGGGTGCCTGGGCCTAAATATGTGACAGTGGCCTGTTCCAGTGGTGGGTGACGTGAAGCCTGATTCTCTGCTATGACATGAAGACTGATTCTGCGCTGACATAAGGCCAGATTCTCTGTTACAGGACCTCTCTCCTCTTTCTGGGTGCCAGGGCCTAAATGTGTGACAGTGGCCTGTTCCAGTGGTGGGTGACGTGAAGCCTGATTCTCTGCTATGACATGAAGACAGATTCTGCGCTGACATAAGGCCAGATTCTCTGTTACGGGACCGCTCTCCTCTGTCTGGGTGCCGGGGCCTAAATGTGTGACAGTGGCCTGTTCCAGTGGTTGGTGACGTGAAGCCTGATTCTCTGATCTGACATGAAGACTGATTCTGCGCTGACGTAAGGCCAGATTCTCTGTTACGGGACCTCTATCCTCTGCCTGGGTGCCTGGGCCTAAATGTGTGACAGTGGCCTGTTCCAGTGGTGGGTGACGTGATGCCTGATTCTCTGCTATGACATGAAGACAGATTCTGTGCTGACATAAGCCAGATTCTCTGTTACAGGACCTCTCTCCTCTGTCTGGGTGCCGGGGCCTAAATGTGTGACAGTGGCCTGATCCAGTGGTGGGTGACGTGAAGCCTGATTCTCTGCTATGACATGAAGACAGATTCTGTGCTGACATAAGGCCAGATTCTCTGTTACAGGACCTCTCTCCTCTGTCTGGGTGCCGGGGCCTAAATGTGTGACAGTGGCCTGATCCAGTGGTGGGTGACGTGAAGCCTGATTCTCTGCTATGACATGAAGACTGATTCTGCGCTGACATAAGGCCAGATTCTCTGTTACGGGACCTCTCTCCTCTGCCTGGGTGCCTGGGCCTAAATGTGTGACAGTGGCCTGTTCCAGTGGTGGGTGACGTGATGCCTGATTCTCTGCTATGACATGAAGTCAGATTCTGCGCTGACATAAGGCCAGATTCTCTGTTACGGGACCTCTCTCCTCTGCCTGGGTGCCTGGGCCTAAATGTGTGACAGTGGCCTGTTCCAGTGGTGGGTGACGTGAAGCCTGATTCTCTGCTATGACATGAAGACTGATTCTGCGCTGACATAAGGCCAGATTCTCTGTTACGGGACCTCTCTCCTCTGCCTGGGTGCCTGGGCCTAAATGTGTGACAGTGGCCTGTTCCAGTGGTGGGTGACGTGAAGCCTGATTCTCTGCTATGACATGAAGACTGATTCTGCGCTGACATCAGGCTAGATTCTCTGTAATGGGACCTCTCTCCTCTGCCTGGGTGCCTGGGCCTAAATGTGTGACAGTGGCCTGTTCCAGTGGTGGGTGACGTGAAGCCTGATTCTCTGCTATGACATGAAGACAGATTCTGCGCTGACATCAGGCCAGACTCTCTGTTATGGGACCTCTCTCCTCTGCCTGGGTGCCTGGGCCTAAATGTGTGACAGTGGCCTGTTCCAGTGGTGGGTGACGTGAAGCCTGATTCTCTGCTATGACATGAAGACTTATTCTGTGCTGACATGAAGCCAGATTCTCTGTTACGCGACCTCTCTCCTCTGCCTGGGTGCCTGGGCCTAAATATGTGACAGTGGCCTGTTCCAGTGGTGGGTGACGTGAAGCCTGATTCTCTGCTATGACATGAAGACTTATTCTGTGCTGACATGAAGCCAGATTCTCTGTTACGCGACCTCTCTCCTCGGCCTGGGTGCCTGGGCCTAAATATGTGACAGTGGCCTGTTCCAGTGGTGGGTGACGTGAAGCCTGATTCTCTGCTATGACATGAAGACTGATTCTGCGCTGACATAAGGCCAGATTCTCTGTTACAGGACCTCTCTCCTCTGTCTGGGTGCCAGGGCCTAAATGTGTGACAGCGGCCTGTTCCAGTGGTGGGTGACGTGAAGCCTGATTCTCTGCTATGACATGAAGACTGATTCTGCGCTGACATAAGGCCAGATTCTTTGTTACGGGACCTCTCTCCTCTGCCTGGGTGCCTGGGCCTAAATGTGTGACAGTGGCCTGTTCCAGTGGTGGGTGACGTGATGTCTGATTCTCTGCTATGACATGAAGACAGATTCTGTGCTGACATAAGGCCAGATTCTCTGTTACAGGACCTCTCTCCTCTGTCTGGGTGCCGGGGCCTAAATGTGTGACAGTGGCCTGTTCCAGTGGTGGGTGACGTGAAGCCTGATTCTCTGATATGACATGAAGACTGATTCTGCGCTGACATAAGGCCAGATTCTCTGTTACGGGACCTCTCTCCTCTGCCTGGGTGCCTGGGCCTAAATGTGTGACAGTGGCCTGTTCCAGTGGTGGGTGACGTGAAGCCTGATTCTCTGCTATGACATGAAGACTGATTCTGCGCTGACATCAGGCCAGATTCTCTGTTACGGGACCTCTCTCCTCTGCCTGGGTGCCTGGGCCTAAATGTGTGACAGTGGCCTGTTCCAGTGGTGGGTGACGTGAAGCCTGATTCTCTGCTATGACATGAAGACTTATTCTGCGCTGACATCAGGCCAGATTCTCTGTTACGGGACCGCTCTCCTCTGCCTGGGTGCCTGGGCCTAAATGTGTGACAGTGGCCTGTTCCAGTGGTGGGTGACGTGAAGCCTGATTCTCTGCTATGACATGAAGACTGATTCTGCACTGACATCAGGCCAGATTCTCTGTTACGGGACCTCTCTCCTCTGCCTGGGTGCCTGGGCCTAAATGTGTGACAGTGGCCTGTTCCAGTGGTGGGTGACGTGAAGCCTGATTCTCTGCTATGACATGAAGACTGATTCTGTGCTGACATGAAGCCAGATTCTCTGCTATGGCATGAAGAGACTGATTCTGTGCTGACATGAAGCCAGATTCTTTGCTATGGCATGAAGAGACTGATTCTCTGCTGACGTGAAGCCAGATTCTCTGCTATGGGACCTCTGTCCAATTGATATTGGGTCATTTTTATTTTTTTAATTTTTATTTTAATTCATTTCCCTATCCACATTTGTTTGCAGGGGATTTACCTACATGTTGCTGCCTTTTGCAGCCCTCTAGCTCTTTCCTGGGCTGTTTTACAGCCTTTTTAGTGCCCAAAAGTTCGGGTCCACATTGACTTCAATGGTGTTCGGGTTCGGGACGAAGTTCGGTTCGGGTTCGGATCCCGAACATTTCCGTGAAGTTCGGCCGAACTTCTCGAACCCGAACATCCAGGTGTTCGCTCAACTCTAGTCATGTGTCAAAGTTCTCACAATGTAAAAAAAATATGGCGCCGGCGAATATCGCTATATGTTCGCATGTTTGGCGAACCGCGAATAAGTAAAGTTCGCCACGAAACGACCGCCGGGCGAACCGAAAGGCCATCTCTAATGAAGACCTATTGCTTCAATGCCCAGGTTCAGTTCTACCTGGAATCTGGACTTTCTTCATTGCATACCATGTTCCCTGACCCTATGAACTTCTGAGTAGGCAGATTGGAACAATGTCCGAAACTGGCCCAGTGATTCTCTTGCCCAGCTGCCAGTGACATCTCAGAGATGGTTTTCAGTGTTTCAGGGGATGTTATGACTAGGGATGAGCGAACCCGAACTGTATAGTTCGGGTTCGTACCGAATTTTGGGGTGTCCGTGACACGGACCCGAACCCGAACATTTTCGTAAAAGTCCGGGTTCGGGTTCGGTGTTCGGCGCTTTCTTGGCGCTTTTTGAAAGGCTGCAAAGCAGCCAATCAACAAGCGTCATACTACTTGCCCCAAGAGGCCATCACAGCCTTGCCTACTATTGGCATTGCTGTGATTGGCCAGTGCAGCATGTGACCCAGCCTCTATATAAGCTTGGGTCACGTAGCGCTGCACGTCACTCTGCTGATTCAAGCATAGGGAGAGGTTGCAGCTGCGACATTAGGGCGAGATTAGGAAGATTAACTCCTCCAAAAGACTTCATTCTGTGATCGATCTGCAGCTGTGGATCATTGAAGTGCTAATATTGACTTGCTCACTTTTTTGAGGCTGCCCAGAGCGTTTTTAGATCACTTTTTTTCTGGGGTGATCGGCGGCCATTTTGTGACTTGTGGTGCGCCAGCACGAGCTATCACCAAGTGTATTTAACCATCGATAGTGTGGTTATTTTGTGCTATATCCTACATCAGCTGCAGGCTGAGCCTGTGTCACCGAAGTGCATTTAACCATCAACAGTCTGGTTATTTTTTGGCCATATACTACATCAACTGCAGGCTGAGCCTGTTTCACCCAAGTGCATTTAACCATCAACAGTCTGATTATTTTTTGCCCATATACTACATCAGCTGCAGGCTGAGCCTGTGTCACCCAAGTGCATTTAACCATCGACAGTGTGGTTATTTTTTGGCCATATATTACATCAGGGGCAAGTTGAGCCTGTCACCCAGCGCCTAAAAAATAGACCTGACATTTCTATTCAACCAAATCTGCACAGTTTTAGCTGGTCAAGTTATTTGTAGTGACCGTAAAAGCAGACTTTTTGTTCTGGGTTGAAAAAGCATTCCCAAATTTGCCATTCTGAAAATAACTAGTTTGTGGTATTTGAGGCCTACTTGAAATCTATCCCAAAAAGAAAATCTTACATTGAAGTTATTGATAGTGTCATTCAGAAAAACCTAAGACACACGCTAGCGTGCTGATAGAAGTGTCATTCTGTGATTAAACCTATAACTGTCACACAGCGCAAAAAAAAACAGGTCTCACATCTCTATTCAACTAAATCTGCACAGTTTTAGCTGGTCAAGTTATTTGTAGTGACCGTCAAAGCAGACTTTTTGTTCTGGGTTGAAAAAGCATTCCCAAGTTTGCCATTCTGAAAATAACTAGTTTGTGGTATTTCAGGCCTACTTGAAATCTATCCCAAAAAGAAAATCTTACATTGAAGTTATTGATAGTGTCATTCAGAAAAACCTAAGACACACGCTAGCTGGTCAAGTTATTTGTAGTGACCGTCAAAGCAGACTTTTTGTTCTGGGTTGAAAAATCATTCCCAAATTTGCCATTCTGAAAATAACTAGTTTGTGGTATTTCAGGCCTACTTGAAATCTATCCCAAAAAGAAAATCTTACATTGAAGTTATTGATAGTGTCATTCAGAAAAACCTAAGACACACGCTAGCGTGCTGATAGAAGTGTCATTCTGTGATTAAACCTATAACTGTCACACAGCGCAAAAAAAAAACAGGTCTCACATCTCTATTCAACCAAATCTGCACAGTTTTAGCTGGTCAAGTTATTTGTAGTGACCGTCAAAGCAGACTTTTTGTTCTGGGTTGAAAAAGCATTCCCAAATTTGCCATTCTGAAAATAACTAGTTTGTGGTATTTCAGGCCTACTTGAAATCTATCCCAATAAGAAGATCTTACATTGAAGTTATTGATAGTGTCATTCAGAAAAACCTAAGACACACGCTAGCGTGCTAATAGAAGTGTCATTCTGTGATTAAACCTATAACTGTCACACAGCGCAAAAAAAAACAGGTCTCACATCTCTATTCAACCAAATCTGCACAGTTTTAGCTGGTCAAGTTATTTGTAGTGACCGTCAAAGCAGACCTTTTGTTCTGGGTTGAAAAAGCATTCCCAAATTTGCCATTCTGAAAATAACTAGTTTGTGGTATTTCAGGCCTACTTGAAATCTATCCCAAAAAGAAAATCTTACATTGAAGTTATTGATAGTGTCATTCAGAAAAACCCTAGCGTGCTGATAGAAGTGTCATTCTGTGATTAAACCTATAACTGTCACACAGCGCAAAAAAAAACAGGTCTCACATCTCTATTCAACCAAATCTGCACAGTTTTAGCTGGTCAAGTTATTTGTAGTGACCGTCAAAGCAGACTTTTTGTTCTGGGTTGAAAAAGCATTCCAAAATTTGCCATTCTGAAAATAACTAGTTTGTGGTATTTCAGGCCTACTTGAAATCTATCCCAAAAAGAAAATCTTACATTGAAGTTATTGATAGTGTCATTCAGAAAAACCTAAGACACACGCTAGCGTGCTGATAGAAGTGTCATTCTGTGATTAAACCTATAACTGTCACACAGCGCAAAAAAAAACAGGTCTCACATCTCTATTCAACCAAATCTGCACAGTTTTAGCTGGTCAAGTTATTTGTAGTGACCGTCAAAGCAGACTTTTTGTTCTGGGTTGAAAAAGCATTCCCAAGTTTGCCATTCTGAAAATAACTAGTTTGTGGTATTTCAGGCCTACTTGAAATCTATCCCAAAAAGAAAATCTTACATTGAAGTTATTGATAGTGTCATTCAGAAAAACCTAAGACACACGCTAGCGTGCTGATAGAAGTGTCATTCTGTGATTAAACCTATAACTGTCACACAGCGCAAAAAAAAACAGGTCTCACATCTCTATTCAACCAAATCTGCACAGTTTCTGCTGGTCAAGTTATTTGTAGTGACCGTCAAAGCAGACTTTTTGTTCTGGGTTGAAAAAGCATTCCCAAATTTGCCATTCTGAAAATAACTAGTTTGTGGTATTTGAGGCCTACTTGAAATCTATCCCAAAAAGGATATCTTACTTTGAAGGTACTGATAGTGTCATTCAGAAAAACCTAAGACACATGCTACCGTGCAGATAGAAGTCTGATTCTGTGATTAAACCTTAACCTGTCACACAGTGCAAAAAAAAAACAGGTCTCACATTTCTATTCAATGGTCTGCCGGGTGTTCACTCCAAGGTCATGGAAGTCACGCCTGCGGCCACCCCGTTCTCCGAGGGATATGTCCTGAAATCCAGCTGAAAGCTGCAGAACATCAGTCGGAGGTCTCTCCACTACTGGCAGGCCTCTCTGGCGCCCTCTTCCCACAAGCAAAGGCTCGGCTGGTGGCTGCTGGGGTCTTTCAATGCGTCTAGGTTCTTGAGCCTCTTGCTCCTGTCCAGGCTGTCCTTGGCTGGGCTGCCCCCTGGCACGTGCTCTTCCGCGGGCTCTGGCTCGTCCACTCATCTTCTATTCCTGAGAGGATATAAACCGCTAATAAGGTCAATCTGCCGCCTAGCAGCTCCGCCGTGGCACAATCACCTCAGAACTCGCACACTGCTGACTTTAGGTATCTTCACTGGTCACTTTGAGCAGAATGATGACATCCGAGTCACGGCACCAAATGTAACCCTCTTTTCCTTGCACCATCTGCGACACCTCCAGCTTTCACACTCACTCGGTCACCAGCTCCTCCAGGCATAAACTCTAAGTGGACTCTAAGGGACGACACTCAGGTCTTCTGTGGTTTAAACTTTATTGAGGTGTAGTGCACTTGGCTGGAGCCTGTAATAAAACAGGGAAACACTGCCACTATGTGGTATACAGCCAGGTCACCAGCCCACCTATATCATAACAGGCAGTCATTATATTACATTCCCACATACATGTTACAGGATATAACAAAGCATACAGAAAAATGAACAAGAGAAAATCATTTACAAAGATATTGCAGCAGGGTGACCTGGAATACAGCGTGTCTTGCAGCCATTTTAGGAAGAACACATGTCTCTTTAACTGTACATCATCTACTCAGCCTAGCATGTGCTGCAGGGTTTAAAGGCTGCTAAAAAACATACAGTCACCTCTTTACATTCTACAGAACTATTATGGGTATATATTATAACTTTTTACAATTGATAAATGAACTTTAGCTTTAGAGAACTTAGACAGAGATCCTACCTCCTACACAGTAAATGTCTGCACTGAGGAGACCAAACAAAGTAGCAGAATACACAGGGGGCTTTCTGGAAGAGTCCACTGTAAAGACTCTGTCTGTTAAAACTTTCCTCAGTTATCTAATAGCACATTTGAAGAGGTTTATTTAGCATGTCCTGACTCTCTGCTAACAGCTTATGAATATATGGAACTATATTTAACAAGTGATCATTGCTGCAGCTCCTGTATATTGGTATGACCCTATTGCAAACCTGCAGACTGGATATTTGGTGAAACTTCATGTGGTTCATATCGACTGTACTACACCACTGACTTGGTGCCTGGGCCTAAATGTGTGACAGTGGCCTGTTCCAGTGGTGGGTGACGTGAAGCCTGATTCTCTGCTATGACATGAAGACAGATTCTGCGCTGACATAAGGCCAGATTCTCTGTTACGGGACCTCTCTCCTCTGCCTGGGCCTAAATGTGTGACAGTGGCCTGTTCCAGTGGTGGGTGACGTGAAGCCTGATTCTCTGCTATGACATGAAGACAGATTCTGCGCTGACATAAGGCCAGATTCTCTGTTACGGGACCTCTCTCCTCTGCCTGGGCCTAAATGTGTGACAGTGGCCTGTTCCAGTGGTGGGTGACGTGAAGCCTGATTCTCTGCTATGACATGAAGACAGATTCTGCGCTGACATACGGCCAGATTCTCTGTTACGGGACCTCTCTCCTCTGCCTAGGTGCCTGGGCCTAAATGTGTGACAGTGGCCTGTTCCAGTGGTGGGTGACGTGAAGCCTGATTCTCTGCTATGACATGAAGACAGATTCTGCGCTGACATAAGGCCAGATTCTCTGTTACGGGACCTCTCTCCTCTGCCTGGGTGCCTGGGCCTAAATGTGTGACAGTGGCCTGTTCCAGTGGTGGGTGACGTGAAGCCTGATTCTCTGCTATGACATGAATTCAGATTCTGCGCTGACATAAGGCCAGATTCTCTGTTACGGGACCTCTCTCCTCTGCCTGGGTGCCTGGGCCTAAATGTGTGACAGTGGCCTGTTCCAGTGGTGGGTGACGTGAAGCCTGATTCTCTGCTATGACATGAATACAGATTCTGCGCTGACATAAGGCCAGATTCTCTGTTACGGGACCGCTCTCCTCTGTCTGGGTGCCGGGGCCTAAATGTGTGACAGTGGCCTGTTCCAGTGGTGGGGGATGTGAAGCCTGATTCCCTGCTATGACATGAAGACAGATTCTGCGCTGACATAAGGCCAGATTCTCTGTTACGGGACCTCTCTCCTCTGCCTGGGTGCCTGGGCCTAAATGTGTGACAGTGGCCTGTTCCAGTGGTGGGTGACGTGAAGCCTGATTCTCTGCTATGACATGAATACAGATTCTGCGCTGACATAAGGCCAGATTCTCTGTTACAGGACCTCTCTCCTCTGCCTGGGTGCCTGGGCCTAAATGTGTGACAGTGGCCTGTTCCAGTGGTAGGTGACGTGAAGCCTGATTCTCTGCTATGACATGAATACAGATTCTGCGCTGACATAAGGCCAGATTCTCTGTTACGGGACCTCTCTCCTCTGTCTGGGTGCCGGGGCCTAAATGTGTGACAGTGGCCTGTTCCAGTGGTGGGTGACGTGAAGCCTGATTCTCTGCTATGACATGAAGACAGATTCTGCGCTGACATAAGGCCAGATTCTCTGTTACGGGACCTCTCTCCTCTGCCTGGGCCTAAATGTGTGACAGTGGCCTGTTCCAGTGGTGGGTGACGTGATGCCTGATTCTCTGCTATGACATGAAGACAGATTCTGCGCTGACATAAGGCCAGATTCTCTGTTACGGGACCTCTCTCCTCTGCCTGGGTGCCTGGGCCTAAATGTGTAACAGTGGCCTGTTTCAGTGGTGGGTGACGTGATGCCTGATTCTCTGCTATGACATGAAGACAGATTCTGCGCTGACATAAGGCCAGATTCTCTGTTACGGGACCGCTCTCCTCTGTCTGGGTGCCTGGGCCTAAATGTGTGACAGTGGCCTGTTCCAGTGGTGGGTGACGTGAAGCCTGATTCTCTGCTATGACATGAAGACAGATTCTGCGCTGACATAAGGCCAGATTCTCTGTTACGGGACCGCTCTCCTCTGTCTGGGTGCCGGGGCCTAAATGTGTGACAGTGGCCTGTTCCAGTGGTGGGTGACGTGAAGCCTGATTCTCTGCTATGACATGAAGACTGATTCTGCGCTGACATGAAGCCAGATTCTCTGCTATGGCATGAAGAGACTGATTCTCTGCTGACATGAAGCCAGATTCTTTGCTATGGCATGAAGAGACTGATTCTCTGCTGACGTGAAGCCAGATTCTCTGTTATGGGACCTCTGTCCAATTGATATTGTTTCATTTTTATTTTTTTAATTTAAATTTTAATTCATTTCCCTATCCACATTTGTTTGCAGGGGATTTACCTACATGTTGCATCCTTTTGCAGCCCTCTAGCTCTTTCCTGGGCTGTTTTACAGCCTTTTTAGTGCCCAAAAGTTCGGGTCCCCTTTGACTTCAATGGGGTTCGGGACGAAGTTCGGATCGGGTTCGGATCCCGAACCCGAACATTTCCGGGAAGTTCGGCCGAACTTCTCGAACCCGAACATCCAGGTGTTCGCTCAACTCTAGTTATGACATCCAAACAGAAGAATATGTGAATATAAACAGAGGCAGGGATCTGTATTTTTCCCATACAACACCATTTTTGGATGCATAACACATGCGATGAGCACAATGTGTTTTTTTAACAAACTGTTAACACTGCCATCCATGCGTCTATCCATAGCTATATATCAGCTTCACGCTGACATTAATTGCGATTGGTGTCATTGCATTTCAAAAGTTTAAAGGGAGGGGGAGAGCAAATAAAAAAAATAAAATAAAAAAATAGATAACATCTTTTCATAAGGAATCATATGAGACTAGAAGGTGTTATATACCAATTTGCAATTCAATTTAAGCAAATTCAATTCATGACATAATTTTTATTTTATTTTTTAAACTTTATTATGTAAAAGTAATTTACAAAGCAGCGGAGGAGCAGCACATCCTCCATGTAAGTATAGTTTGAACAGAACACGGTAACATGGTCATATATAAATCTTAGGTCTTATAAGAGAAGGCCATTTCACCTTCAATTCCAGGGTTATTTTATATCGGTCCTTGGTCAGTTCTGGAGTGGGTTAGCTGTGCGGAACATGGGAGAAGGGTGAGCGTGAGGGACTCATCGTGGTCACATCCCTCTGTTTTGTTGTTTAGTAAAAGAGTGTTTTGACACTAGTGTAACGATCCCTCACCTCGTCTCCAAGGCCTCTGTGAGCCACAATTTTATAAATCTATGGATCTTTCGCATCTCCCATGAGGAGATTTCTTCAAATCTATAGATCTGGTCAACTTTAATTGACCACTGTTCGAGTGACGGGACTTCAGTTGAGAGCCAATATTTCGGGATAAGAAATCTGGCTGCATTTATTAGTTGTTTGAAGAGGTCGATTCAGACATAAATTTGACTAATGAGACAGAAAATGAATTTAAAGAAATTTGCTCATCTCTAATTACTGTATTTTTCGCTCTATAAGACGCACCTAGGTTTTAGAGGACAATAAGAAAAAAATATATTTCATTACACTCAAGTCAGACCACCAATCAGACCCCCCAATGTTAATCAGACCTCAGCTGACAGCCCCAATCAGACCCCCAATGTTAATAAGACCCCAATAAGACCTCAAATCAGACCCCCAATCAGACTTCAGCTCAGACCCCAATTTAAATGCCCCCCATGCCTCTCATAAGCCCCCATATCAGCCATTATGCTTCTCATCCCCCATTATGCCTCTCAGCACCCATTATCAGCCATTTTGCCTCTCAGCCCACATTATGCCCGCTGAAGCCTCATGTTTTATAAAATAGAAAACCACTTACCTCTCCTGCTCCTGGACACCGCCGCTTCTCACCTACATCGTGATCCTCTTTCTCCTGCTGTTGGTTTTGCTGTGAACTAGCGTGCACAGTGTGAGGTCACAGAGCACCCTCACGCTGTGCGCAACCTTCACAGCCGACAGCCGAGGACCATGAAGCGGTGAGTACAGACTTTCACCGCTTCCTGGTCCTCCGGTACTAATGAGCGCTTCCATAATGGAAGCACTTATTAGTATTCGCCCCATAAGAAGCAGGGGCACTTTTGGGGGGAAGAAAATGCGTCTTATGGGGTGAAAAATACGGTAATACCCTTGCTTTTATGCATATACTATACAACACTGTATTCCAGGTTTGTGTTTGTGAACTTTATTTATTTTATATGGTCAAATATGGTCAAATATGGTTTTCAAAATAGTTTTTCAAGTTTCAGTACAACTTTTACAATTATATTTTAAACTTTATGCACACCACTTTTGATTCACGCCCCCACCTATCCCTTGGTTGAACTTGATGGACTTATTTTTTTTTCAGCTGTATTAACTATGTAAAATATGTAACATTCTGTGCTGTATGTCCTACATGCACAGGCATTGTATGGAGCGGGCTGAGGAACTGATAACTTTAATCCCAGCTGTTTAACCCCTCAGATGCCATGGTCAATAAGGACAGTTGCATCTGAGCGGTAGGAGAAAAGGGGTGATGAACTGTTGCCATAGCAGCTGGAAGCATTGTGAATTGCATGTTTTTTTCTTTTGGTCACTTTGTTCTCCAAATAAAATGGAACATAAAATGCCCTTACAGAATTCCAATCATAGAAAAGTAAAAAAGTTATGGGTGCCAACATTTTAGCAACACAAAGCAATATTAAAACATGGCCTTTTAAGGACTGGTATAGGTGTGCTATCGATAGGTGTGACTTACTGAGGAGTGTAATATACTTATAATATACTTTCTAACATATGATTTCAGGGATTTAGGTCAAAAGCTGAGGGCAAGGACCTCAAAGGTAGTATTTTCCGAAATACTGCCTGTACCACGAGCCACACAAGAAAGGCAATGGGAGATTAGGGAGATTAACAAGTGGCTCAAAAACTGGTGTAGGAAGGAGGGGTTTGGGTTCCTGGAGAACTGGGACGATTTTTCTATCGGCTACAGGCTCTATCATAGGGACGGGCTGCACCTCAATGGGGAAGGGGCAGCTGTGCTGGGGAGAAAGATGGCTAGAAGGTTGGAGGAGTGTTTAAACTAGGGACTGGGGGGGAGGGTAATTACGTTATAGGAGGGGAAGATAGTGCAGATAGAGACCGGGGGCAAGGTAATAAGAATGGGGGAGGAATGGAAGGAGGGACTAGAACAGTTCAGAAGGAAAGGTGTAGGGTAAAAAATATACATAAACCTCTCAAATGTATGTATACTAATGCCAGAAGCCTGACTAATAAAACTGGTGAACTGGAATTAGTGATGTGTGAGGAGGACTATGACATAGTGGGAATAACTGAGACATGGCTGGATGATAGCTATGACTGGGCAGTTAATGTACAAGGTTACAGTCTGTTTAGAAAGGATCGTCAAAACCGGAGAGGGGGAGGGGTCTGCCTTTATATAAAGTCCTGTCTAAAGCCCACAGTCCGAGAAAATATAAGTGAGGGACATGAACATGTGGAGTCACTGTGGGTAGAGATACATGGAGCTAAAAACAACAATAAATTACTAATAGGAGTTTACTATAAACCACCGAATATACCAGAGTCCACAGAAAATCTACTACTAAACGAGATAGACGAGGCGGCAAATCATAATGAGGTGGTTATTATGGGGGACTTCAACTACCCAGATATAGACTGGGAAACTGAAACTTGTATATCTCATAAGGGAAACAGGTTCGTGGCAATAACCAAAGACAATTACCTCTCCCAACTGGTTCAGGACCCGACTAGAGGGACGGCCATACTGGACTTAGTATTAACCAATAGACCTGACAGAACAACAGACGTGCAGGTTGGGGGACACCTGGGAAATAGTGACCATAAAGTAATAACCTTCCAATTATCATTCAAAAGAGCGTTTCTACAGGGAGGAACAAAAATACCAAACTTCAAAAAAGCTAAATTTAGCCAACTAAGAGAGGCCATAGGCCAAACTAACTGGGACAAAGTCCTCACAAATACAGACACAAAATGGGATATCTTTAAAAACATCCTAAAAACTCATTGTGAGAGGTACATACCGTATGGTAATAAAAGGTTAAGGAACAAAAAGAAACCAATGTGGATAAATAGAACTGTAAAGAAAGCAATAAATGACAAAAAGAAAGCATATAAAACACTAAAACAGGAGGGTAGCACGGAAGCACTGAAAAACTATAAGGAAAAAAATAGAACATGTAAAAAACAAATAAAAGCGGCCAAACTAGAGACCGAGAGATTAATTGCCAAAGAGAGTAAAACTAACCCTAAAATGTTCTTCAATTATATAAATGTTAAAAAGTATAAATCTGAAGGTGTCGGCCCTTTAAAGAGTAATGAGGGGGGAGTCGCAGAGAGCGACGAGGAGAAAGCAAAGCTGTTAAATATTTTTTTCTCCAATGTATTCACTGAGGAAAATAAACTGTCAGATGACATGCAAAATGTAAAAATAAATTCCCCATTAAAAGTGTCCTGTCTGACCCAGGAAGAAGTACATCAGCGACTTAAAATAGACAAATCGCCAGGACCGGATGACATACACCCCCGTATCCTAAAGGAATTAAGTAATGTCATAGCCAGACCCTTATTTCTGATATTTGCAGACTCTATACTGACAGGGAATGTCCCACAGGATTGGCGCGTGGCATATGTGGTGCCAATATTCAAAAAGGGGCCAAAAACAGAGCCTGGAAACTATAGGCCGGTAAGTTTAACATCTGTTGTGGGTAAACTGTTTGAAGGTTTTCTGAGAGATGCTATATTAGAGCATCTCAACGGAAATAAGCAAATAACGCCATATCAGCATGGCTTCGTGAGGGATCGGTCATGTCAGACTAATTTAATCAGTTTCTATGAGGAGGTAAGTTCTAGACTTGACAGCGGCGAATCAATGGATGTCGTATATCTGGACTTCTCCAAAGCATTTGACACTGTACCACATAAAAGGTTAGTATATAAAATGAGAATGCTCGGACTGGGAGAAAACATCTGTATGTGGGTAAGTAACTGGCTGAGTGATAGAAAACAGAGGGTGGTTATTAATGGTACACACTCAGATTGGGTCACTGTCACTAGTGGAGTACCTCAGGGGTCAGTCTTGGGCCCTATTCTCTTCAATATATTTATTAATGATCTTGTAGAAGGCTTGCATAGTAAAGTATCAATTTTCGCAGATGACACTAAACTGTGTAAAGTAATTTACACTGATGAGGACAGTATACTACTACAGAGGGATCTGGATAGATTGGAGGCTTGGGCAGATACGTGGCAGATGAGGTTTAACACTGACAAATGTAAGGTTATGCACATGGGAAGGAAAAATGCAAGTCACCCGTACATACTAAATGGTAAAACACTCGGTAACACTGACATGGAAAAGGATCTAGGAATTTTAATAAACAGCAAACTAAGCAGCAAAAACCAGTGTCAGGCAGCTGCTGCCAAGGCCAACAAGATAATGGGTTGCATCAGAAGGGGCATAGATTCCC
The DNA here is from genome assembly GCF_905171765.1 of Bufo bufo. Taxonomy (NCBI): domain Eukaryota; kingdom Metazoa; phylum Chordata; class Amphibia; order Anura; family Bufonidae; genus Bufo; species Bufo bufo. Next base: position 301,424,862 of record NC_053393.1, read on the forward strand.
GTGATAGGAACATAGTCCTACCACTTTACAAATCGCTAGTCAGACCACACATGGAGTACTGTGTACAGTTCTGGGCTCCTGTAAACAAGGCAGACATAGCAGAGCTGGAGAGGGTTCAGAGGAGGGCAACTAAAGTAATAACTGGAATGGGGCAACTACAGTACCCTGAAAGATTATCAAAATTAGGGTTATTCACTTTAGAAAAAAGACGACTGAGGGGAGATCTAATTAATATATATAAATATATCAGGGGTCAGTACAGAGATCTCTCCCATCAGCTATTTATCCCCAGGACTGTGACTGTGACGAGGGGACATCCTCTGCGTCTGGAGGAAAGAAGGTTTGTACACAAACATAGAAGAGGATTCTTTACGGTAAGAGCAGTGAGACTATGGAACTCTCTGCCTGAGGAGGTGGTGATGGTGAGTACAATAAAGGAATTCAAGAGGGGCCTGGATGTGTTTCTGGAGCTTAATAATATTACAGGCTATAGCTACTAGAGAGGGGTCGTTGATCCAGGGAGTTATTCTGATTGCCTGATTGGAGTCGGGAAGGAATTTTTTATTCCCCTAAAGTGGAGAAAATTGGCTTCTACCTCACAGGGTTTTTTTTTTTTTTTCCTTCCTCTGGATCAACTTGCAGGATAACAGGCCGAACTGGATGGACAAATGTCTTTTTTCGGCCTTATGTACTATGTTACTATGTTACTATGTTACTATACACTGCGTGCAGAATTATTAGGCAAATGAGTATTTTGACCACATCATCCTCTTTATGCATGTTGTCTTACTCCAAGCTGTATAGGCTCGAAAGCCTACTACCAATTAAGCATATTAGGTGATGTGCATCTCTGTAATGAGAAGGGGTGTGGTCTAATGACATCAACACCCTATATCAGGTGTACATAATTATTAGGCAACTTCCTTTCCTTTGGCAAAATGGGTCAAAAGAAGGACTTGACAGGCTCAGAAAAGTCAAAAATAGTGAGATATCTTGCAGAGGGATGCAGCACTCTTAAAATTGCAAAGCTTCTGAAGCGTGATCATCAAACAATCAAGCGTTTCATTCAAAATAGTCAACAGGGTCGCAAGAAGCGTGTGGAAAAACCAAGGCGCAAAATAACTGCCCATGAACTGAGAAAAGTCAAGCGTGCAGCTGCCAAGATGCCACTTGCCACCAGTTTGGCCATATTTCAGAGCTGCAACATCACTGGAGTGCCCAAAAGCACAAGGTGTGCAATACTCAGAGACATGGCCAAGGTAAGAAAGGCTGAAAGACGACCACCACTGAACAAGACACACAAGCTGAAACGTCAAGACTGGGCCAAGAAATATCTTAAGACTGATTTTTCTAAGGTTTTATGGACTGATGAAATGAGAGTGAGTCTTGATGGGCCAGATGGATGGGCCCGTGGCTGGATTGGTAAAGGGCAGAGAGCTCCAGTCCGACTCAGACGCCAGCAAGGTGGAGGTGGAGTACTGGTTTGGGCTGGTATCATCAAAGATGAGCTTGTGGGGCCTTTTTGGGTTGAGGATGGAGTCAAGCTCAACTCCCAGTCCTACTGCCAGTTTCTGGAAGACACCTTCTTCAAGCAGTGGTACAGGGAGAAGTCTGCATCCTTCAAGAAAAACATGATTTTCATGCAGGACAATGCTCCATCACACGCGTCCAAGTACTCCACAGCGTGGCTGGCAAGAAAGGGTATAAAAGAAGAAAATCTAATGACATGGCCTCCTTGTTCACCTGATCTGAACCCCATTGAGAACCTGTGGTCCATCATCAAATGTGAGATTTACAAGGAGGGAAAACAGTACACCTCTCTGAACAGTGTCTGGGAGGCTGTGGTTGCTGCTGCACGCAATGTTGATGGTGAACAGATCAAAACACTGACAGAATCCATGGATGGCAGGCTTTTGAGTGTCCTTGCAAAGAAAGGTGGCTATATTGGTCACTGATTTGTTTTTGTTTTGTTTTTGAATGTCAGAAATGTATATTTGTGAATGTTGAGATGTTATATTGGTTTCACTGGTAAAAATAAATAATTGAAATGGGTATATATTTGTTTTTTGTTAAGTTACCTAATAATTATGCACAGTAATAGTCACCTGCACACACAGATATCCCCCTAAAATAGCTAAAACTAAAAACAAACTAAAAACTACTTCCAAAAATATTCAGCTTTGATATTAATGAGTTTTTTGGGTTCATTGAGAACATGGTTGTTGTTCAAAAATAAAATTAATCCTCAAAAATACAACTTGCCTAATAATTCTGCACTCCCTGTAAAGTATATTATAGTGCAATTGTATTGTGCAGCAGTTGTGTGCGGTTCTGCTGCGATAGGGTGCCAAACGCCATTGGAATAAATAATTTCTACTGGTGTGATATACCAGTTTCCCCCCAAAAAACTGATTGAGGCAGGGGTGTGATATACCAATAATATACTTTCTATAAGTGCATTTAGGCAGTGCAGATTTGTTTGCGGTTTTGCTGCATTACCGCATCTACACAGAGTGACAAACACTATTGGAAAAAATATTTTCTACTGGTGTGATTTTCCAGTTGCCCCCTCAAAAAACTGATTGAAGCAGGGGTGTTATATACCAATAATATACTTTCTATATAGTGCATTTAGGTAGTGCAGCATTTGTTTGCGGTTTTGCTGAGTTACCGCATCTACACAGAGTGACAAGCGCCATTGTAACAAATAATTTCTTATGGTGTGATTTATCAGTTGCTCCCCAAAAGAACTGATTGAAGCAGAGGTGTTATATACCAATAATATACTTTCTATATAGTGCATTTGGGTAGTGCAGCATTAGCTTGCGGTTTTTGCTGCATTACCGCATCTACACAGAGTGACAAACGCTACTGGAACCAATAATTTCTACTGGTGTGATTTACCAGTTGCCCCCCCAAAAAAACTGATTGAAGCAGGGGTGTTATATACCAATAATATACTTTCTATATAGTGCATTTAGGTAGTGCAGCATTTGTCAGTGGTTTTGCTGCGTTACCTCAGCTACACAGAGTGACAAACGCCATTGGAACAAATCATTTCTACTAGTGTGATATACCAGTTGCCCCCCCCCCAAAAAAAATGATTGAAGCAGGGGTGTAATTTACGCTAAAATCATTTGCAGTCATTTCTTGTGAAAGAGCATAGGGCGATATTTCAGTAATACACAAAACATTTAAACGCACTGCACGGTTGCATTCATTTCTGGTGAAAGAGTATAGGGGCTTATTTCATTAAAAAAAAAAAAAAATACATATGCACTGCTGGTGAAAGCGTAAAGTGGCCTATATCAGTCCAACAAAAAAAAATACATTTTCAGTTCACTTCTGCAGTTATTTATGTTAAAAGTGTATAGGGGCGTATTTCAGTACTACAAGAAAAATATATTCTCAGTTTACTGTTGCAGCTATATCTGGTAAATCCTTTACTGGCGTATAGCAGTATAAAAAGAAATATACATTCGCCATTCGCTGCTGCACTTATATCCTGAAAAACATTTATTGACATACAGTACAGACCAAAAGTTTGAACACACCTTCTCATTCAAAGAGTTTTCTTTATTTTCATGACTATGAAGGCATCAAAACTATGAATTAACACATGTGGAATTATATACATAACAAACAAGTGTGAAACAACTGAAAATATGTCATATTCTAGGTTCTTCAAAGTAGCCACCTTTTGCTTTAATTACTGCTTTGCACACTCTTGGCATTCTGTTGATGAGCTTCAAGAGGTAGTCCCCTGAAATGGTCTTCCAACAGTCTTGAAGGATTTTTCAGAGATGTTTAGCACTTGTTGGCCCTTTTGCCTTCACTCTGCGGTCCAGCTCACCCCAAACCATCTTGATTGGGTTCAGGTCCGGTGACTGTGGAGGCCAGGTCATCTGGCGCAGCACCCCATCACTCTCCTTCATGGTCAAATAGCCCTTACTTTCAAAGTTTTCCCAATTTTTCAGCTGACTGACTGACCTTCATTTCTTAAAGTAATGATGGCCACTAGTTTTTCTTTACTTAGCTGCTTTTTTCTTGCCATAATACAAATTCTAACAGTCTATTCAGTAGGACTATCAGCTGTGTATCCACCTGACTTTTCCTCAATGCCACTGATGGTCCCAACCCCATTTATAAGGCAAGAAATCCCACTTATTAAACCTGACAGGGCACACCTGTGAAGTGAAAACCATTTCAGGGGACTACCTCTTGAAGCTCAACAAGAGAATGCCAAGAGTGTGCAAAGCAGTAATCAAAGCAAAAGGTGGCTACTTTGAAGAACCTAGAATATGACATATTTTCAGTTGTTTCACACTTGCTTCTTATGTATATAATTCCATATGTGTTAATTCATAGTTTTGATGCCTTCAGTGTGAATCTGCAATTTTCATAGTCATGAAAATAAAGAAAACTCTTTGAATGAGAAGATGTGTCCAAACTTTTGGTCTGTACTGTATAACACTGCTCTCACTAAAGTGTGTAGAAACTCTCCCTATTATCTCTCTACATTCTCCATGCACTGTCCCTATGGCTGGTAGTTTTTTTCCCCCCAACCATAGGGGACCCGCACAATTTAGGATTATCTCATCCTCCTGACCTATTAGCCTAGGATTATCATATCCTTTGGACGCATGCATCCTCCCACCTGAGGGGCCTTTATTTTTTACCTTTTCACTCTCCTTCATGGTCAAATAGTGGTTACGAATAAGAACCTTTCGAAACGCGTCAACAGCCTACCCCAGAGAGAATTTGAGTCCTGTATTGTCTGTGCACAATTGCTAAATAAAGACGGAGAATTTGACACTTCAAAAAAGTGAGTGCTAGAGTATGAATCTTCCTATTATTTCTCTGTACATGGTCAAATAGCCCTTGCTTTCAAAGTTTTCCCAATTTTTCGGCTGACTGACTGACCTTCATTTCTTAAAGTAATGATGGCCACTCGTTTTTCTTTACTTAGCTGCTTTTTTCTTGCCATAATACAAATTCTAACAGTCTATTCAGTAGGAATATCAGCTGTGTATCCACCTGACTTCTCCTCAACGCCACTGATGGTCCCAACCCCATTTATAAGGTAAGAAATTTCACTTATTAAACCTGACAGGGCACACCTCTGAAGTGAAAACCATTTCAGGGGACTACCTCTTGAAGCTCATCAAGAGAATGCCAAGAGTGTGCAAAGCAGTAATCAAAGCAAAAGGTGGCTACTTTGAAGAACCTAGAATATGACATATTTTCAGTTGTTTCACACTTGTTTGTTATGTATATAATTCCACATGTGTTAATTCATAGTTTTGATGCCTTCAGTGTGAATCTACAATTTTCATAGTCATGAAAATAAAGAAAACTCTTTGATTGAGAAGGTGTGTCCAAACTTTTGGTCTGTACTGTATATCAGTAGAAAAATGAAAATCTATTCAGTTTTCACTGTTGCAGTTATATGAGGTAAAGCCTTTAGTGGCGTATTTCTGTACAAAAATCAAGATATATTCAGCGTTCAGCACCGCAGTTATATGGGGGAAATTCCATTTTGCGGTATTGACTGAATTATGTTGTGTTAAAATTTTGTGTTTACGTTTCACACACTGCGCACTTACGTTGCGACGTCCATAAGAGCGGTGCACCAATACAGGTAAATACACTATGCATTTTTGTGCAGGGTTACTGCACAAAAATGCAAAATAATTCACACCAGTCCGCATCTATCTACGGTATTGATTACTGGACACTACGGGGACTTTTCTGCAACACAGAAAGCGCACGAGGTCCGCGTCTCGCTCTACCAGCGCAGACCAACTTCCTCCGCTACGTCCCGTTGACTTCAGAAAAAAACTTGTATTCTGCGTTAAGTGCTGCACTGATATGCGCTAAAATCTCTTTTGAAATATTTTGGTTGTTAAAAAAACTTGTATTCAGCGTTAAGCGCTGCACTGATATGCGGTAAAATCTTTTGTGAATTATTTCGGTGGAAATAAAAATTTCCACCTCCTCCATTAACTTCCTCATCTCTTCATTAACATCGGACACACTAACTTTACTCCCCCCCCCCCCCCAGCTATATGTCTAAGTGGTTCCTACACCACCTAGGAGCGAATAAAGGTAAATGTTACTGCCAGCCTGTTAAAGGGAACTACAGCATGATACCACAAAACATTTGATATGACATCTAGCAAGAGTTTAAAGTGCCCACATATAGCACATAGTGAGACACTGCATCAAGATGAATCAGGCGTGGATCAGCCAGGATTTCAACACACGAATGCCTGATGCATCAGACTAGATCATCCATGGTGACACACCAACATTTTGACAAAAAAATACTGTTTTCTTCTGGCTACCTGCCTCAGCTACTGTTCTGATGCTGTTACCCGCCTGATGCCAAACATCTGATGATAAGTGCTCCTTCTTTTACCCACCATCTTTAGCAAGTACTAGTATTGCCACCCACCTCCACACTGTCACCTTGTCACTCTGTGGCCTACTGATGCTGCCATGTCCACACTATGTCACCTTGCCACTCTGTGGCCTCCTGGTGCTGCCATGTCTACTCTATGTCACCGTGCCACTCTGTTGTATCATGCTGCTGCTGCTGCCATGTTCACACTATGCCACAGTGCCACTTTGTTGTATCATGCTGCTGCTGCTGCTGCCATCTCCACACTATGTAACCTGGCAACTTGATGGCCTCCACATACTGCTGCCAACTATATACTCTGTGATTGTGCCACTCAGTGGCCTTCTCATACTGCTGCCACCTCCACACTGTCATTGTGCCACTTTGTGGCCTTCTGATGCTGCCGCCACCTCCAGACTTTGTCATTGGGCCACTGTGTGGTCTCCTCATGCTGCTTCCACCTCACCACTCTGTCATAGGGACACTCTGTGGACTTCACATGCTGTTCACACCCTCCCCACTTCATGACTGGGCCACTATTTTGGCTTTCGGCCTGGCTGACATCATCATTTATTTGACCTTTCTTTGATCTGTGTAGCAGCTGTAAGGCCTGTATGGTCCCATCAGAATTGGCTTATGATTTGGTAGACAAAAGCAGGAGTGGGTACAAAACACAGAAGACATGCAAATATTCCATTCACGTGTCATCTCTGTTTTAGATCCACTCTTGTTTTTATTGCTATTAGCAATACTGAGCAAATGCTGACCTGGTGAAGGTGTATGCTCCAAAGACAGGATCCGTTTTTTGTGGATTATTGTTTTGACGGATCAGAGGAAGGGCAAATTAATCAGTGACATCAACACAAACTTACTGCTGACACCCTCTCCACTCTGAGAAAGAAGATGGCTTCGGCAGCATGTCGCAATATCAAAAAGATTCTTTAATCGTACCTCCAGACACAAATGGCAACGTTTCGACTGTACACCAGTCTTTGTCGAGCCTGTCAGGCTTGACAAAGACTGGTGTACAGTCGAAACGTTGCCATTTGTGTCTAGAGGTACGATTAAAGAATCTTTTTGATATTGCGACATGCTGCCGAAGCCATCTTCTTTCTCATATGTATACTATATGGCCTGATGGATCAAGGGCCTACGGTTAGGCTGCTGCATTGATACAGACGCATTATCCTGAGACCGCATAGTGCTGCTTCTCCACTATTATTTGCTTCTACCCTCTCCACTCTGTCAGGGGGGTTCTACTTGTATAAGTGTGTAATAGAACAGGTTCTGTAGACATCTATGTGGAATCAGCTGACAAGGGTGTAAAAGGAGTGCACTTCTTCTTGACACTAACATCGAACTATAAGGCAGAGTTCATACTTGAGTTATTACGCCAGGTTTGTCAAATTTTTGTATACTTTCTTATAATTTTAATCACGTTTTGGCTTAATAAAATTAATGTTAAAATATTTATTAAATTTAATAATAAAAATTAAATGTTGCGTAAGACAGGAGAGAATCGACCAGTCTTCTGTTTATTCAACGATGCGGTGGTACGATAGAGAAAGCATTCCAACAAAAAAATTACTCTCCACCTGGAGTTGAATACTGTCAAGATTGATGCAAGTGCGGTATTGGCTGCTCATCCAGCAAGATACTTCTGAGGGAACCTGCCTGCCAGGCTTAGGCCTCTACTAGCGACAGACAATGAGAAGAAGACAAAGCTTCAAGATTGCTTGGAGCCCGGAAGAGTTGAAAATGTAATCAATATTCAAACCAACGAGGCCCAGTCTCTTCGTCAGGGGTTCCTAGTCATCATGGAATGGAAAGGAGGGCATCCTTATTATATTTAATACATTTAATAATAAAATGTTTAATAAATTTTATAATAAAAATTAAATTTTTCCTAACACAGGAGGAGGAGGACATCATGTGTTGCACTGAGATGGAGATGGTCTTCGGATTCCCACACAGACGTCTCAGAAATAAACCGCAGCTCCCAAAAGCAGCTCCTGGGAAGATCATCCGTCATCTATATGCCCCACTTTATTTTGGAAGTGTGTAGAACCCGTGTGGGACCCCCACGCTGCAGATTGTTCATGGAGACACCGAATTTTATAATATACAGTACAGACCAAAAGTTTGGACACACCTTCTCATTCAAAGAGTTTTCTTTATTTTCATGACTATGAAGGCATCAAAACTATGAATTAACACATGTGGAATTATATACATAACAAACAAGTGTAAAACAACTGAAAATATGTCATATTCTAGGTTCTTCAAAGTAGCCACCTTTTGCTTTGATTACTGCTTTGCACACTCTTGGCATTCTCTTGATGAGCTTCAAGAGGTAGTCCCCTGAAATGGTTTTCCAACAGTCTTGAAGGAGTTCCCAGAGATGCTTAGCACTTGTTGGCCCTTTTGCCTTCACTCTGCGGTCCAGCTCACCCCAAACCATCTTGATTGGGTTCAGGTCCGGTGACTGTGGAGGCCAGGTCATCTGGCGCAGCACCCCATCACTCTCCTTCATGGTCAAATAGCCCTTTCTTTCAAAGTTTTCCCAATATTTTGGCTGACTGACTGACCTTCATTTCTTAAAGTTACGATGGCCACTCGTTTTTCTTTACTTAGCTGCTTTTTTCTTGCCATAATACAAATTCTAACAGTCTATTCAGTAGGACTATCAGCTGTGTATCCACCTGAATTCTCCTCAACGCAACTGATGGTCCCAACCCCATTTATAAGGCAAGAAATCCCACTTATTAAACCTGACACCTGTGAAGTGAACACCATTTCAGGGGACTATCTCTTGAAGCTCATCAAGAGAATGTCAAGAATGTGCAAAGCAGTAATCAAAGCAAAAGGTGGCTACTTTGAAGAACCTAGAATATTACATATTTTCAGTTGTTTCACACTTGTTTGTTATGTATATAATTCCACATGTGTTAATTAATAGTTTTGATGCCTTCAGTGTGAATCTACAATTTTCATAGTCATGAAAATAAAGAAAACTCTTTGAATGAGAAGGTGTGTCCAAACTTTTGGTCTGTACTGTATATGGAATAAATTTCATAATAAAATGCTAAAAAAAAATGATGATAACTTTTAATTTTTTTCTTAGGAGAGAATCGGCCAGTCTTCAGTTTATTCAACAATGTGGAGGGTGTTGCGATGTAGAAAGCATTACAAAAAAACAATTGCTCTACACCTGGAGCCGAATCCTGTCAAGATTGATGCAAGTGCGCTATTGGCTGCTCATCTAGCAAGATACTTCTGGGGGAACCTGCCTGCCAGGCTTAGGCCTCTACTAGCGACAGACAATGTTCTTTTCTGTACATTAAAGGGATTCTGTTACCTCTCATAACACAATTTCAGATTTTAAACCAGTCATGCTCCACAGCTTACCTTGAATCGGCTGTGCTGTTCTATATTGTAATCCGCCCAGTAGTTTTGCAGAAAAACGACTTTTATAATTATGCAAATTAACCCTGAAGGTGCCCAGAGGGGTTTTATGTTCCCCTTTGTGTGTCCAGTAACGCCCCTCTTACAGTGCCCAAAACGCCTTCCTCTAGAATCGAGACTTCGCTCGGCCGTCAGGGAGGGGGAGGAGAGGGATGAGACGCTGTGGGCGGTTAGGGATTCTGGAGGAAGGCGTTTTGGGCACTGTAAGAGGGGCGTTACTGGGCACACAAAGGGGAACATAACGCCCCTCTGGGCACCTTCAGTGTTAATTTGCATAATTATAAAAGTCGTTTTTCTGCAAAACTACTGGACGGATTACAATATAGAACAGCACAGCCGATTGAAGGTAAGCTGTGGAGCATGACTGGTTTAAAATCCGAATTTGGGTTATGAGAGGTGACAGAATCCCTTTAAATGAATAATTTTGGGGGCCTGTACTCCCATGGCCTAAAATAAAAATTTTCAAGGCTCCAGCAGGGCAAATTTTTGAGAGTTTCAATTTGAGACGCATAAAAATGGCCTCTGATTAAAATACATATTTTTGGTGGGAATTTTTGCCATTGAGCTGGTATGTCACTGTCCATGTTGTGGGACGATTTCTTGTAATTATTTGGTGGCTGCAAATATGAGCTGAAAGTTTTTCAGGTTCGCCTGCAATTAAAGTGAATGGGGACCGCCGTGAACTTGCGGTTCACTAACATTTGATCACATTCGCGTTATCGCGTTTGTGAACTGTCCCGGCCGATGTTCGTCCATCACTACTACTAATAGGCCTAAGCCTGTACAAGGCTTACAGGCCAATTACAAGTATATTCCAATTAACGCCTGTAGGTGGCAGCACTGCATTGGAATATACTGAATTCAGTATTCTGTATTGCATAGATGCATATGCAGAATACAGTATGCAATCCAATGAGTACATGTTACAGTCACCTAGGATGACTTAAAAAAAAATTCTAAAACTTAAAAAGTCATAAAAAATAAAAAAAATAAACTGAAATTCAAATAACCCCTCTTTCTCTAGAAAAAAAAATCTATAAAAAAAAACGAAACATCATGGGAATCACCACATCTGAAATTACCCATAATATTAAAATTTTAATATATTTATCCCATTCGCTGAACGGCGTAATGGAAAAAAGTGAAACATGGTCAATTTGCCATTTTTTGTCACTTCATCCCCCTCCCCAAAAAATTTAATAAATCTAAATGTGGTATCACCGTGATCATAATGACCTGGAAAATTAACTAACAGGTCAGCTTTACCACATAGGGAATGCCGTAAAAACAAAACATAAAACTGGCAGAATTGTGTTTTTTTCCAGTTCTACTCCATTTGAGATTTTTTTTTCCAGCTTCCCACTATGTTTTATTCAATAGTAAATGGTGCCATTAAAAAGTAGAACTTGTAACACAAAAAATAAGTTCTACCATAATGTGAACGGAAAAATAAAAATTTAAGTTACGGCTCTAGGATTGCAGGAAGTGAAATACAAAAATGTGAAGTTCTCAATGGAGTTCTGAATTGGTTAATTCAGTGGTTAAAAGGTTTGTCGCAGAAAATTATGCAACTGAAAATCTGTTTCATTCATCTGCATTTATTGGCAATTACATGGATTTCTGTGATTGTTATTCAGATGACTGGAACACAAAGTTTTGACTTCACTCCTAATATTTACCAATGGTCAATAAATATAGTATGAAGGGAACTTGATATTCAGTTTTTCACTATTATTATTTATTTTTTTATAATCAAGCGTATTGAATAATTTGCTTGACATCACTGTATACAGAAAGAAATCATCTGTATTTTTTTGTCTTTTTACACATATTTTTGACAAAACAAATAATTCCCTTAGGCACTTATAGCAGAGTGTATCCAATTAATGGCCACATGAAAACATACGGAATAAGGTATTACTAGGTATTATTGAGTTCAATGAGATCTCCTGGGATATATTGGCATGTAGTGCTGCAAAACCCTTAATATGAGTGATTATATGTAAAGAAACTATACTTGACAATTTTGTGCAATATTTAAACTATTTGATAAGAAAATTGCTAATTGTTCATTTAATTCAATGAGCTTTGTCATTTAGAATCTAAAATGCAAAATGTATCTTATTTTGTTATCCGTATATTTGATGTATTCTGTGGTAGGCCACATGAGCTCTGGGAAGGGTTAATCAGCTTAGGCTCAGGTGAACTTGCTTTGGTTTTATGTCACTTCATTGCCCCTCTACAATAGTTATTAGCAAGCTTAAGGACCTTTGGGGGATTAGTGATAACAATGCTCCACCATGGAAGGTGGGAAATGATTATGGAGATATTGCTTCTCTAATAGATTTCAGCCACACAGTTTGCATGCTAATCTTTGGGGTTAGGAGAGGTCAGAAGATCTACAAGTGCTTCATCAATACCACCAATTTTTCTCTCATTCTTTTTAATTAGCAGATGTGCAAAAAGATAGACCTATGAAAAGCATAAAGAGAATATGCTTGGTTTCTCATTTTTAATGAGGCCTGCCCTTTTTTATTCTAAATCACTACCTATAATTTACTGTCAATATCTTTGCAATCCATAAAGTATATACATATATATGCATAAAAAAAAATACTAATTTTACCAAGACTATGGCCCTGATTCATCAAGACTGACGTCTGTTGCGCATGTCTTCATAGAGCCTGTGCTACCAGATCAGCTATGTTGTTTATGATGAGGCACAAAAAGCTGCATTCAAATGGTCAAATGTTATATTTGTGTAGTACATATACTGTGTGTTTCACACTATAAGATGCACCTGACCATAAGATGCAACTAGGTTTTAGAGGAGGAAAGAAGGAAATTTTTTTTTTTTTTAAACCAAATGATGTGCTAAAATATTAAATAAAAATCTGTGGATGACACACTGTTACAGGATATGGGGATAACAGACTTATGGAGGATATGTGGATGACACACCGTTAGGCTCCATTCAGACGTCTGTAGTGTTTTGCTGTCCGCAAAACACTGACACCGCACATGGCTGGCACTATATAGAGGATTCCTATTCTTGTCTGCAGCTGCGGACCATTCATATGGACATGTGAATGGACCCTTATAGGGGGAACTGTGGATGACAGACTGTTATGAGTGATCTGTGGATGACACACTGTTATGAGGGATCTGCTGCCGCCTCACTGCGCTGACATCCTATATTAGAGGAACAGTGGAGAACACACTTTAACCCCTTGCCGACATACTAGTATGTCACAGTGGGAAGTGACTTCCCTCAAATTGATGTACTAATACTTGATGATGATTGAGTGGGAGTCCGATCAATGCAGGGGCCTGCTGACTGACAGCCGGGCCCCTGCTGTATGCACTGTAAATGTTGATGCCCATGGATTAATTCCTTATATGCCGCAATCAACGCTGACTGCAGCATATGAGAGAACACCCCATGCTGCAATGACAGGGGACCAAAGGCCTGGGTCTCACAGGCACACTGTGTATTACATTGACAGTCAATGTAGTATAATACAACATGTTTTTAATGGAAGACACATAGGAAATGCTCTTGAAATAAATTTTCATGGCGACGTACCATGTGATGACCGGAGTGACGTCATCAAAGGTCCTTGACCTATAATTAATGCTCACCACAGGTCCTATTCAGTAAAGGGGACAGAAGCAGATGCCGGCATCGCAAACAAGTGGACTAAGGTGAGTTAAATGATTATTATTATTTTTTTAACCCCTCCAGTGCTGTTTAACTTAGCATTCTGTATTCAGAATGCTATTATTTTCCCTTATAACCATGTTATAAGGGAAAATAATAATGATCTGGTCTCCATCCCGATCGTCTCCTATCAAGCATGCGTGAAAATCGCACCGCATCCGCACTTGCTTGCGGATGCTTGCGATATTCACGCAACCCCATTCATTTACGCAACCCCATTCATTTACGTGAAAAACGCACAAAGAGGAGCATGCTGCGATTTTCACGCAACGCACAAGTGATGCGTGAAAATCACCGCTAATATGAACAGCCCCATAGAAATGACTGGGTCAGGATTCCGTGCGGATGCTGTGCGTTCACCTCCCGCAACGCATCCGCGCGGAAAACTCGCTCGTGTGAAAGGGGCCTAAAGGAAAACATAACTGATCCGTCTGGTTCTCGTTAAGCAAAACGGAAAACAAAGTCCTGTCAGGACTTTGTTTTCTGTCTTGTATAACGGGAACCAGACGGATCCGTTTTGATTCCCACAGACTTCTATTAGGACGGAGCAAAACGGAATGCCTCTTAAAGGCTTCCGTTTTGCATTCTGTCATAATGCAAGTCTATGGGCAGCAAAACGGATCCGTCCTTCCGTCTTATGGATTCCGTTATGTTCCGTTAACCCTGTTCTAATGCAAAGCCATAACGGACTCCATAACGCTAGTGTGAACGCACCCTTACTGTTTCCGTTTCCGATCCACAAAAACGGATTGCATCCGAAACCATACGGAGATGTTTTGTGGAATAATGGAACGGAGGAGGACTTAAATCAGAGAAATAAAAACCCTCAGATACGGAACAGATCCATGAAAACAGACCACAAAACAACAATGGTCTTAGAAAGCAAGGATTATTACCTTCCTACTACATCATGGCTTGATTTGAAGTGAGGTTTAGGCCTCTTTCACACTACCGTATGGCTATTTCAGTGTTTTGTGGTCCATTTTTCACGGATCCGTTGCTCCATTTTTTTGTTTCCGTTGTGTTTCCGTTTCCGTTCCGTTTTTCCGTATGGCATATACAGTATATAGTAATTACATAGAAAAAATTGGGCTGGACATAACATTTTCAATAGATGATTCCGCAAAAACTGAACAGATACGGAAGATATACGGATGCATTTCCGTATGTGTTCCGATTTTTTTGCGGACCCATTGACTTGAATGGGGCCACGGAACGTGATTTGCGGGCAATAATAGGACATGTTCTATCTTTCAACGGACCGTAAAAACTGAAATGGAATGTATACGGAGTACATTCCTTTTTTTTGCGGAACCATTGAAATGAATGGTTCTGTATACGGACCGTATAAGGAACGCAAAAAACGAAAAAAAAAAACAGTAGTGTGAAAGAGGCCTTAGTGTGCTGTCACACTACATCTTTTAATTGGCCTATTTTGACTTGTAAAAATGTAGTAAAATTATGTGTCTTTTGCAGTGGCATTTTTTCATACCTAGAGCATGCTACGATTGAAAAAAAAATAAAAAATAATAATAATAATAATCTAGAAAACTGTCTTAAAACACCACTACAGAAACAGTGTTTGTATGGCATAAAATAATTTCCCATTGGCCATCCTGTAACATCTGGCCTACAAAAAACAAGGCAAAAACTGTGGGTGAAAAAAAAACAGAAAACACTTGCACTTATTCTGGTTGGTTTTTATTTATTTATTTTTTTACAGGTAAAAAAAAAAAAAAATCTAAAGCCAAATCCATGCATTTAAAGGGCTTCTGTCACCCCACTAAACTCATATTTTTTTTTGGGGGTACTTATAATCCTATATACTGCGATATATCTATACATTATGTTATTAATCATTTTTGTTCAGTAGATAATGAAAAAACATACTTTTATAATATGCAAATTACCTGTCTACCAGCAAGTAGGGCGGCTACTTGCTGGTAGCAGCCGCAAAAAACCGCCCCCTCCTCCGGTTGATTGACAGGGCCAGCAGCGATCTCCTCTGGCTGGCTATGTCTGCATTTCAAAAATCGCGTGCCTGTCTTGATTCGGCGTAGGCGCTCTGAGATAAGGAGGCTCGCCTCCTCTGCACTCCCTCAGTGCGCCTGCGCCAATGACGTCTTCTCTTTCGGTGACGTCATAGGCGCAGGCGCACTGAGGGAGTGCTGAGGAGCCGAGCCTCCTTCTCTCAGAGCGCCTGCGCCGAATCAAGACAGGCGCACGATTTTTGAAATGCAGACACAGACAGCCGGAGGAGGAGATCGCTGCTGGCCCTGTCAATCAACAGGAGGAGGGGGCGGTTTTTTGCGGCTGCAACCAGCAAGTAGCCGCCCTACTTGCTGGTAGACAGGTAATTTGCATATTATAAAAGTAAGTTTTTTGCATTATCTACTGAACGAAAATGATTAATAACATAATGTATAGATATATATCGCAGTATAGGGATTATAAGTACCCCCCAAAAAAATAATGAGTATAGTGGGGTGACAGAAGCCCTTTAAGGGGTTTTCTTTTATATTATTTTATCTTACTCTACTGTCTCTGGAAGTCCTATAAGCAGTGATGCGCTTTGTCCCTCCCTCCCTCCCCTGTGAGTTGGTAGCATGGTGCCTCGTTCGGATGGTGTGTTTATACGTGGTTCAAAGGAACGGTTATATAGGCAAAGTGCCTCTTTGGAATTTTTAAAGTCACAGCTGGCGGCTAGTTATTGCATCATAAAGGTGTTGGAGGAAAATGGGCGGATCCGCCCGCTGGGAGACCAGCGGCTGGCGGAGAGCACGGTTCAAGGTTATGGTTTTGCCGTTTGAATAAAGCTGTGGCCGATTACCACCCAACAAAATAAAGGGTTAAAAGTTGAACGGTGTCAGTGTCGTTATTGAAGGGTTTAGTTGGGGTTGGTATACGGGGCTAGAGGAAGGGTTAGAGTTCCCCCCTTCCCCATTCCTTATGGTGCCAACAGTCCGCAGTGTTCGCAGTGTTCGCCAGCGAACACATGCGGGCTGCCATCTTGACTCACAAGTCCGGCGATGCACAGGTAAGCCCTTATCTGTGACGGGAGCCGGTCTGAAACAAATGCGGTCACAGGGAGCAGGCAGTTCCGAGAACAACCCGATGAAGGCCCCCGGCGGCTGTTCTCGGAACTGCCTGCTCCCGGTGACCGCATTTGATTTCAGACCAGCTCGCGGCATCGGACTTGTGAGTCAAGATGGCAGCCCGCATGTGCTCGCTGGCGAACACTGCGAACTGGCCATGACTGCCTATAAGGCCTCATGCACACAACTGTTTGTTTTTTTTTGTTTATGGGCCATTTTTTGCGTTCCGTATATGGAACCATTCATTTCAATGGGTCCGCAAAAAAAAAAAAAACAATGTACTCCGCATGCATTCCGTGTCCGTATTTCCTTTTTTCCGTTTCGCCGAAAGATAGAACATGTCCTATTATTCCCCCTAAATCACGTTCCGTGGCTCCATTCAAGTCAATAAGTCTGCAATAAAATGGAACACATATGGAAATGCATCAGTATGTCTTCCGTATCCGTTCCGTTTTTGCGGAACCATCTATTGAAAATTTTATGCCCAGCCCAATTTTTTCTATGTAATTACTGTATACTGTATGTGTCATACGAAAAAACGGAACGGAAAAACGGAACAGAAACACAATGGAAGCAAAAAACAAAACAAAGGATCCATGAAAAACAGACCGCAAAACACAGAAAAAGCCATACGGTCATGTGCAATAGGCCAAATTCTTCTGTTAGGTTACCTACATAAACAAATTAGGCCAAGTTCACACTTCAGTTATTTGGTCAGTTATTTCCATCAGTTATTGTGACCCAGGCGTGGATCAAAAACACAGAACAGGTGCAAGTGTTTCCATTATACCTTATCTCTGAGTAGGCTTCACTACTGGCTTTGGCTCACAATAACCGATGGAAATAACTGACCAAATAACTGAAGTGTAAACTCAGCCTTAGGACTCTTTCCCACGGGCGTGTGCGCCCCGTTGCCATATTGTGGACCGCATTTGCGGATCCGCAATACAGGGGTGCCGTTCCGTGGGCATTCCGCATCACGGATGCGGACCCATTCACTTCAATGGGTCCACAAATCCGGAGATGCGGAATGGTGCGGAACGGAACCACGGAACCCTACGGAAGCACTACGGAGTGCTTCCATGGGGTTTCGTCCCATACTTCCGTTCCGCAAAAATTTAGAACATGTCCTATCTTTTTGCGGAACGGCCGGATCGCGGACCCATTCAAGTGAATGGGTCCGCGATCCGCTGCTGCTGCCCCACGGACTGTGCTCATGCAAAATGACTACGGGGCGCACACGCCCGTGGGAAAGAGGCCTTAGGGCTCATTCACACAAGCGTATCAGTGTTTGCAGAGCATAAATTGCGGATCTGCAGAACACTGATATTGGCCGCGTGCCATCTGCATTTTGCGGAACAAAACCTCCCTCTCCATGGTAGAAATGCCAATACTTGTCAGCAAATATAAGAATAGGACATGTTCTATCTTTTTTGCAGGGCCATGGAACAGACATGCGGATGCGGACATCACACAGGTTGCTGTCCGCATCTGTTCATGCACCATTGAGAGGAATGGGTTTGCAGCCGATCCACAAAATTGTGGAACCGATGCGGACAGAAAATGTTTGTGGTGTTATTTCCCACTAGTGTGCTTTCCCACAATTTTTTTTTTTTCTACAAGGTGTTTTCCTTGATATATAAGCTGATGTGAAGACACCTAAAAAATGCTAAGAGCTACAACATGTTGTCTTTTTTAAAAGATCTTCAGCCAACATCTGAAGATGGCGTTTGTAAAACAAAAAATGTACCACCATATGCAGGTGCAAAAACCTATGTGTGAACCCACCTTTAAAGTTAGTTATCACTGTATCATGGTAAGGCCTAATGCACACAAACATATTTTCTTTCCATGTCTGTTCCGGGTTTTTTTGCGGACCGTATATGAAACCATTCATTTCAATGGGTCCGCAAGAAAAACTGAAGTTATTCTGAGGGCATTTCCGTATGTCGGTATTTCCATTCCGCAAAAAAATGGAACAGGTCCTGTTATTATCCATATTACAGACAAGGACAGTACTGTTCTATTAGGGGCTAGCTGTTCCGTAAAATACGGAATGTACACGGATGTCATCCATATTTTTTGCGGACACCAAAATACCTATGGTCGTTTGCATGAGCCCTTACACAGTGAAGAGACAGTGCAGACTCTTTTACCGTCTTTCTGCACCTCTTAAGAATGTTGCTCCTGCCACTGAGCTCTCCAACACCTCATAGGCATCACATCACACTGATGAAAGGAGGAGAGGAGAAATGTCTGAAATGCTCCACAGCAAGGGAAGCTGTTTAACTTCAGATTTTTAATGATCTGCGACCAGCAGCAGTAGGCCTCTGTTGAAGATCACCTGCATCAGGATGAAATAGGTTAACAAATGACACACTAGGCGCCTGCCCAAACAATCCATATGATAATCTGCCACTGCCTATTAGACAAGCCAGTATTTGAGTCCTGTCCCCAATGCTCTTCACTGCAAGTCCTAGATCGATACGCTGAAAAATGTCAGGAAAGTCCTCACCACTACAACCTGTGATTGATCGAGTGGGCCTTACCTGGCATTTCAAATGTATTTAGCTGAGATAGGAAAAAGAAGAGCAGTGGATATGGCTTATTTTTTTCTTAACCCCTTTTGGCCCTAAAATACATTTTTTTACAGTAATACTTCTTTAATCTCTAGGACAGCTGTGATGCCTGCAGATTGTGCTTAGCCTTCATTTATATCTCCATTAAGGTAACTCGGATAGTCTGTCCTGGCAGTTACTGTGTCAAGCATAGCTAGATCCCCATTAGACTTCTATGTCAGACCCGCCCATATGAGACCTCAGATCAGATCCCCATTAGACCTCTATTTCAAACCCCCATATCAGACCTTACCTCTCCTGCTGCTCTGCCATTCTGCAGTTCCTCTCCTGCAGTCGCTCTCCCTGGTCTTCTCTGGGCCCACGCTGTACTGTCACCTGATTGTGTGCAGCATTAGGTCATAGTGCGCGCACTACTTCCTGACACTGAATGCAGTCAGGACAGTGCAGCATGGCCCGGAGAAGACTAGGAAGGAGGGGTAAGTACAGTGCTTCACTCACCACTCTCCCCGCCTCCTGCAGACTAGTGAACACTTCTATAATGGAAGCGCTCGCTAGTATTTGCTTTATAAGACGCACTGTGTCTTATAAAATGAAAAATACAGTAATTGGCAGTGTGCCTGTCATGCCCCAATCTGACGATGTGCGGAGGTCAGCCAGGATTGCAGCACGAGTCTAGTATTTGTTTTGATGCTGTGCTGGATCCTCCTCGCATCAGGTGCACTGGGTGGAGTCATTAGTTTAAATGGTCTCCAGCTAAGTGCTCTGAGCGGATTATACTGTTCATTATGGTCTGGGAGGTTTGGAGGGAAGGTTGGCTGTTTGTTCATGCTCTCAGCAGATAAGTGTCTTTTCTTGTTTGGTTGTTTATGTCATCTATCCCATCCAGGTTCTGTGCGAGCAGGCTGCTCCTTTCTCCCCACTTCACCATCTCAGGGAGTTCAGGGTTCTGTTAGTTTAGGCTGGTGGACACAGCAAATCTACCTTCAAGGTTTGTCTGTGGGCTGAGCATTGCAGGGAAAGAGGTCAGGGATAAACTAGGAGGTGACCCTTCCCCTGTCTCTCGTTCAGAGCCTGGTTGGTGTGTTATCTGTTATACTGTGCACGTCCGCCGTGACAGTGCCACTGGC
This sequence comes from Bufo bufo, assembly GCF_905171765.1. Taxonomy (NCBI): domain Eukaryota; kingdom Metazoa; phylum Chordata; class Amphibia; order Anura; family Bufonidae; genus Bufo; species Bufo bufo. The sequence continues at coordinate 301,445,252 of NC_053393.1, forward strand.
AAGGAGGGGGGGGGGGTCTATCAGCACCCTGACTTTTGGCCCAGGTCACAATTGCGACCAGTGTTACCTCCTATAGCTATGCCACTGGCCAAAAGTACAGAATTGGAGCTTGGTAGAAGAAAAAACAGACAAAGTCAGGGTCCAGATAAGGAGTCAGGTCCAAGAGAACAGAGAGGAATCAGATCCCAGGAACAAGTTTAAGAGTACCACAAAACTAGAGCCCAAAAAAGGACGATTTTGGTTTGTGCCAAATATCAGAGGAACAGTAGCTGTAGAGAATTGGAACAGTGCTTATCTGTTTTGATAGACAATGAATGATAGATCTGGCTAGGTTTAAATGGCAGGCATTGATGAGCTCAATATAAGCAGACCATGAGAAAGCATTATGTTGAATAAATCCAAGAAGAGTTGAACACAGGCTAATTTCACACTATCGACACGGACCTCCGGCAGGCTGATCCGTTGGGTGCACAGCCTGCCAGATCTGTCCTGCCGCTAGTGACCGTGTGCCTCCGGACAGCCTCTCCGTCCCCATTGACTATAATGGGGGCGGAGTTCCGGCGAAGCGCGGCAGCACACCGTGAGAGGCTGCCTGAATAAATGTCGGACATGTCATAGTTTTATTCCGGCAGCCTCTCACCGTGCGCTACCGCGCCTCGCCGGAACTCCGCCCCTGCCTCCATTATAGTCATTGGGGACGGAGTGGCAGTCCGCAGGCACACGGTCACTAGCGGCAGGATGGATCCGGCAGGCTGTTCACCAGACGGAACAGACTGCTGGAGGTCCATGCCGCTAGTGTGAAAGTAGCCTAACACAGGTAGATAAACTGCAGCAGGGTATGGTTGAGCAATAAAGGCAGAACTACGCAGGCACCTGGATAGTTATGTAACCATTAAATTACATTGTTATATTATGATAATAAAAATATAACAGATAAATGTAACTAGTGCAAAAAAAGGGGAGAGTAGAATGGGCAAATAACCAGGATCTCCAGCATTATACATATACACTGCCTGTCCAAAAAAAAAGTTGCCACCTGAATTTAACTAAGCAAATAGTTATGAGCCTCCTATTGGATAGTTATTGCATGGGCAATTATCTTTCAGCTGGCAACAAGTTATTTAACCCCAACTGGTGCAATGAGTTGCTTCTCATTTCTTAAACAACCATGTCGAAAGACACATCTTGTGGTTGTTGAAAAGATGTTAGTCTGTTTGAGAAGGGTCAAATAATTGGCATGCATCAAGCAAAGAAAACATCTAAGGAGATTGCAGAAACTACTAAAATTGGGTTAAGAACTGTCCAACGCATTACTAAAAACTGGAAGGATAGTGGGAACCCATCGTATTCGAGGAAGATATGTGGCAGGAAAAAAATCCTGAATGATCGGTGATCACTTAAACGTTTGGTGAAATCAAATTGAAGAAAAACAACAGTAGAACTCAGGGCTATGTTTAATAGGGAAAGTAAGAGCATTTCCACACGCACAATGCGAAGGGAACTCAAGGGATTGGGACTGAACAGCTGTGTAGCCATAAGAAAAACCCTAACCAGTGAGGCAAACCAGAAAAAAAAGGCTTCAATTTGCAAGGGAGCATAAAGATTGGACTCTGGAGCAATGGAAGAAGGTCATGTGGTCTGATGATTCCAGATTTACCCTGTTCCAGAGTGATGAGCGCATCGGGGTAAGAAAAGAGGCAGATGAAGTGATGCACCCATCATGCCTAGTGCCTACTGTACAAGCCTGTGGGAGCAGTGCTATGGTCTGGGGTTGCTGCAGTTGGTCAGGTCTAGGTTCAGCAACAGTATGTGCTCCAAGAATGAGGTCAGCTGACTACCTGAACATACTGAATGACCAGGTTATTCCAGCAATGGATTTTTTCTTCCCTGATGGCACGGGCATATTCCAAGAGGACAATGCCAGGATTAATCGGGCTCAAATTGTGAAGGAGTGGTTCAGGGAGCATGAGACTTCATTTTCACACATGGATTGGCCACCACAGAGTCCAGACCTTAACCCCATTGAGAATATTTGGGATGTGCTGGAGAAGGCTTTGCGCAGCGGTCAGACTCTACCATCATCAATGCAACATCTTGGTGAAAAATTAATGCAACACTGGATGGAAAAAAAAAATTGTGACATTGCAGAAGCTTATCGAAATAATGCCACAGCGAATGCGTGCCGTAATCAAAGCTAAAGGCGGTCCAACAAAATATTTTTGGTGGTGTCTTTTTTTTGGACGGGCAGTGTGTGTATATATATATATATATATATATATATATATATATATATAGTGGGGGTCAGCTCAATAGTAGTAGGCACAGCAGTCAGAGACAGTGACACAATGGCACAGTTCACACAGGGGTTTGCCTGTTTTCTTTATTCTAGTCCACAAGTGGTAGGCAATAAAGAGTGCCGCATTTGTGTGAGGGGAGGCGGGGCGTTCACTATTTAAACCTGGCCCTCCTCCCCCCACTTGTCGGTTCGAACGATTTCGAATCGGCTTGTGGGTTGGTGCCAGAGAAGGGCATGCGTCACTGGAGGATCGGGGGATCGGCTGCGTCGAGCTCGTCGCTACGGTGATTAGGTAGGCAAGGTGGCTTGCACACCCGTCTCGCTATGTATAACATGTGGGGCTGCCGAGCGTGCCGCCGGTCCCCAGCTGCGCTGGAGACTGCCCGCACTCCCGATCGCTTCCGGCACCCCGAGACAGGCACCCCGATCCGCTCCAGGCCCTGCGCTAAGCACCCCCGCTCCCACATGCAGCGTCCCCCAGGCAGGCACCCCTCACCTGTGGCTCAGCAGCGACGGGTCACGACGTCCGCTCGCATACCCTGAGCATCAGTCACGCCGTCCGTCGGCTCCACGACGCAGCGTTATATATCACTCACTCCCGTATCAGAACGTTCCGCCGTAGAGGAAAACGCCGTCCGCTCACACAGGGGTCTATTCATTAGCTGCAATCAGTAAGCGAAGGTCCAGCTGCAGGATCAGGGGACGGAAGCCGAAACCTATAGGCGATTAATACGCCGCGGCTTTCCCTGTACAAATAGTCGATAGCGGTGGGCACGGGATGCAATGTTCCACATGGCGGAGGGCAAATCCCTCACAGCCGATCCTGATGCACGGTCTCCTGGTAATTACAATTAGCGAGGCAGTGAAGGTGGACATGCTTATGTGACTTTCAGTCATGTCTAGGAATCCGCTGCAGAATAAACTCGTCTTCTTTACTGCGCCAAACTCAGGCAAGACGAGATAAGCAGATACTCAGACATGTGCACTGTATAACAAGTTATGATTTCAATGGTTAATTCTAACCTAGAAGGGAATCACTGGCTTGCTGCGCTCCAGCAGGTCCTGGCTTGAGAGAGGGCGGGGGATGGTCGACACCTACAGGCCCATACTGGTACTGCAGTCCAGGTGCAGGGCTCCTCTGCTCAGGCACAGTGGCTAGGTACTAAGGCAGGAGTATAAAAAAAAAATATTTAAATAAAATTTGGAATATGTTCAAGGATCAAATATAAAGAGGGCTTCAAGGAGGGGGGCTGGCCACGTCACTTTGCGCACGCAGCCGGGCCGCCCGTAAGCCCATACGGTCAGTCAGGGGGTTGGTTCGGGCGCAGTCACAATAATCCGGTGGTTAGCTAGGGAGCGGTGGCATGAGTGAAGTGTCGCCCAGCTGGCGTGCGCTCACTCACACGTCTGTCCTTGGTTATTCAGGTTCACAGGTGGTGGGCTAACTTACGATACTGTGGGGTTCGTGGCTGTCATGGCCGCCAGGTGAGTCAGGGGTGGTGCATGCGGGGGCCAACCCCCTCTTTTCTCCTGCATAGGTTTGGGGGACGGGGGATGGTGGACTATTATGTCCAGGCCTCTGGCGCATCTCTTACAGGGTGGCGCCTACAGTCGTGGCCTTTGGTGGGGGGGAAAAGAAAAAAAAAAAAAAAAGAAAAAATTATAATAATGGTATAGATAGGAATGTTGCTTTGCCAGGTCTGTCACGACTACAGACTCCTTATAAAGCCCTGCCACGACTGCAGGCATCAGTCTGTCACGACTACAGACCCGCTCTAAAGCCCTGCCACGACTGCAGGCAACAGTCTGTCACGACTACAGACCCGTTATAAAGCCCTGCCACGACTGCAGGCATCAGTCTGTCACGACTACAGACTCGTTATAAAGTCCTGCCACGACTGCAGGCATCAGTCTGTCACGACTACAGACCCGTTATAAAGCCCTGCCACGACTGCAGGCATCAGTCTGTCACGACTACAGACTCGTTATAAAGTCCTGCCACGACTGCAGGCATCAGTCTGTCACGACTACAGACCCGCTCTAAAGCCCTGCCACGACTGCAGGCACAAATCCGTTATGACTGCAGACTCATTATTAAGACCGGCCACGACTGCAGGCATTAGTCTCATGTCAACAGACTCATGAGGTAATACTACCACGTCTACAGGCGATGGTCCGTTACCGCTACTCTCGATGTAGGGTCCCCTCACGACTATAAGGGCTAGTCGGTCACATCCACAGACTCGGTCGCACTCCCGTTAATTACAGGCACTGGGTGGGCATCTACGGGTAGTTGCGTCACGACTACGCACGTGGGTCAGCCACGGCCTGGGAGGTCAGCCTTCACGGTCACAGGTAGGTCCAGTTAGGCTTCAGTCTCCCAGCGGGTTCCAGTCACAATAACCAGCCCCTAGGTGAGGGGGGGCACTCCCGCACCGGCGCACAATGCCAGGGAGCTGTGCGGCTCCTCACGCGGCACACGGTTCAAACCAGCGGGGGCCGGGGCCCACGGTAAAGGAAGGGCTCCCTCTGATCCGGTGCACATTGCCAGGGAGTGGCGCTGCTCCCCACGCGGTACGAGTGTCCAGCCGGCGGTGGGTCGGCCCTCCCGCACTGGTGCATTCTGCCAGGGAGCAGCGTGAGCTCCCCACGCGGCTGGGGGGTAAGGCTCCTCATCTTCAAGAAAGTCTGGCACGGGCCGCCGTGCCGTTAGGTAGGCAGGGATCAGGGGAAGGAGTACTAGGCTCGATCAGGGGGAGCAGATCATAGGCGGTGGCTGGCTTCCTGCTGCCGGCCGTACATAAGGTTCCAAGGGGGTTATTTAGGCACAGGATGTTAGTTAGTCCGTGCAGGTGATCTGCGTTATACCATGCTCTTCATGCTCGTACTCAGAGCTGTGCCCATACGAGAGCTGCTTAAGTGGTTGATAGTGAAAAAAAAATAAAAAAAAATAAATGTATATATATATTTAAAAAAAAATAAAAAATAAAAATAAAATAAAAATAATATATACATTTTTGAGTCTCTCACGCATGGCTTCTCTGTGTTAGTTTTACACATACGGATCTGCCATTAGAGTCTCTCACGCATGGCTTCTCCGTTTTAGGTTTACACATATGACTCCGCCGTCTGAGTCTCTCACGCATGGCTTCTCCGTGTTAGTTTTACACATACGGATCTGCCATTAGAGTCTCTCACGCATGGCTTCTCCGTTTTAGGTTTACACATATGACTCCGCCATTAGAGTCTCTCACGCATGGCTTCTCCGTTTAGGGTTACACATATGACTCCGCCATTATAGTCTCTCACGCATGGCTTCCCCGTTTTAGGTTACACATATGACTCCGCCATTAGAGTCTCTCACGCATGGCTTCTCCGTGTGAGTTTTACACATACGACTCCGCCATTAGTCTCTCACGCCTGGCTTCTCCGTTTTAGGTTGGCACATATGACTCCGCCATTAGAATCTCTCACGCATGGCTGCTCCGTTTTAGGTTTACACATATGACTCCGCCATTAGAGTCTCTCACGCATGGCTTCTCCGTTTTAGGTTACACATATGACTCCGCCATTAGTCTCTCATGCATGGCTTCTCCGTTTAGGTTCACACATATGTCTCCGCCATTAGAGTCTCACGCATGGCTTCCCCGTTTTAGGTTACACATATGACTCCGCCATCTGAGTCTCTCACGCATGGCTTCTCCGTTTTAGGTTTACACATATGACTCCGCCATTAGAGTCTCTCACGCATGGCTTCCCCGTTTTAGGTTACACATATGACTCCGCCATTAGAGTCTCTCACGCATGGCTTCTCCGTTTTAGGTTACACATATGACTCCGCCATTAGAGTCTCTCACGCATGGCTTCTCAGTGTGAGTTTTACACATACGAGTCCGCCATTAGTCTCTCACGCATGGCTTCTCCGTGTGAGTTTTACACATACGACTCCGCCATTAGTCTCTCACGCCTGGCTTCTCCGTTTTAGGTTGGCACATATGACTCCGTCATTAGAATCTCTCACGCATGGCTGCTCCGTTTTAGGTTTACACATATGACTCCGCCATTAGAGTCTCTCACGCATGGCTTCTCCGTTTTAGGTTACACATATGACTCCGCCATTAGTCTCTCACGCATGGCTTCTCCGTTTAGGTTCACACATATGTCTCTGCCATTAGAGTCTCACGCATGGCTTCCCCGTTTTAGGTTACACATATGACTCCGCCATCTGAGTCTCTCACGCATGGCTTCTCCGTTTTAGTTTTACACATATGACTCCGCCATTAGAGTCCCTCACGCAGAGCTTCTCCGTTTTAGTTTTACACATATGACTCCGCCATTAGTCTCTCACGCATGGCTCCGCCATTAGTCTCTCACGAATGGCTTCTCCGCTTTAGGTTTACACACAGGACTCCGCCATTAGAGTCTCTCACGCATGAAGATTAAAAAAAAATAATAATTTTCCTCACCAGGCCCAGCTGCGCTGGGACTAGTCTCCCATCTCACCATAGCTAAGAGACTGATGGCCAATTCCTTGGCCAGTAATACTCTGAGGGCTTACAAGACAGCTTGGCACCTGTTTCAGAGATATGAGAACACCTACCCGGCCGCTGGCCGGGGACCTATCACTCACCTATTGGGCTTTGTCGGGGTTTTTGCCACTCTCAATTAAACCTGTCCTATAGCATTGTTAACTATACATGGCAGGTATTCAGCACCATTGGTGCAGGCTACATCCGGACCTACCGTCACTCTTCTCCGCCCACCCGATCAAAGCGGCGTTGAAGGGTTTGCGCAAAATGTCTGTTGTGAAACGACATGGGCGTCAGCCATTTACCGGTAGCTTGTTCAGGCCATGACAGGCAAACTGCAGGGGCAAACCGTTCGGGCCACAGGTTAGCGCTCTGGTAGAAACAGCCCTGTACCTGGCCTTCCATGGATTCCTCAGGTCAGGCGAGCTCATGGGCACCAATACGCTGGCTGGGTGCCTGCGGAAAGGTCAGCTCATCCGGCGCGGGTCCATCTATGTCCTCACCTTGGCCTCGTCCAAGACGTCACGGCCGGGGCAACCAGTGGCGGTCAGATACTTTCCCACGGACAGCAGATGGTGTCCGGTGCAGGCCTTGGAGGCTTGGCTGCGTAGTATTTAGTCCAAGCGGCATGTTCTCCCGTACTCGAACTAGGCAATGCCCGGCTAACCACCGCGGCCTTTCTTACGTACATTCAGGTTAGTTGACAGGTCCAGGGGTCGGTCCTCGCTGGATCACAGGACATTCCTTCCGCATGGGCACGGCAGCGGCGGCGTCCATGCATAAGGTGCCAGTACATGTCATCAAACGGTTGGGTCGTCGCAGTTCCGTGTGTTCCATACGTAATATCCCGGATCCTTATACGAAATATCATTGGCTTTCGAGTTTTGGTCTGTAGTTTCTGTTATCAAGTTTTCTAACTCCTATGCATGGTTCTTTTGGCCCCTTTAGGCTACCCTTCGATAAGCAGTTCCGGCATAACTCTGCTGCTTCTAGGTTGGGGGGGTGGAGTATAGGCTTAGGTAGGGTACCCTCTCAGCATGAGCTGATCCGAGCACAAGTGGTAGGCAATTAAGAGTGCCGCATTTGTGTGAGGGGAGGCGGGGCGTTCACTATTTAAACCTGGCCCTCCTCCCCCCACTTGTCGGTTCGAACGATTTCAACCCACCCAGGAGCCCTCCCTTCTTTCAGGTCTCATCATTGGGGTAGCCCCCTTTAGGCTACCCTTCGATAAGCAGTTCCGGCATAACTCTGCTGCTTCTAGGTTGGGGGGGTGGAGTATAGGCTTAGGTAGGGTACCCTCTCAGCATGAGCCGATCCGAGCACAAACAAAATATAAGGCCTTTACATTCAGGCAAAGATACAAAATAAATTCCTGCTCGGCTGAGCACTTACTAAACATAAAATTACCCTTTCTATACGGGCAGCCTACTACCAGCCACACGACACAATTCAAAATAAACTCACAGTGTCCGTTTTGTTGCTTTAGCAGACTTCAGCAGCAATGGTGAAAGCCAGTCAGTTCAACCAGTCCTCACCCAGACATGCTCTTAGTGCAAACCTTTATAGCCCAGAAATGAGCTGAGCTCCATCACCTGGCTGAGAGCTCTATATGAAACCTGTTCTGGACAGGAAGGGAATGAAGAGCCCTGCTACCCAACTGCATACTCAATCCATTAAAATCCAGGCCCGACAACACCATTTACAAAAGTCCTCAGCAAACTATGTTTTACTAAAGCAGACCATCTTTTCCTGGATTTCTGATATCACACCCAGGTTTCCTAGTTGAGATATCCACCTCCAGTAGCGTAGTACATGGTATATGAAAGAAACCTAGGTGAAAATATAACGATTCTCTACTACTTTTCCAGTCACTCTCTCACAATATATGTATATATATATATATATATATATATAGATTCGTACATGTAACATGCAGGTGATGACCCAACCTAACCTTGACCTGAGGTGTGCCACGGTCACTATGGTCAGTATGCAATCAGGGGGCAAAGGCTGCCCCTATCCTGAAGGAATGCCCGGAATATTGCTTGGGGTTGAGACCCCTGTTGGCTAGGAGGATGCGGACATGTCTAATAAAATGTGCAGAACTGAGTGGACCTCCTGAGAAAGGCAACAGGGGACTATCCGGAGAGGAATGACCGAGAGCAGCTAGCAGCTGGTCCAGAACTCTAACTGGACAACAGGCATTCTGTGAAGGGAAGTACTTGACCTCCACACTTTTGCTAGGTTGCAGTGTCTTTGAGTGTTCCAAACAAAGTGAGAAGAAGGTGGGGTGACGAACCAGCTGTCTCCTGGCAAGAGCGTGACCCTGCGGCCTGATAACCGTGAACTCTCTGGGCCTTAGAAACCCGTAGAAGGCTAAGTAGATTGCCGCCATACAAAGCCAGGCTGGGCAGTACAACAAAAGGTGCCCGCGACAGCCCTCAATCAAGATCCCGGAAAATGCCCGCCGTAACGGGAAGGCGGGTGAGTCTTGGCCCTGGCTGCAGCCTCTGAATTCCCCTGAGTATGGCCTTAACGGGATGCGCTGAAAAGATAGATGGCCTGTCGGGGTCCTGGAGGGACATGTGATGTTGCAACCCCGCTAAGTACAGCTTGATGGTACTATGTGAAAGACCCAGGTTGGTGTGGCAATATGATACGAATGACAGTATGTATTGATGTTGCCCGAGTCTAGTCTTGGGTACCTCTCCTCAAAATCTAGAAACCTGATCCACGCTGAGGAGTAAGCCCTCCTTGTGTTCTCGGATAACGACTTCTCAATGATGTGGCAGGCTGTGGCCCAATGAGAGGTCAGTTCAGAATTAGCAGAGAGAAAGGTGGCACCGGAGTGGCTGTAACGTCTGCCTCTGGATGTTGTTGGAAAAAAAGGGGGAAATTAAACCGTGACAGTGCATCCGCAGCAGTGTTCCCCCTCCCAGGGATAAACAAACAGGCTATATTGAAACTATGTTGCAGAGAGAACAATACCAGCCTCCTCAGGAAGGACATAATGACTAGGGACTTGGATCTGCCTTTAGTGATGATATCGGAGGTAGCTTGTACAAAAAAAGAGCAAGGATTTAACAAGGTAAAAAAATCTCATTTTATTAATTATAAATCACATGAACATTACAGGTGAGACTCAAAAGGGACAGAACATGGAGACTGGGCCACATAAGGGCTCTGCAATGTGGAGAATCACAATGGGGGATAATGTGACCATATACAGCAGGTAACAGACAATTAACAGAAGCTGTGAATATTGGAGTAGTTGCGGGTGCAATTGCTGTCCCCTAGTGTTGAACAACTACCTAGCTCTTATTCACAGCGTCCAAGCAATGGATGCTGTAGGGTGTAATTGGACGGTGCAATACTACTCATAAAGATGGCATATAACAATAACTGTAAATCACTAGTCCCACCCTAATCCAGATACCATGTTACCTACCCATGTTGCTGCTGAAAAATGGTGACACGGTTCCCCCACTGCTTCGACCTCGGTGGGGGAACCGTGTCACCATTTTTTAGCAGCAACATGGGTAGGTAACATGGTATCTGGATTAGGGTGGGACTAGTGATTTACAGTTATTGTTATATGCCATCTTTATGAGTAGTATTGCACCGTCCAATTACACCCTACAGCATCCATTGCTTGGACGCTGTGAATAAAAGCTAGGTAGTTGTTCAACACTAGGGGACAGCAATTGCACCCGCAACTACTCCAATATTCACAGCTTCTGTTAATTGTCTGTTACCTGCTGTATATGGTCAAATTATCCCCCATTGTGATTCTCCACATTGCAGAGCCCTTTTGTGGCCCAGTCTCCATGTTCTGTCCCTTTTGAGTCTCACCTGTAATGTTCATGTGATTTATAATTAATAAAATGAGATTTTTTTACCTTGTTAAATCCTTGCTCTTTTCTTGTACAAGTTGCAGTAAGTTGGGGAGTGAGTTTCGGTTTTTGGGTTATTTAGGCTCTAAATGATATTGAAGGTAGCCTGATTATCAGTGAGAAACGTTACTGTTTGACCCGACCACAAGTGTCCCCAAACTGTGGCAGCAGCCACGATAGGGTAAATTTCGAAAAGAGAAGAGGTCCTTGAAAATTTGGGAATCTCCAAAACCTCTTACAACCAGGGAGTTGGTAGCCAGTGGGGGCCAAAAATGGCCGCGTAGCCCCTTGAGGCTGCGGCATCGGTAACCACACGAGGCGAATCCGCCGAGGCCTGCGGGATAAACATGGATACACCATTCCACCGACTGAGAAACTTGTCCCACATCGCCAGGTCCGCTCGTGCGCATGAGTCCAAGCGAACCAAAGACTCTGCATCAGGAGCCAAAGGCAGCAGCGCAAGCAACCTGGAGATGAAGGACCTGCCCTGCGGTATAATCCGCATGGCAAAATTAAGCATGCCTAGCAAAGACTGCAGCTCCCTCCTGGTGGCAGAGCCAGCCCGGAGCATGGCGCGGCTGGCAAGCTTGATCCTGTCCAATTTATCCTGGGGAAAACTGGCCTGCATACGCAGAGTGTCCAGCCGGACACCCAAAAAAATTACACCAGTATCCGGACCCTCCATCTTATGGGCCGCTACAGGGACATTTAATTTGGCGAAAATGGCCAGCAGTGACAGCAGATCCACAGGGGGCCGAGCCGGATTCTCAACCAGAAGAAAGTCATCCAGGTAGTGGATTACCGACTGGCAGCCTACCACGTAGGTGAGAATCCAATTCAAGGCCCGAGCGAACCTGTCAAACAGCCACGGGCTACTTTTGGAACCGAAATTAAGCTTCGTGGCAAAGTAATACACGTCTCTCCACTTGACACCGTGCCACTGCCAAAGAGAAGGCCTGATTGGGAGAAGCAAAAAAGATTCGGAAATGTCCGCTTTGGACAACCAGGCACCCCTGCCTGCCCGAATGATTGTCTGAATCGCCTGATCCACAGAGAAATATTTAAGCAAAACTCCTCCGACGGGATCAGTGAATTCAGACTAGGCACACTGGATGAGTGAGGCGCAGACAAATCATAAATTAAGCGGGGTTTATTGGAGAATTTACGTCTGACCAATCCAATAGGGCTCACCCTCCAAGTTTGTAAAGGGGGGGCGACAAAGGGACCAATAAGAAAACCCTTTTTCAGCTCCTGAGCCAGCAATCCGTCAACTTCGTCCGGATCCAGGGAGGACGACAGCAGATTCCAACACTCAAAAGAGGAGGTGGGCAAGGTGATGAACCCTGTGTGGAGCCCCAGGGTGAACCCCTGTACCAGGAAGTCACGGAAAGACAGGGACGGGTGACCCACCAGACAGTGACTCAGGAACCCCACGTCAACCCTGCTTAGTCATGCTGAATCCCCCTGCCGCAAGGTACAAGCCGATTTGGGGTGGGCCCGAAATCACAATGCACAGATGTGCAGAAGGCGGCATTGCCCAAAGTTACAGGCAGTATGATCGAAGTTGTTGCATATCTGTGCCTTGCCCAAAAAATGAATGGGCCTACCCAATTTATCCAGCTGCACCGCCTGCTTAGGATTCGGGAGAGAGGCTGCAGCCGATCTGGAAGAACCCGGGACGGAGGGGATCTCAGCGCAGGGATACCAAGTGGTGGCATGGGAGGAGGACTGGCAGATGGCACACATCGGCGCCCTCAAACCTGCAAAATGACAGCAGAAGAGCTCCATGTCCACGCCGCCCCAGTTGGTCACAACTTGGAACTGAGCCAAAAAGACCTGTGGTAGTCATAGAACGCCCAACCACCATACCTGTGACCCAACTCCACTACTCGGTACAGATACAGGTCCAACTCCTCCCTCCTGTTGGGCACCACCGAACAGACCACGTCTCTGTACACGCTAAACGCCAGCATGAACTCGGGCAGGGACAGGTTACGGTTGAGACGGGGATCCTTCGCTTTAAGGATCACTGAAACGTCCCCGCAGGCAAAGGCCTTGTTCTCGGTCATGTCCTGTGACGCCAACAGCAAGGAAGCGAGGTTCACATCCTTCCCCTCCAGGATGTCCTTCCTGATGATAGGGGGCACAAAGTGAGCCAAAGTAATAGAGGGCTGCGGGAACCACCGAGACAGCCGCGGCTGGGGGGCCGGAGGCTGCCACCTCCACCGACTCCATACGCTGTTGCAAATCCTGGAGAGAGGAGTTAAGGGAGTTCAACAATGTATGGATTTGCGTAAGGGAAGTAGCCACAGTTTGCAGAGAGATCTGCTCGACTCCAGAGGCCGCAGCATCGGCCGCAGCATCGGCCGCAGCTGGGGCAGGATACAATAATCAAAACAGTTCAGCTTTGCGGGCAGTCGCCGGAAACAGAACCCCGCGATGCAGTAATTCAGCCGTCTGACAGGGGATGGTCCATGCTCGTAGGGACGGAGTACTGCCGTGTATGGAGCCCCTGGCAGGGGAAGGCAGAACGGAGACCAACTCATCTATATCCGAAACCTGAGACATCCTGTGAATACGAATGAGAGAAGCAAAGAAATGTAACGAGCGCCAAAGCCAACGTGCTTTGACCCACCACCAGACACCCAACAAACCAGACAACAGAAAGACCGTTAACAACGTAATGGCAACACAGACGTGGGGCAGAATGAGGCCTGTGACGGGTGTAGACTAACTAACCGAGACGTGAACGAGGCCTGGAACGAACAAGCATGTCACACTGAGGTCTCGGCGTGCAAGACTGCGTGTGTAAGGGGGAGGGGCAAACGTGCAATAAGGTACCCATAAATTACACTGTATGCACGGCACCTGAGACGCCGCAGGTAAATGACTAGGAGCAGAACAAAGTCCGTCCGACGGCCAGTAATGTGGAGAGTGGCAAGACAACGTATGACGTATGAGCAGGGAACTCAAGGACAATGGTGACCAATCAAACCTAAAGACTCTCAGAGTTCCCCCGGCCGCTGTTGGGGTAGAGACTATGTGTATGCAATGCAGCTGCCAAACACGTGCTTGGTGAAAAAACACTACGCATCCCCCACAGCACCACGACCTATGACCTAGTGTATGTGGAGTAGCGAGGTGTAATGCACTGCGATGTGCCCACATAATGAACCGAAAATGCGAGGAAACCCTTTAACAGAGTTCCACACACCTGAATCGAGTAATCAGCACGAATTTCCACGGGGAACAGCAGATCCACACGCACACTCAGACCTGCGATAAATGAAAACATTAATGTGAAACGCACGAGCATCCCCGCAACCTCAGACTCCCACGCCAGCCGAACCACGGACACATACCAACAGTCCAAACGCCCCCACGTACCGACACACATGCCGCCATGCAACCCCCCCTGTCACGACCAGCAGAACCTGCACCTGCGCAGTCACCCAGGAAACCCCCATACCTGCACATGCAACACGTCCGCCAACCACAAACAAGGGCACCGTCATGCAGCAACCACGGGAAGCACAACACCCCCCGCAAGGCAGCAAGCGCAACCAAAAACACAATCACCAGAAATGGATGTCAGTTCCCCTTTTAAAAAAAAAATATAATAAAGCACAATTTTTTTAAATTTTTTTTTTCAGTTGCAGGTGAGCTAGAGTAGGCAGTGGCTGTGCAGCCTGAAAGGAAACAAAGCATTGTATTGTATGGAAACTGCAAACGGTAGAGCTCAAAGGCATACTCACAAGCCCTGAAAATTCGAATCTCCCGCCGCAAGGAGAGGAACGAAAACGGCCGATCAATACCGCAGGCAGCCGAGGACGGACAGCAGCAGCCGAATGACGTCATGGGTCAGAAGCCGGAAGCCTGAACGAAGCTCCAGATGACTCGATCGTCCCGACAGGTGAGTGGGGGAACCAGAGGGGTTTAAATGTGCGGGGCTCCTCTCACAAATCCGGCACAATTTTTTTTTTATTTTTTAAGAAATATTGCTACAAGGTATTATATCAGTCACCTTATTGATAGGCCATGCATTGCTATAGAAAGCTCACAAGTGTTGAGACTGTCAATACCAGCACTCGGTGATATTTTAAACAATAGCAGATGGTGAAAATGCTACTTGTAATTGACAGCAGCATCAGCTTTAGAAAGTATTTTGACAGGCTTCATTGTACAATGATTAATTACCACTAGGCTTCCCTGGGCATTATAATTTCCTTTCTCTTTCAGCTCATGGCTAAAGGTGTCAGTATCTCCAATTACACTATACTACAGGAAATGTCACTTTTTGAGTCTATCAATGTACCAATCAGAAATAGACAAGGTCAAATTTACCAGACTCCAATATTTATATTTCCGGTTGGGAACACTGGTATTAGTATCTGTTTTCAAAGCCTGATTTGTGTAACAAATAATTTTAGCAGATTGCAAAAGTAATCAACCTAAATTATCTTTTTAAAACATTATGGTTTGGTACTGTGCTTTGTGATGCAAGGTTTGCATGTGGCTATGGAAACCTATACCATGAAGCTCCCAATGCAGACATTTTGTGCTGATGTTAATGACACAGAAGGTGTGCAACTGTGCAGTTACTTTTATGCACTATGGGGGACATTTAGGAAGACTGGCAATTTAGACGCCAGTCTTACTTCCTCTTGCACTGGCAGTTCATCTTACTAAATTATATAGAGGCACCGGACTCTACATAACTTAGGCAGACTTTACATTGTCCACTTGTTACACTATGCTAGCTCCCCTAAAACAGGCATAGAAAATGATAAATAAGACAGGTCTGCCAGCAGCCCATGGCATGACCCCATTTTTAGACCTGGCATAAGCTGTGGAAAAGGGGAAAAAGTTGTAGATTGCAGCGCAAATAACCTATGTGCCGCAATCTGCGACAGATATACGCCACAAAGTGGCGTATATCTGTTTGTGAATTACACCCTATGTTCCTCAGCATTCGTCAGCCCTGCTTTGTAACTTTATGCGGTCTGCCACTTTTGGGCTGAGTTGATGTGGATCCTAAATACTTAAATTTTTATAATAATATCACAGTTTATTGTTGAATATCTAGGAGAAAAGACATTTGATTAACTGACTTGTTGCAAAATTCTTTCTTTCACAAATGTTTGTAAAGGCAGACTATTTGGCTAGGTGCTGGATTTTATACACCTGTGGCAAAGGGACACTGAATGAAACAAATAAATGCCTTTGTCATCTATCTATCTATCTATCTATCTATCTATCTATCTATCTATCTATCTATCTATCTATCTATCTATCTATCTATCTATCTCAATCATGGTTCACACACATTTTGGAAGCTTTACAAATGCAATAAAGTTAGTTATTTGGTGAAGCCCTGTACAAAATTACATTAATTGTGAACAGTTCACTTTCAGTCAAACAGTGTTGGCTATCGAGTCACAAAAAGTGTTACTGATGTCTTCAAGATTTTCATGTTCTCTAGCAGGCACATATATCTACACTATTACAACAAACCCGTATCTCTGGAGACAGTGGGACAGATTTATTAATGTGATGTAATATTTAAAGTATTTTTTTCCATGAAAAAATATTCTACATTTTTCAAACCAGTACCTTGATCTGAAGACTTTTAGGGCTCATGCACACGACCGTGTGGCTTTTTCAGTGTTTTGCGGTCTGTTTTTTACGGATCCATTGTTCCGTTTCCTTTCCGTTTTTCTGTTCTGTTTTTCCGTATGCCATATACAGTATACAGTAATTACATAGAACAAATTGGGCTGGGCATAACATTTTCATTAGATGGTTCCGCAAAAACGGAATGGATACGGAAGACATGTGGATCCATTTCCGTATGTCTTCCGTTTTTTTTGCAGACCCATTGACTTGAATGGAGCCAAGCACCGTGATTTGCGGACAAGAATAGGACATGTTCTATCTTTTCACGGTACGGAAATAA
This sequence comes from Bufo bufo, assembly GCF_905171765.1. Lineage (NCBI taxonomy): Eukaryota > Metazoa > Chordata > Amphibia > Anura > Bufonidae > Bufo > Bufo bufo. Next base: position 301,461,926 of record NC_053393.1, read on the forward strand.
GGAAAGAGCACCTTTAGGATTTCACAGGGCATTTTTAACACATTTGGATTTCAAACTACTTCTCACGCATTAGGGCCCCTAAAATGCCAGGGCAGTATAAATACCCCACAAGTGACCCCATTTTGGAAAGAAGACACCCCAAGGTATTCTGTGAGGGGCATGGCAAGTTCCTAGAATTTTTTTTTTTTGGCACAAGTTAGCGGAATATGATGATTTTTTTTTTCTTACAAAGTCTCATATTCCACTAACTTGTGACAAAAAATAAAAACTTCCATGAACTCACTATGCCCATCACGAAATACCTTGGGGTATCTTCTTTCCAAAATGGGGTCACTTGTGGGGTATTTATACTGCCCTGGCATTTTAGGGGCCCTAATGCATGAGAAGTAGTTTGAAATCCAAATGTGTTAAAAATGCCCTGTGAAATCCTAAAGGTGCTCTTTAGAATTTGGGCCCCTTTGCCCACCTAGGCTGCAAAAAAGTGTCACACATGTGGTATCGCCGTACTCAGAAGAAGTAGGGCAATGTGTTTTGGGGTGTATTTTTACATATACCCATGCTAGGTGAGAGAAATATCTCTCACCCAGCATGGGTATATGTAAAAAGACACCCCAAAACACATTGCCCAACTTCTCCTGAGTACGGCAATACCACATGTGTAACACTTTTTTGCAGCCTAGGTGCGCAAAGGGGCCAAAATTCCTTTTAGGAGGGCATTTTTAGACATTTGGATTCCAGACTTCTTCTCACGCTTGAGGGCCCCTAAAATGCCAGGACAGTATAAATACCCCAAATGTGACCCCATTTTGGAAAGAAGACACCCCAAGGTATTCCGTGAGGGGCATGGCGAGTTCATAGAAGATTTTCTTTTTTTGGCACAAGTTAGCGGAAATTGATTTATTTTTGTTTTTTCTCACAAAGTCTACCTTTCTGCTAACTTGGGACAAAAAGTTCAATCTTTCATGGACTCAATATGGCCCTCAGCGAATACCTTGGGGTGTCTTTTTTCCAAAATGGGGTCATTTGTGGGGTGTTTGTACTGCCTTGGCATTTGAGGGTCTCCGCAATCATTACATGTGTGGCCAGCATTAGGAGTTTCTGCTATTCTCCTTATATTGAGCATACGGGTAATGAGATTTATTTATTTTCGTTCAGCCTCTGGGCCCAGATTTCTTCATTCACATCGATCAATGTGGATGAAAAAATCTCTGCCAAAAAAAAAAAAAAGGAGGGGAAAGGCGTCTGCCAGGATGCCAAACCCACTCAGCCCGTATGCCCTGGCAAACCCGATTTCTCCATTCACATCAATCGATGTGGATGAATAAATCATTACCGGGATTTTTTATTATTATTTTTTATATACAAAGTGTTTGCCAAAGCATATGAACACCGCCCCTCAGCTCATAACCCTCGGCAAACGTATGTTTTTTACTGCAGAGGATAAATCTCGTCTTGCAGCGCCGCATACACCGACTTTTGTGTAATCTGACAGCAGCTCAATGCTTCTGTCAGAATGCACATCAGTGCTGCAGCTGGTTCATCGGTTGGTCCACCTAGAAGGTAAAAAAAAAAAACAGGCCGCATTTTATTAACATAAACTTTATAACATTTGAAACAGAACATTAACTTTTAAAAACTTTTTGGAACTTTTGTAACATTAACTTTTTTGCTTACCTGTGATTTATTTATTTTTTTACCTTTTATAGGACAAACCTCTCCTTCCCCATGGGACAATGTGCAAAGCGCAAATTGCCCAGAGATGTGGCAAAGTACATTATGCACTTTGTCCCAGGTGAAAGGAGAGGTTTGCAGCAGCTGTGAGTGAAAGGGCCCTAAGAGCCCTGTGTGCCTGTCCTGTGTAACGCAATCCCTATGCCAAGTGTACCTGTGTGTGGTACTTCCGGAGCACTCCCCTAGGCATAGGGCAGGGTGGTCAGGGCAGTCAGGACAGAAATAGCGGGTGTCACGCCTTATTCCAATCCTGCTAAAGACACAATTTTTTTTTAGGGGTGGCGGTTGGTTTGAGGTACCAGCAACGACACTGGGGAAATGTCGCTCGTGTAGACGGCACACTACACTGATGGTTGGGGCCACGGAACCTCCTGGATACAGGAGGTTCTCGATGATCTCTTCCTGAAATTTGAGGAAGGATCTTATTCTTACTGTAGAGAACAAAACTATTGTACATCGCCAATTGAATTAAATATCCAGACACCTTCTTATACCAGCGTCTGGTCCTGCGGGAAAGTAAATAAGGAGCCAACATCTGGTCATTGAAGTCCACCCCTCCCATGAGCAAATTATAGTCGTGGACCGAGAGGGGCTTTTCAATGACACGGGTTGCTCGTTCTATTTGGATTGTCATGTCTGCGTGAATGGAGGAGAGCATGTAAACGTCACCCTTGTCTCTACATTTCACTGTGAGCAGTTCTTCGTTACACAAGGCAGCCCTCTCCCCCCTTGCAAGACGGGTGGTAACGAGCCGTTGGGGGAAGCCCCGGCGACTAGGTCACGCGGTGCCACAGCAGCCAATCTGTTCTAAAAACAAATGCCTGAAGAGGGGCACACTTGTGTAAAAATTGTCCACATAAAGATGGTACCCCTTGCCAAATAAGGGTGACACCAAGTCCCAGGCTGTCTTCCCACTGCTCCCCAGGTAGTCAGGGCAACCGACCGGCTCCAGGGTCTGATCTTTACCCTCATAGACTCGAAATTTGTGCGTATAGCCTGTGGCCCTTTCACAGAGCTTATACAATTTGACCCCATACCGGGCGCGCTTGCTTGGGATGTATTGTTTAAAGCCAAGGCGCCCGGTAATATGTATAAGGGACTCCTCTATGCAGATGTTTTGCTCAGGGGTATACAAATCTGCAAATTTGGTGTTAAAGTGGTCTATGAGTGTCACGGATGGTGTACAGGAAACAAGATAATACAATACAAACAATGACTCACTGGACCCACAACTAAGGAACAAAAGGGAGACCCCTGCAATCGACCTGCCGCTCTCCCTTATTGCTCAGCCTATGCGACCACCCCAAAGGTGGATGGGCGCATATCCACGTACCTCGGCTATCTTAGACCTGAAGGCCCTACAATAGTGAGGGGACACGACCACCGGCTCCCTACACAGACACGGAGGGAGTCAGGGTCACCTGGATCCAGAAAACAGAAAATCATAAATACATAAACAGAACTTATCTTGCAGATGACTGTGGACTGGGAGCTGGGAGCTGGGAGCTGGGAACTGGGAACTGGGACAGCATGCACACACACTCCAGGAAGTTGTATCAGCCGCACACTACTGCCTTATGGGTAGGAATTTAAAGGGAAGTAATCAGTCCGACTGCATGACAGCTGAGATAGACTAACGAGGTGAGGAACAGAAACCAAAACAAAGAAACTCAAGGAGGAGGATCTGGACGGCTCCTGTCAGAGCTTCTCAGCTGTCTGGTTGTGACAGTACCCCTCCCTCTAGGAGTGGACTCCGGACACTCAGGGCCCACCTTCTCAGGATGGGACCTATGGAAAGCCCTGATGAGACGAGAGGCTTTAATGTCCGTCACTGGGACCCACATCCTCTCCTCAGGACCATAACCCTCCCAATGAACGAGGTACTGGAGGGAACCGTGGACAAGACGAGAATCCACAATCCTAGAGACCTGAAACTCAAGATTTCCATCAACAATAATCGGAGGAGGAGGCAAAGGCGAGGGTACAATAGGTTGAACATAAGGTTTCAATAAGGACTTATGGAAAACATTATGGATCTTCCAAGTCTGAGGAAGATCAAGACGGTAGGCAACAGGATTGATGACAGACAGGATCTTGTAAGGCCCAATAAACCTAGGACCTAACTTCCAGGAGGGAACCCTCAATTTGATATTCCTGGTAGACAGCCACACCAAATCACCAACATTCAGGTCCGGACCAGGCACACGTCTCCTATCCGCCACACGCTTATATCTCTCACTCATGTTCTTTAGATTATCCTGAATCTTTTGCCAAATAGATGACAAAGACGAGGAGAATCTGTCCTCATCAGGCAAACCAGAAGAGCCCTCTCCAGAGAAAGTCCCAAACTGCGGATGAAATCCATATGCACCAAAAAATAGGGACTTATCAAAGGACTCCTGACGACGGTTATTTAAAGCAAACTCAGCAAGGGACAAAAAAGAACACCAATCCTCCTGATTCTCCGCCACAAAACAGCGCAGATATGTCTCCAGATTCTGATTGACACGCTCTGTCTGGCCATTCGACTGCGGATGGAAAGCAGAAGAGAATGACAAGCGAACCCCCAAGCGAGAACAGAAGGCCTTCCAGAATCTGGAAACAAACTGCGTGCCCCTATCAGAGACTATGTCTGAAGGAATCCCATGCAATTTGACAATGTGGTCAACAAATGCCTGCGCCAGCGTCTTAGCATTGGGCAAACCAGGAAAAGGGATAAAATGCACCATTTTGCTAAAACGGTCCACCACCACCAGAATCACAGACTTCCCCGAGGAACGAGGCAAGTCCGTAATGAAGTCCATGGACAGATGTGTCCAAGGACGGGAAGGAATGGGCAAAGGAAGGAGAGGACCTGATTGCCGTGAATGAGGGACCTTGGCACGAGCGCAAGTCTCGCAAGCTGCCACAAAACCCTCAACCGACTTACGAAGCGCAGGCCACCAGAATCTCCGGGCAATGAGATCCAGTGTGGCTCTTGTCCCCGGGTGCCCAGCAAGGACCGTATTGTGGTGTTCTTTAAAAATCTTGTGTCTCAAAGCGAGAGGCACAAACAACCTCCCAGGAGGAGAAAGATCAGGAGCTTCTGACTGAGCTGCCTGCACCTCTGCCTCCAATTCAGGAAAAAGAGCAGAGACCACCACACCTTCAGCCAAAATGGGACCCGGGTCTTCAAAATTCCCACCTCCCGGGAAACAACGTGATAGGGCATCTGCCTTCACATTCTTAACCCCAGGGCGGAACGTAACAACAAAATTAAACCTTGAAAAGAACAAAGACCATCTGGCCTGTCTCGGGTTCAGACGCTTGGCTGACTCCAAGTAGGCCAGATTTTTATGGTCAGTAAACACGGTAATAGGGTGTCTGGCTCCCTCTAGCCAATGGCGCCATTCCTCAAAAGCCAACTTGATGGCCAACAATTCCCTATCTCCCACATCATAATTTCTCTCTGCGGAGGAGAGCTTCTTTGAGAAAAAGGCACACGGTTGCCATTTGGCAGGAGAGGAACCCTGAGACAAGACCGCACCCACCCCTACCTCAGAAGCATCAACCTCAACTATGAAGGGTAACGAAACATCAGGTTGTACTAGGATGGGAGCGGAAGCAAAACTCTCCTTGATATTAGAAAAGGCCTTACGCGCCTCTACCGACCAGGAAGAAAAATCTACCCCCTTTCTGGTCATATCAGTGAGTGGTTTAACAACAGAGGAATAATTCAAAATAAATTTCCTGTAATAATTAGCAAAGCCCAAAAAACGCATCAGCGCCTTCTGATTCTCAGGAAGCTCCCACTCAAGCACAGCGCGAACCTTCTCGGGGTCCATGCGAAAACCAGAAGCGGAGACAAGAAACCCCAGAAATTGGATCTCTGGAACCGCAAACACACATTTTTCCATTTTCGCGTATAATTTATTCTCCCGCAGGATGAGTAAGACCTGACATAAGTGTTCCTTATGAGTCTTGAAATCAGGAGAAAAAAATCAAAATGTCATCCAAATACACTAATACAAATTTTCCCATTAAATGATAAAAAATGCTGTTGACAAAATGCTGAAAAACGGCTGGGGCATTCATCAAACCAAAAGGCATAACTAAATTCTCAAAATGGCCCTCAGGGGTATTGAAAGCCGTCTTCCATTCGTCTCCTTCTCTGACCCTAACCAGGTTGTATGCCCCTCTTAGGTCTAATTTGGAAAAGACTTTCGCCCCAACAACCTGGTTAAACAAGTCCGGGATCAGAGGAAGCGGATAAGGATCACGAATAGTGATACTGTTCAGCTCCCTGAAATCCAGACAAGGTCTTAAAGAACCATCTTTTTTCTTAACAAAGAAAAAACCAGCGGCAACAGGTGACTTCGAGGGTCGTATGTGTCCTTTTCTCAGACTCTCAGAGATATAAGCACGCATAGCGACCCTCTCAGGTTGGGAAAGATTGTATAAACGAGATTTAGGCAGCTTGGCGCCTGGGATGAGATCAATAGGGCAATCATACTCCCTGTGCGGAGGTAAACCCTAAACTCCACTCTCAGAGAAGACATCCAAAAATTCAGAGAGTAAAGGTGGTACAGTTTTAGTAGAAACCTCAAAAATAGATGTTATGAGGCAATTCTCTCTGCAAAAGTTACTCCAACCATTTATTTGCCTCGCTTGCCAATCAATGGTGGGGTTATGTTTAGTGAGCCAGGGTAGCCCCAACACTAGAGGAGTAGGCAAACCGCTAAGGACGAAACATGACACATCCTCAACATGAGCATCATTCACAATTAAACGGATATTGTGAACTATGCCCTTTAATGATTTCTGAGAAAGTGGAGCTGAATCAATAGCAAAAACAGGAATATCTCTTCCCAAAGTGCATACCTGGAAACCATGAGTTATTGCAAATTGATTATCAATGAGGTTGACAGCTGCTCCACTATCCACAAAAATCTCACAAAAAATGCTCTTGCTCTCTAGCGCCACCCTAGCAGGCAGTACAAAACGGGAACTACAAGCAAAAGGAAAACCTTCAATTTCCGCCTCATCCCTGCCAATAGTAACAGACGGAACATTCTTAAAAGATTTCTTCCTTTTTGTCTCTTTATTACTCCCAGAAAACTGCCTGAATCTCCTAGAGGGACAAACATTTGCCAGATGATTTATACCTCCACAACAAAAGCAAACCCTCCCCTGCGGGCTGAATCTTCTATTGTCAGAGGCAATCAACCCCAGCTGCATGGGCTCCTGCTCAGAAGGGGCTGACAGCGACTGAGACCCCTGTGCACAGAATGAGACCGCTGCACTGTCCCGGGACTGAGTATGACAGGAAGGAGAGATCTCTCCTCTCTCTCTAAGACGCCTGTCAATACGAACAGCCTGAGACATAGCAGAATTCAAGGAGGTAGGTCTTTCATGAAAGGCAAATGCATCTCTCAATCCCTCTGAAAGACCATAGCAAAATTGACTTCGGAGTGCAGCATCATTCCAACCCGTATCTGCTGCCCATCTCCGAAATTCTGAGCAGTAAATCTCTGCGGATTGTTTACCCTGGCATAACAGACGTAGTTTAGACTCAGCCAGAGCAATACGATCCGGATCATCATATATCTGACCCAGGGCTAAAAAGAATTCATCCACTGAACGGAGGGGCCGTGCCCCCTCCGGCAGCGAAAAGGCCCAGGACTGAGCGTTACCCCTGAGCAGCGATATAATGATACCCACTCTTCGTTCTTCATCACCAAAAGAATGGGGAAGAAGGCGAAAATGGAGTTTGCAAGCCTCTCTAAAACGTACAAAATTCTCACTACCCCCGGAAAACGTATCCGGGAGCGAAATCTTAGGCTCAGCACAAACTCCATGAACGCAAGCTGAACCGGTCACTTGAAACTGAGAAAAAGTCTTACGGAGATCAGCTACCTCCAAAGCAAGACCCTGAAAGCGTTCAGCCAAAAGTGTAACCGGATCCATGCTTGAGACGGTTTTGGCGGCTGATAATGTCACGGATGGTGTACAGGAAACAAGATAATACAATAAAAACAATGACTCACTGGACCCACAACTAAGGAACAAAAGGGAGACCCCTGCAATCGACCTGCCGCTCTCCCTTATTGCTCAGCCTATGCGACCACCCCAAAGGTGGATGGGCGCATATCCACGTACCTCGGCTATCTTAGACCTGAAGGCCCTACAATAGTGAGGGGACACGACCACCGGCTCCCTACACAGACACGGAGGGAGTCAGGGTCACCTGGATCCAGAAAACAGAAAATCATAAATACATAAACAGAACTTATCTTGCAGACGACTGTGGACTGGGAGCTGGGAGCTGGGAGCTGGGAACTGGGAACTGGGAACTGGGACAGCATGCACACACACTCCAGGAAGTTGTATCAGCCGCACACTACTGCCTTATGGGTAGGAATTTAAAGGGAAGTAATCAGTCCGACTGCATGACAGCTGAGATAGACTAACGAGGTGAGGAACAGAAACCAAAACAAAGAAACTCAAGGAGGAGGATCTGGACGGCTCCTGTCAGAGCTTCTCAGCTGTCTGGTTGTGACAATGAGGGGCCGAATTTTGTGGAGCCGGTCAAAAGCTGGGTGGCCTCTGGGACGAGAGGTGCTGTTGTAGCTAAAGTGCAGGAAACGCAGGATGGTCTCTAATCGTGTCCTGGACATGGCAGCAGAGAACATGTTCATGTGATGAATTGCGTTCATGGACCAATATGACCGCAATTCATGCTTTTTTGTCAGGCCCATGTTGAAGAGAAGGCCCAGAAAAGTTTTAAATTCGGAAACTTGGACAGGTTTCCACCGGAAAGACTGGGCATAAAAGCTTTCCTGGTTGTCGGCTATAAATTGAGTGGCATACCGATTTGTTTCTGCCACGACTAAGTCCAAGAGCTCTGCAGTCAAGAACAGCTCAAAAAACCCCAGTGCCGATCCGATATGAGCCGTCTCAACCCGAACTCCAGACTGGGCGGTGAAAGGGGGAACTACTGGTGCGGCTGAAGTTGGGGGCGGCCAATCGGGGTTTGCCAGCACCTCAGGGACTCTAGGGGCTCTATGGGCCTGTCTGTGCGGTGGCTGCGACGGGGGAACTAATGCACGTGCCGCCGTACCAGCTTCAACTGCCCTTCTGGTGCTCGCCACTTCTCCATGTTCTACGGCAGTGCTGGTACTAGGTCCAGGATGGGCTGCGCTGCTGGTGTATGCCTCACCATGTAATCCGACAGCGCCAGCCCCACTCCGCTGCCCTTGAAGCGGATCCTGCACAGATTGAATCAGCAAGCACATCAAATCACATATGTATCTAACCCTATCATGTATGATACAGCCTGCCATGCCTGATACACAGCCTGTTGTCTGCAATACTGCCTGCTGAGCTGTGTATGTAATCCCATCTTGTATGATACTGTTCTTGTGTGTATCTAAGCTTATGATGTCAGATACTGTCTGCTGTGCCTCTGTTTCTAAATCTATCATTTGCGATACGGTCTACTGTTCCTGTATCAAACATTCTCATGTGTGATCCTATCTGCTGAGCTGTGTATCTAATCTTATCTTGTACTATACTGCCTTCTGTTGTGTGTATCTAATCCTATCTTATATGATCCTGTCTGCTGAGCTGTGTACCTAATCTTATCTTGTACTATACTGCCTTATGAAGTGTGCATCTAATCCTGTCTTATATGATCCTGTCTAATGAGCTGTGTATCTTGTATGATACTGCCTGCTAAAGCCTCATGCACACTACTGTATCCGTTTTGCAGTCTGCAAGTTGTGTATCTGCTGAAAAAGGATATTTCTGTGTGCGATCCACATTTTTTTGCAGACCCTTTGAATTCTATGGGTTCGAGGTCTGCATTTTGAGGACCAGAACATGTTCTACCTTTCACAGAACTGACATCCAGATTTGGAAAACACATGGACGTCATCAGTGTACTTCCAGAGCTGTACGTCAGTTCTAGAGATGAGCGAATCAAACTTGTCGAAGTGGAATTCGATTCAAATTTCAGGAAAAAATTAGATTCACACCGAATCCGAATTTCCTTGTGCTTCGTGGTAACGAATGGCATTATTTCCTAAAATGACTGCTGCACTTGTTTGGACATGAAGCAAGGAACTCTGGGAACGAGGGATCACCCACAATGCCATGCATGCAACTAATCAGCAGCCAGCCAGCCCCTGTGATGTCACAGCACTATAAATAGCCTCAGCCATCTTGGATTCAGCCATTTTCCATTGTACTTAGAACAGGGAGAGACATCAGCAGGTGCTAGGGACATTGGTAGAAAAGGCTTTAAAACTTTTATTTTGCTGTATAGAAGTTCAGAGAAAGGATAGGGAGGAATAATTCCACATTATTGAAGCAGAACAGGGTTCAGTAGGAGAGTTTGCAGCCTTGGTAGTAGGACCATTCCTATTACACCTTGCTGCACTGACTGCAGATCCAAATTGCCATTATACATCTCTGTAATTCCACCAAACCGTTCTTCTTATTAAAATTACAGCCCTTTTTGGCGTGTATTAGTGGCAAAAAAATATATATTATTTGCTTTTCTGCACTGTTATATGTTTTAAAGCCCTTTTTGGCATGTACAAATGGAAAAAAGTAAGGGCCTATTTGCTGTTCTGCGGTGCAGTTATATGTTCTACGACCCTTTTTGGCGTGTATTAGTGGCAAAGAAATAACTATTTGCCGTTTTGCGGTGCAGTTATATGTTCTAAAGCCCTTTTTGACGTGTATAAGTGGAAAAAAGTGAAGGCCTATTTGCTGTTCTGCGGTGCAGTTATATGCTCTAAAGCCCTTTTTTGTGTGTATTAGTGGCACAAAAAAAGTAAAAGAGAAAATTAAAGCCCTTTTTGGTGTGTATTAGTGACAAAAAATATATTTGCCGTTCAGCGTTGCGGTTATATGTTCTAAAGCCTTTTGTGGCATTTATAAGTGAAAAAAAGTAAGGGCCTATTTGCAGTTCAGCTGTGCAGTTATTTGTTCTAAAGAACTTTTTGGCATGTATTAGTGGCAAAAAAATATATACAGTCAGGTCCATAAATATTGGGACATCGACACAATTCTAACATTTTTGGCTCTATACACCACCACAATGGATTTGAAATGAAATGAACAAGATGTGCTTTAACTGCAGACTGTCAGCTTTAATTTGAGGGTAATTACATCCAAATCAGGTGAACGGTGTAGGAATTACAACAGTTTGCAAATGTGCCTCCCACTTGCTAAGGGACCAGTAGTAATGGGACAATTGGCTTCTCCGCTGTTCCATGGCCAGGTGTGTGTTATTCCCTCATTATCCCAATTACAATGAGAATATAAAAGGTCCAGAGCTCATTTCAAGTGTGCTATTTGCATTTGGAATCTGTTGCTGTCAACTCTCAAGATGACATCCTAGTGAAGCAAGCCATCATTAGGCTGAAAAAGCACAACAAACCAATCAGAGAGATAGCAAAAACATTAGGCGTGGCCAAAACAACTGTTTGGAACATTCTTAAAAAGAAGGAATGCATCGGTGAGCTTAGAAACACCAAAAGACCTGGTAGACCACGGAAAACAACTGTGGTGGATGACCGAAGAATTCTTTCCCTGGTGAAGAAAACACCCTTCACAACAGTTGGCCAGATCAAGAACACTCTCCAGGAGGTAGGTGTATGTGTGTCAAAGTCAACAATCAAGAGAAGACTTCACCATAGTGAATACAGAGGGTTCACCACAAGATGTAAACCATTGGTGAGCCTCAAAAACAGGAAGGCCAGATTAGAGTTTGCCAAACAACATCTAAAAAAGCCTTCACGGTTCTGGAACAACATCCTACGGACAGATAAGACCAAGATCAACTTGTACCAGAGTGATGGGAAGAGAAGAGTATGGAGAAGGGAAAGAACTGCTCATGATCCTAAGCATACCACCTCATCGGTGAAGCATGCTGGTGGTAGTGTCATGGCGTGGGCATGTATGGCTGCCAATGGAACTGGTTCTCTTGTATTTATTGATGATGTGACTTCTGACCAAAGCAGCAGGATGAATTCTGAAGTGTTTCGGCCAATATTATCTGCTCATATTCAGCCAAATGCTTTAGAATTCATTGGATGGTGCTTCACAGTGCAGAAGGACAATGAGCCAAAGCATACCGCAAAAGCAACCAAAGAGTTTTTTAAGGGAAAGAAGTGGAATGTTATGCAATGCCCAAGTCAATCACCTGACCTGAATCCGATTGAGCATGCATTTCACTTGCTGAAGACAAAACTGAAGGGAAAATGCCCCAAGAACAAGCAGGAACTGAAGACAGTTGCAGTAGAGGCCTGTCAGAGCATCACCAGGGGTGAAACCCAGCATCTGGTGATGTCTATGTGTTCCAGACTTCAGGCTGTAATTGACTGCAAAGGATTTGCAACCAAGTATTAAAAAGTGAAAGTTTGATTTATGATTATTATTTTGTCCCATTACTTTTGGTCCCTTAACAAGTGGGAGGCACATATGCAAACTGTTGTAATTCCTACACCGTTCACCTGATTTGGATGTACATACCCTCAAATTAAAGCGGACAGTCTGCAGTTAAATGACATCTTGTTCGTTTCATTTCAAATCCATTGTGGTGATGTATAGAGTCAAACATTTTAGAATTGTGTTGATGTCCCAATATTTATGGAACTGACTGTATTATTTGCCATTCTGCAGTGTAGTTATATGTTCTAAAGCAATTTACTGCGTGTATTAGTGGCACAAAAAAAAGTATTTGCCGTTGTGTGGCAAAGTGAGAAAATTACAGCCCTTTTTGGCGTGTATTAGTACAAAAAAAGAAATTGCCATTCTGCTGTGCAGTTATATTTTCTAAAGCCTTATGTGGTGTGTATAAGTAAATAAATGTAAGGGCCTATTTGCCGTTCAGTGGTACAGTTCTATGTTCTACAGGCCTTTTTGGCGTGTATTAGTGGCAAAAAAAATATGTATTAGGTCCAACACTTGCGTTGTTGGGTTCCGGCGTGCACTTCCGTTGCCGGAGGTGCCCGCTGGGTCCGTAACACCGCAAGTGAACTGAAAGCATTTGAAGACTGATCAGTCTTCAAAATGCGTTCAGTGTTACTATGGCAGCCAGGACGCTATTAAAGTCTTGGTTGCCATGGTAGTGGTGGGGAGCGGGGGAGCAGTGTGCTTGCCGCCCGTGCGGCTCCCGGGGCGCTCCGGGGTGGCGTCGGGGCGCCCCATGCGCATGGATCGCGTCGCTCTGGGGCGCCCCGGGGGCCGTGCGGATGGTGGGTGTGCTGTTCCCCCGCTCCCCACTACACTTTACCATGGCAAACAGGACTTTAGCGTCCTGGCAGCCATGGTAACCATTCAGAAAAAGCTGAACGTCGGATCCGGTAATGCGCCGAAACGACGTTTAGCTTAGGGGCCGGATCTGGATTAATGCCTTTCAATGGGCATTAATTCCGGATCCGGCCTTGCAGCAAGTGTTCAGGATTTTTGGCCGGAGCAAAAAGTGCAGCATGCTGCGGTATTTTCTCCGGCCAAAAAACGTTCCGGTCCTGAACTGAAGACATTCTGATGCATCCTGAACGGATTTCTCTCCATTCGGAATGCATTGGGATAACTCTATGCCGGAAAAGAACAATGCAAGTATGAAAGAGCTCTTATTTGCCTTTCAGCGCTGCAGTTATATGTTCTAAAGCCTTTTTTGGCGTGGATTAGTGGCACAAAAAAAAAAAATTGTCGCTGTGTGGTGAAGTGAGAAAATTACAGCCCTTTTTGGTGTGTATTAGTGGCAAAAAAATATATATTTGCCGCTCAGCGGTGCAGTTATATGTTCTAATGCACTTTTTTGCGTGTATTAGTGGCACAAAAAAATTACAGCCCTATTTGGCATGTATTAATGGCCAAATTTTTTTTATATTACTTGCCGTTCAGCGGTGCAGTTATATGTTCTAAAGCCTTATGTGGCATGTATAATTGGAAAAAAGTAAGGGCCTATTTGCCATTCAGCAGTGCAGTTATAGGTTCTAAAGCCCTTTTTGGCGTGTATTAGTGGCAAAAAATATATTATTTGCCTTTCAGAGCTGCAGTTATATGTTCTAAAGCCCCTTTTGGCGTGTATTAGTGGCACAAAAAAAAGTATTTTTCTTTGTGTGGTGAAGTGAGAAAATTACAGCCCTTTTTGGTGTGTATCAGTGGCAAAAAAATATATATTTGCTGCTCAGTGGTGCAGTTATATGTTCTAAAGCCCTTTTTGGTGTATATTACTGGCAAAAAATATATATTTGCCGTTCAGCAGTGCAGTTATATGTTCTAAAGACTTTTGTGGTGTGTATAAGTGGAAAAAAGTAAGAGCCTATTTGCCATTCAGCTGTGCAGTTATATGTTCTAAAGTCCTTTTTGGTGTGTATTAGTCGCAAAAAATATATATATTATTTGAGGTTCTGCGGTGCAGTTATATGTTCTAACGCACTTTTTTGCGTGTATTAGTGGCACAAAAAAATGGATTTGCCGTTGTGTGGTGAACAAGTTACAGCCCTATTTGGCATGTATTAGTGGTAAAAAAAAATAATATTTGCCATTCAGCGTTGCAGTTATATGTTCTAAAGCCTTTTGTGGCGTGTATAAGTGGAAAAAAGTAAGGTCTTATTTGCCATTCAGCGGTGCAGTTATATGTTCTAAAGCCCTTTTTGGCATGTATTAGTGGCAAAAAAACATATTTTTGCTGTTCAGCGGTACAGTTATATGTTCTAAAGCCTTATGTGGCATGTATAATTGGAAAAAAGTAAGGGCCTATTTGCCATTCAGCAGTGCAGTTATAGGTTCTAAAGCCCTTTTTGGTGTGTATTAGTGGCCAAGAATATATTATTTGCCTTTCAGAGTTGCAGTTATATGTTCTAAAGCCCCTTTTGGCGTGTATTAGTGGCACAAAAAAAAGTATTTGTCTTTGTGTGGTGAAGTGAGAAAATTACAGCCCTTTTTGGTGTGTATTAGTGGCAAAAAAATATATATTTGCCGCTCAGTGGTGCAGTTATATGTTCTAAAGCCCTTTTTGGTGTGTATTACTGGCAAAAAATATATATTTGCCGTTCAGCAGTGCAGTTATATGTTCTAAAGACTTTTGTGGTGTGTATAAGTGGAAAAAAGTAAGAGCCTATTTGCCATTCAGCTGTGCAGTTATATGTTCTAAAGTCCTTTTTGGTGTGTATTAGTCGCAAAAAATATATATATTATTTGAGGTTCTGCGGTGCAGTTATATGTTCTAACGCACTTTTTTGCGTGTATTAGTGGCACAAAAAAATGGATTTGCCGTTGTGTGGTGAACAAATTACAGCCCTATTTGGCATGTATTAGTGGTAAAAAAAAAAAATATTTGCCATTCAGTGTTGCAGTTATATGTTCTAAAGCCTTTTGTGGCGTGTATAAGTGGAAAAAAGTAAGGTCTTATTTGCCATTCAGCGGTGCAGTTATATGTTCTAAAGCCCTTTTTGGCATGTATTAGTGGCAAAAAAACATATTTTTGCTGTTCAGCGGTGCAGTTATATGTTCTAAAGCCTTATGTGGCATGTATAATTGGAAAAAATTAAGGGCCTATTTGCCATTCAGCAGTGCAGTTATAGGTTCTAAAGCCCTTTTTGGTGTGTATTAGTGGCCAAGAATATATTATTTGCCTTTCAGAGTTGCAGTTATATGTTCTAAAGCCCCTTTTGGCGTGTATTAGTGGCACAAAAAAAAGTATTTGTCTTTGTGTGGTGAAGTGAGAAAATTACAGCCCTTTTTGGTGTGTATTAGTGGCAAAAAAATATATATTTGCCGCTCAGTGGTGCAGTTATATGTTCTAAAGCCCTTTTTGGTGTGTATTACTGGCAAAAAATATATATTTGCCGTTCAGCAGTGCAGTTATATGTTCTAAAGACTTTTGTGGTGTGTATAAGTGGAAAAAAGTAAGAGCCTATTTGCCATTCAGCTGTGCAGTTATATGTTCTAAAGCCCTTTTTGGTGTGTATTAGTCGCAAAAAAATATATATATTATTTGAGGTTCTGCGGTGCAGTTATATGTTCTAAAGCACTTTTTTGCGTGTATTAGTGGCACAAAAAAATGGATTTGCCGTTGTGTGGTGAACAAATTACAGCCCTATTTGGCATGTATTAGTGGTAAAAAAATTTTTATATTATTTGCCATTCAGCGTTGCAGTTATATGTTCTAAAGCCTTTTGTGGCGTGTATAAGTGGAAAAAAGTAAGATCTTATTTGCCATTCAGAGGTGCAGTTATATGTTCTAAAGCCCTTTTTGGCATGTATTAGTGGCAAAAAAACATGTTTTTGCTGTTCAGCGGTACAGTTATATGTTCTAAAGGCCTTTTTGGCGTGTATAAGTGTAAAAAAGTAAGGGCCTATTTGCCATTCAGCGGTGCAATTATCTGTTCTAAAGCCCTTTTTATTGTGTATTAGTGGCAAAAATATATACAGTACAGACCAAAAGTTTGGACACACCTTCTCATTCAAAGAGTTTTCTTTATTTTCATGACTATAAAGGCATCAAAACTATGAATTTACACATGTGGAATTATATACATAACAAACAAGTGTGAAACAACTGAAAATATGTCATATTCTAGGTTCTTCAAAGTAGCCACCTTTTGCTTTGATTACTGCTTTGCACACTCTTGGAATTCTCTTGATGAGCTTCAAGAGGTAGTCCCCTGAAATGGTCTTCCAACAGTCTTGAAGGAGTTCCCAGAGATGCTTAGCACTTGTTGGCCCTTTTGCCTTCACTCTGCGGTCCAGCTCACCCCAAACCATCTCGATTAGGTTCAGGTCCGGTGACTGTGGAGGCCAGGTCATCTGGCGCAGCACCCCATCACTCTCCTTCATGGTCAAATAGTCCTTACTTTCAAAGTTTTCCCAATTTTTCGGCTGACTGACTGACCTTCATTTCTTAAAGTAATGATGGCCACTCGTTTTTCTTTACTTAGCTGCTTTTTTCTTGCCATAATACAAATTCTAACAGTCTATTCAGTAGGACTATCAGCTGTGTATCCACCTGACTTCTCCTCAATGCAACTGATGGTCCCAACCCCATTTATAAGGCAAGAAATCCCAC
Source organism: Bufo bufo (assembly GCF_905171765.1). NCBI lineage: Eukaryota > Metazoa > Chordata > Amphibia > Anura > Bufonidae > Bufo > Bufo bufo. The sequence goes on from NC_053393.1 coordinate 301,478,724, forward strand.
TTATTAAACCTGACAGGGCACACCTGTGAAGTGAAAACCATTTCAGGGGACTACCTCTTGAAGCTCATCAAGTGAATGCCAAGAGTGTGCAAAGCAGTAATCAAAGCAAAAGGTGGCTACTTTGAAGAACCTAGAATATGACATATTTTCAGTTGTTTCACACTTGTTTGTTATGTATATAATTCCACATGTGTTAATGCATAGTTTTGATGCCTTCAGTGTGAATCTACAATTTTCATAGTCATGAAAATAAAGAAAACTCTTTGAATGAGAAGGTGTGTCCAAACTTTTGGTCTGTACTGTATATTATTTGCCTTTTAGCGCTGCAATTATATGTTCTAAAGCCCTTTTTGGCGTGTATTAGTGGCACAAAAAAAAGTATTTGTCGTTGTGTGGTGAAGTGAGAAAAAGCCCTTTTTGATGTGTATTAGTGGCAAAATATATATATTTGCCGCTCAGCGGTGCAGTTATATGTTCTAAAGCCATTTTTGGTGTGTATTAGTGGCAAAAGATATATATATATATATATTTGCCGTTCAGCAGTGCAGTTATATGTTCTAAAGCCTTATGTGGTGTGTATAAGTAGATAAAAGTATGGGCCTATTTGCCGTTCAGTGGTGCAGTTATATGTTCTAAAGTCCTTTTTGGTGTGTATTAGTCGCAAAAAAATATATATTATTTGCCGTTCTGCGGTGCAGTTTTATGTTCTAAAGCCCTTTTTGCCGTGTATAAGTGTAAAAAAGTAAGGGGCTATTTGCCATTCAGCACTGCAGTTATATGTTCTAACGCCCTTTTTGGCGTGTATTAGTGGCAAAATAATATTTATTACTTGCCGTTCTGCGGTGCAGTTATATGTTCTAAAGCACTTTTTTGCGTGCATTAGTGGCACAAAAAAAAAAAATTTGCCGTTGTGTGGCAAAGGGAGAAAATTATAGCCCTATTTGGCATGTATTAGTGGCAAAAAAATGTAATATTATTTGCCGTTCAGTTATATGTTCTAAATCCTTTTGTGGTGTGTATAAGTGTAAAAAAGTAAGGGCCAATTTGCCATTCAGCGGTGCAGTTATATGTTCTACAGCCCTTTTTGGCATGTATTAGTGGCAAAAAAATATATATTATTTGCTGTTCAGCGCTGCAGTTATATGTTCTAAAGCCTTTTTTGGCGTGTATTAGTGGCAAAGAAATATATATTATTTGCTGTTCAGCGGTACAGTTATATGTTCTAAAGCATTTTTTGGCGTGTATTAGTGACAAAGAAATATATATTTGCCGTTCAGCAGTGCAGTTATATGTTCTAAAGACCTTTTGCTTGTTTAAGTGAAAAAAAGTAAGGGCCTATTTGCCATTCAGCTGTGCAGTTATATGTTCTAAAGACCTTTTTGGCGTGTATTAGTGGCAAAAAATATATATTATTTGCCGTTCTGTGGTTCAATTATATGTTCTAAAGTACTTTTTTGCATGTATTAGTGGCAAAAAAAATGATATTTGCCATTCAGCAGCTCTGTTATATGTTCTAAAGCCCTTTTTGGCATGTATTAGTGGCAAGAAAATATATATTATTTGCCGTTTAGCACTGTCGTTATATGTTTTAGAGCCTTTTTTGGCGTTTCAGGGATCACTCGCTCTCAGGGGGTCGCAATCACAGACTTCTTCGCAGACAATAGGATTTAATGTCCAAACTGGTGTTTTATTTTGGCACTTCAGCATCCACTCAAACATGAACATCAAAATTAACCCCTGCCGATATGGGCTCTAACTAATACATTGTTTTTTTTTCCCTGACTCACCTCTAAGCACAGCTTATTCACAGGGTCTCAAGGTCCAGGCCTTAGCAGGTCCTCTCAACGAACACAAGTCCATACAGGGAAGAGATCTGGCTACACGTTGCCTCGTGGCCCCCTCAGCCCTCCTGGCTGAGACCAGCCAGAGCCTCTGTTTCCAAGTCTTCTCTCCACCGACTTACATACAGAGGGTTGGTTTTATCCCTCTTCGATTACAGCAGGCCTCACTTGCGATCACCTCCGGCAAAAGACAACACATGTACTGGAATGGTGCGGACTGGCAGATCCCACTACTAAACCTATCCACAATTCCAAATAAAATCCAGCCCAGAACAAAATATAAACAAAATTGTCTCAGCAAACTATGCTTTGCTGAAACCCCTGCAGCTTTCTGGGTTTTACTTATCTCATCCAGCTGAGGTATTTGGGTGGGCTATACACGCCTTCCAGCACTTATACTGTACATATCACCACAGCGTGTATTAGTGGGAAAAATATTTATATTTGCCGGCCAGAGGTGCAGTCATATGTTCTAAAGTCATTTTTGGCGTGTATTAGTGGCAAAAAAATATATATTTGCCGTTCAGTAGTGCAGTTATATATTATAAAGCCCTTTTTTGCGTGTATTAGTGGCACAAAAAAAAGTATTTGCTGTTGTGTGGTGTAGTGAGAAAATGACAGCCCTTTTTGGCGTGTACTACTCGCAAAAAATATATATATTTGCCGTTCGGCGGTGAAATTATATGTTCTAAAGCCCTTTTTGGCATATATTGGTGGCAAAAAAATATATATTTGCCGTTTAGGGGTACAGTTATATGTTCTTAAGCCTTTTGTGCGTGTATTAGTGGCACAAAAAAAAAAAGATTTTCCATTGAGTGGTGAAGTGAGAAAATTACAGCCCTTTTTGGCGTGTATTAGTTGGAAAATATATATATTATTTGCCTTTCTGCAGTGCAGTTATATGTTTTAAAGCCCTTTTTGGCGTGTATTAGTGGCACAAAAATAAGGATTTGCCATTGAGTGGTGAAGTGAGAAAATCACAGCCCTTTTTGGCGTGTATTAGTCGCAAAAAATATATATCATTTTTCCGTTTTGCGGTGCAGTTATTTGTTCTAAAGTCCTTTGTGGCGTGTATAAGTAGAAAAAGTAAAGGCCTGTTTGTCGTTCAACGGTGCAGTTATATGGTCTAAAGCCCTTTTTGGCGTGTTTTAGTGGCAACAAAATATATATCATTTTTCCGTTCTGCAGTGCAGTTATATGTTCTAAAGCCTTTTGTGGCGTATATAGGGGGAAAAAGTAAGGGCCTATTTGCCGTTCAGCGGTGCAGTTATCTGTTCTAAGGCCTTTTGTCGCGTTTATAAGTGGAAAAAAGTAAGAGCCTATTTGCCATTCAGTGGTGCAGTTATATGTTCTAAAGCCTTCTTTGGCGTGTATTAGTGGGAAAAAAGGGCTTGTTAGCCATTGTCTGGTGAAGTGAGAAAACTTTAACTTTTTAACTTCCTTTTTATTTATTTATTTGATCTAACAATATGTCAGACAGAGAAGTGACAGGCCCTGCACATGGGAGTGGCAGAGGCCTGAATGTTTCTGGCTCAGGCACAGGTAGCTTCAGAATAAGGGGGTGTGGCAGCAGGAATTGCAGCGAGAGGCCTGAGCTCCTGGTGTCATCTAGAGGTCGTGTCTTGACCAGCAACCCAGCAGTTCTTGAATGGTCCGTCCAATTCGTCCCAAATGACATCAGACACCCCCAGCCAAAAGTTGATGGGTTTGTCAGGCACAACCCTTAGTTGGCATGGCCTGGGAGCAGGCCCTGTGCCCTCACCTTTCCTCAACATGCATCTGTCCTTTTCTGTTCCCTCAGCCAAACAAGTATTATATGCTGTGGGCTCAGCTCCACTATACAGCGAGGACAAGCTACTAGAGGACAGTCAGCAGCTACTACCAGCCAAGATGTAAATGAGACATTCACCGCTTCCTCCGGTAGGCGGGCATGTAGTGATGAGGAGAGTGGCGGGGGAGCTGGTGTTGCGAGCAGTTAGGCTCCTGACCCAGAGACTGTTGAGGAGGACATCAGTGACGTGCAGACATTCTCGATGATGATGATGTAGCTGATCGCACTTAGGAGCCGGGTGAATTAGGGGTCTCATCATCATCATCGGGAGAAGAGGCTGGCAGCTTGCCAGTGAGGCAGCGGTGGAGCCAGCAAGTCGCTACAGTGGCCGGGAGTCAGCAGGGTGGCTGTAGTGGGAGGTCGAGAGCCAAACATGCCTGGGGTAGACCACCCGCTTAGCAGAAGTCTGCCTGCCCAGAAAGTAGTTCACGGAAGCAGCGGCGGTAGCAGTCAGTCAGTGTAAAGTTTTGGGGGTAAAATCACCTACTCAGCGGTGTGTCAGTTTTTGTTAAGCCGCCGGAGGAGGTGAACATGGCCATTTGCAGAATCTGTGTTGGCCGAAGGTGAAGCGTGGCCAGGGTGCCAATGTTGGCAAAATAGCCCAGCGTCAACATATGCAGTGTCACCAATAAGTGGCCTGGGAGAACTGTGGCTCCGATGTGGTGGTCCAGCCTGCCGCAGCAACCGCTGCATCACCCAGTGGCAAGCACGCAATTTCAGGCAGTCAAGGCTCCATCAACTCAGCCATAGGGAGCTGTCTGTCCTTCCCATCTGCTGGTTGTGATGCTCCTGCTCCTCCTCCTCGTCAGTCATTCCGTCAGCAATCGATCACCGAAGCGATTGCCAAGAGACAACATTATGCGTGCACTCATCCAACGGTGCAAAAGCTGAATGTGCTCCTAGCCAAATTGCTGATGCTACAGTCCCTCTCTTTCCAAGTGGTGGACTCTGCACCTTTCAGAGAACTGATGGCTTGTGCTGAGCCGAGGTGGAGAGTCCCAAGCCGTCATTTCTTTGCCAAAAAATCAGTGTCAGTCCTGCAAACATATGTAGAACAGAAGGTGGGCCAGTCCTGGAGCCTGTCGGTGTTTACCAAAGTGCATGGCATGTGGAGCTTTAACTACAGTCAGTGACAATACATGTACTTTACGGCCCACTGGGTGAATGTGGTTCCTGCACAGCCACACCAGCCACTTGGCCAGGTGACGCCGCTTCTGCCTCCACGTTCTTATGCCGTTGGTCCTGCAAAAATTTCTGCCTCTGCCTCCTCATACTCCACCATGTCCTCAGCCTCCACTGCAGGGACAATTCACAGTGTCCCTCCAACATACCACATGTGCAGGGCATGGCAGTGTCATGCTTTTCTGCACCTTGTTTGTTTGGGAGAACGGAGTCACACAGGGGAGGAATTGCTCCGTGTCCTTCATCAAGAAATCGAATACTGACTTTCTCCACAACAACTGAAAATTGGAACCATGGTGACCGACAATGGGAAGAACGTTGTGTTAGTCAAGGAGGGCTGATCCATGCACCCTGCAAGGCAGATGCGTTCAATCTGGTTGTCTAGCGGTTCCTGAAGTCTTCCACTCATCTGCAAGACATCCTAAAAAAGGCCAGGAAATGTTACATGCACTTCAGCCACTTGTATACAGCAAAGCACACCCTTCTTGAGCAGCAGCGGCAGAACGGCATCCCCCAACATAGGCTGATATGCAACGTTTCCACCCGTTGGAACTCAATTCTCCATATATTGGACCGACTATACAAACAGAAAAAGGCCATAAATGATTTATTGATGATCCAAGTGGACAGGAGTACTAGAGGTAAGGAGAAAGAAGGTCCCGGAGACAAATAGAGTTCCTCTATCAGCTTTCCTTTAATTTTCGTATAAAGTTGACAGACATCACCACCCTCCACATGACATAACGTTGACGCGTTTCGGGTAGACACCCTTAGTCGTAACACCATGTCAAGTGTGGCTTTTCTATTTAAAAGGAGTCAAAGATTCCTCCACCCACCGCGGGGAAGGAATCGGTCACTCTATAGGCTGCCACACACCTTGACACACCCTTTAGTTTCTTGTATCAATTACTGCTATAATTGGCAACACTCTGTGCAAATGTTGACCCGAGCGTATTAACCTCCGCAGTACCGAGGCACTCGCTCGGCGTCAAGAACCGCACCGTGTGACCATACCATCATGTTTTAAAACCGCATAATATACATGTTCAATCCCAGTACATAAAATGAAACAAAAAAAATGAAATGAAGAAATGACGTCCAGCATTCCAACACGTTGTAGCTCATTATGTTCTAACAGATAGTATCAAATTGCACAATGAGCTGACAATGTGTCTGAAAAAATATAAATAAAATTACTATAAAACCAAAGACAATCCATTGCGGCCGGCAAATCTCTATGTGGGACAACTTCAGCAGCAACCATAATATATATACATGTAACCCTGGTAAATACATGGTTTACAATAAGAAATGATTGCTACAGTATTATTACAATTTTCTAATTGCTTAGTTGCCCCACAAAGAAAAAACGCACTGTCTGACTGCAGTTCTGGAGCTTGATAAGTGAATGAACAGAGATGTGCGCTGCAAATGAAAAGATGAAAAAGACAAGCTGGGAAAGCTCATGTTTCCTCCTTTAGCTTTCACATGTTTCCTTATGTGACCATACTGTCAGCAGTGAACATTTGCCATTTATTTTAGCAGTTTAGTAGGTCACTGATAGACATAGGTCAATTCTTTTCTCAAATTCAGACCCACTGGAGTTCTAGTCGCAAGTCTGAAGATCCAATAGGCTTCCCTAAGAAGGATTTTCTTTCGGTAATCTCCGCCCCTTTTAGGGGCCAAAACTCGTTCAATAGCATAGGCTTGGAAATATGACACTTGACGTGCATGTGTTTTTATAAAGTGCCTAGCTATGTTTGAGATATTTAGGATGTTAGGATTACTAATATAATTTAGATGTTCTAGGATGCGGTTTTTGAACCTACGGGATGTGCTGCCTATATACATCAGATCACAAAACGTGCATTTGATTATATAAATAACACCCTCCGTGTTACAGTTTATATAGCTACGGATAGGGTATTTGCACGTGTGGTCCGAATTTTCGAATGTTTTTGTAGGCAGCACATAACCGCAGGTTTTGCAGGGATTTCCTCCGCATTTAGTAAATCCTTTGTAGATAAGCCAGTTTTGCTTGAAATCTGCTCCCTTGTTGCAGGCAGTATACAGGGATGGAGACAGGGAGCAGGACAGAGTCGTAGCCCTTCTAGATACAACTCTACACCCTGATTTGAGAGCTTGGTATAGGATGTGGTCATCATATAATATGGGCAAGCATTTTTGTATTACAGTACTAATTGCATTAAATTCGCTACTATAGATTAAAGATAGCGTAGGAACTCTGTCCTGGTCACTGTCCCCATTCACCCTGTTTCGGCCAGCAGCTGGTTTATTGTTAGACTTCTTTTTTGGGGTTCCAAATAACATATCACTTCTCTTTTTATTGGAGGCTATCTCTCTCCCCCTTTTTATCATCCACATTGGGTAGTTTCTATCCTTTAACCTTTTCTCCACCTTACTAAGCTCTTCCTCCAGTTTGGCTGTATCGCTGCAGTTTCTAACTGTACGTGTAAATTCACCCACGGGGATTGCTCTGATGGTGTGGATAGGATGGTGGCTTTTGGCATTTAGTATAGAATTGCCTGCAACTTCCTTCCTATAGGTGACGGTGTGCACCACCTCACCAGCAATCCCGCGGAGCGTCAGATCAAGAAAATTGGCATGAGAAGTATGGGCTGTACATACAAATTGTAAGTTATAATCATTGTTGTTTAAATATGCCTGGAGGTCTGGGACGGCAGACACACCGCCGGCCCATACCATGAGCACGTCGTCGATGTATCTGCCGTACCAGACCAGACCAGGCATAAAAGGATTTTTCAGATCATAAATATATTTCTCCTCCCAGTATGACATTGTCAGATTGGCCAATGATGGGGAGAATTTGGCTCCCATTGACACGCCGCGGGTCTGTAGGTGGAACACACCGTCAAACATGAAGTAATTATGAGTTAGCAGGAAATTGGTAATTTCACATATAAAATCCACATGCCCTGGGCTAAGTCCAGTGTACCGGTGGAGATGGTATTCCATCGCCAACAGAGCAACCCCGTGGGGAATGGAGGAAATGGTCTCCCTTTATCCCTACCAATTACCAATTTCCTGCTAACCCATAATTACTTCATGTTTGACGGTGTGTTCCACCTACAGACCCGCGGCGTGTCAATGGGAGCCAAATTCTCCCCATCATTGGCCAATCTGACAATGTCATACTGGGAGGAGAAATATATTTATGATCTGAAAAATCCTTTTATGCCTGGTCTGGTCTGGTACGGCAGATACATCGACGACGTGCTCATGGTATGGGCCGGCGGTGTGTCTGCCGTCCCAGACCTCCAGGCATATTTAAACAACAATGATTATAACTTACAATTTGTATGTACAGCCCATACTTCTCATGCCAATTTTCTTGATCTGACGCTCCGCGGGATTGCTGATGAGGTGGTGCACACCGTCACCTATAGGAAGGAAGTTGCAGGCAATTCTATACTAAATGCCAAAAGCCACCATCCTATCCACACCATCAGAGCAATCCCCGTGGGTGAATTTACACGTACAGTTAGAAACTGCAGCGATACAGCCAAACTGGAGGAAGAGCTTAGTAAGGTGGAGAAAAGGTTAAAGGATAGAAACTACCCAATGTGGATGATAAAAAGGGGGAGAGAGATAGCCTCCAATAAAAAGAGAAGTGATATGTTATTTGGAACCCCAAAAAAGAAGTCTAACAATAAACCAGCTGCTGGCCGAAACAGGGTGAATGGGGACAGTGACCAGGACAGAGTTCCTACGCTATCTTTAATCTATAGTAGCGAATTTAATGCAATTAGTACTGTAATACAAAAATGCTTGCCCATATTATATGATGACCACATCCTATACCAAGCTCTCAAATCAGGGTGTAGAGTTGTATCTAGAAGGGCTACGACTCTGTCCTGCTCCCTGTCTCCATCCCTGTATACTGCCTGCAACAAGGGAGCAGATTTCAAGCAAAACTGGCTTATCTACAAAGGATTTACTAAATGCGGAGGAAATCCCTGCAAAACCTGCGGTTATGTGCTGCCTACAAAAACATTCGAAAATTCGGACCACACGTGCAAATACCCTATCCGTAGCTATATAAACTGTAACACGGAGGGTGTTATTTATATAATCAAATGCACGTTTTGTGATCTGATGTATATAGGCAGCACATCCCGTAGGTTCAAAAACCGCATCCTAGAACATCTAAATTATATTAGTAATCCTAACATCCTAAATATCTCAAACATAGCTAGGCACTTTATAAAAACACATGCACGTCAAGTGTCATATTTCCAAGCCTATGCTATTGAACAAGTTTTGGCCCCCAAAAGGGGCGGAGATTACCGAAAGAAAATCCTTCTTAGGGAAGCCTATTGGATCTTCAGACTTGCGACTAGAACTCCAGTGGGTCTGAATTTGAGAAAAGAATTGACCTATGTCTATCAGTGACCTACTAAACTGCTAAAATAAATGGCAAATGTTCACTGCTGACAGTATGGTCACATAAGGAAACATGTGAAAGCTAAAGGAGGAAACATGAGCTTTCCCAGCTTGTCTTTTTCATCTTTTCATTTGCAGCGCACATCTCTGTTCATTCACTTATCAAGCTCCAGAACTGCAGTCAGACAGTGCGTTTTTTCTTTGTGGGGCAACTAAGCAATTAGAAAATTGTAATAATACTGTAGCAATCATTTCTTATTGTAAACCATGTATTTACCAGGGTTACATGTATATATATTATGGTTGCTGCTGAAGTTGTCCCACATAGAGATTTGCCGGCCGCAATGGATTGTCTTTGGTTTTATAGTAATTTTATTTATATTTTTTTAGACACATTGTCAGCTCATTGTGCAATTTGATACTATCTGTTAGAACATAATGAGCTACAACGTGTTGGAATGCTGGACGTCATTTCTTCATTTCATTTTTTTTGTTTCATTTTATGTACTGGGATTGAACATGTATATTATGCGGTTTTAAAACATGATGGTATGGTCACACGGTGCGGTTCTTGACGCCGAGCGAGTGCCTCGGTACTGCGGAGGTTAATACGCTCGGGTCAACGTTTGCACAGAGTGTTGCCAATTATAGCAGTAATTGATACAAGAAACTAAAGGGTGTGTCAAGGTGTGTGGCAACCTATGGAGTGACCGATTCCTTCCCCGCGGTGGGTGGAGGAATCTTTGACTCCTTTTAAATAGAAAAGCCACACTTGACATGGTGTTACGACTAAGGGTGTCTACCCGAAACGCGTCAACGTTATGTCATGTGGAGGGTGGTGATGTCTGTCAACTTTATACGAAAATTAAAGGAAAGCTGATAGAGGAACTCTATTTGTCTCCGGGACCTTCTTTCTCCTTACCTGCAGCCTGCCACGGGAACACTCCCCTAGGGCCTCTGGAGCCGGGACCATATATTCTATTACGGAGGTGAGCTGGATCATATGTTTACCTGGACAGGAGTACTACCCTGTGTAACTTTGATGTTTGCCAGTGGCAGCACATGCGTGACACCTGCCATTTGCTCAGGCCGTTATGAGGAGGCCACATTATTTTTCAGTCGTCAGGACTACGGGATGAACAACGTCATTTCCCTGCTTTATGTCCTGGAACAGATGCTGCTATATCTGGCTGGTCAGGGGACTGGAGAGGTGGTGCCTAGATCTCACGGCCACATGAGCCCTGTGGGGCTGAACTGGAGGAGGAGGAGTACATTGGAGCACAAGTAATGTGTAGCAAAATGGGTGTTTTTTTATATACAGGTGACAGAAGAGGAGGAGCAGCCAGAGGAGCTACAGGGCGATGAGGATGACGAGCCAGAGGATCCAGACACACCGTGGCAGTATGCAGTGGAGAAGGAGGTAGGGAGTTCCTTCGAAACACTTGCACAAATGGCCTGATGCATGCTAACTTTCTTGCGTAATGAAATCCAAATTGTCACCATTCGGCAGAGGGATGACTTCTGGCTCTTCACCTTGTTGGACCCTTGCTACCGATCCAAAATGGGGGCCTTTTTACACCCGCTGAGAGGGAGCACAAACTGAACTATTATATAGACAACCTATGTACAGTCGTGGCCAAAAGTTTTGAGAATTACATAAATATTGGAAATTGGAAAAGTTGCTGCTTAAGTTTTTATAATAGCAATTTGCATATACTCCAGAATGTTATGAAGAGTGATCAGATGAATTGCATAGTCCTTCTTTGCCATGAAAATTAATTTAATCCCAAAAAAAACTTTCCACTGCATTTCATTGCTGTCATTAAAGGACCTGCTGAGATCATTTCAGTAATCGTCTTGTTAACTCAGGTGAGTATGTTGACGAGCACAAGGCTGGAGATCATTATGTCAGGCTGATTGGGTTAAAATGGCAGACTTGACATGTTAAAAGGAGGGTGATGCTTGAAATCATTGTTCTTCCATTGTTAACCATGGTGACCTGCAAACAAACGCGTGCAGCCATCATTGCGTTGCATAAAAATGGCTTCACAGGCAAGGATATTGTGGCTACTAAGATTGCACCTCAATCAACAATTTATAGGATCATCAAGAACTTCAAGGAAAGAGGTTCAATTCTTGTTAAGAAGGCTTCAGGGTGTCCAAGAAAGTCCAGCAAGCGCTAGGATCGTCTCCTAAAGAGGATTCAGCTGCGGGGTCAGAGTGCCACCAGTGCAGAGCTTGCTCAGGAATGGCAGCAGGCAGGTGTGAGCGCATCTGCACGCACAGTGAGGCGAAGACTTTTGGAAGATGGCCTGGTGTCAAGAAGGGCAGCAAAGAAGCCACTTCTCTCCAAAAAAAAACATCAGGGACAGATTGATCTTCTGCAGAAAGTATGGTGAATGGACTGCTGAGGACTGGGGCAAAGTCATATTCTCCGATGAAGCCTCTTTCCGATTGTTTGGGGCATCTGGAAAAAGGCTTGTCCGGAGAAGGTGAGCGTTACCATCAGTCCTGTGTCATGCCAACAGTAAAGCATCCTGAGACCATTCATGTGTGGGGTTGCTTCTCATCCAAGGGAGTGCGCTCACTCACAATTTTGCCCCAAAACACAGCCACAGCAACTTCTTCCAACAATCCAACAACAGTTTGGTGAAGAACAATGCATTTTCCAGCACGATGGAGCACCGTGCCATAAGGCAAAAGTGATAACTAAGTGGTTGGGGGACCAAAACGTTGACATTTTTGGTCCATGGCCTGGAAACTCCCCAGATCTTAATCCCATTGAGAACTTGTGGTCAATCCTCAAGAGGCAGGTGGACAAACAAAAACCCACTAATTCTGACAAACTCCAAGAAGTGATTATGAAAGAATGGGTTGCTATCAGTCAGGAATTGGCCCAAAGTTGATTGAAAGCATGCCCAGTCGAATTGCAGAGGTCCTGAAAAAGGGCCAACGCTGCAAATACTGACTCTTTGCATAAATGTCATGTAATTGTCGATAAAAGCCTTTGAAACGTATGAAGTGCGTGTAATTATATTTCACTACATCACAGAAACAACTGAAACAAAGATCTAAAAGCAGTTTAGCAGCAAACTTTGTGAAAACTAATATTTGTGTCATTCTCAAAACTTTTGGCCACGACTGTAGTCAATTGGCCGCTGCCTATCTGCACCATCGTCTATCCTCTCACAGGTCTGACCGGGGGGGCCCTCTGCGCTCACGTTCATCTGCCATGGCTGCTGTGGCAGGGTGGGGGGGTAGGAGCAGTTCCAGATCCATCAACAGCAACTTGAGTCTAGAGTCGCTGATGAGCAGCTTTTTTTACCCGCTTAGTGAAGAAACTGCTCACAAGCAGCAGCTTCAAGACCTAGAGCAGGACCTGAACCAGCAGGTGGTGGCATACTTGGACAGCACCCTGCCACCCCAGATTGAAGATTTGCTGGACTACTGGGCAGCCAAACTAGATTTGTGGCCTCAACTGGCAGAGTTTTCCATGGAAAATCTGTCCTGCCCGGCCAGTAGTGTGGCATCAGAGAGTGTGTTTAGTGTGGCGGGGGTCATAGTTACCCCAAGAAGAACTCGCCTGTCCACCCAAAATGTGCAGAGACTGACATTTGTCAAGATGAATTTGATTTGATTTGATTCAACTTTATTGTCATTACACATGTATAAATAGAGAGTAACGAGATACAGTTTGCATCTAATCAGAATTGCAAAGAGCTGCAAGTGCAATAAAAACTGGTTTTATACAGATAAGGGTAGTGTAGAAGGTAGGAATAGTTATTGTGGGGATTCACTCTGGTTGTTAGGATTAGTGGGTGCAGTACAGAGGCAAAGTACGAGTTCTTGGTTCGAAACATCAGTGTTTAATCACACATGAAAGCAAAACAAAAACGCAAGTTGCTTGGTAATCGTTCACACACATGAAAAGTTCATATACATATCACAAGAGTCTGAGCCCTCCAGCCGGGTTCAAGCCACAGATCCTAACACAGCCCTCATATCACAGCACACAGACCTCCTGAGCTCCACTGTCAGACGGAGGTAATCCTCTCCACCTGGCAGTGCTGTCTGGTTTTTATGCCTGGCAAAACCCGGCCTGGAACATGGGGAGTAGTCACACACCCAGCACTTTGACTACTTCCAGTAAGAGCCATCCCGGTTCAGCTATTATAACCATACTATCAAGGTGTCAACTGCTGCTGACACATAAAAACCGGCTCTTACTCCACCGAGGCCAAGAACCTCAGTGACACATACCTATCATCCTTGATGATTCCTTGTACATTCTTACATACCTCCCACCTTGGTTCAACCCTGAGGGGGTGAACACATGCCATACAGTATACTAGGGACAGGGCATCCGCGTCTCCTTTCACCCGGCCTGCCCTGTGTTCTACGGAGAACTTAAAGTTTTGTAAGGACAGGAACCACCTGGTGACTCGGGCATTTCTCTCTTTGGCCATCCACTTGAGAGGGGAGTGATCAGTTACCAGTTGGAATGTTCTCCCCAATGAATAATAGCAGAGAGACTCGAGTGCCCACTTGATAGCCAGGCCCTCTCTCTCCATTATACTGTACCTGCTCTCGGCTGGGGTGAGCTTGCGGCTTAGGAAAACAATGAGATGTTCCTCCCCGTTGACTTCCTAAAACAGTACAGCACCGAGGCCTACTTTGGAGGCATCCGTCTGTACTATGAATTCTCGTTTAAAGTTGAGCGTCACCAAAACCGGGGACCCACACAGGGCCGACTTTAAAGCGGAGAAAGCCTCTTCCGCCTGTTCATTCCAGTGAACTATCACTGACTTGTGTCCCTTCAATAACCCTGTCAATGGCGTGGCTACAGTTGCAAAGTGGGGAATAAATCTCATGTAATAGCCTATCATTCCTAGGAATGACTTTACTTGTTTAGTGGTGACAGGTCGGGGCCAATTTCTTATCGCCTCTATTTTGTTTACTTGGGGTTTGATCACTCCACACCCAATGACATACCCCAGGTATTTTGTCTCTTCTAACCTATCACACATTTTTTTGGGTTAGTGGTTAGTCCAGCTGTTCGAAAGGAGTCTACTACAGCCTGCACTGGTGACTTTCCCAGTTGGTACTGTGGATGACAATATTGTCCAGATAAGCCGAAGCGTGCCGACGATGTGATCGCAGCACAATGTACATTACATTTGGAAAGTGGCGGGGGAGCCATGCAGACCAAAGGGTAACACCTTATACTGGTATAGCCCCTCCGGTGTGATTAAGGCCGTTTTCTCTTTCGCAGCCTCCATTTAGGGGTTCCTGCCAGTACCCTTTGGCGAGGTCCAAAACAGAAAAATACCGGGCTTGTCCTAACCTCTCAATCAGCTTGTCTACCCGGGGCATGGGATACGCATCGAACTTGGAGATTTTGTTTAGTTTCCGGAAATTGTTACAGAATTGTAACGACCCGTCCAGCTTTGGTATTAAGACTATCGGACTGGCCCACTCACTTTTAGACACCTCAATGACGTCTAGCTGAAGCATTAGCTGCACTTCCCCCAAGATGGATTGTCACTGAACCTCAGGTACCAGGTATGGTTTCAACAGGATTTTAGCCTGAGGCTCAGTGACAATGTCATGCTGGATTATGGAAGTGCATCCAGGGAGGTCTGAGAACATGTCCGTGTTCTTGAGTCTGTTTTGAGGAGAGGCTGTCAGCAATCTTCACTGTGGCAACCACTTCCCTTACATCAGACTGAGGGGCCGGAACCTCTCCTCTTAGAAAACTCAGCCACGGGCTATCGTCAGTACTGGTCTCTGTCACGGGGTTCTGAAGGTGCACTCGGTCCCCCATTGCCCGCAGACCTGTTGCTTAGCTTTTGGAATGAGGTTCTGTGTTTGACCTCATTCCCAGGGCGGCTTTACTAGCTGGGTGGCTCCCTGCTCCTAGTCTGCCTTGAGCGCCGAGCTGATCACTCGGTGCTCGACTGGTTGGTCTGTCGGTCATGTGACGCTGGCCACGTCACATGACCCTCACTCCCCACTATAAATACAGGCAGCCTGCTGGCTACAGGTTGCCTGTTAATTTCTAGGTTCCTGGATATTTGTTGGACTGCTGAATACATACCTGATCATGTTCCCTGACCATCCTTTTGCCTGATCCTCCTGTACTGCGCATCCGTCCTGGTATTGTGACCTCGGCTCCCACCTGGCTACTCTCTTAGGACTCCTCTTGTACTTCTCTGCTCTCCTGGTATTTATGACCCCGGCTTCTCCTGACAATTCTCTGCTTGCTCCATTTGTACTTTGCAGCTTTCCTGGTATTGACTCGGTCCGTTCACATCCTGTTGTTTGTCTGTCTGTCATCCCTGCACTTATTCCAAGTTAGGGATTGCCGTCCAGTTGTCCCCTGTCATTAGGACTCATGAGGCAAGTAGGCAGGGCCAGGGGTAAGGGTGGAGCGCAGTGGTCACTTCCCTCCCCCCTGTGTGTGTGTGTACGCGACCGTTACAGATTAACAGGCCCAATAACCACTGTATTATGAATCCTCTGGTGACCCTGACTGACCATGTCTCTAATCTGACGCAGAGGGTGCAGGAGTTAGGGGAAAAACTCAGTTCTTTTGAGTTAGGGCAAGGTTCTTCCACTCCTCAGGCCTCCAGTCCGCATTTTGAGCCCCAGATTAATCTCCGAGAACCCTTTTCTGGAGACCGGAGGAAGTTTCTCTCTTTTAAGGAGCGTTGCAAACTTTACTTTCGTTTGCGCCCCGTGTCCTCTGGCCCCGAGAGTCAACGCGTGGGCATTATCATTTCCCGATTACAGGGTGATCCCCAGGACTGGGCGTTCTCTTTACCTGCTGGCACCAGTTGTTTATATTCTGTGGAGGGGTTCTTTCAGGCCTTGGGTACCCTCTATGATGAACCAGACAGGGCTCTAGTAGCCGAGACGGCTCTAAAGGCACTGGTTCAGGGCAATTTACCAGCGGAGGATTATTGCACCCAATTCAGAAGGTGGTGTGTCCCCTCAGGATGGAACGAACCAGCCCTGCAGAGTCAGTTCAGGTCAGGTCTGTCTGATAAATTAAAGGATCTTCTGGTCAGTTATCAACTTCCAGAGACCTTAGAGGAGATGATGACCCTTGTTGTCCGACTTGACCGACGGGTTAGAGAGAGACGACAGGAACAACAGTTCTCTTCCGAGATGGTGGTCCAGCCAGAGGCCTATCCCAGAGACAATGCTGAGGTCTCCACCGAGGAACCCATGCAGGTTGGCATGACCCGAGGGAATCTACGCCGCAGACGTGGAGAATGCTTTTACTGTGGAGATCCTGACCATTGGATCAACCAGTGTCCTAAGAAGGTCCTTTCTGTCAAGTCTCCTAAGACAAGGCAACCTAAAGACCAGGTACACCCTGAATTTTCTAAATGTAAGCTTTCGGTACCCATTACGATTTCTCTGGGAGTAGATAAATGGCCGGGTAAGGCCTTTATTGATTCTGGCTCAGCGGCTAGCTTTATTGACTCTGAGTATGCTGTAAGATTGGGTATTCCTATGTTTGCCTTACCAACTCCTATCCATGTCATGGCTATTGATGCTACTCCTCTTATTGGTGGTACGGTGAGCTTATGTACCTCGGAGATTTCTCTAACCGTGGGTGTGTGCCACTCAGAGAGATGTTCGCTTCTAGTCCTGGAGAACCTACCTGCTGAGGTGGTACTAGGGTTGCCTTGGCTCCGACTACATAACCCCACTATAGATTGGTCCAATGGGGAGTTGGTGAGATGGGGGCCTAAGTGTGACTCGTGCTTGTCCGTGGTACAGGCTGGGGTCTCAGTAAAGTCTGATACTTTACCCTCTGTTGTTAGAGAATATTTTGATGTATTCTTATCACCAACCCCGGAGGTTCTACCCCCCCATAGACCTTATGATTGGACCATAGAGCTAGTAGAGGGGGCCAAGTTTCCTAAAGGACGAATTTATAATCTTTCTATGCCCGAACGCAAGGCCATGGAAGATTATATTAAGGAGAGCCTTGGTAAAGGGCATATTAGACCTTCTGTCTCTCCTATGGGGGCGGGGTTTTTCTTCGTTAAGAAAAAAGATGGTGGTCTTAGGCCATGTATCGATTACCGGAGATTAAATAAAATCACTGTCCAGAATAGATACTCCCTCCCATTGATTCCGGATTTATTTAACCAGGTTCTGGGGGCAACCTGGTTTTCCAAAATTGACCTGAAAGGGGCATACAATCTAATCCGAATCAAGGAGGGAGACGAATGGAAGACGGCGTTCAATACTCCGGTAGGACACTTTGAATATCAAGTGATGCCTTTTGGACTCAGCAATACCCCAGCTGTGTTCCAAAACTTCATGAATGACATTCTTAGGGAGTACTTAGGTAAATTTGTTATTGTCTATCTTGACGACATTTTGATATTCTCTCCTGACTTCGAATCCCATGTGTCTCATGTTGAACAAGTATTAGAGGTGTTGAGGGAGAATCAGCTATCCGCTAAACAAGAGAAATGTGTCTTTGGTGTACAGGAGATTCTGTTTCTAGGGCATGTTCTGACTCCTCACACCTTCAAGATGGATCCTGGTAAGGTACTAGCAATTAAGGAATGGGTAAGACCTTCATCCTTAAAGGCCTTACAACGGTTCTTAGGTTTCGCCAATTACTATCGTAAATTTATTATGAATTTTTCCGTAATTGCTAAACCGTTGACCGACCTTACTAAGAAAGGGGCGGATTTGGAGAATTGGTCTACTGAGGCCATTTCTTCATTTGAAAAATTAAAAAAGGCATTCAGTAGCGCTCCCATTCTGATCCAGCCTGATCAGGAGAAACCTTTTATTGTGGAGGTGGATGCGTCCGAGGACGGCGTAGGAGCAGTCCTTTCACAAGGTCCTGCTAGCCTCACTAATCTGAGACCATGTGCCATCTTCTCCAGGAAATTCTCTCCCACGGAGAGAAACTACGACATAGGGAATAGGGAGCTGCTGGCCATTAAATGGGCATTTGAGGAGTGGAGGCATTTCCTGGAGGGGGCAAGACATTGTGTAACTGTTGTCACTGACCATAAAAACCTTATGTTTCTCGAGTCTGCTAAGAGGTTGAATCCCCGTCAAGCCAGATGGGCTCTGTTTTTTACTCGTTTTGATTTTTCCATCACGTTCAAACCGGGAAGTAAAAATGTGAAGGCGGACGCATTATCTCGGAGCTTCCAGGCTTTTCAACCTACTGAGGTACCACCTGAATCCATCCTACCAGCAAAAATCTTCTTAGCAGCTCTTACCCAGGATATCTCGGCTCGCATTAGGTCTGAACAACATCTGGCACCGGTATCCACCCCAACAGATAAGTTGTTTGTTCCCGTACAATTTCGTCTCCAGCTGTTGGGTGAGTGTCACGATTCTGCCTTTTGTGGACATCCGGGTGTTGAGGGCACTAAGGATCTGGTTTCTAGATCTTATTGGTGGCCCACTCTAACTAGGGATGTCAAGTCCTACGTGTCAGCCTGTGAGGTTTGTGCCAGGTCCAAGACACCTAGGACTCGCCCTGCTGGTAACCTACGACCGCTACCCATTCCCAGTAGACCCTGGTCCCATATCTCGATGGACTTTATAACTGACCTACCGCTGGCGTAGGGTAAGACTGTGGTTTGGGTAGTGGTCGATAGGTTTAGCAAGATGGTTCATTTCATTCCCCTGTCTAAACTCCCGAATGCCAAAACCTTGGCGTCTATTTTTGTGAAAGAAATTGTTCGATTGCATGGTATCCCGGAAAATATTGTTTCTGACAGGGGTGTGCAGTTTGTGTCCAAATTCTGGAGGGCCTTCTGTCAAAAATGTAAAATTTCATTGTCTTTTTCCTCTGCCTACCACCCTGAGAGTAATGGGCAGACTGAACGCCTTAATCAGTCTGTCGAACAATTCTTGAGGTCGTATGTTGCTGATGACCAGCAATTATGGGTGAAATATCTTCCATTGGCTGAATTTGCTTTGAATAACCGTGTCAATTCTTCTGCTGGGGTTTCACCTTTCTTTTGTAACCATGGTTTCCATCCCCGTTTTCATTCTGGGTCGTCCGTCTCCTCCTCTAACCCTGAAGCGGATAAACTCTCCTCCGAACTGTGCACAGTTTGGGCCCGGGTTCAATCGAACCTAGAAAAGGCTCAATGTTCTCAAAAACTCAAGGCCGATAGGAGACGTTCAAGGGGGGTAAACTTTCAGGTTGGGGATAAAGTATGGTTGTCCTCCAAGAATGTAGGTAACTTCTAAAAAATTTTCTCCTCGTTTTATTGGACCATATAAGATCACGGAAGTGATTAACCCGGTATCTTTTAGGTTGGAGCTGCCTGAGTCATTCCACATTCATAATGTGTTCCATAAATCTCTACTTAAAAAATATTTTGAACCGGTAGTACCATCAAAAGCCTCGCCTCCGCCAGTTCTTGTTAAGGATGCTGTCGAGTATGTGGTGTCTAAAATAGTGGATGTCAGGAAGGTGCGTAATTCCTTGCAGTACCTGATTCACTGGAAGGGGTATGGACCTGAAGAGATCTTGGGAGATCTTGGGTACCTGCCAGGGAGGTTCATGCTCCTAGACTTGTTCGTAAATTTCATTTAGAACACCCTGAAAAGCCATCGCCTGAAGTCTTGGGTCCGGTGGCCCCTCGTAAAAGGGGGGGTACTGTCACGGGGTTCCGAAGGTGCACTCGGTCCCCCATTGCCCGCAGACCTGTTGCTTAGCTTTTGGAATGAGGTTCTGTGTTTGACCTCATTCCCAGGGCGGCTTTACTAGCTGGGTGGCTGTGACAACCACCCGCCAATCCCGTCGTCCTATGCCACAGTTGCCATACCGGTCTCCACTAGAGACTTCTGGAGACGAATCCACTGTGAGCACAGAAGACGTTTAAGATTGGTTGGTGGGCCCTTACATGATACAATCACGATTGTATGTACAATCGGTAAAAATTAAATTACTGATTTCACGCTGGAAATAAAATTAATTTGCTGCCACCACTCTTCGTATTGAATCAGGGCGAAGAGACCCCGGCTAGCTAATCCTAACGGGACGAAACGGTTATTTGCAACCTAGCTAGTAAATTAACAATTTATAAAAATAAAACAATTTGGTAGTATGTCTTCTGAGGACAGAGTTCTTAGCATAGATCAGGTCATCAAGTAACAAGGGCAAAACTGGAATGATGAAATCATTAGTTTTTTATTCTAAAACTATACACCAAAATATATATATTAAAGCTGACAGATAAATATACCTGCCAGTTGAGCAGATTGGTTTGGATAGAAATAGGTAAGAGGTGGAAGGGAATAGAATGTCTGTAAGTTCAGAATTACCGTGGTACAGTCCAGTAAAAGGCAAAGTCTTTGTAGAATAATCCAAGATGGTGGGGTGTGCCCGTGTCCAGCGGGCGGTCGTGATGTTAGTCAACGTCAGATGGTAGAAGAAGGACGCAGGGCCTGAGTGTGTCACTGTTTTTACCCACTCTGAAGCGGGGAGTGGTTATGACACGTTCAGGTCCAGCCTTGTGTAATTGGAACAGGGGCAGTCCTTTGCCCCATAGGGAGAAAATCTGGCAGAATCTTTGCTTTGCCCATTTCTCCATATCCCGTAAGTCCAATCAAGAAATATAGATGATATTGATAATCAGTACAATTTTACGCATCATCTGATAACAAATACGACTAGAAGATAATACAGGGTGCCTTAGAACCTTTATATCTCAGAGCGGGAATCTCTGATTTGCCCGCGGGTTTCCTAGAAGGTGGGTTAGAAGAACCAAAACCATCTCTGAAAAGATGGTTCCTTTCACATTTCCATAACCCATGAAATATTAGGAAAATATGGGAAAAATATGAAGCTTATGGATTGAAGGGGACTTTCAGGTCATCTTCCTTCCTGTACCAACCAGTTGTGTGATAAGGATCTGTCCTTTTCTTCTGAAGCTCGCTGCCCAGGCTAAAGGTGTGAGACCCCTGCTGGTATTGGAGACACTATGGCTGCAGAAAGACCAGGTTTATGAGGTTCTGTCATAAGAGAACTAGATTGATGGCTACTCAACTTGGCCTGGGCAGGAAAGGTTTGTCACAAGGTGGTGATAATGGCACCTCTGGTCTGTGAATTACTCCTTTAGTGAAAAGAGAAGATTTTTAGTAAAGGCTCTGGTGTCTCTGTGATTGCGAAATATGGCGCATTTGCGATTTCCTAGTATCGCTGTGGATCGCAAAGCGTCACACCTCCCCCCTTTGGAAGATTGGGGAAGGAGTGGTCAGCAAGACTGGGACTGAAGCAATCCCAACTCCCTATTTGAGCTCGTTACAGCGGGAAAGTCCGTCAGCATTCTGATGGCGACTTCCCGGTTTGTGCTGAATCGTGAAATCGTACTGTTGGAGCGCTAAGCTCCAGCGGAGAAGTTTTCCGTTGGTACCAGAAGTACGTTTCAGCCAGCTGAGAGGGTTGTGATCTGTGATGACCATGAAGGATCGTCCATATAGGTACGATTGTAGTTTCTGTAGGGCCCATACGATCGCTAGGCACTCTTTCTCAGTGGTGCAGTATGCGGTTTCCCGCGGAAGTAGTTTTCGGCTCAGGTAGAGGACAGGGTGCTCATTCCCGGTTGCGTCCACCTGACTAAGGACGGCTCCCAGACCGTGGTCTGAGGCGTCAGTTTGTACTAGGAACTGACGGGAGAAGTCGGGAGCTTGAAGGACAGGAGCGCTAGCTAGCGCTTCCTTCAGGGCCCGAAATGCCTGTTCTAGTTCTGAGTTCCATGTGACCGTGTTGGGTTGTTTTTTGCCCGTGGCATCGGTCAGTGGTTTAGCCAGAGTACTATAGGATGGAACAAACTTCCTATAGTACCCTGCCGTTCCCAAAAATGCCTGTATTTGTTTTTTGGTGTTAGGCCGTGGCCATGCTACAATGGCATCGACCTTCCCTATCTGAGGTTTCAGGGTCTGGCTGCCTACTCTGTGTCCAAGGTACTGAACCTGTGTCATGGCAATCTGACATTTGTTGGGCTTAACGGTCAGATTGGCAGCGGACAGTCTTCCCAATACCTGTGACAGATGGTCAAGGTGATCTTCCCAGGTTGGACTATATATGGCTATATCGTCCAGATATGCTAGGGCATAACCTTGCATTCCTTCCAACAGTTCATTCATGGCCCGCTGAAATGTGGCGGGCGCATTCTTCATCCCAAAGGGCATACGAGTAAACTCATAGAGGCCAAAAGGGGTGATGAATGCGGATTTCGCTCTCGCCTCTGGCGCAAGCGGAATCTGCCAGTATCCACGGCTCAAGTCCATGATTGTTAAATAGCTGGCGGACGCCAGCTGATCCAGCAATTCATCAATTCGAGGCATGGGATACGCATCGGTTATGGTGATGTCATTCAGTCTCCGATAGTCGACACAGAACCGGGTTGTCTTGTCCTTTTTGGGGACTAAAACAACCGGGGCGGCCCATGGACTAGAGGATTTCTGGATGACCATTAACTGTAGCATCTCATCAATCTCTCGTTTGATCTCAGCCTGCACTTCGGGTGAGGTGCGATAGGGGCCCTGCCGTAAGGGCTGGTGGGTCCCTGTGTCAACTCGGTGAGCTGCTAGGTTGGTTTGGCCAGGGATGCCTGAGAATGTGGCGCTGTGCGCACTCAGGAGAGTGGTGAGCTGAAGCTTCTGTGGGTACGAGAGGTGGGGGTTGATGTTCCAATCATCTGCCACGTCTCGTAGCTCGGCTAGCAAGTCTATCAGTGGATCTGGCTCTTCGGGTTCTAGCTGGCTACACACTGCTAATACATACTGCTCTCTTTCCTCGTGTGCTTTTAACATGTTCACGTGGAACAGTTTCTGTCGCTTACCCCCGAGACTCACTAGGTAAGTGACTGGGTTCACCTGTTTCAGAATAGCGTATGGCCCGTCCCAGGCAGCCTGCAATTTGTTCTGCCTGACAGGGAGTAGGGCGTATACCTTCTGACCTGCTTGGTATGACCGCTCTCTGGCATGCTGATCATACCAAGCCTTCTGTTTGGCCTGTGCCTTTGCAAGGTTTTCCGTCATTATGGTCATGAGGGACTCCATCTTGTCCCGAAATTTTAGGACATATTCAACCACAGAGACTTCTGAGGGGTCACCTTTTCCCTCCCAGGTCTCCCGAATCAGTTTTAAGGGCCCTCGGACGTCTCGTCCATATAGGAGTTCAAAGGGTGAGAACCCAGTGGACTCCTGTGGCACTTCTCTGTAAGCGAACAGCAAATGAGGCAGGTGCCGCTCCCAGTCCTTCCCCTGCGATTCCTCGAACGTGGTCAGCATTTGCTTTAACGTTCCGTTGAAACGTTCGCAAAGGCCGTTGGTTTGCGGGTGATACGCACTGGAAGTGGTGTGCTTGATTTGCATCCTCTCACAGAGGGCTTCCATTAACTCCGACATGAAGCAAGAGCCCTGATCAGAGATCATCTCGGCGGGGAAACCTACACGCGAGAAAATCCCGATCAAGGCGTCCGCCACCGTGGCCGACCTAAGGGAAGACAGTGCTACCGCCTCTGGATAACGGGTGGCATAGTCCACGACCGTTAAGATGTAGCGCTTGCCAGAACTGCTAGGAATGGGAAGGGGACCAATTATATCCACTGCCACTCTCTGGAAGGGCTCTGTGATCACGGGCAGTGGCTGCAAAGGAGCTTTGCGGGGTCCTCCAGCCTTCTTAACCCTCTGGCAAGTGGTACACGATCGGCAGTACTTAGTTTTGTCCGTTCCCATCCTGGGCCAGTAAAAATGGTTCTGAACACGTTTGTGGGTCTTTCTGATTCCCAAATGTGCTGCAAGTGGAATGTCGTGGGCTGCTTTGAGCACCTGTGCCCGAAATGCCCTAGCGTCTACCAGCGCAGTGACACAATCATCATCATCACATGAAATGGTCATTCTCGCATTGTCATCCGCCTGAGGGTCAGAATCACCCGAGGGGGTCCCTTCGGTCGGTTCTGAGTTCAGGCGGCTGGCCATGGAACGTGTGATGGCCAGAACAGGTACAGCATCATTTATATCACCATTGCTACCACTAACACACGCATTCGGATCAACAATGACAGGTGCAGAAGTAGGCAAATGACATTCGGTTGCTTGTACATTTAAATCTGATACCTCTCTAGGTGCGTTAGGGACAGTAAAAACAGCAGGCAAAGTGTCCCCGTCTCCCTGTTTCCCCAAAGGGCGGTACAGTACCTGGTTTTGGTCAGGGAGTCCTGCTTGGGCCTCCTGCGCGCTTGCAGGGTATTCGTAATGGGAAACAAGGGTGCCCAAATCAGTGCCAAGCACTGTGGCAACGGGAATATCATCCAGGACCCCAACAACCCGCTTTTGCCGTCCCATTCCCCGAACAATGGTGACTTGGGCTTGGGCCACATGAGTGCGAGTGCCCCCAACTCCGGTCAGAGCGAGGTACTTTCCTGGAAGGATATCCTTCTCCGTAACAAGATGTGAACGGACCAAGGTGACATCTGCACCGGTATCACGGAATCCGATGACAGTCTGGCCGTTCACAGTGACAGGCTGGTGATTCTGGGATCTGCTGTGCACCTCGGGTCCTCCGACCAGCAATACAGCAGACGAGGTAGGTGTGGAAGCGTTGGCCCCCTTAGGGCTTGGCGTCGTCGTGGTGCTAGGAGGTTGGGCCGGCTTCCCTGCGTAACAGGTTTGCTTGGTGTGACCGGGCCTGCGACACAGCTCACACCAGGGCCTGGTTGTCTCACGGTTCACAGGGCCAGCGGGCCTGCCTTCTCTCCAGTTCTGGTACATGGCTCTGTCCTGGTTGGGTACTGGAGTTTTGCGGCTGTCAGGTACCAGGGGTTTGCGGATGTCTGATACCACCGGCCTGCGGATGTCCGTCATCACAGGTTTGAGAATGTCCGGTACCCGGGTTGCGACAAACATGTCTGCCAGCTCAGCAGCTTCTTTCACAGACTGGGGCTTGCGCTCCAGCACAAACTGTCTCACATCTGTAGGGCATATCGCAAGGAGTTGGTCATGGATCATCAAATCCTCAAGGTGAGCATAAGTCTTTTCTTTAAGAATTCTAGTCCATTGGCGGAATGTGGTGCATAAGCGGCTAGCCACATCCGCGTAAGAGTCTGTGGATCCTTTCTGGATGGCACGGAACTTTCTCCGGTAAACCTCAGGGGTTAACTGGAACTTAGCAATTATGGCATCCTTGATAGTCTGATAATCGCAATCTTGGTCTGTGGGTAGTTCCGCAAAAGCATCCAGCGCTTTACCAGTCAGCTGAGGCGTCAGGTGTAGAGCCCACTGATCCTCAGGGATGCAGAACTGGCGGCATGCTCTCTCAAACGAGCGTAAATATAAATCAATGTCCCCGTTTTTCTCCATAACTGGAAACCTTGCTTTGGGGACCACGGGTAGAGGAATGCCTCCTGCAGCAGGAGTGTTAGGAGAGGAAGACCGCTCGGCCTGTCTCACTTGGGACAGTTCTAGTGCACGCTGGTGTTGCAGCGCTTCCCTCTGAAGCTGGAACTGCTGCTGTCGCTCCTCTCTTTCAAGCTGCATCTGAAGCTGGAACTGCTGCTGTCGCTCCTCTCTTTCGAGCTGCATCTCCAGGTATAAACGCAAATCCGCGCCAGTCAGGCCGGTAACAACTGCTGGCTTTTAGGGCCCAAGGCAGTGAAGTTTAGTCCAGAGCTGCTTGTTCCTTGCTGAGGGTTAGCAGGAGCTGTGGACATGCTGTTCTCCAGGGTACCTGCATCACCCGGAGCTGAAGTAGCAACCTCAGAACTCCCATAGCTGGTGATGCTGGGTGACGTTGAACGAAGGGGCAGCGAAGCCTCCCGCGTGGGATTGGAATCCTCCATCGCTTGGCCGTCTCTCTCCGTCAAAGCTTTGATCAGCTGTGATCGATTTTTGTGTAGAATGGCAATGCCTTGCGACTCACACACGGCTTGTAAGTCGGCGACAGACCAACTTAGGTAATTTGGAACTGAATCAGACATTCAGAAAAGAACAGAAAAAGAATAGGATATAGCAAAGAAAAGGTGGGGAAATGTAAACCAATCTATTCCTATCAATGTGTACCGTTTTGCGCCCGGAACTCAAGTTCCGCAGGACAGGATACTAAGTAACCGCTGTCCTATTGTTATGATTGCTCAAAAAGCTGCACTTGTCAGTTCTTTGTGCTCTGATCTCCCAAAAGCTGACTTCTGCCTGGTTTTGGGTTCTGCTATCCCACTAGCTGCCAACAATGTGACAACCACCCGCCAATCCCGTCGTCCTATGCCACAGTTGCCATACCGGTCTCCACTAGAGACTTCTGGAGGCGAATCCACTGTGAGCACAGAAGACGTTTAAGATTGGTTGGTGGGCCCTTACATGATACAATCACGATTGTATGTACAATCGGTAAAAATTAAATTACTGATTTCTCGCTGGAAATAAAATTAATTTGCTGCCACCACTCTTCGTATTGAATCAGGGCGAAGAGACCCCGGCTAGCTAATCCTAACGGGACGAAACGGTTATTTGCAACCTAGCTAGTAAATTAACAATTTATAAAAATAAAACAATTTGGTAGTATGTCTTCTGAGGACAGAGTTCTTAGCATAGATCAGGTCATCAAGTAACAAGGGCAAAACTGGAATGATGAAATCATTAGTTTTTTATTCTAAAACTATACACCAAAATATATATATTAAAGCTGACAGATAAATATACCTGCCAGTTGAACAGATTGGTTTGGATAGAAATAGGTAAGAGGTGGAAGGGAATAGAATGTCTGTAAGTTCAGAATTACCGTGGTACAGTCCAGTAAAAGGCAAAGTCTTTGTAGAATAATCCAAGATGGTGGGGTGTGCCCGTGTCCAGCGGGCGGTCGTGATGTTAGTCGACGTCAGATGGTAGAAGAAGGACGCAGGGCCTGAGTGTGTCACTGTTTTTACCCACTCTGAAGCGGGGAGTGGTTATGACACGTTCAGGTCCAGCCTTGTGTAATTGGAACAGGGGCAGTCCTTTGCCCCATAGGGAGAAAATCTGGCAGAATCTTTGCTTTGCCCATTTCTCCATATCCCGTAAGTCCAATCAAGAAATATAGTTGATATTGATAATCAGTACAATTTTACGCATCATCTGATAACAAATACGACTAGAAGATAATACAGGGTGCCTTAGAACCTTTATATCTCAGAGCGGGAATCTCTGATCTGCCCGCGGGTTTCCTAGAAGGTGGGTTAGAAAAACCAAAACCATCTCTGAAAAGATGGTTCCTTTCACATTTCCATAACCCATGAAATATTAGGAAAATATGGGAAAAATATGAAGCTTATGGATTGAAGGGGACTTTCAGGTCATCGTCCTTCCTGTACCAACCAGCTGTGTGATAAGGATCTGTCCTTTTCTTCTGAAGCTCGCTGCCCAGGCTAAAGGTGTGAGACCCCTGCTGGTATTGGAGACACTATGGCTGCAGAAAGACCAGGTTTATGAGGTTCTGTCATAAGAGAACTAGATTGATGGCTACTCAACTTGGCCTGGGCAGGAAAGGTTTATCACAAGGTGGTGATAATGGCACCTCTGGTCTGTGAATTACTCCTTTAGTGAAAAGAGAAGATTTTTAGTAAAGGCTCTGGTGTCTCTGTGATTGCGAAATATGGCGCATTTGCGATTTCCTAGTATCGCTGTGGATCGCAAAGCGTCACAGTGGCTCCCTGCTCCTAGTCTGCCTTGAGCGCCGAGCTGATCACTCGGTGCTCGACTGGTTGGTCTGTCGGTCATGTGACGCTGGCCACGTCACATGACCCTCACTCCCCACTATAAATACAGGCAGCCTGCTGGCTACAGGTTGCCTGTTAATTTCTAGGTTCCTGGATATTTGTTGGACTGCTGAATACATACCTGATCCTGTTCCCTGACCATCCTTTTGCCTGATCCTCCTGTACTGCGCATCCGTCCTGGTATTGTGACCTCGGCTCCCACCTGACTACTCTCTTAGGACTCCTCTTGTACTTCTCTGCTCTCCTGGTATTTATGACCCCCGCTTCTCCTGACAATTCTCTGCTTGCTCCATTTGTACTTTGCAGCTTTCCTGGTATTGACTCGGTCCGTTCACGTCCTGTTGTTTGTCTGTCTGTCATCCCTGCACTTATTCCAAGTTAGGGATTGCCGTCCAGTTGTCCCCTGTCATTAGGACTCGCGAGGCAAGTAGGCAGAGCCAGGGGTAAGGGTGGAGCGCAGTGGTCACTTCCCTCCCCCCTGTGTGTGTGTGTACGCGACCGTTACAGTCTCCCTATTTTTCCAAGGTTTGAGCAAATTCACATGGTACACCTGTTCCGGCTTCCGCCGCCCTGGCTGGTGTACCTTGTAGTTTACTTCTTCAACCTTTTCGAGTACCTCGTAGGGTCCCTGCTCCTAGCGAGTAACTTAGTGTCCACTGTCGGTACCAGAACCAAAACCCGATCTCCCGGGTTAAAGATCCGGACCCAAGCCTGCCGATTATACACCTGACTTTGAGCTCGCTGAGCTGCCTCCATATGTTTTTTTACTAGTTTCCATACGTTCCTGCATCTGGGTAACATATTCAATAACGCTTTAATATGGTGTGGGTTGTTGCTCCCAAGCCTTTTTGGCTATATCCAACAAACCGCGTGGATGTCTGCCATATAGAAGTTCAAAGGGCTAGAAGCCTGGGGCACTTCTTGCACTGCAAACATAAGATAGGGCAGAAGGAGGTCCCAGTCCTTCCCATCCTTAGACACTACTTATTTTAACATGGTTTTTAACGTTTTATTAAACCTTTCTACTAGGCCGTCAGTTTGTGGGAGATAGACGGACGTCCGTATCTGCTTGAGGTTCAGAAACTTACAGAGTTCCCGCATGACCTTGGACATAAAAGGGGTCTCCTGGTCAGTAAGAACCTCTTTAGGTAGCACCCACTCTGGAGAACATCTCCATTAACTCCTTTGGTATGAGTTTGGCCAATGTATGTCACAGTGGCACCGCCTCTGGGTACCAAGTGGCGTAGTCTAGGACTACCAAGATTTGTTGGTGCCCTCTAGTGGACTTCGGTACTGTGCCTACAAGATCTTTAGCGATTCTTTCAAATGGAGTCTTGATAATCGGGAGAGGCACTAAGGGACTGCGGAACAGGTGCTGGGGGCTAGTTGTTTGGCAGGTTAGGCAAGACTTACAAAAGTCATTCACCTCTCTAAACACACTGGGCCAGAAAAACCGTTGTAGTATTCGGTCCTGTGTCTTCTGCAGTCCCAGATGACCCCCGAGAACATGTTGGTGGGCTAACTCTATCACAAGTTTTCAATAAGCCCTGGGCATCACCAACTGTTCAATAGGTTCATCCAGCAGCTGGTTTACCCAATGTAGCATATTCTGGTTGACTACAAAATGGGGAAATATTGACTTGGCACCAAGTTGTTGGCTTACCCCATCGACTCACGTCCCGGTGGCAATTCCCCACGTCTCCCACCATTACCCTACGCAGGGTTGTCTCCCCCTCTTCCACCGAGGAGGAGGTCACTCCTACTGCTGGCGCTTCGGTCTCAGGTTCCCAGGGTTCTGGCCGTCCTCCTGAACAAGACCAATTTCCTGGGCTCACCCCTGACTCATGGGTACCAGTCACTCTCACAACCGGCCATAGAGCCGGGAAAGACGGAAAGTCTCTCCCTATTTTGAGTTCGTAGTGCAAGTTGGCGGCGACTGCCACTTCATGGGTCCACCTGCCAGCTACCATGGTTAGAGTCACCAGCGCTGTGGGGTAGTCTGTTAAGTCTCCGTGAATGCACATCAACTCAACTTTCCAGACAGTATACTCAGCGGACCACACTAGGGTAGCCCTTACTAGGGTCAACAAGCTTCCTGAGTGCAGCAGCACCTCAGCTTGAGTGTCTCCCACTTCTACCTGGCACAAGTAGTCTAGAGCCTCCGGGGTACCTGTGGCACACAGTTTAATAGCACACAGTGACTGACGGTAACCACAATTAGTGTCCTTGGGCTCAAACCAATGGGGACACTCAGCCCGAATATGGCCTGGTTCCTGACACTGCCAGCAGATTACCTGGGTCCGGCCCATAGTGGTAACCTCCCAGGTGGGTTTCACCGTCTCATACCATTGGGCCTGGGGTGGGGAGTTTTGGGGTTTACCTGTCCCTTAAGATTTTTAGTGGCCTCATAGCGTTTCACCAGGTCCACCATTTCCAGGGCATTTCCAGGAGACACCTGGCCGATCCAAAGCTGGAGAGGGGGGGCAGTGCCCTCCAGAATATGTCAGCCAATAGTCTATCCAGCATAGCCGTGGGACTCAGCACATCAGGCTGTAGCCACTTTTGCAAGAGGTGGAGTAAGTCATAATACTTTACCTTCGGGTAGTCTGCCGCTTGATCGTCTGGCAAGTCGAAACATACGTGCTGGGTCTCTGATGCCAGGAAAGGAGCTATGACCTCAGCCCACTGGTCTTGAGGCAACTTTTCCCGGGTGGGCACATTCTCGTACATCGCCGGGTAGATTTTGATGTTGTCTGCGGGTGTCATCTTAGGGATCGCTGCACGGAATGCTTGGGGTTGCTCTTGCTGTCTGCAAAGCCATCACGTGTTGTAACAGCAACTGGTTGGTCTCTTGCTGCTGCTTATTAGCCACCTTTTGGTGCAGGTTGGTCTTTCACTGCTGTAGATTAGCTTCCATGAGGGCCTTCACAGCAGCCTCGATTTTGTCGTAGGATACGGGTTGTAATTCTGCTGGTTTGATGTACGATATACAACCGTGCCCAAAAATGCAAACCAAAAAATATATCGGCATTCACGCAAGCCTCACTGCACTGGCCCGCATCCTCCACCAAATGTGGGGATTCTCTCTGGTAGTTAGGATTAGCGGGTGCAGCACAGAGGCAAAGTACAAGTTCTTGGTTCAAAACATCAGTGTTTATTCACACGTTAAAACAAAAACGCAAGTTTCTTGGTGATCGTTCACACACATGAAAATGCATATACAAAACAGTCACCTTTTCTCCTAGGTGTTACTTCACACCCGGTTGGAAGTTCTGCCTTGTCAAGTCCACAGGCAGGCGTTAGGCGGCCTGTTCACCCTCACAAGGGTCTGAGCCCTCCAGCCCGGCTCTAGCCGCAGATCCCAAAACAGCCCTCAGATCACAGCACACAGATCTCCTGAGCTCCACTGTCAGATGGAGGTAATCCTCTCCACCTGGCAGTGCTGGCTGGTTTTTAGGCCTGGCAAAACCCGGCCTGGAACATGGGGAGCACTCAGCCACCCAGCACTTTGACTACTCCCAGTAAGTGCTGTCCCGGATCAGCTATTATAGCCATACTAAGTATCAAGGTGTCAAACAGCAATTGCTGCTGACACACAAAAACCGGCTCTTACTCCACCGAGGCCAAAAACCTCGGCGACATGTACCTATCATCCGCAATGATTCCTTGTACCTTCTTACATTATTTACTGATTATGTACAAATAAGTTAAGTATACAGGTGTTTATATTGCTATAAGGAGAGCAAATATACAGATTCACTATGGGCAAATATACAGATGTACTGATGTATACATATATATATATAGATATGCAGATGTGCTAATGTATATGTTTATAACAGAGACTTATGCTATGAAAGTTTCCCAAATGATAGCAGTAACCAATGTGAACATACAGTGAATATTGAGAATGAATGACAGTCATGATCATGGTCATGGGAGGGATGGAGGGGAGGAGGAGTGTAGAGGGTTAAATGAGTGTGGATGGAAAGGTTCATCAGGGGACTGAGTTCAGTAGAGTGACAGCTGTGGGAAAGAAGCTGTTCATAAACCTGCTTGTTTTAGTGTGAAGGGATCTGTAGCGCCTTCTAGAGGGAAGGAGCTGAAAGAGTTTATTGGCAGGATGAGTGGAGTCCCTAAGAATTATGCTTGCCCGGTGTAGATATTTCTTCTTGTGAACATCCTCAATAGTAGGAAGTGGAGTCCCTATGATGTGTTGAGCAGTTTTCACCACCTGCTGCAGTGAGTTACAGTCAGCCACAGAGCAATTCCCATACCAAACTATAACACAGTTGGTCAGGATGCTCTATATCACACAGCGGTAGAAGTTATCCAGTATGTCAGCAGACAGGGGTTTTTTCTTTGTTCTCAAGACAAAGAGGCGCTGATGTGCCTTCTTGACCAGGCTGGAGATGTTGGTTGACCAGGACAGATTCTCAGAGATGTGGGTCCCCAGGAACTTGAAACTGGAGATTCGTTCAACAGCGAAGCCATTTATGTGTATAGGGTCATGGGTGTCTCTCTTCTCCTTCCTGAAGTCAACAATGAGCTCTCTTGTTTTGCTTATAATCAGGAGCAGGTTATTGTCAGTACACCACACAGCTAGGTGCTTTACCTCCTCCCTGTAGTTAGATTTATCATTGTCGCTGATGAGACCGATCACCGTAGTGTCATCTGCAAACTTGATGATGGAGTTGGATCCATACCTAGGCCTGCAGTCATAGGTGAAAAGGGAGTAGAGGAACGGGCTCAGCACACAGCCCTATGAAGTGCCAGTGTTGAGTATGATGGTGGTGAAACAGTTATTTCCTGATCCATGATCCAGTTACAGATAGAGGTACTGATTCCAAGTTCCACATGTTTAGTGATCAACTTTGAAGGAATGACTGTATTGAATGCTGAGCTGATGTCAACAAACAGCATTCTTGCATAAGTATTCTTGTTGTCCGGGTGTAAGAGTACACAGTGAAGCGCTGTAGATACAGAATCATCTGTGCTCCTCTTGCTTCGATAGGCAAATTGGTGAGGATCCAGGGTGGGGGGCAAACATAACTTGAGGTGTGCCAGGACCAGTCGCTCAAAGTACTTCATAACTATAGGCGTGAGTTTGCCCTGGACGTACTGTAGGCCTGAGCATCACCAGATCTGAAGGCATTGTTACGTGCCTTTAGTAGAAGCCGCACTTCCTTGTTCATCCATGGTTTCTGATTTGGGTACATTGTGATCTGCTTTTCTGTGGTAACATTGTCAATTGTGGTGTTGATGTATTCCAGTACTGAGTATGTATAAGATTCAATGTTAGTGTGAGAACCACAGATGGCCTGAGAGGCAAACACTCTCCAGTCCGTGTCTTTAAACCTGTCCTGGAGTACAGAATCTACCCCCGCTGGCCACACTTTGATTGTCTTCACTGATGATTTTAGACGGTTGAGAATAGTTGAATACTTGGGGGTGAGAAACAAAGAAAGGTGATCAGACTGTCCCAAATGGGGGAGGGTTGTTGCTTGTAGGCTCCAACAATGTTTGTATAGACATGGCCCAAGGTTTTATCCCCTCTGGTATGGCAGGGGACATGTTGATGAAATTTAGGTAGCACTGACTTTAGATTAGAGTGGTTGAAGTCACCCGCTACAATAAATATAGCCTGTGTAGATTGTTGTTTGCTGATGACCGCATGGAGTTAGTTCATAACAAGCTTGGCATTAGCATCCGGTGGGATATATGCAGCTGTTATTATAGTGGAGGTGAACTCCCTCGGCAGATAGAACGGTCTAGACTTAACCATGAGATACTCTAGGTCAGCTGAGCACTGTTTTCTAACAATGACAAAGTTCGTACAACCATCCTTGTTAACATACAGTAAATGCACAGTCCTCCGCCTCTTGTCTTACTGGAATCATCTGCTATTCTGTCCGCCCAGGAGAGTATGGCGTCTAACCCGCTAGACAGCACTGTCATATATTCCGCTGTGTAGCCATGTTTCCGTGAGTATCATGACATTACAATCCGTAAGTGTCCTGTTGTCAGTGATCCAAAGTCGTAAATCATCAATTTTGTTCCCCAGGGACCGCACATTAGCAAGAAAAATGCTGGGTAAAGAAATCCGGTGCGGTATTAGCCTTAGCTTAGCTGTTAGCCCACCATGTTTCCCACGCCTTTGTTTGCAGTCCCTGCTCTGTCTTCAAGCACTTCCTGTCGGCCGAGTAGCCTGCAAGGCTTTGAATGTTCTTCTTATTTCAGGGATAAGTCGAAGGTTGCTGATAAAACAGTCAGAGTTGTGTAATCCTATATCCAAAAGCTCTTGTCAGGTGTAAGATGTAAAAGTGAAGCTGTTCTGAACGAATAGAACCGAAATTAGCAGAAATAACATTGCCAACTTGCAAAATCTGAGGAGACGCTGGGGCTCGCGTGGTGCACGCGTCACCATCTTTGCCAAGTATCTCAGAGATAGTGATTTTCTGAGACTTAGATCTAATGAATCTTATGAATCAGGCATGGATCAGCCAGGATTTCCACCCACCAATGTCTGATTCATCAGACTAGATCATACATGGTGCCACACCAACACTTTGACAAAAGAGACCGGTTTCTTCTGGCTACCTGCCAGCTACTATTCTGATGCTGACACCCACCTGATGCCACACATCTAATGCCAAGTGCTCCTTCTTTCACCCATCATTTTCAGCTGGTACTGGCTCCCCACTGTGTCATCGGGTCACTCTGTGGTCTCCTGATGCTGCTGCCACCTCCACACTATGTCATCTCGCCACTCTGTGGTCTCCTCATGCTGCTGCCACCTCCACACTATGTCACCTTGCCACTCTGTGGTCTCCTCATGCTGCTGCCCCCTCCACACAATGTCACCTTGCCACTCTGGTCTCCTCATGTTGCTGCCACCTCCACACTATGTCACCTTGCCACTATGTCACTGTGCCACCCTATGACCTCCTCCTGATGCTGCTGCTACTGCCACCTCCACACTCTGTCATTGTGCCACTCTGTGGTCTCCTGATGATGTTGCTGCTTCTGCCACCTCCACACTGTCATTGTTCCACCCTATGGCCTCCTCCTGATGCTGCTGCTGCAATATCCAAACTCTGTCATTGTACCACTCTGTGGCCTCCTGATGCTGCTGCTGCCACCACCACACTGTCATTGTGCCACTCTGTGGCCTTCTCCTGATGCTGCTGCCACCTCCAGACTCTGTCATTGGGCCACTCTGTGGTCTCCTCATGTTGTTTCCACCTCACCACTATGTCATAGGGTCATTTTGTGGAGTTCTCATGCTGTTCCCACCCTCCCCACTTCATGACTGGGCCACTATTTTGCCTTTCAGCCTGGCTGACATCATCATTTATTTGACCCTTCTTCTGATCTGTCAGAAGGAAATAAAAATTAGATGCACAACGTATCCTGTCTATGTAACATCTGTAAGGCCTGCATGACATGGTCCCTATATTGCATATATTGGCTTATGATTTAGTAGCCAAAAGCAGGAGTGGGTACAAAACACAGAAGACATGCAAATATTCCATTCACGTGTCATCTCTTGTTTGTATCCACTCCTGGTTTTTTTTTTTTTGCTTTAGCAATACTGATGGATTACTGACTAAATGCTGACCGAGTGAAGACGGTTGCTCCAAAGACAGGATCCTGTTTTTGTGGGTTATTGTTCTGACGGATCAGAGGAAAGGCAACATAATCATTGACATCAACACAAACTTATTGCTGACACCCTCTCCACTCTGTTGTATAAATGTTTAATATAACAGGTTTTGTAGACATCTATGTGGAATCAGCTGACAACGATGTAAAAGGAGTATGCTTCCTCTTGGAGCTAACATTGACCTGTAAGGCTGAGTTCACACTCAAGTTATTTGGTCAGTTTTGGCCCCGTAACTGCCCAAATAAGTGAAGTGTGCAGTGATTTTAAGAGCGACGCCTGTGATCTTCATGTCATACTGTCTCACAGTATTGTTTGACTACCACAGCAGACTCCCTATGCGTGTTACTGCAAGGCACAATGTTCTACATCACTATAAAGGCTCTCTGCAGCCAGGAAATAGCTGTTTTTAACGCGATTCGCCACTAGGGATGAGCGAACCCGTCGAAGTTCGGGTTTGCCGGGTTCGGCCGAACTTCAGGTCAAAGTTTGGGTTCCGGACCCGAACTTGACCTGAACTTGACCCCAAACCTTGACCTCATTAACCACCTCCGGACCGCCTAACGCAGGATCGCGTTCCGGAGGTGGCAGCGCTGCGCACAGTCACGCATATACGCGTCATCTCGCGATGGCCGAGATTTCCTGTGAACGCGCGCACACAGGCGCGCGCGCTCACAGGAACGGAAGGTAAGAGAGTTGATCTCCAGCCTGCCAGCGGCGATCGTTCGCTGGCAGGCTGGAGATGTGTTTTTTTTAACCCCTAACAGGTATATTAGACGCTGTTTTGATAACAGCGTCTAATATACCTGCTACCTGGTCCTCTGGTGGTCCCCTTTGTTTGGATCGACCACCAGAGGACACAGGTAGCTCAGTAAAGTAGCACCAAGCACCACTACACTACACTACACCCCCCCCGTCACTTATTAACCCCTTATTAGCCCCTGATCACCCCTGATCACCCCATATAGACTCCCTGATCACCCCCCTGTCATTGATTACCCCCCTGTCATTGATTACCCCCTTGTAAAGCTCCATTCAGACGTCCGCATGATTTTTACGGATCCACTGATAGATGGATCGGATCCGCAAAGCGCATCCGGACGTCTGAATGAAGCCTTACAGGGGCATGATCAATGACTGTGGTGATCACCCCATATAGACTCCCTGATCACCCTCCTGTAAAGCTCCATTCAGATGTCCGCATGATTTTTACGGATGCACTGATAGATGGATCCGATCCGCAAAACGCATCCGGACGTCTGAATGAAGCCTTACAGGGGCATGATCAATGACTGTGGTGATCACCCCATATAGACTCCCTGATCACCCCCCTGTAAAGCTCCATTCAGATGTCCGCATGATTTTTACGGATGCACTGATAGATGGATCCGATCCGCAAAACGCATCCGGACGTCTGAATGAAGCCTTACAGGGGCATGATCAATGACTGTGGTGATCACCCCCCTGTCATTGATTACCCCCCTGTAAAGCTCCATTCAGATGTCCGCATGATTTTTACGGATGCACTGATAGATGGATCCGATCCGCAAAACGCATCCGGACGTCTGAATGAAGCCTTACAGGGGCATGATCAATGACTGTGGTGATCACCCCATATAGACTCCCTGATCACCCCCCTGTAAAGCGCCATTCAGATGTCCGCATGATTTTTACGGATGCACTGATAGATGGATCCGATCCGCAAAACGCATCCGGACGTCTGAATGAAGCCTTACAGGGGCATGATCAATGACTGTGGTGATCACCCCCCTGTCATTGATCAACCCCCTGTAAAGCTCCATTCAGATGTCCGCATGATTTTTACGGATGCACTGATAGATGGATCGGATCCGCAAAACGCATCCGGACGTCTGAATGAAGCCTTACAGGGGCGTGATCAATGACTGTGGTGATCACCCCATATAGACTCCCTGATCACCCCCCTGTCATTGATTACCCCCCTGTCATTGATTACCCCCCTGTAAAGCTCCATTCAGACGTCCGCATGATTTTTACGGATCCACTGATAGATGGATCGGATCCGCAAAGCGCATCCGGACGTCTGAATGAAGCCTTACAGGGGCATGATCAATGACTGTGGTGATCACCCCATATAGACTCCCTGATCACCCTCCTGTAAAGCTCCATTCAGATGTCCGCATGATTTTTACGGATGCACTGATAGATGGATCCGATCCGCAAAACGCATCCGGACGTCTGAATGAAGCCTTACAGGGGCATGATCAATGACTGTGGTGATCACCCCATATAGACTCCCTGATCACCCCCCTGTAAAGCTCCATTCAGATGTCCGCATGATTTTTACGGATGCACTGATAGATGGATCCGATCCGCAAAACGCATCCGGACGTCTGAATGAAGCCTTACAGGGGCATGATCAATGACTGTGGTGATCACCCCCCTGTCATTGATTACCCCCCTGTAAAGCTCCATTCAGATGTCCGCATGATTTTTACGGATCCACTGATAGATGGATCGGATCCGCAAAACGCATCCGGACGTCTGAATGAAGCCTTACAGGGGCGTGATCAATGACTGTGGTGATCACCCCATATAGACTCCCTGATCACCCCCCTGTCATTGATTACCCCCCTGTAAAGCTCTATTCAGATGTCCGCATGATTTTTACGGATGCACTGATAGATGGATCGGATCCGCAAAACGCATACGGACGTCTGAATGAAGCCTTACAGGGGCGTGATCAATGACTGTGGTGATCACCCCATATAGACTCCCTGATCACCCCCCTGTCATTGATTACCCCCCTGTCATTGATTACCCCCCTGTAAAGCTCCATTCAGATGTCCGCATGATTTTTACGGATCCACTGATAGATGGATCGGATCCGCAAAACGCATACGGACGTCTGAATGAAGCCTTACACGGGCGTGATCAATGACTGTGGTTATCACCCCATATAGACTCCCTGATCACCCCCCTGTCATTGATCACCCCCCCTGTCATTGATCACCCCCCTGTCATTGATCACCCCCCCTGTCATTGATCACCCCCCTGTAAGGCTCCATTCAGACAAATTTTTTGGCCCGTTAGCAGAATTTTTTTATTTTTTTCTTACAAAGTCTCATATTCCACTAACTTGTGTCAAAAAATAAAATCTCACATGAACTCACCATACCCCTCACGGAAACCAAATGCGTAAAATTTTTTAGACATTTATATTCCAGACTTCTTCTCATGCTTTAGGGCCCCTAGAATGCCAGGGCAGTATAAATACCCCACATGTGACCCCATTTCGGAAAGAAGACACCCCCAGGTATTCCGTGAGGGGCATATTGAGTCCATGAAAGATTGAAATTTTTGTCCCAAGTTAGCGGAACGGGAGACTTTGTGAGAAAAAAATTAAAAATATCAATTTCCGCTAACTTGTGCCAAAAAAAAAAAATTTCTATGAACTCGCCATGCCCCTCATTGAATACCTTGGGGTGTCTTCTTTCCAAAATGGGGTCACATGTGGGGTATTTATACTGCCCTGGCATTCTAGGGGCCCCAAAGCGTGAGAAGAAGTCTGGTATCCAAATGTCTAAAAATGCCCTCCTAAAAGGAATTTGGGCCCCTTTGCGCATCTAGGCTGCAAAAAAGTGTCACACATCTGGTATCGCCGTACTCAGGAGAAGGTGGGGAATGTGTTTTGGGGTGTCATTTTACATATACCTATGCTGGGTGAGAGAAATATCTTGGTCAAATGCAAACTTTGTATAAAAAAATGGGAAAAGTTGTCTTTTGCCAAGATATTTCTCTCACCCAGCAAGGGTATATGTAAAATGACACTCCTAAACACATTCCCCAACTTCTCCTGAATACGGCGATACCACATGTGTGACACTTTTTTGCAGCCTAGGTGGGCAAAGGGGCCCACATTCCAAAGAGCACCTTTAGGATTTCACAGGTCATTTACCTACTTACCACACATTAGGGCCCCTGGAAAATGCCAGGGCAGTATAACTACCCCACAAGTGACCCCATTTTGGAAAGAAGACACCCCAAGGTATTCTGTGAGGGGCATGGCGAGTTCCTAGAATTTTTTATTTTTTGTCACAAGTTAGTGGAAAATGCAGATTTTTTTTTTTTTTTTTTTCATACAAAGTCTCATATTCCACTAACTTGTGACAAAAAATAAAAACTTCCATGAACTCACTATGCCCATCAGCGAATACCTTGGGGTCTCTTCTTTCCAAAATGGGGTCACTTGTGGGGTAGTTATACTGCCCTGGCATTCTAGGGGCCCAAATGTGTGGTAAGGAGTTTGAAATCAAATTCTGTAAAAAATGACCTGTGAAATCCGAAAGGTGCTCTTTGGAATATGGGCCCCTTTGCCCACCTAGGCTGCAAAAAAGTGTCACACATCTGGTATCTCCGTACTCAGGAGAAGGTGGGGAATGTGTTTTGGGGTGTCATTTTACATATACCCATGCTGGGTGAGAGAAATATCTTGGCAAAAGACAACTTTTCCCATTTTTTTTATACAAAGTTGGCATTTGACCAAGATATTTATCTCACCCAGCATGGGTATATGTAAAATGACACCCCAAAACACATTCCCCACCTTCTCCTGAGTACGGAGATACCAGATGTGTGACACTTTTTTGCAGCCTAGGTGGGCAAAGGGGCCCATATTCCAAAGAGCACCTTTCGAATTTCACAGGTCATTTTTTACAGAATTTGATTTCAAACTCCTTACCACACATTTGGGCCCCTAGAATGCCAGGGCAGTATAACTACCCCACAAGTGACCCCATTTTGGAAAGAAGAGACCCCAAGGTATTCGCTGATGGGCATAGTGAGTTCATGGAAGTTTTTATTTTTTGTCACAAGTTAGTGGAATATGAGACTTTGTATGAAAAAAAAATAAAAAAAAAATCATCATTTTCCACTAACTTGTGACAAAAAATAAAAAATTCTAGGAACTTGCCATGCCCCTCACGGAATACCTTGGGGTGTCTTCTTTCCAAAATGGGGTCACTTGTGGGGTAGTTATACTGCCCTGGCATTCTAGGGGCCCAAATGTGTGGTAAGGAGTTTGAAATCAAATTCTGTAAAAAATGACCTGTGAAATCCGAAAGGTGCTCTTTGGAATATGGGCCCCTTTGCCCACCTAGGCTGCAAAAAAGTGTCACACATCTGGTATTGCCGTACTCAGGAGAAGGTGGGGAATGTGTTTTGGGGTGTCATTTTACATATACCCATGCTGGGTGAGAGAAATATCTTGGCAAAAGACAACTTTTCACATTTTTTTATACAAAGTTGGCATTTGACCAAATGCCAACTTACCATAGTTTGTAAACGCTATAACTTTTACCCAAACCATTTTTTTTTTACCCAAACATTTTTTTTTTATCAAAGACATGTAGAACTATAAATTTAGAGCAAAATTTCTATATGGATCTCGTTTTTTTTGCAAAATTTTACAACTGAAAGTGAAAAATGTCATTTTTTTGCAAAGAAATCGTTAAATTTCGATTAATAACAAAAAAAGTAAAAATGTCAGCAGCAATGAAATACCACCAAATGAAAGCTCTATTAGTGAGAAGAAAAGGAGGTAAAATTCATTTGGGTGGTAAGTTGCATGACCGAGCAATAAACGGTGAAAGTAGTGTAGGTCAGAAGTGTAAAAAGTGGCCTGGTCTTTCAGGGTGTTTAAGCACTGGGGGCTGAGGTGGTTAAAGTCAATAGGGACCCGAACTTCACTTTATTATTTTTTTATAACATGGTTTTAACGGAAAATAATAGCATTCTTAAGATAGAATGCTAAATAAAATGGCCATTGAGGGGTTAAAATAATAAAAGAAACTCACCTGATCCATTTGATCGTGCAGCCAATAGCCTCTTCTTTCTTCTTTCTGCAGGACCTGCAAAAGGACCTGCGATGACGTCACTGTGCATACGGTCTGGGAAGATGCTGTCGGCCTGTGGCCGACTCATGGACCAGGACATGGATTCCTGGCCTGATCATAGTCATTTGCCTGAGCCCTATAACTTATACTGACAACCTATAACAATGACATCCACAATGCTCCCATAACAGTGACATCCACCGTGCCCCCATAACAGTGACATCCACAAAGCTCCCATAACAGTGACATCCACAAAGCCCCCATAACAGTGACATCTACCGCTTTCCCATAACAGTGACATCTACAGCTTTCCCATAACAGTGACATCCACAGTGCCCACATGACAGTGACTTCCACAGTGCCCCTATAAGAGTGACCTCCACAGTGCCCCTTATAACAGTTTCATCCACAGTGCCCCCATAACAGTAGCCTCCACAGCACCCCCATAACTGTGACATTCATAGTGCCCCCATTGTCATCAACAGTGCTCTTTTTTTTTTTTTTTTTTTTTTTATAAATATTTTATTGTTATAATACAAAAATTTAAATCCATATTACATACTTGATATTATAAATTCCATAGATCCGCCAATTCTGATCTGTAAACATAATTGACAATAATTTCATGCAGATATCCATAATATGTCAGTATTTGAAAATCAAAGGGAGGTCTCCTACTGGGGAGGGTGACAGGGCTCACCCGACATCCTAGGCTTGATAATGCAAGTGGAAAAAGCAACCCACTTAGCCCAGGTTCTCCATTCGCTACAGGGATAGGGGCCCGAAATCCAGACAGCCGCCCGGCAGCGAGCGCCGCTCGCGCACGCCCTCCCCCAGACACGGGCAAGTACGAGCGGAAGGACTGGCACTCATGTGGCCGATCGCTTTATGCTCACATGCTGCCTAAAGGCGAGCTTGCAGCGATCTTTAATCGCAGGCATTTGATAAAGCAAAAACCAGAGAGGGGAGTCCAGCAGTCTTTTACCACAGTGGTAGAAACCCACTCGTATATTTTACTGCCTCATCCCCATATGATTAAGTCAGCTATCGGTTGCATGGTTCACCATACTTTGCGTTTATTCGCATTGATATTTCATGCGACAGAGAACTCGAACCGAGTGTCACTCAGCAATTAAAAAGGATATAAGCAAAAAACAAAGCCAGATACCTGCTCTGTCTCTTAAAATGAGCACATAGTAGCGCGCCCACCGCGTGTGTCACCTCCCTGCCCGCAATCGAGCCCCATGTCTGACGGGAAGAGCCGTATCCCGAGCCGCGCCCGATATCCGGGCACCTCCAGACCTCGAGCCACGGTCCCCTACCCATGTACCGCTCGATATTATACCTGGATAAAAATTTTTTTACCATTATTTAATACCGGGAAGTCCCCCCTCTTTCAGTCCTGGAGACCCTCCCATGCTTCCAATATACCTCCACATTCTTAATCAATATAATACATACAGAAAAGCCGGACAGCTAGAATTTTCCCCAACTCACCCCATAAACCCACCCCCCCCCCCACCTTGCAGGGAAAAAAAAGAAAAAAAAAAAAAAAAAAAAAAAAAAAAAAAAAAAAAAAAAAAAAAAAAAAAAAGAAAAAGGGATCATAATTAATTAGTCGTATCCCAATCTTTCCATAAGCTATTCCACTTTAAGTAGGATCCTCTTTTTTTGTACAGGATCTTCTCGTAACTTTTCACTTTCTCTACCAAGCCCAGCCAGTTATTACAGTCTGGGGCGGAAGAACAAAACCAGGATCTAGAAATCAGGAGCCTAGCT
This sequence comes from Bufo bufo, assembly GCF_905171765.1. NCBI lineage: Eukaryota > Metazoa > Chordata > Amphibia > Anura > Bufonidae > Bufo > Bufo bufo. The sequence goes on from NC_053393.1 coordinate 301,522,079, forward strand.
AAGAACATCACCTTAGTCAACAAATGGCTTTTTATGGGTTGATAATTAACCTCAGATAAATCTCCCAGGACCCATATCCTGGGAGACAAGGGAACCACAATTCTAAGTTTACTCGCCAGGTTCTTTTGGACCATGCTCCAATAACTACTCACCATTGGGCAGTCCCAGAACAGATGTAGATGATCTGCCTCGGGCTCGCCACAACGGGGGCAGTCAGAGGAAGCCCTGAGTCCTCTTCTATATAACCATATGGGTGTTACATAAATTTTGTGCAAAATATTAAATTGTACAACAGTGTGGTTAAAATTATGTGAAACCAATTTTAAACTTTCCCCTATATTCTCCCAGTTAGGAGGGCCTGCCTCTGAAAGAAGAGAAGACCAGGCTCTCTGTCCCGGAGAGAAAACATCCAAAAAAAAATTATCCATTAAGTGTCTGTAACAGTGAGATAGTTTAATTCTCGTGACAATTTTCTTACAAATTAAGTCCTGTAAAAATACAGAAGTATCTATAATAAAAAGGTGACTATTCAAAGTATTAGAAAGTGCTGACCTCAGTTGGAAATATGCATACCAAGCCACCTCGCCTAAATTTGCCCTTAGTTCCATAAGGGGCAAAATTTGTCCTCCACTAACTACTTGATGTAAGTATTGCACATTTTTGGTCCTCCAGTACTGGCGGCAACTTAAGTCTTTTAAATTAAGAAGTTTTTGGTTATGCCATAATGGGGTGCAAATAAGCGATGCCTTAACTCCACACCAGCTCCTTATGGCCGACCAAGTCTTTATAGCCATTCTGCAGAACAGTGTAAACCCTCTTATAGAATTTGACAAATAATCAGATTCCAGTACGGTAAAAAAATCGGAAAAACCTGCATCTTTCACCACTTTACTGCAGAAGGGGCTATTTTCCCAATCATTAAAAAGGCAGAGTTGGGAGGCCACAAAGTAGCCCCTAAAATAGGGGAGGTTAAGACCTCCCCGATTGTAGGGCATAGAAAAATAGAGTGCCTTCAATCTCACGCGCTTCCTCCCCCATAATAAATCATTGAGCACCCGCTCTATCAATCTAAAGTGTTTATCTGTAATCCATATAGGCGAGTTGCGCAAGACATAAAGAACCTGGGGAAGCACTACCATTTTTATTATTGAAATTCTATCCGCTCTTGCTAGAAGAATTTTTTGCCATATCTTAATTTTTGCTCTTAACTTTACTAACAAAGGAATTAGGTTAAGTTGTAAATATTCTTGAGGTTTAGCAGAAACTGTTATCCCCAGGTACTTTATTGAATCAGAGATCATTACCTGATTATTAAGTTCGCCTCGCAACTCATCTATAGGAAGAAGGACGGTCTTATCCCAGTTGATCTCAAGTCCAGATAACTCGGAGAAGTGGCCAACCAAGTCCATTATACGAGGAAGAGTCGTATCTGTTTGATGGATGAAAACCAGGATATCATCTGCGTAAAGAGATACGCGGTCATGCTGCCCCATTATGCCAAAACCAACCACCTCCGAGTCCTGTCTTATCAAAGCCGCTAAAGGTTCAATATAAATATTAAATAAAAAGGGGGAAAGGGGACAGCCTTGACGGGTACCTCTTCCCAAAGTGAAACTCTCTGTCGTCGAATCATTGATCCTGATCCTGGCAACTGGGGAATTGTAAAGTAGCTGGACCATCGCCATAAATCTTGGGCCAAAGCCCATTCTTTTCATTACCTCCCAGAGAAAAATCCACTCCACCCTGTCGAAGGCTTTAGTAGCGTCCAACGACAGGATGGAGCGGGCACCACGCCCTGGGGACTGAATATTCATAAATAGCCTATGCAGATTATGATGAGTACCCCTATTTGGCATAAAGCCATTTTGATCTGGGTGAATAATCGTGGGCATAACCCGCGAAAGCCTCCTAGCCAGAACTTTTGATAGTAACTTAACATCGGTATTTAATAATGATATTGGTCTGTAGGAGCTCAATTCTGCCGGGTCTTTGTCCTTTTTTAGAATTAAAACAATAAGAGCCTCCATCATAGAGTGTGGTAGTCTCCCTCCCTGTGTTGCCTGGGAGAAAACCTCTAGCAACTGAGGGAGGATGACATCACTATACTTGCGATAGACCTCATATGGAAGGCCATCCACTCCTGGCGAGGAGTTCCCCGAGACAGACCCAAGGGCCTCCTGCAGCTCCATAAGAGACATCTCCTCCTCGAGATATTCCCTCTGAACTTCATTTAAAGTAGAAAATGAAATTTTCTCCAGGAAACGCATCGCCAGTTCAGCTGACAGACCAGGGGAGGATCTATATGTCTGGGCAAAGTATTGTAAAAAAGTATTCTCAATTCCCTCTAAATCTGTTATGGTTTTGCCCTCTGCATTACGGATCGAAGTAATGGATAGTTTTTTCTTATCTTGTTGTGAAATAATTCTAGCTAAAAGTTTCCCCGGGCGTCCAGACTCGATGAAGTAATTAAGCCCCTTAAAAAATACCCTGTGGTTTGCTTTCTCTGTTACATATTTCTCCAGAGAGCAGCTAGCCTTCTGCATCTCTTCCCTGTTGTGTTCAGTTGGATGGCTAGTATATCTCTCAGTTGTAAGTACAGCAATCTGAACCAATTCCTCCTCTTTCTTCCTAAATATTCTCTTTGCTGCGACAATCTCACTTATAAAAACCCCCCTCAAATATGCTTTCGAGGCATCCCATACTGTATTGATACTGGCGGAGGGAAGATTGACCTCCCAAAAGGAGGACATCAATAGTTTAATCGACTGCAGGTTGTCCATAATAGTGAGCCAGTATGGATTCAACTTAAATCCTAGCCCCCTAATATCCTTATTCTCCCCGCTGGAAACCTCAATCAGTACGGGTGAGTGGTCCGAAACTGTTCTTATTCCGTATCGCATCTTGCAGATATTACTCAAGTTGCTCTCATTGGTGAGTGCTAAATCGATCCTAGACATTGCTCTACCCCCCCTGCTGACACAAGAATATACTCTCTTTCCACCGCCAAGATATTCCCATATATCCACCACTCCAACCTCTAAACAAAATTGAGACAGCGGGGAATTACAGAAATTCCTCCCCCTTCCTGCATCTATTGAAAATCTATCTTTATTAGGGTCAAGGACCGCATTAAAATCCCCCATCAGGATTAAGCGGCATTCTGGTCTTTTTTCAAAAAATAACATTAGTTGAAGCAGTGGGTACATTGAGAATGGCGGAGGTATATAAAAAAAGGCAAGAATATAGCTGTCGCCATGCAGCTTACCATGCAAGAAGATAAATCTACCCTGAGCATCTATGTAGGATTTTATAAGGGTGAAATCTATGGAGTTATGAATAAGAACCGAAATACCCCTAGAGGAGCCAGTAAAGGTGGAGTGATACGATTGGGACTGCCATCCCGTTGTCAGACGGAACAAGGTTTCTTTAGTTAAATGGGTTTCTACTATACAAATAATTGCTGGAAGATATCTTTTTAATGCATCCATGATCGCTTGCCTTTTAACTCTTTCCCCAAGTCCTCTGACATTCCAAGCTACTATTCTAGTGGACATCGCTCACCGAAAAAAAGAAAAAAAAAAAAAAAAAAAAAAAAAAAAAAAAAAAAAAGGAAAAAAAAACATTCCTGCAAGGTGGGTACCCCTCCCCCCCCTATCCATTGATCCGCCCGAACTACTCAGCGAACCTCTAACCACCGGCCGTTCTCCCCCAGCCTGGCCCCCCCCCTTCCATCCCTCCGATCATAGTAATACACAATTTCAAATGCCTATTTGATCCATCCAGTCTGATGCCTGTTGTGGTGTCTCAAAAAAAAGAGAAGTCCCATTGTGAATTACTCTTAATTTCACAGGATACTGTAGGGAATATTTAATCTCCTTAGCCGCCAAGCGTTTCTTTATCTCTATAAAGCTTTTCCTTTTTTCCTGGGTCTGCCGCGCAAAGTCAGGAAAGAAGAGCAGATTAGTGCCCTGGTATTCAATAGGTGTACATTCTCTTGCTCTTTTCAGGATCATATCTCTGTCCGCGGATAGTAGTAATTTGATTAACACTGCACGCGGCGGTCTCCCCGGAATCAATTTCCCTCCTGGAATTCGGTGGGCTCTTTCTATTTGAAACATAGAAGAGAAATTATCGCTGCCGAAACTATGCATAATCACATCTTTAAGTTGTTCCTCCAGCTGTCGGCCTTCCACTCCTTCTGGGAAACCAATTATGCGGACATTGTTGCGCCTTGACCTATTTTCTAAGTCCTCTAGTTTGTTTTGAAGTGCTTGATTTTCTGAGGCTAGAAGCAGAGTTTTAGACTTTAACGTATCCATGTCCGTTTGCAAAAAGTCGACAGTTTTTTCCACACTAAGAACTCGGTCCCGGATCTTTACTAGGTCTTCTCTTATTAATGAAATATCGCTCTGCACTGACCCCAATTGGGTTGACATTTCTTGCACTAAAGTGCCATTATTTTCCACAGCGCATAGGATTTTGTCCAAGACAGATGGGTCGTATTCAGTTCGCATTTGTGCAGAGAGACAGTCCTCGCCTGCCTCCTGGTCTGCCCCCTCCAGTCCATCCTCAGAAAGTTCATCATTTTGGGAAGTTTTAGCGAATTTTTTCAGTTTGGCAGGGGGTTTAGTTTTGGCTAGGTTCTTTTCATTTGAAAAGGGCGATTTCAGAAACTTGTCGATTTTGTTCTCTGGGGTCTTAGTCCCAGACTTAATTGAAGAGGAATCAACTGAGCGTCGCTTTGGGGGCATTCTCCCCAATTCCCCCCCCCCCCCTAACCTTCTGCTTAAGTTTCTGCTTTAGTCTTCCTTTCCCTTCTCCCCCTACCAGGTTTTCATTTTTATTTTATTTTTATATATATTTTCTTTCACCTATTAACCCTTTTTTCTGTCTCTTCTTTCCCTTTTTTTTCCCCCCTTTTTTTTTTTTTTTTTTTCCCTTTGTGCCCTCTTTTCCCACTTTTCCTTTCTCACCCTGTCTCCTCCTTATCCCCTTTTCCCCAGACGGCACAAGATTTCAACATAAACAAAACTATGCCCTCTTCACAGCAATATACACTGCTATCCCTCTTGCAACAATATAGCAGAAAAATCAACAGTACGGCAGGTATAGAATAACTGAATGGAATTGCTATTCTCACGTGTCCGGAGGCCTAATCCCGAAGCACGCCGTGACTGTGGCGGTGCAGTGGCGAAGTAAAGGGGAGACAGCCGAGGTATCCAACAGTTGAGATATCCAACAGGGCGGCAGTCCGGTAGCAGGCAGGAGCAGGAGCGGCAAGGTGGAATCAGGCGGTCCAGTGGCAAGAAGAGCAGGAGGCAGCAGATGGAGCCAGCAGCCAGGCAAGACCAATCGATCGGAGCCGGGGAGACAGGGCCGACCGACAGCACGCAGACAGAGCAGGCAGAGTGGCAGCGAGCGAGGACGGCAAATGGAGGAACCAGAAGCGGGGCAGCGATGGAGCCCAGTCGAGGGACAGGAGCAGTGCCGGAGCGGTATCCAGCAACGGCAGCAGCCAGACAACTCCCCACAATCAGCAGAGACGATCCAGCGACAAGACCAGGTGGAGTATAGTGGCGCGTCGCGGCTCACAACTCAGGGCATCAGCTGTTCCATCTCGGCTGTTTCGGCATCAGCATCAGCTGTTCGACATCGGCCTGGAAGGGGAAGGCCAGCAGTGGGGGAGATCGAGACGCGACGTACACTCACGTCATCCCGACGTACACTCACGTCATCAACAGTGCTCTTAAATGCCATCCACAGTTCCCTTGTTGCCATCCACAGTGCCCCAAATTCCATCCAGTGCCCTCATTGCTATCTAAAGTGCCCCTAGTGCCAGCCAAAGTGCCCCCAAATGCCATCTACAGTGCCCCCAATGCCATCCACAGTGGCTTCACAGCTGGTAATGCACATGCACCGTCAAGCAGCATGCCATAGGCCTGCCAAAAGAAGAGAAGTAACTGTGGACATTGGCTTCACAGCAACTCTACTTCTTTCAGGAGGTCTACGGTGTGCTGCTTACATTACAAAATGTGAAGCCGATGACCACATTCACAGCAATATTTGTATTGCACAGGTGCTGAACAGGATTTCACAGAAGGAAATGACTCACTCCACAAGGAGAGTGGAAGGGTGTTAGAGATGGATGAAGCTATGAACATTTTTGTTCAGATACGAAAGAACACCATCAGAGGCTCCAAGTCCAGGTCTCCTGAAGTCAGAGCTGTTTTAGCAGCAGAAGGGGAACCTACACAATATTAGGCAGGTGGATTTAATGTTAAAGCTAATTGGTGAACAAATATAGCATTCAAATCCTTCTAGGTATGTTTCCATTTGCTACAATGAAGAGGAATACTTAACAAAGCTCTTAAATGGTCACTAACTTTTCACATAACTTTGCATAAATAATTAGTACAAGCAACTATAGGAAACTTTGAAATATGCCTTATCATAATTTCCATGTTATCAGCTGTTTTATTCTCCCTCGTTCCTCCCTTGAAAATGTTTTAAACCTGTCCAGGATAGATAAGCTGCACAGAATGATCATATAACACATGTCACTATATGTCTATGGAGAGGGGAGGGGAAAGAGTGAACAGGAGCTGAATAGGATACACCCACAAGAGACTGCACAGCTAAATAGGAAGTTTATATCTGGGCCTAAGTGTTTTATTCACAACCATACAGGTCAGTACTTCTCTGTAATGTACTCCATGATCCTGGGGCTTGTTCTGAGTGTGTAAGAGAAGGTTAGGAAACAGATTCTCCTCTACTTTCTATATGCAATGGATGGCAGCTAGTCTCCACCCACCATCTCTGAGAAAACTTCAAACTAGACATTTAACATGCATAGGAGGAAAATATTAGCAAATGACATATACCAGTCATACAGTGGCCAGAGAGTATTATTCCTCATTTACACACAATTTACAATTGATAAATGTTAATTTTGTTGACAGGTTAGGTATGCTTTAACAATGTAAGACTGCTTGGTCATATTTACACATAGTTAAGAGGTTTCTCTATATATGTTTACATTGGTATATAGCTACCTTTACATCTGTGACATAGAGATCAGGCCGCATGATCCAGAAGAGAATGCCAGGAATCAGACAGACAAAAACCAGAGTGTGCCTCCCCACAGGACCTCATCATATTTAATGGGGCTGGCAGGCATTCCATTTGCATTCAGCAGTTCTGGATCCGGAGAATTTCTGCAAGTTGTTCTCTGTCGGAACAGCCTGCCGAAATCGCTGTTGAAGATGTGAAAGTTGCCTTAATATTCTTTGGTGCCAAATGAAGTCATAGATAACACCGCGCAACAATGATTTTGCCAGAGAAAAACATGTGATTTATACAAAAATGAGCGCACTGATTCCAAATATGAACTCGGAATTTGCCTAATACGTCTAGATTTTAAGTTATACATGCAAGGCCTATTCAGTTATAATATTAATGCATTATATTGAAGAACTTCCAATGGACATGTCCAGACCTGTTCGGACGCACTCAGGCTGATGTCAGCAGTAAGTATATAAGTAGGGATGAGCGGACCTGAACTGTATAGTTCGGGTTCGTACCGAATTTTGGGGTGTCCGTGACACGAACATTTTCGTAAAAGTCTGGGTTTGGTGTTTGGCGCTTTATTGGCGCTATTTGAAAGGCTTCAAAGCAGCCAATCAACAAGCGTCATACTACTTGCCCCAAGAGGACATCACAGCCATGCCTACTATTGGCATGGCTGTGATTGGCCAGTGCAGCATGTGACCCAGCCTTTATTTAAGCTGGAGTCATGTAGCGCCGCACGTCACTCTGCTCTGATCAGTGTAGGGATAGGATGCAGCTGCTGCTGTTAGGGCGAGATTAGGCAGGGATTTAGTTACTGAAGTGATCGATATACAGCTGTGTATCATACAACCTCTGCTATTCAATTGCTCACTGTTTTAAGGCTGCCCAGAGCGTTTTTCAGTCACTTTTTTCTGGGGTGATCGGCGGCCATTTTGTGTCTTGTGGTGCGCCAGCACAAGCTGCCACCAAGTCCATTTTTAACCATCAATAGTGTGTTTTTTTTTTTTTTTTTTGCTATATCCTACATCAGGGGCTTGGCTGTGCTTGCTATTTTATTGAGGGGTAAAATACAATTGCCAAAATAGCAGTACCCTAAATCTGGTGTTTCAGCTGTGGCTAGCCAATTGTAATACTGTCTGCTGTCTGCCGAAGCACAGTTTTTGCTCTGGGTTGAATACAATTCCCAACTTAGCAATTCCCTAAATAATTGTTTTCTGCTGTATCAGGCCAAGTTTAAATCTATCCATAAAAGGGTATATTAGATTGAAGGTGCTGATAACTCAATAACTTCACACGCTACCGTGCATTTCCAAGTCTAATTCTGTCCGTAAAAGGGATACCTGTCATCCAGCGCCTACTAGGCCTACAATTTATATTCAGCTAAATCTGTCGTTACTGCTGTGCCTGTATTAGTGTAATACGGTACCTAAATAGATAGCCAGATAGTGTTAGGTGCCTGTAAAAAAAAGGCCTGAATTTGAATTCAATACATTGGGCCAAATAATCTTTTTCTTATTGTGGTGAATGGTAACAATGAGGAAAACATCTAGTAAGGGACGCGGACGCGGACATGGTCGTGGTGGTGTTAGTGGATCCTGGGAGAGGACGTGGCCATTCTGCCACAGCCACACGTCCTAGTGAACCAACTACCTCAGGTCCCAGTAGCCGCCAGAATTTACAGCGATATTTGGTGGGGCCCAATGCCGTTCTAAGGATGGTAAGGCCTTAGCAGGTACAGGCATTAGTCAATTGGGTGGCCGACAGTGGATCCAGCACGTTCACATTATCTCCCACCCAGTCTTCTGCAGAAAGCGCACAGATGGCGCCTGAAAACCAAGCCCATCAGTCTGTCACATCACCCCCATGCATATCAGGGAAACTGTCTGAGCCTCAAGTTATGCAGCAGTGTTTTATGCTGTTTGAAGACTCTGCTGGCAGGGTTTCCCAAGGGCATCCACCTAGCCCTTCCCCAGCGGTGGAAGAAATAGAATGCACTGACGCACAACCACTTATGTTTCCTGATGATGAGGACATGGGAATACCACCTCAGCACATCTCTGATGATGACGAAACACAGGTGCCAACTGCTGTGTCTTTCTGCAGTGTGCAGACTGAACAGGAGGTCAGGGAGAAAGACTGGGTGGAAGACTATGCAGGGGACGATGAGGTCCAAGACCCCACATGGAATGAAGGTCATGCCACTGACTTTCATAATTCGGAGGAAGAGGCAGTGGTGAGACCTCCTGTTGCCTCCTCCTCCTACTCGGCTTCCTCCTTCTCTTCTTCCACCTGCTCATCCAGTCAGCCACACACCTTCACCACCAACTTCATCACAGCCCGGGATAAACGTCAGCAGGCCATTCTGAAACTCATATTTTTGGGGGACAGGCCCCATACCTCACAGGAGTTGTGGCGGGGTATAGAACAACAGACCGACGAGTGGTTGCTGCCGGTGAGCCTCAAGCCCGGCCTGGTGGTGTGCGATAATGGGCGAAATCTCGTTGAAGCTCTGGGACTAGCCGGTTTGATGCACATCCCTTGCCTGGCGCATGTGCTGAATTTGGTGGTGCAGAAGTTCATTCACAACTACCCTGACATGTCAGAGCTGCTGCATAAAGTGCGGGCCGTCTGTGCGCGCTTCTGGCGTTCACATCCTGCCGCTGCTCGCCTGTCTGCGCTACAGCGTAACTTCGGCCTTCCCGCTCACCGCCTCATATGCGACGTGCCCACCAGGTGGAACTCCACCTTGCACATGCTGGACAGACTGTGCGAGCAGCAGCAGGCCATAGTGGAGTTTCAGCTGCAGCACGCACGGGTCAGTCGCACTGCGGAACAGCACCACTTCACCACCAATGACTGGGCCTCCATGCGAGACCTGTGTGCCCTGTTGCGCTGTTTCGAGTACTCCACCAACATGGCCAGTGGCGATGACGCCGTTATCAGCGTTACAATACCACTTCTATGTCTCCTTGAGAAAACACTTAGGGCGATGATGGAAGAGGAGGTGGCCCAGGAGGAGGAGGAGGACGAGGGGTCATTTTTAGCACTTTCAGGCCAGTCTCTTCGAAGTGACTCAGAGGGAGGTTTTTTGCAACACCAGAGGCCAGGTACAAATGTGGCCAGCCAGGGCCCACTACTGGAGGACGAGGAGGACGAGGATGAGGAGGAGGTGGAGGAGGATGAGGATGAAGGATGTTCACAGCGGGGTGGCACCCAACGCAGCTCGGGCCCATCACTGGTGCGTTGCTGGGGGAAACGCAGGACAATGACGATACGCCTCCCACAGAGGACAGCTTGTCCTTACCTCTGGGCAGCCTGGCACACATGAGCGACTACATGCTGCAGTGCCTGCGCAACGACAGCAGAGTTGCCCACATTTTAACGTGTGCGGACTACTGGGTTGCCACCCTGCTGGATCCCCGGTACAAAGACAATGTGCCCACCTTACTTCCTGCACTGGAACATGATAGGAAGATGCGCGAGTACAAGCGCACATTGGTAGACGCGCTACTAAGAGCATTCCCAAATGTCACAGGGGAACAAGTGGAAGCCCAAGGCGAAGGCAGAGGAGGAGCAAGAGGTCGCCAACGCAGCTGTGACACGGCCAGCTCCTCTGAGGGCAGGGTTACCATGGCAGACATGAAGCCTGATTCTCTGCTATGACATGAAGCCTGAATCTCTGCTATAGGACCTCTCTCCTCTGTCTGGTTGCCGGGGCCTAAAAATATCTGACAGTGGCCTGTTCCAGTGTTGGGTGACATGAAGCATGATTCTCTGCTATGACTTGAAGCCTGATTCTCTGCTATGACATGAAGCCTGATTCTCTGCTATGACATGAAGCCTGATTCTCTGCTATGGGACCTCTCTCCTCTGTCTGGGTGCCGGGGCCTAAATATCTGACAATGGCCTGTTCCAGTGGTGGGTAAATACACATACTCTTGAGAAAGGGGAAGACACCCCAAAACGCGTTGAGCTTCTATCTATTTATGCAATAAAAAACTCTCCATTTGGAACCCTGACTACCATCATTTGGGACGTGGAGGAAAGTTTATACTACCTGAGAAGCGATCTCGGCGGGGGAGGAGCAGGTATAGGTGTATTTTGCTTATCCTATATCTCCCTCCCTGGTGAAGTAAGTCGCCTTCCGTTTCTTTCTCATATAAATCTTTTAACATTATTTATTACTATTCATATTATTTATTATCTTTTAAATACCCGTACAGTGATACATGTGTCGCCATATATCGATACTGTGAAATAGAACCATTATAACAAAATATAAAGAGACACAGTGATATATAGGCCTACCATATACTGAGACTGCGAAATAGAACCGCTAACTATATAGACACAGTGATATATATGCCCCTGCAATATATCGATACGGTGTAGCAGAAGCACTAATTCAACTAGCAAAGTATTAACCCTCCATAGACTACACCGCCCTGATTTTTTCTTTTTTTTTCTTTTCTTCACCTTGGCGCCCCTGTGCAACTGCCCACTATCCTTGGGCAAGTACCACAGCACACTTTTTTATATTTTATCTTCATATTATCTCGCAGTGCACTGACGTACACTGCTTTAGGGTGCTGCCTCGGTGAATACCCACCTAACCACCTACATCCCATCCCTAATATTTTGTCACTTCTAAATAGTCCTCTTGGCGCTCCAGAGAATACTTTCCCTCCTTCCCTTTCTACTGCGGTTAATCCCCCTTCTCCTTTTTTCTCCTTATTTTTTCTTCTTCTTCAACACGGGAGATATAACAGTAAAGCACTATAAAAAGTGATTTCTTCCTGTCAGCTGTGGAACAGAATACCAGAGACTGCAAAGTGTGTTCCAGAGGAGTGAGATCGTGCCATTCAGAGACCAGTGACAAGACGGATTCCTCCTTTCAGAGCTGAACTAGGTGGATGCCTGCACCTGCTGCAATCCAACCAGAGAAAAGGAAAGACCACACTGGGACAAGCAAGCGACCGGATCTGGAGCTAGACTGCACCTTCTGTCACGTACCAGACCAAGGAAAACAGCTATCTGCAGAACTGTGAGTGGCACCGGTGCTAATCTGTGATAGGTCATAGAGTAGGGGAATTTAGTCAGAGAGCCGTAGAAGCATTCCCTGGGTAGCAGGGGTAGATAGGAAACTATTAGTGGAGAGTAGCTTGTATGCCATGTGTTTGCTATTTAGCGCATTCTGTTTTTATGCCAAGTCCTATTACCATTCTTAACGATTTATGTAAACCTGTTTATACCATTTCTGTCATTTGCCCATTGTGCCTCTGGTGTGGTGGTACTATACTGTTAATTCGATTTTCTGGCAGTTACATTTTGTTCTTTAATAAAGCCAGTGTATGTTTCAGCCTCCTTGTCTGCTGTACTGTATTTGAATCCTGCCTTGTGGTCTCTTCCTCCCCTGACCGCTGCATTGTTTCCTGTCATGCTCGCCCACAGACAAGAATTTCACAGGAATGTTTCTGCCAAATTTATTGTCAATATAGCATTTATGAAGCCTGCTGGGATGATAGCTTCAACCACTTATGAATGTGCCCAGCGTCAATATCAATGGGGAAGTGTCACCACCAGTTCTGTGAGAAGGTCTGTTAGACGTTCTTCTCTACCTCTTGCATGAGGTTCTTTGTTTTGGTTTCACTTTGTCATCTCCTTTCCTTCTCCCAGCTGTCACCTATTTACACTAATTGTCTCCCTTTATATTCCCTCCCATACTGCCTCACTTTGCGGTTTATACTTCTTCCTGGATGAGTTGTTTACTGCTGGAGGCTCCTACTGCTGATTCCTCAGATAAGTCCTTTTCCTTTATTTGTGTTTCCTTACTGGCTTGATTCTAGGTGACCCTGTTTCCGTCCGTATTAAGTGCAGGGAGCCGGTGGTCGTGTCCCCTCACTATTATAGGGTTTTCAGGTGTCACACAGTATAAGGTACGTGGGCATGCAATCGTCTACCATAAAGACCTTTGCATGGGCATAGCAGTCAGGGAGAGCTCTAGGGATCTTATAGGGCTCACCCATATGCTCCTTAGTTTGTGATCAAGCCAGTCGGATGTTTATTTATAAGTTCCAGCTTTCTGCATCACCATCCGTGACATTATAAACCGCCATAACCGTCTTAAGCATGGATCCGGTTTCAGCCTTGATTGACCGCATGCAAGGTCTTTCGCTGGAGGTAGCAGATCTCTGTAAAACTGTGTCTCAGTTTCAGGTGACCGGTTCTGCTGGCATTTATGGAGTTTATTCCGAGATCTCGCTTCCAGATACGTTCTCCGGGGGTAGTGAGAATTTTGTTCGCTTTAGAGAGGCTTGCAAACTCCATTTTCGCCTACTTCCCCATTCCTCTGGTGATGAGGAACAGAGGGTGGACATCATCATCTTGCTGCTCAGGGATAACGCTCAGTCTTGGGCCTTTTCGCTGCCGGTGGGGGCATGGCCCCTCCGATCAGTGGATGAATTTAGCCCTGGGACAGATATATAATGACCCGGATCGTATTGCTCTGGCTGAATCTAAACTGCGTCTTTTATGCCAGGGTAAACAGTCCACAGAGATATATAGTTCAGAATTTCGGAGATGGGCAGCTGATACTGTTTGGAATGATGCTGCACTCCGAAGTCAATTTTGCCATGGTTTTTCGGAAAGATTGAAAGATGCATTTGCTTTTCATGAGAGACCAGCCTCGTTAGAATCTGCCATGTCTCTAGCTGTTCATATTGACAGGCGTCTTAGAGAGAGAGAGGAGACTACTCCATCCTGTCATATTCAGTCCAAGGACAGTGGGGCTGTCTCATTCAGTGCGCAGGGGTCTCAGTCTGTCTCAATCCCCTCTGAGGAGGAGGCCATGCAGCTGGGTTTGCTTGTCTCTGATAGTAGAGGATTCAGCTCTCAGAGGAGGGTTTGTTTCTGTTGTGGGGGTATAAATCATTTGGCTAATGTTTGCTCCTCTAGGAGATTCATGGAGTTTTCTGAGGGTAATAAAAGAAAAACAAAAATAAAAAAAACCTCTAAAAACTTTCCATTTGCTACTATTGGCAAGGTTGATGCGGAAATTGAAGGTTTGCCGTTTACTTGTAGTTCCCGTTTTCTCCTACCTGCCAGGGTGGCGCTAGACAGCAAGAACATTGTTTGTGAGATTTTTGTAGATAGTGGAGCATCTGTCAATCTCATTGATAATCAATTTGCAATGACGCATGGTTTCCAGGTATGCACTCTGGAAAAGGATTTTGCTATTTTGCTATCAATTCCGCTCCACTTTCTCAAATATCATTAAAGGGCATAGTTCACAATATTCGTTTGACTGTGGGTGACGCTCATGATATGTCATGTTTCGTCTTAAGCGGATTACCTACTCCTCTAGTGTTGGGGCTACCCTGGCTCACTAAACATAACCCCACCATTGATGGGCAAGCAAGGCAAATAAATGGTTGGAGTGAGTTTTGCAGAGAGAATTGCCTCACGGCGTCTCTTTCAGAGGTTTCTACCAAGACTGTGCCATCTTTTCTCTCAGAATTTTCAGATGTGTTTTCCGAGAGTGGTGTCCAGGAGTTGCCCCCGCACCGGGAGTACGACTGCCCTATTAATCTCATTCCAGGCGCCAAACTGCCAAAATCACGTTTATAAAATCTCTCCCCCAACCTGAAAGAGTCGCTATGCATACTTATATCTCTGAGAGCCTGAGAAAGGGACACATCCGACCCTCGAAGTCACCTGTTGCCGCTGTTAGTTTTTTTTTAAGAAAAAAGATGGTTCTTTAAGACCTTGTTCAGATTTCAGGGAGCTGAACCGTATCACGATTCGTGAACCATATCCGCTTCCTCTGATCCAAGACCTGTTTAACCAGAATGTTGGGGTTAAGGTTTTTTCTAAGTTGGATTTAAGAGGGGCATACAACCTAGTCAGGGTCAGGGAAGGGGACGAATGGAAGACGGCCTTCAATACTCCTGAGGGTCATTTCGAGAATTTGGTTATGCCCTTTGGTTTGATGAATGCTCGGGCTGTCTTCCAACATTTTGTGAACAGCATTTTTTTATCATTTAATGGGGAAATTTGTACTGGTGTATCTAGATGATATTTTGATTTTTTTCTCCTGATTTCAAGACTCATCGAGACCACCTACGTCAGGTATTGCTGATTCTGCGGGATAATAAATTGTACGCTAAACGGGAAAAATGTGTGTTTGCGGTTCCGGAGATTCAATTTCTTGGTTTTCTTCTCTCCGCTTCTGGTTTTCGCATGGACCCTGAGAAGGTCAGCGCTGTGCTTGATTGGGAGCTTCCTGAGAATCAGAAGGCGCTGATGTGGTTTTTGGGTTTTGCCAATTATTACAGAAAGTTAATTTTGAATTATTCCTCTGTTGTTAAGCCACTCACTGATATGACTAAAAAGGGGGTAGATTTTTCTTTGTGGTCGGTAGATGCGCTTAAAGCCTTTTCTACTATCAAAGAGAGTTTTGCTTCCGCTCCCATTTTGATACAACCTGATGTCTCTCTACTGTTTATTGTTGAGGTGGACGCTTCTGAGGTGGGTGTGGGTGCGGTCTTATCTCAGGGTCCCTTTCCTGCCAAATGGCGACCGTGTGCCTTTTTCTCAAGGAAACTCTCCTCTGCAGAGAGAAATTACGATGTGGGAGATAGGGAGTTGTTGGCCATCAAATTAGCTTTTGAGGAATGGCGCCATTGGTTAGAGGGAGCCAGACACCCTATTACCGTGTTTACAGACCATAAGAATCTGGCCTACTTGAAATCGGCCAAGCGTCTGAACCCGAGACAGGCCAGATGGTCTTTGTTCTTTTCTAGGTTTAATTTTGTTGTTACGGTCCTCCCTGGGGTTAAAAATGTGAAGGCGGATGCCCTGTCACGTTGCTTTCAGGGAGGGGGGAACTTTGAAGACCCGGGTCCCATTTTGGCTGAAGGGGTGGTCATCTCTGCTCTTTATCCTGATTTGGAGGCAGAGGTTCAGGCAGCCCAGGCAGAGGCTTCTGATCTTTGTCCTCCTGGGAGGTTGTTTGTGCCTCTCGCTTTACAACACAAGGTTTTTAAGGAGCACCACAATACTGTCCTTGCTGGGCACCCGGGGAGTAGAGCCACAGTGGATTTCATTGCTCGGAGATTCTGGTGGCCGGCTCTTCGTTAGACGGTTGAGGGTTTTGTGGCAGCCTGCGAGACCTGCGCTCGTGCCAAGGTCCCTCATTCACGGCCATCGGGTTCTCTCCTCCCGTTACCCTTTCCTTCCCGTCCTTGGACGCATCTGTCCATGGACTTCATTACGGACCTGCCTCGTTCCTCGGGGAAGACTATGATTCTGGTAGTAGTGGACCGTTTTTGCAAAATGGCGCATTTCATTCCCTTTCCTGGGTTACCCAATGCTAAGACGCTGGCGCAAGCGTTTGTTGATCACATTGTTAAATTGCATGGTATTCCTTCAGACATCGTTTCTGATAGGGGCACGCAATTTGTTTTCAGTTTCTGGAAGGCCTTCTGTTCTCGCTTGGGGGTTCGGTTTTCTTTCTCTTCTGCTTTTCACCCACAGTCGAATGGTCAGACCGAACGCGTCAATCAGAATCTGGAGACATATCTGCGCTGTTTTGTGGCGGAGAATCAGGAGGATTGGTGTTCTTTTTTGTCCCTTGCTGAGTTTGCTTTAAATAATCGTCGCCAGGAGTCCTCTGATAAGTCACCATTTTTTGGTGCATATGGGTTTCATCCGCAGTTTGGGACATTCTCTGGAGGCGGGGTCTTCTGGTTTACCTGATGAGGAGAGATTTTCCTCGTCTTTGTCATTTATTTGGCAAAAGATTCAGGGTAATCTGAAGAGGATGAGTGAGAGATATAGGCATGTGGCAGATAAGAGACGTGTGCCTGGTCCGGACCTGAATGTGGGTGATCTGGTGTGGTTGTCTACAAAGAATATCAAACTGAAGGTTCCCTCCTGGAAGTTGGGTCCTAAGTTTATTGTGCCTTACAAGATCTTGTCCGTCATCAATCCCGTTGCCTTCCATCTTGATCTTCCTCAGACTTGGAAGATCCATAATGTTTTTCACAGGTCCCTATTAAAACCTTATGTCCAACCCACTGTACCCTCCTTTTTGCCTCCTCCTCCGATTGTTGTTGATGGTAATCTTGAATTTCAGGTCACTAGGATTGTGGATTCTCGCATTATCCACGGTTCTCTCCAGTACCTCGTTCATTGGGAGGGTTATGGTCCTGAGGAGAGGATGTGGGTCCCAGTGGCGGACATTAAGGCCACTCGTCTCATCAGGGCTTTCCATAGGTCTCATCCTGAGAAGGTGGGCTCTGGGTGTCCGGAGTCCACCCGTAGAGGGAGGGGTACTGTCACCGCCAGTTCTGTGAGAAGGTGTGTTAGACGTTCTTCTCTACCTCTTGCATGAGGTTCTTTGTTTTGGTTTCACTTTGTCATCTCATTTCCTTCTCCCAGCTGTCACCTATTTACAGTAATTGTCTCACTTTATATTCCCTCCCATACTGCCTCACTTTGCGGTTTATACTTCTTCCTGGATGAGTTGTTCACTGCTGGAGGCTCCTACTGCTGATTCCTCAGATAAGTCCTTTTCCTTTATTTGTGTTTCCTTACTGGTTTGATTCTAGGTGACCCTGACTCCGTCCGTATTAAGTGCAGGGAGCCGGGGGTCGTGTCCCCTCACTATTATAGGGTTTTCAGGTGTCACACAGTATAAGGTACGTGGGCATGCAATCGTCTACCATAAAGACCTTTGCATGGGCATAGCAGCTCTAGTTTGTGATCAAGCCAGTCGGATGTTTATTTATAAGTTCCAGCTTTCTGCATCACAATCCGTGATAGGAATTTAACTGCAGGTTACCATACTTAACATCTGTGCCTCCATGCCCAACCCTTTATCTTGCATCCAGGCTAGAGTTGGTCCAACTAGGTACTAGAGCCTACTTTTAATTGTATAGTTTTCCCCAATAAACTTTTGTTTCATGCTCTTCCTTTTGCTCTAATATTGTAATTATTTATATATACACACGTGGACAAAATTGTTGGTACCCTTCCGGAAAAAAAACTAAGAAAAAAACATTGTTGTCAATTAAATAACTTGAAACTGAAAAAAATAATAATAAAGATTTACAGAAATTCAGCTAATGAAAATCAGACATTGCTTTTGAATTGTGGTTCAACAGAATAATTTATAAAAACAAACTAATGAAACAAATGAAATGAAAAATTATCGTAACCTTAAAGGGGTGGTCCGAGTTATTTTTTTGTTGTTTCTATGTTCCTAACTGGGCAAATGTAACAGCTTTTCAATTAACTCACTTTATCTGCAGTGCCTGGTTTCTCAGATTTCACTGAGGTTCACATGACCTGTGATGTCAGCCTCTCTCTCTGCTCTGATAAAGTTTGTTTACAAGCCTGTAAACGAGACGTCACTGTGCTTGCCACGCCCCCCCCCCCTTCACTGCCGGCTGTCTGCTCTATCCTAGGACTCTTAACCCCTTCAGCTGCACAGATTGGCTACCTGCAGCAGGCAGTGAGGAGACAATTCTGGGCACTGGAGTTGACATACTAGAGAGAGAATTGCACAAGAAGGTAGGGGAAAGATCCTGTGTGTATTAGAAGTGTCATTATACAGCTGGAACTTGTAGTTCTACACTTACAAGTTGCTATTGATTCTCACAGCAGGCAGACATATCACTCAGGGAAGCTCTTGTATCCACTCCCTTAGCAGTTTTATTATACAGCTGGGACTTGTAGTCCTACACATACAACATGCTGCTGAGTCTCCCAGCAGGCAGACATGTCACTCAGGGCAGCACTTGTAGCCACTCCCTTTTCAGAGCAGGGGGAGGGGCAGAGGTTGATTTATTGCATGTAAACAAAGGGCCATAAAAGAACCAGGGAAATGAGGAAATATATATATATTTTTATTTTTTTATTTTTTTTTGCATAAAACTTGCTTAGCTTAGTTATATATTGCTGCCCATCAGATTTTTCAGTGCTATATTTTTATTTTTTTTCATAACTCAGACAACCCCTTTAACTTAATATTATGTTGCACAACCTTTTGAGGCAATCACTGCAATCAAGTGATTTCTGTAACTCTCAATGATATTTCTGCACCTGTTCACAGGTATTTTGGCCGACATCTCATGAGGTTTGAAGGGTGCCTTCTCCAGACTGCATGTTTCAGCACCTTCCACAATAGGATTTAGATCAGGGCTCATATAAGGCCATTGGAGAATAGTCCAATGCATTGTTCTTCGCCATTCTTGGTTATTTTACCTGAGTGTTGGGGGTCATTATTTTGTTGGGAGACCCATGAGCTGTGACTGAGACCAAGCCTTCTGACACTGTGCAGCACATTTTTGCTCTAGAATGCCTTGATAGTCTTCAGATTTCATTGGATCGTGCACAAATTTAAGACACTCTGTGCCAGATGCAGAAAAGCAGCCCCAAAACCTAACCAAACCTCCTCCATGTTGCATAGTAGGTACAATAGGGATCATTTATCAAGCTGAAATACACCTAAATTAGGTTAGTTGCACAGTAATCTGCCGATAGGCCCCGTCTCCTTTATTTTTTTGACGCCTGTTTCAGGTGTAGAAAAAGGTCTAAATGTAAGACAGCAAGGAAGCTGTCTTACACTTAGAAGTGGTGCTGGATACACCGTATTTATGAAGAGGCTGGAGCGCCTTCATAACTTTGGCAATCCACCACCAGCGATAGGGTTTAATTAAGACCTGTGTCTAAAATGCTGGTCTTATTAAATGTGCCCCAATGTTCTTTTCTTTATTTCATTTTGTGTCTGTGAACATAGAGCTGATGTAAATTGCCAAAAAGCTCCAGTTTTGTCTCATCTGTTCAAAGGACATTCACCCAGAAACTTTGTGGCTTGTCAGTATAGATTTTGACAAATTCCAGTCTCTCTTTTTTATGATCTTTTAATGAGTGGTTTTCTCCCCAGTCAACTACATTTAAGTCCAATTTGGCTAATACAGCGATGGATGGTGCAATTTGACGCTGATGTACCTTGACCTTGAAGTTAACCTCTAATCTTGTTGTTCTGGCCTTTTTGGTTACCGTTCATATTATCAGTCTCTTTAATTTGTCATCAGTTTTCCTTTTGCTGCCATATCCAGGGAGGTTGGCTACAGTCCTCTAGACATTAAACTTCTGAATAATATGTGCAACTGCAGTACCAGGAACAAAAAACTGATTGGAGATGGTCTTATAGCTTTTACCTTTAACATGTGTGTCTCCAATTTTCTTTCTAAGTTTCTGAGACAACTCTCTGCTTAACTTTCTTTGGTCCATGTTCAGTATGGTACACACCATGATACCAAACAGTAACTACTTTTCACCCTTTAAATAGGCAGACTGGCTGAGTACAAGTTTGAAGACACTTGTGATTCTAATTACAGGGCACACCTTAGTTTAACAATTCCCTATGGTTAAGTTATTAAAAAAAAAAAAATTGTAAGGGCACCATCTTTTTGTCCAAGCCAGTTTCATTAGTTTGTTTTTCAAATTATTCTGGTGAACCACAATTTAAAAGCAATGTCTGATTTTCATTAGCTGATTTTCAGTGATTCTTCATTTATTACTTTTGTCAGTTTCAAGTTATTTCAGTGACCAGTGTGGGTTTTTCTTTCTTTAACGAAAGGTTAACAACAATCATGTCCATGTGCATATCATCATTATATTTACGCATGTAACGTTTCATTCAATTCCAACAACTCCTTCTTGGTGTATTATTTAATATATATTTTTTGTCAATGAGTGTATTTGGGAATGTAATTACATAATAATGCTGGCTCTTTAAACAGGGTTACAGTTTGTATCAACATCTCTTAAAATTAATTATTCATAAAGATAGCAGTAATTTTGTAATGTATTTTTTTTTAAATAATTTTTGCTCCTATCTTATGTTCTGGGCTATGGTCGCATTTCCATTTCCATGAAGCTCTTTATTTCCTGTGGTTAGGTCAATGGGTGTGTCAAAGCAACAACAGAATACATAGGGTCTATATAATTAGCTGGGTGGCTAGAACTAGAGAGAGAAACTACAAACCGGATTCCAAAAAACTGAATGCAATGATGTGGAGGTGCCAACTTCTAATATTTTATTCAGAATAGAACATAAATCACAGAACAAAAGTTTAAACTGAGAAAATGTACAATTTTAAGGGAAAAATATGTTGAATCAGAATTTCATGGTGTCAACAAATCCCCAAAAAGTTGGGACAAGGCCATTTTCACCACTGTGTGGCATCTCCCCTTCTTCTTACAACACTCAACAGACGTCTGGGGACCGAGGAGACCAGTTTCTCAAGTTTAGAAATAGAAATGCTCTCCCATTCTTGTCTAATACAGGCCTCTAACTGTTCAATCGTCTTGGGCCTTCTTCGTTGCACCTTCCTCTTTATGATGCGCCAAATGTTCTCTATAGGTGAAAGATCTGGACTGCAGACTGGCCATTTCAGTACCCGGATCCTTCTCCTACGCAGCCATGATGTTGTGATTGATGCAGAATGTGGTCTGGCATTATCTTGTTGAAAAGTGCAGGGTCTTCCCTGAAAGAGATGACGTCTGGATGGGAGCATATGTTGTTCTAGAACCTGAATATATTTTTCTGCATTGATGGTGCCTTTCCAGACATGCAAGCTGCCCATGCCACACGCACTCATGCAACTCCATACCATCAGAGATGCAGGCTTCTGAACTGAGCGTTGATAACAACTTGGGTTGTCCTTGTCCTCTTTGGTCCGGATGACATGGCGTCCCAGATTTCCAAAAAGAACTTTGAATCGTGACTCGTCTGACCACAGAACAGTCTCCCATTTTGCCACACTCCATTTTAAATGATCCCTGGCCCAGTGAAAACGCCTGAGCTTGTGGATCTTGCTTAGAAATGGCTTCTTCTTTGCACTGTAGAGTTTCAGCTGGCAACAGCAGATGGCACGGTGGATTGTGTTCACTGACAATGGTTTCTGGAAGTATTCCTGAGCCCATTCTGTGATTTCCTTTACAGTAGCATTCCTGTTTGTGGTACAGTGTCGTTTAAGGGCCCGGAGATCACGGGCATCCAGTATGGTTTTACGGCCTTGACCCTTACGCACAGAGATTGTTCCAGATTCTCTGAATCTTCGGATGATGTTATGCACAGTTGATGATGATAGATGCAAAGTCTTTGCAATTTTTCGCTGGGTAACACCTTTCTGATATTGCTCCACTATCTTTCTGCGCAACATTGTGGGAATTGGTGATCCTCTACCCATCTTGGCTTCTGAAAGACACTGCCACTCTGAGAAGCTCTTTTTATACCCAATCATGTTGCCAATTGACCTAATTAATGTTAATTGGTCTTCCAGCTCTTTGTTATGCTCAAATGTACTTTTTCCAGCCTCTTATTGCTATTTGTTCCAACTTTTTGGGGATTTGTTGACACCGTGAAAATTGGAATCAACGTATTTTTCCTTTAAAATGGTACATTTACTCGGATTAAACGTTTGATCTGTCATCTACGTTCTATTACAAATAAAATATTAACATTTGCCATCTCCACATCATTGCATTCAGTTTTTATTCACAATTGGTTTAGTGTCCCAACTTTTTTGGAATCCGGTTTGTAGTTGGGCATTGTTAGGGCTGGTGTTAGAGCTGTGGTGGAAAAAGGAGAAGTGTATCATTGGTTTGGATGGATACAGCATGAAGTGCTACATACAGAATGTAAACAAGCCAGAGTGATTGTTTACATGGTGAAAACATGTCAGGGGTGTCCACATTGAAAAAAAAGAAGAAAAAGAATGTTAAAACCATAGTATTCCCAGTAACCTCTTTAAGTGAGTACTAATAATAATTTTATTTTGAACTGTATGTATTGGTGTTATCTATATACCAGTGCTATATTGGTCAAAAGTATAAAGCAAAACTGTCAAAAAATAGCAAGTAGGGAGCCTTGTCTTGCTTGTTACCCAGGGCCTTATTTTTCATAAACTCCCTATGTATTAACATTAACATTGCTGCTGGATTGCTCCATTTAACAATGTAATGCAAGAATTGTTATTTTCCCTCTGAGTAATATTAAATGTAAAACTGCAGTTTGCATGTTGGCAATTTAAGAATTATTTTTAAATTCTATCAGCTAAATGTGAAAAAGTTCAGTATGTCTAAACATGATCATTTGTATACACGCTTGAAACTGTTTTAAAGAGTTGTATTTAATTTCCAATCACTGTGGCGGATTCTCCTCTGTAGACACGTTGTCCAAGCGTAACTTAGAAAACTGTTGAGTGACTGCTGTTAAACTTATTTATCAAGTAGGAAACTGCTGCTTAATGACTTGCTGTCTTGAGGATTACAGCTTCCTATGTCTTTACAAGCAAAGACTAGTAGTCATTTGTCTACGGAAAAATCAAGGGAATTATAATTCTTGGCCCTTTGCCTGGGTCATTAATGTATGTCAACTAACAACACAATGCACAATTGCTGGTTCTGCATTCCCCACTTCAATGTAATACTTAAGAAGCATTTATTTAAATCACTATTATAATAAGGAATTAGACATTCCTATTATTTTATTTTAATGAACTTAAGTAAAATACATTAAGAGGACTAAGAAAACTGGAACAGAACTTTCATAAATCCCTTTTTAATGGGATATGTCACATTAAAGTATTAAAACTAGTTTAATTATCTTTATTTTGTGTAGCTTTCTTGTTAGCTAAATGATCGTATTAGGCAATACATGTATAATATAATTCAATCATGTTATATCATTCATGAGCACTTTATCATCTAGGAAAGCATAAAAGCATATGCTCTGCTTAAAAATAAAATATGGGAGCATTTGGGGAACACATTTATTTTGCTTTAATGAAATCAAGGCATTTTCTGGAATGGAGGTTAGCTATGAAACATTACTATTTTAAAGTTAAGTGGAGCATTGGTAACACATCCAGTGGGAAATCTTCTGTTATTTTAACTTTTAAAGGTAAGCTAATTTCCTAACTTGTCTCCAAAGCATTGCTTCTCACTACTGTTTCAGTTATTGAAATAATGAGGCTTTTATTCTCTTTCTGCTCTCCACTACCAATGGGACAATCTGATCTATGCTATTGTGCAATTCAATAACATGTTGCACGTTTCATGGTAAAGAGATTTTTGCTTAATATTCAAATTCATTAATTTTGCAGTGCAGACATGAGACATTTCTTTCTCTGAGACTGTGAGAATTTCATATTGTTTTCACTGCTTTTTTTTTTGTTGAGTTACTGTAAATAATATATGCATACATAAAGTTCCAGTGAGTTTTGTTTAGTTTTTATTAAGCTACAATATGTGTGCCCTGCTGCAGCCACAGAGGGTACACCAGGTAAAACGAAGACTAAAGGAGTCCAGGTGTCAAATAATGTTTCATTATTAGTTGTTCAAGTTCTGATGTACAAGCTGAAGTTTTATAGGATTTACTTATTAATAGTCTATTATCAGTATTGTATTGGTGAAGGCCCAAATCCCATAACTCTAAATCAGATGTAAAAACACTTTACTGTCAGGAGTGTCTGCAGAAACCAGGCACAACCACTTCACAGTGTACAAAGCTGTGTAGTTCTGGTATCTGGTTACTTAGGATAGGTCATCAATATCAGAATGGAGAGGGTCCATCTCCTGGCACCCCCCTGGGATCTGATATTGATAACCTATTCTAAGGATAAGGCATCAATAAGTAAGTCCTGGAAAACCCCTTTGAAGATTTTTCTTTATCTCATGGATGGGAGACGTGTTTCTGTTTACTGTGTTTGGGGGGATGACTGTAACATTGTTTTAAGCAGTGGGTGTGGAAACACTGTGCAAACTAACACGCTTAACTTTGGGCTAATCGTAAAGGCATTATTCTGGCAGTCCCCTGGTTTTAACCCATTAACTATAATACAGTGATCTGGACTTCATTGCATGTGAGCTACCAGACCACTACCTTATAGAGTAGTCCCCGTGTGGTTGACAGCTGACCCACAGGGGTCAGAAACAGCAATGCAGAGTACAGAGGAGACAGGTAAAACAGTACTCAGGATACAGTTGAGGTCAGGGTTAGCAGAGTATGTGCAAATCCGGGTCAATATACATAGTAACATAGTTTATAAGGATTAAAAAATACATTTGTCCATCCAGTTAGCCTGTTATCCTGCAAGTTGATCCAGAGGAAGGCAAAAAAAAAACTGTGAGGTGGAAGCCAATTTTCCACTTATGGGGAAAAAAAATTCCTTCGCGACTCCAATCAGGCAATCAGAATAACTCCCTGGATCAACGACCCTTCTCTAGTAACTATAACATGTAATATTATTACACTCCAGAAAGACATCCAGGCCCCTCTTGAACTCTTTTAGTGAATTCACCATCACCACCTCCTCCGACAGAGAGTTCCATAGTCTTACTGCTCTTACCGTAAAGAATCCTCTTCTACATTTGTGAACAAACCTTCTTTCCTCCAGACGCAGAGGATGTCCCCTCGTCACAGTCACAGTCCTGGGGATAAATCGATGATGGGAAAAATCTCTTTACTGACCGTTAATATATATACAGTTGCAAGAAAAGTATGTGAACCCTTTGGAATGATATGGATTTCTGCACAAATTAGTCATAAAATGTGATCTGATCTTCATCTAAGTCACAACAATAGACAAGCACAGTCTGCTTAAACTAATAACACACAAAGAATTAAATGTTACCATGTTTTTATTGAACACACCATGTAAACATTCACAGTGCAGGTGGAAAAAGTATGTGAACCCTTGGATTTAAATAACTGGTTGAACTTCCTTTGGAAGCAGTAACTTCAACCAAACGTTTCCTGTAGTTGCAGATCAGATGTGCACAACGGTCAGGAGTAATTCTTGACCATTCCTCTTTACAGAACTGTTTCAGTTCAGCAATATTCTTGGGATGTCTGGTGTGAATCTCTTTCTTGAGGTCATGCCACAGCATCTCAATCGAGTTGAGGTCAGGACTCTGACTGGGCCACTCCAGAAGGCGTATTTTCTTCTGTTTAAGCTATTCTGTTGTTGATTTACTTCTATGCTTTGGGTATTTGTCCTGTTGCAACACCCATCTTCTGTTGAGCTTCAGCTGGTGGACAGATGGCCTTAAGTTCTCCTCCAAAATGTCTTCATAAACTTGGGAATTAATTTTTCCTTCGATGATAGCCATCCATCCAGGCCCTGACACAGCAAAGCAGCCCCAAACCATGATGCTCCCACCACCATACTTCACAGTTGGGATGAGGTTTTGATGTTGGTGTGCTGTGCCTCTTTTTCTCCACACATAGTGTTATATGTTTCTTCCAAACAACTAAACTTTGGTTTCATCTGTCCACAAAATATTTTGCCAGTACTGCTGTGGAATATCCAGGTGCTCTTGTGTAAACTGTAAACGTGCAGCAATGTTTTTTTTGGACAGCAGTGGCTTCCTCTGTGGTATCCTCCCATGAAATCCATTCTTGTTTAGTGTTTTACGTATCGTAGATTCGCTAACAGGGATGTTAGCATATGCCAGAGACTTTTGTAAGTCTTTAGCTGACACTCTAGGATTCTTCTTCACCTCATTGATCAGTCTGCGCTGTGCTCTTGCAGTCATCTTTACAGGACGGCCACTCCTAGGGAGAGTAGCAGCAGTGCTGAACTTTCTCCATTTATAGACAATTTGTTTTACCATGGACTGATGAACAGCAAGGCTTTTGGAGATACTTTTATAACCCTTTCCAGCTTTATACAAGTCAACAATTCTTAATCGTAGGTCTTCTGAGAGCTCTTTTGGGCGAGGCATCATTCACATCAGGCAATGCTTCTTGTGAAAGCAAACCCAGAACTTGTGTGTGTTTTTTATAGGGCAGGGCAGCTGTAACCAACACCTCCAATCTCATCTCATTGATTGGACTCCAGTTGGCTGACACCTCACTCCAATTAGCTCTTGGAGATGTCATTAGTCTAGGGGTTCACATACTTTTCCTACTTGCACTGTGAATATTTACATGGTGTGTTCAATAAAAACATGGTAACATTTAATTCTTTGTGGGTTATTAGTTTAAGCAGACTGTGATTGTCTATTGTTGTGACTTAGATGAAGATCAGATCACATTTTATGACCAATTTGTGCAGAAATCCATATAATTCCAAAGGGTTCACATACTTTTTCTTGCAACTGTATATATATATATATATATATATATATATATATATATATATATTTATTAGATTTCCCCTAAGTCATCTATTTTCTAAAGTGAATAACCCTAATTTTGATCATCTTTCAGGGTACTGTAGTCCACCCATTCCAGCTATTACTTTAGTTGCCCTCCTCTGAACCCTCCCCAGCTCTGCTATGTCTGCCTTGTTCACAGGAGCCCAGAACTGTACTTAGTACTTCATGTGTGGTCTGACTAGTGATTTGTAAAGTGACAGGACTATGTTCTCATCACGGGCATCTATGCCCCTCTTGATGCAAATGATATGGTAATAAGGTAGAGGTCACATTGGACAGCGGAGGGCCAGGGTCAGGAAACATTCAGAGATAGGTACATGAGTGGGCAAACAGAACAGCACACCTTTGCAGGATGCTAGTTTAATCTGTTGCTCAGGCACCCTGGCAAAAATTAAGTTGTGCCTGTGCTGGCTCTTTAGGAGCGGGGAGCATGTGTGTGAACCCTACATGCTGACAGAGGAGACCTGCCCAGCAAGTGCCTAGTAAATGCAGAGCACATATTTCATGGGAGGAACACACTTGGGATTCCAGCGGGCAGACCCACTGATGGAGGGCAGAGGAGGACCAGCGGGACTGTGCTAAAGCAGGCAAACTTTCTTTGCTTTTCTACTACATATAGTTCACATACAAAGTCACAGTATAAAATATGTTTGGGGGACTAGATAAAAAACCTGCCTGTTTTGCTACTATAATAACTTTGTATGGAGGTAATACATAAAATAATCTCCTGCTCTACTGCTTCAATACAGTGTAACAGCAAGCATCCATCTCATGCATTCCCCCATACACAATAAGCATCTTCCACTCAGGAGGTAAATTTAGTGGATTACTTCATAACAAAATCCCACAAAGTCTTCATGAATAGAGATATTCCGAACTATTCGCCGGCGAACAGTTCCCGGCGAACATATGCAATGTTCGGTCCGCCCCCTATACGTCATCATTGAGCAAACTTTGACCCTGTACCTAACAGTCAGCAGACACATTCCAGCCAATCAGCATACCCTCCTTCCCAGACCCTCCCACCTCCTATCAAAAAGCAAGGACAGCATCCATCTTAGATTCATTCTGAAGCTGCAGTGTTAGTGAGAGCAGGAAGAGTGCTGCTGCTGCTGAATTAATAGGGAAATCGTTAGCTAGGCCAGTGTTCTGTGTCCATTCCAGTCCTCAAAGACTCATCTGATCTGCTGTTTTTTTTATATATATATATATATATATAAAAATATATATATTGCAGTTGCCTGCCAGTGTGTGTCAGGGTCACAGAGTGTACTGTGCCCACTGCCAGTGCCCACCACTCATATCTGGTGGCACAGTAGCTTGCAGATAAAAAGGTAATACCATTTTTTTTCTGTAATATAATTGCAGTTGCCTGCCAGTGTGTGTCAGGCCCACAGAGTGTACTGTGCCCACTGCCAGTGCCCACCACTCATATCTGGTGGCACAGTAGCTAGCAGATAAAAAAGTAATACCATTTTTTCTCTGTAATATAATTGCAGTTGCCTGCCAGTGTTTGTCAGGCCCACAGAGTGTACTGTGCCCACTGCCAGTGCCCATCACTCATATCTAGTGGCACAGTAGCTTTCAGATAAAAAAGTAATCCAATTTTTTCTCTGTAATATAATTGCAGTTGCCTGCCAGTGTGTGTCAGGCCAACAGAGTGTACTGTGCCCACTGCCCACCACTCATATCGGGTGGCACAGTACCTTGCACACATAGTACCACTAATCTAAAAAAAAATGACAGGCAGAGGCAGGCCACCCTGCAGGGGCTGTCGTGGTCGTGGTGCTGTGATTACCTTTGGCCCTAGAATAATGCCCAGTGTTCAGAGGCCACGTACCCTGAACTCAAAGTTCTGAGGACATAGTTGACTGGCTAACACAGGACACCCAATCTTCTACAGCTTCCGCTCGGAACCTTGACGCACCATCCTCCTCCAGCTCAGCTTCGGGCACATCTCAAGTTACCACTCGCCCGCCTGCCGCCACCACCAACACTAGCACCACAGCCGCTTCACTTGATCTGTCAGAGGAGTTATTTACACATCAGTTGGAAGAAATAAGTAATGCGCAACCATTATTGCCAGAGGATGTAGATAACAGGGATATGTCTCAGTCAGGCAGCATTACACACATGGACGTACGGTGTGATGATGATGATGATGATTTTGTACCCGCTGCTGCTTCCTTTGCTGAGTTGTTAGATACAAGTGAAGCAATTGATGATGACGATGTGTCCGTGAATGTCACGTGGGTGCCCGCTCGAAGAGAAGAAGAACAGGGGGAAAGTTCATATGGGGAGACAGAGAGGAGGAGGAGACGAGTTGGAAGCAGGGGGAGGTCGTCACAAGGAGCTAGTGGCACAGTCAGACAGCATGTATCGGCACCCGGGGTCAGCCAGACAGCACGCCAATCAACGCATGTTGTTGCCACCACCAAAATGCCGTCATTCCAAAGCTCAGCAGTGTGGCATTTTTTTTGTGTGTCTGCCTCTGATAACAGCGATGCCATTTGCAACCTGTGCCAAAAGAAACTGAGTCGTGGGAAGTCCAATACCCACCTAGGTACAACTGCTTTGCGAAGGCACATGATCTCACATCACAAACGCCTATGGGATCAACACATGAGGAGTACATGATAAAACAGAAGAATACAGCGGCTCACCCCCTCACCGTATGGATAAGGCGCTTACCCTCTGGTCCCACCCTTAGGACCACAAAGAACAAATGAGGTGTAAGCAAATATGAAGAAGCACACTCAGAAGGGAAACACCAATATATGATAGTAATAATATACTTTAATATTCTAAAAACATACCCCTAAAAAATATATAAAACATGCATGATAAACACAAATGCGTGAATGGTCTTTGGATTCCACAATACTCCACACTTATACTGCTCCTATACGGAGGTTCCTATGTCTACCAAAAACCACTCAGCGGAGCCTCTATGACAAGCGACTAATATATCATAAATGTCAGCCAACTATAATTCCTATTAAAACTTCTGGTGACGTAGCAGCAATGTCAATGTGTCCCAGTCAAACTTATGTTAGTACAAACCGGATTCCAAAAAAGTTGGGACACTATACAAATCGTGAATAAAAACTGAATGCAATGATGTGGAGGTGCCAACTTCTAATATTTTATTCAGAATAAAACATAAATCACGGAACAAAAGTTTAAACTGAGAAAATGTACCATTTTAAGGGAAAAATATGTTGAATCAGAATTTCATGGTGTCAACAAATCCCCAAGAAGTTGGGACAAGGCCATTTTCACCACTGTGTGGCATCTCCCCTTCTTCTTACAACACTCAACAGACGTCTGGGGACCGAGGAGACCAGTTTCTCAAGTTTAGAAATAGGAATGCTCTCCCATTCTTGTCTAATACAGGCCTCTAACTGTTCAATCGTCTTGGGCCTTCTTTGTTGCACCTTCCTCTTTATGATGTGCCAAATGTTCTCTATAGGTGAAAGATCTGGACTGCAGACTGGCCATTTCAGTACCCGGATCCTTCTCCTACGCAGTCATGATGTTGTGATTGATGCAGAATGTGGTCTGGCATTATCTTGTTGAAAAATGCAGGGTCTTCCCTGAAAGAGATGACGTCTGGATGGGAGCATATGTTGTTCTAGAACCTGAATATATTTTTCTGCATTGATGGTGCCTTTCCAGACATGCAAGCTGCCCATGCCACACGCACTCATGCAACCCCATACCATCAGAGATGCAGGCTTCTGAACTGAGCGTTGATAACAACTTGGGTTGTCCTTGTCCTCTTTGGTCCGGATGACATGGCGTCCCAGATTTCCAAAAACAACTTCGAATCATGACTCGTCTGACCACAGAACAGTCTTCCATTTTGCCAAACTCCATTTTAAATTATCCCTGGCCCAGTGAAAACGCCTGAGCTTGTGGATCTTGCTTAGAAATGGCTTCTTCTTTGCACTGTAGAGTTTCAGCTGGCAACGGCGGATGGCACGGTGGATTGTGTTCACTGACAATGGTTTCTGGAAGTATTCCTGAGCCCATTCTGTGATTTCCTTTACAGTAGCATTCCTGTTTGTGGTGCAGTGTCGTTTAAGGGCCCGGAGATCACGGGCATCCAGTATGGTTTTACGGCCTTGACCCTTACGCACAGAGATTGTTCCAGATTCTCTGAATCTTCGGATGATGTTATGCACAGTTGATGATGATAGATGCAAAGTCTTTGCAATTTTTCGCTGGGTAACACCTTTCTGATATTGCTCCACTATCTTTCTGCGCAACATTGTGGGAATTGGTGATCCTCTACCCATCTTGGCTTCTGAGAGACACTGCCACTCTGAGAAGCTCTTTTTATACCCAATCATGTTGCCAATTGACCTAATTAGTGTTAATTGGTCTTCCAGCTCTTCGTTATGCTCAAATTTACTTTTTCCAGCCTCTTATTGCTATTTGTCCCAACTTTTTTGGGATTTGTTGACACCGTGAAAATTGGAATCAACGTATTTTTCCTTTAAAATGATACATTTACTCGGATTAAACGTTTGATCTGTCATCTACGTTCTATTACAAATAAAATATTGACATTTGCCATCTCCACATCATTGCATTCAGTTTTTATTCACAATTTGTTTAGTGTCCAAACTTTTTTGGAATCCGGTTTGTACTATACGTTGATCCTGTTAGCACTATAGCCGCGACACGGCTGAGCAGCAGTTGTGCTTCAACAAAGTAATATTATGGCATAAATATCCAGCCCCGGTGGCCATATACCGCAACTAAAATCCTGCGTGCTCACTGACCGGCACCTGTTAAAGTTAATTTCACTGACTTCACACTGAGACAAGCGATGATGCTACTCACAGTCTCTTCATGCGTGTATCAATGCTCACTTGAAAATTCGGTCTTACCCCTTTTCACTGCCTGACCGCAGCGTTGATCCCAGGTGGCCGTACACCAGCGGCGTCCCACGTGTTGTGCTGGGCCTATGCGTGGCGTCCCACGTGACCTGGTTGCCTAGGGGACCGGATGGAAGCTTTGCTGATGTCACTACTAGGCGACTGCTCCCTCAGCCTTTGGATTCAAGCGGTTCCTTTTGCTTTTTCCTTTATTTCCAAGTTGTCACTTTCTTCTTTTTTTCCTTTTTAGCTGATTTCACGCTCACTCTGTAATGCCAGACGCGTTTCGGGGTCTCACGCCCCTTCCTCAGTCATGATGAGTACAAGCAGCGCACAAACTCAAAGCCACTATCCTCCTCCTGGTCCAGCATCTTCAGCCACGTCAACCACTGCTGTCCTCCTTGCCCCCTCTCAACCACACGCCACTCCGCCTCTCACCTTCAGCAGTTCCTGCTCATCTGCCCACAGTCAGGTGTCTGTCAAGGAAATGTTTGAGCGTAAGAAGCCAATGTCACAGAGTCACCCCTTTGCCAGGCGTCTGACAGCTGGCTTGTCGGAACTCTTACCCCGCCAGCTTTTACCATACAAGCCGGTGGAGTCTGAGGCCTTCAAAAAATTTGTAGCTACTGGGACACCGCAGTGAAAGGTACCCGGCCGAAATTTCTTTTCACAAAAGGCAATCTCCAACCTGTACTCTATTGTGGAAAAGGAAGTTATGGCATGTCTGGCACACAGTGTTGGGGCAAGGGTCCATCTGACCACTGATACCTGGTCTGCAAAGCACGGTCAGGGCAGGTATATCACGTACACTGCACAAACAAGGACAGCCTCTGTGGAGCTGGATATTTTTTTGCCGCGTTACTGAACGCTCATGCACAATGGCTGTAGGCTCATGCGTCATTTTGCGGAGGTGACAAACCTGGTCAGTCAAACCCAAGGCAACATCATCGACCTCATCCCATATGCTCTGTGGGCCCTTTCAAGAATAAATTGTGTGGGATATTATGGGCCTAATAAATCCGTGCAGATGGCTAAGATCGCGGACGGGACTTCTGACGCGGTGATAGATTCAGGTATGCCCCGAAAACGGAGGTTGTTCCTCCTTCCACGGTTTTCTTGATCTTCAAGTGCCATATGCATCGCATTTAGATGGTCTTGGCATTTCTTGATGCTATCCGCGGCCGTCATCTGCCACTCTTGCATGGCGGTTTGGGCAGATTCCAGTGTTTCCACTCTGTCTCCTATGTGTCTCACATCTTGTCTAAAGGAGGCCAACTCATGGGCGACTGGTTCAAGGGCTTTTGACAGCGTTTTTTAAAGAAATTTTCTCGATATCGGAAGGCTTTGTGAGCCCCTGGATTCTTCAGTATCGCTGTCGGCGTCAGAGGCCTCATGTTTGCTCATAGCTGCCTCAGCTTGAAGAGCGGGCGCCATCTTAGATTCTCTAGCGGTGTATATATCGCTGCCGCTTTTTTTTATAAATTTATCCATTTATCCTTCTCCAGGAGTGTTCTTTTGGTGGAGGATGGTTTCCCCAGGCTTTGGGTTCCCGATTTTCACCATGGTTTGTCGGGTGTGCTAGCGTAGGCTAGGTAGGGAGAGACTCTGTGTAACGGAGCTCAAGCGCTTGTGACCATTCCCTAATGCTTCGGATCCACCGAGGGACATAATTTGTCACTTTCTTAATTACCAAGATAAGGAGGCGGTCCTCTTTAAATCCCGTAATGCCGCTGACATCAACTATAACGGGACACCAATTAACATCTATCAAGACCTGGCGCCAGTGACCCTAAAGAAACGCAAGACCCTCAAACCTTTGACGGACTGGCTCAGGATCCAAAAAGTCCCATACCGCTGGACCTTTCCGTTTGGTCTCTCTTTTGCCATGAATGGCCGGACGCACAACATCCATTCGCATGCTGATTTGAACCAGGTGTTAGATCATCTGGAGATACAACCCCTGTAAATTGATAACTAGGACAGCATACAAGACCTAATAGCGCTTCCAGCGATCCAGTATTCTACACCATTTGAGACCAAAAGAACACCAAAGACCCAACGCCAGAAGAGGAAGAACTCTCCTTTAACCCGGTCACCCCTTTTTCTTCACAGGTCGTCAGTTGTTCCTGATCCAAGCTGCGACCTCTATCCGAGTGCCAAGGGACTGGTAGTAATGTTAGAAAGTTCCAGCTTTCGATTTTTTCTCTCTAGTCTCTCACATGGTTGGGTCTTGTTAACTGTTTCCAGGCCCAGAATTTGGCTATGCTTAGGTCAAACATGACTGGCACTTTTCATTTATTATTCCCTAGTTTACTGTTTTAATGTGAAGTTTCCTCAACTTTATTATTATTACTGCTCTCTGACAAAATGTCTGTCTTAGATCTGAAATAGTTTTCTTGCCACTACCCTTTTCATCTTCCTCCCCCACACTTTGCCCCCCCCCCCATCCTAGCCATACCCACTCGTCCCCCCCTTAGCCCCTTCTCCTCTTTCCCTACCCTCCCCCCAAGCTATTGGTGGTAAATAATAATATAATATAATATATTATGGTATCCTACCATATGTCAATCAGTTTCCCACTCAGTCTGACTTCCAGGTAGCATTGTGTCACGAGGGTATCGAGAACCACGCCTGACTCCGTTATACCCGGGGTCAGGAAGTCGCAGCGGTTGGCTGCACGCTCTATTTAAGATAGGGCTGTTTTCCTTATGGTAGCTTTCTGGGTTTGCTTTGCAAACCCTTTTGGCTCTCTCAGGGATCCGTAGCTCCTTCTCCTCAGCTGTTCCTTGTCCAGCACTCCCAAACCTCCTTATATTCCTCTCTCACACTTCTCTGGTTGCCAGAGATAGAACTTCCTGCCTGGACATCTATTCTGACCTTCTGGAGCTGTGTTGCTGCGTTCTCTGGTAGTTGGTCCAGAACGCTACCCTCCGGATCCCTGTTGGACCTTTGTGGTCTATTGTGATCGCCCACCTGGGTGTATGTTTTTGTCTGTTTTGTCTGTCCTCTCCCTGGTGTTTCCCTCTTAGTGATAGTGGTGCGGACTAGCGATCCCACCGGCCCGTTCACTATTTAGGGCTCATTTTAGGGAAAGCCAGGGTTTAGGCACGTGATCGCCGCACGGGTGAGGAACCCGTCTAGGGACGTCAGGGCAGTCAGGTGCCAGCCGCAAGGTGAGTTAGGGGTCACCACCTTTCCCTCTCCCTTGGGCAGGGCTTTCCCTTTTATCCTCCCTGTGCGTGACGTCGGTCATTACATTATCTCTGGCCCTTATTTTGTGTAGGTAAAAAAAAAAAAAAATTTTTTTTTTACCTACTTAGAATCCAGTATGGATCAAATTGCTGCTCTGTCCAAACAATTTCATGGCCTGTCTTTTGAGGTGGCAGGCCTGTCTTTTGAGGTGGCAGCGATTACAACTGACCGCAAGCCCAGCGGTTGCTACTGGTAACCAGGTTGTTGCGGAACCCAAGGTCCCTCTCCCTGAGATTTTCTGGGGGAAGGGACAAGTTTTTGACATTCCGTGAAGCCTGTAAGTTATATTTTAAACTGCGCCTTACTCCTCTGGTAATGAAGATCAGCGGGTGGGGGTTGTTATTTCCCTGCTGCAGGGGGACCCGCAGTCCTGGGCGTTCTCTTTACCTACTGATTCCCAGGCTCTCCGGTCAGTGGATGAGTTTTTCGGGGCTTTGGGTCTCATATATGACGACCCTGACCGAGTCGCACTGGCTGAATCAAGATTACGGAGACTCTTACAAGGAGAGCGGCCGGTAGAGGAGTATTGCTCTGAATTCCGTAGGTGGGCTACGGATACCCAATGGAACGACCCGGCTCTCAGGAGTCAGTTCTGCTCTGGGTTATCCGAAAGGGTTAAGGATGTGCTTGCATTATATGAGACGCCCTTTTCCCTTGATGCGGTTATGTCCCTTTCTATCCGTATAGAGAGACGCCTTAGGGACAGGTTGAAAAAACCGGAGCAATTGGTAACCCCTCCCAAGCAGCAGTTAGTCTGTACGGACTTAGACGAGCCTATGCAGCTAGGAGGAACTACTCGTCAGGTCCGTCCTCCTGAGGCTCGCCGTAGGCGTGGGGTTTGTTTTTTTTGTGGGGAGAGGGGTCATTCCATTAATGTCTGTCCTTCTTTCCTCAGAAACAAAAGACCGTCGGAAAAACTACTAACCCCAGGCTGTGTGGAGGATGTCAGCCGGGGGGTATACGTTCCCTCCATACGTACATCGCAATTTGTGTTGCCAGCGGTTATTATTTTTGGTGATAAGACGGAGACTATTTTTTTCTTTCTAGACAGTGGAGCAGGAGTAAATTTGATAGATGCCCATTTTGACCGCACTATGGGTTTGTCTCTCTGTACGTTACAGAGACCCATTCCCATATTTGCTATTGATTCTGCTCCCCTGTCTCAGTGAAACCTCACCCACATTGTTCATAATTTACACCTTCGGGTAGGGGACCACCATAACGAGATGCTTTCAGGTTATGTTCTGGAGGGGCTTCCTACTCCGGTAGTGCTGGGTCTTCCCTGGTTGGTAGCGCACAATCCAGTAGTGGATTGGCAGGCCAGGGAGATATTGGAGTGGAGTGAGCAGTGCAGAGAAAATTGCTTAAATAGCAATTGCTTAGTCGCCTCCATAACTACCCTACCTACATTTATTTCGGATTTTGAGGATGTTTTTTCTGAAAAGGGTTGTCAGAAGTTACCACCTCATCGTCCTTATGATTGCCCGGTTAACCTTATTCCCGGCGCAAAATTACCCAAGACCAGGTTATATAATCTTTCGGGTCCAGAGAGACAAGCCATGAAAGATTATATCTCCGAGAGCTTGGCTAAGGGACACATCAGACCCTGTTCTTCAACCGTGGCTGCAGGGTTTTTCTTCGTTAAAAAGAAAGATGGGGGCCTGCGTCCTTGCTTAGATTTTCGCGAATTAAATCGGATAACCATCCGAGACCCATACCCTCTTCCTCTCATTCCTGACCTGTTTAACCAGATTGCGGGTGCTAGGTGGTTCTCCAAACTTGATCTTAGGGGGGCCTACAATCTGATTCATATTAAGGAGGGGGATGAGTGGAAGACAGCGTTTAACACCCTTGAGGGGCATTATGAAAATCTAGTTATGCCTTTCGGTCTGACCAATGCTCCTGCCGTCTTTCAACATTTCTTTAATGACATGTTTAGTCATCTAATCGGCAGGTTTGTGGTAATATACCTAGATGATATTTTAATTTATTCGTCTGATCTGAAAACACATGAGGTGCATGTCAGACAAGTACTGCAGGTCCTACGGACGAATGAATTATATGCTAAAATTGAAAAATGTGTCTTCGCCATTCAGGAGATACAATTCCTAGGTTATTTTTTATCTGCTTCAGGTTTCCGTATGGATCCTAGGAAGGTCCAGGCAATTTTAGATTGGGATCTTCCTGAGAACCTCAAAGCACTACAACGGTTCTTGGGCTTCGCAAATTTCTATAGGAAATTCATTAAAAATTATTCACTTATTGTAAAACCGCTCACTGACATGACTAGGAAGGGGACTGATTTTTCTAAATGGTCTGACGCCGCTAAAGTTGCTTTTTCCTCTCTAAAAGAGAGGTTTACCTCAGCACCTGTACTAGTCCAACCTGATGTCTCTCAGCCTTTTATTGTTGAAGTCGATGCGTCAGAGGTGGGAGTGGGGGCGGTGCTGTCTCAGGGTCCGTCTCCTGGCAAATGGCGTCCTTGTGCTTTCTTTTCTAAAAAACTATTTGCAGCAGAAAAGAACTACGATATTGGCAATAGGGAACTATTAGTTATTAAACTTGCGTTTGAGGAGTGGCGTCACTTCTTAGAGGGGGCAGTCCACCCCGTCACTGTGATTACGGACCACAAAAATCTTCTGTACGTCGAATCAGCTAAGCGTCTCACCCCTAGACAGGCTAGGTGGTCGCTATTTTTTACCAGGTTTAACTTTGTGATTACCTATCGTCCTGGGGCAAAGAACACCAAGGCTAATGCACTATCTCGTTGTTTCCCTGGAGGGGGTAATGTGAGTGATCCGGTGCCCATTCTTCAAAGAGGAGTGGTTGTTTCTGCGGT
Source organism: Bufo bufo (assembly GCF_905171765.1). NCBI lineage: Eukaryota > Metazoa > Chordata > Amphibia > Anura > Bufonidae > Bufo > Bufo bufo. The sequence continues at coordinate 301,560,362 of NC_053393.1, forward strand.
ACACTCTGTTTTGGAGGGGAAGGTGTTAGAGGCCCAGGGGGACGCCCCGGTCTCTTGCCCCTCAGAGAAATTGTTTGTACCGTTGAACCTACGTTTTGATTTATTAAAGGAACATCATAGTTCGGCACTTGCTGGGCACCCGGGTAGTAAAGCAACCTTGGAGCTATTGTCTCGTCGTTTTTGGTGGCCAAGGTTGCGTCAGGATGTATTGGATTTTGTGTCTTCTTGTTCTACCTGTGCGCGCGCAAAAGTTTCACATACACGTCCTGCAGGGTCTCTATTACCACTCGTCATTCCCAATAGACCATGGACACATCTGTCAATGGATTTTATCACTGACTTACCTTTGTCTGCGGATAAAACAGTTATTTTGGTAGTAGTGGACAGGTTTAGCAAAATGGTACACTTCATTGCGTTACCCGCACTACCTAATGCTAAGACTCTTGCTCAGGTATTCGTCAGTGAAATCGTGAAGCTTCACGGGGTCCCCTCCGATGTTGTTTTGGATCGGGGTACCCAGTTTATTTCTAAATTTTGGAAAGCTTTTTGTTCCCGTTTGGGGGTACACTTGTCCTTTTCCTCAGCTTTCCATCCTCAGTCGAATGGACAGACTGAGCGTACCAACCAAAACCTTGAGACATATCTAAGATGTTTTGTGTCTGAAAACCAAGAGTTGTGGTCATCATATTTACCGTTGAGTTTGCCATAAATAATCGTCATCAGGAATCCACTGGCAAGTCACCATTTCTTGGTGCATATGGTTTTCATCCCCAATTCTCTACTTTCAAAGAGCCCCCTCTTTGGGGTTCCCGAAGAGGAACGGTTTTCGTCATCTCTTTCATCGGTATGGCAGAAGGTGCAAGCTAACTTGAAAAATATGGGAGGTAAATACAAATCCAGGTCCGGACCTAGGAGTGAATGACTATGTGTGGTTGTCTACTAGGAATATTAAATTGAAGGTTCCCTCTTGGAAACTGGGTTCTAGGTTTATTGGCCCTTACAAAATTGTAGCCATCATCAACCTCGTGGCTTTTCGCCTGGAGTTACCTCAGACTTTTAAAATTCATAATGTTTTTCATAAGTCGTTACTCAAAAAATATGTTCCACCTCTAGAACCGTCACCGCTACCACCCCCTCCTGTTGTCGTGGATGGTAATCTAGAATTTCAGATATCCAAAATTGTTAATTCTCGTCGGTTCCGCCGCTCTCTTCAATATCTGGTGCATTGGAGAGGTTACGGTCCCAAGAAAAGAATGTGGGTTCCTGCGTCTGAGGTAAACGCCGACAGGCTAGTTCAGGTTTTTCATGCCTCTCATCCTGAGAGACCTGGTCCTGAGTGTCCGGAGGCCCCTCGTAGAGAGGGGGGTACTGTCACGAGGGTATCGAGAACCACTCCTGACTCCGTTATACCCGGGGTCAGGAAGTCGCAGCGGTTGGCTGCACGCTCTATTTAAGATAGGGCTGTTTTCCTTATGGTAGCTTTCTGGGTTTGCTTTGCAAACCCTTTTGGCTCTCTCAGGGATCCGTAGCTCCTTCTCCTCAGCTGTTCCTTGTCCAGCACTCCCAAACCTCCTTATATTCCTCTCTCACACTTCTCTGGTTGCCAGAGATAGAACTTCCTGCCTGGACATCTAATCTGACCTTCTGGAGCTGTGTTGCTGCGTTCTCTGGTAGTTGGTCCAGAACGCTACCCTCCGGATCCCTGTTGGACCTTTGTGGTCTATTGTGATCGCCCACCTGGGTGTATGTGTTTGTCTGTTTTGTCTGTCCTCTCCCTGGTGTTTCCCTCTTAGTGATAGTGGTGCGGACTAGCGATCCCACCGGCCCGTTCACTATCTAGGGCTCATTTTAGGGAAAGCCAGGGTTTAGGCACGTGATCGCCTCACGGGTGTCACGGCTGAGGATGGCCGTGACACTCCCACCCCTCAAAGCATCCCCACCAAAAAAGGAAACTGGTGAGGGACTCACACAAGGGGATGGGAGAAGGAGACGTCCACTCTCAGGACATGGTTCCCAGGGGGGTCACTGTCAGCTGCATCCTCTCCCAGCTCACACTAGCCAGTCCGACGAGGCCTGCAGCCCGCACCAGCGACAAGGGAATGGAACCACAGAGAGTGGACGAGGGGACTCTCCACTAACGTCCCCACTCTAGTCGTTGCCAGCAGACCCTCCTAACCAGCAAGCAGCTGGACCACTTACGGAGAGCTGCCAGCAAACGACCAGAGATGGGAACATGGAGAGGGACGAGGGATCACCAATACGGACACAGAAGGAAAGGTGGCGGGGAAAAGCCACCTACCGTGCCGTTAACGGTGATCCCCCGGGACGCTCTCCCTCCGGAGAACGCGCATGCAGGCCACAAGAAGATGGCACTGCATGCTGCACCCTCTTCCGAAGGTATGCATACCGCATACCAGACACACACCACGTGTAGTAAAATCAGGGGGACGCCACACGAGGCAGCGGTGAAGGGATGGCGGGGAAACGCCACTCACCGCGCCATCAGAGGCGAAACCCCCAGAACGCTCTCCCTCCGAAGAGCGCGCATGTACTCCTTCACAGACGGCGGTACATGCTACACCCTCTTTCGAGGGAATGCATACTCCCACCCCTCAAAGCCCCTCCCAACAACAAAAGGGGAAGGTTGGTGAGGCACAAAAAACAATGGGAGGGGGGGAGGGGAATGACAAATAAGGAGACACCAACACAGACACGGTGAGAAAGAAATGGCGGGGAAAGCCACTCACCGCGCCGTAACCGGTGCTACCCCTATAACGCTCTCCCTCCGGAGAACGCGCAGGCACCCCATCCGTAGATGGCGGTACATGCTGCCCCCTCTTTCGAGGGAAGACCATGTGAGGAGCCATTGTGGTTCATACTGTCACGGCTGAGGATGGGGGAAATCCTCAGCCGTGCGATGCCAGTTGATGTTTTGGCTGCTCGGCCAGGACAACAGGATTAGGGAGCAGGTCACCTCCTAAAGCGTCCCTAACCTGACCCTAACTCCTAGCTGCATGGGCCGACCTTTAAGGTAGGAGGACCCATGCTCCGGAACCTCGGATCCCTAACTCACCCTCCGACCGGTCCCTGGACTAGGAGTCAAGGTAAGACGGCCTGTTCCTACTGTACACGGAGGAACAGGGGTCTCACTGGCCAAGCTGCAGGAAAAAGGGGAACACAAACAAACTTACGGATATGGCAGGTGAACTATCCGAGTTCCACCTACCTGCCACAGCCCTGCTGACTGGATCCCTGTGCAAACAGGAATCCAGATCCATAAGCTGCACTAACACAAGATAGAACAGGAAAACATCAAATAGACATCACACATAAACTTAACAAAACTAAAATGTGACATATGGTTTATGAACCACAAGGGTGGCTCTCACAGGCAGTTGGTATACACAGGAGGTTGCTATCAGCAAGCATGCTGAAGCAACCTACTGAGCCCTGCCAAACACCAAGGCTATATAGGCCTAAGAGGCCACACCCAACAGTCAGATCCACCCAGTGACATCACACACACTGGGAAGGGAGTTAACCCTTCCAGAACCAAAGAAGGGAAACACACATACATAAAGGAAAGTGCACACAATAACATACAACACAGTGCACACAACACACACACCTAACAAAAAGGTTGCTAGGTGTGACCGCATGCCAGGGCAGCAAGCTGCCTAGCAACGCTCAGACTACTCTGCTGCTAAACCCCAACACTGGTTGCCCGCGGCAACCACAAGTGAGACCACAGACAAGCGGCCCTCACCCGTGGTTGAAGACCCATGCAAAACCGCCGGCAACTGCATGCGGTAAGAAGTCACGGTCATGGGCCTGGCCGTGACAACGGGTGAGGAACCCGTCTAGGGACGTCAGGGCAGTCAGGTGCCAGCCGCAAGGTGAGTTAGGGGTCACCACCTTTCCCTCTCCCTTGGGCAGGGCTTTCCCTTTTATCCTCCCTGTGCGTGACGTCGGTCATTACACATTATAGTCTCGTTCACTTATGCTATATTGATGATCAAGTCTACATGGTCGGGTACCTGGAGGTGGGGGGTCTCCACCTTGGGGACGATCCCTACTCTCAATTACTTTCTTTTTCGGTAGAGACAGGTTTCCTAAATGAGTGGATCCCGTTTTCCCCCCTACAATGTGATTAATGTTCTTGTTCATTTCTTTGCTTGTATTATTTATGTTTTTCTTGTTTTGTATGATTTTAGATCACAAGAGAGAGTCCATGAGAGAATTAAGCTACACCAATTCCAGCATAAACCATCTTGCATTATATCCTGGTCAGGTATTCACCTCACTTCCTTTTTGACACCACTTCATACATTGCCTACTTATCTAGACGGGTTAACTCTCTTCCACACCCCCAATGGCGGACTTACGGATAGCATCATATAATGTCCATGGTTTTAACTCGCCTTCTAAGAGACGCCACATATTCGGGGTGTTGAGGAGAGATAAAGCCAATGTCTTATTCCTCCAAGAAACTCACCTAAAGCTGAATAGATTTCCCAACCTCACCTTCTCCCAATACTCCCAATGGTTCCACTGTGGATCCCCCTCCTCCAACTCGAAAGGAGTGAGCATTGGATTTAATAGAAACGTCCCTTTCTTATTTAGCGACCAGCTTATAGACCCTGAAGGTAGATACCTAATGATCAAAGGTAAAATAGGCTCACAAGAATACACATTTATTAACGTATATGCCCCCAATATTAAACAAACTCTTTGGCTCAAAAAGTCTTATCCTTGGCAAAGCCCTTTCAGGAAGGCATCACACTATTTGGTGGTGACTTTAATGTAGCAATAAACCCCTTAACCGACACCTCCTCACATAAGTCAGTACATTCCCAAAAAGCTCTTAGTTCCCTAATCTCCAGTTTGTGGAACTTTCACCTAGTTGATACTTGGCGAACTCTCCACCCACACGCTACTGAGTATACCTTCTACTCTTCGGCCCACAACTCGTACCAACGCTTTGACTATCTGTATATTACTAAAAACCATATCGGGCTATGTACTGAAGCAGACGTTGGCTCTATTCTATGGTCAGACCATGCCCCGATTTATCTATCTGTTTCAGCACCTCAACCAAGGGTTTACAACAAACCTTGGCGGTTAAATGAGTCCCTACTGGGGATCCCAGAGACAAAGGATCGTATTCATCTGTTGTTAGAGGAATATTTCACCTTGAATAACACCCATGATATTTTGCCACAAACTCTCTGGGATGCCCATAAGGCTTTCATTAGAGGCCATTGTATAAGCTTAAGCTCATACATCAAAAAGAAAAGAGAAAAACAAATGGATTCCCTACTTAAACAGATCAAACATTTAGAAGGTTTGCATAAACGCTCGCTCCTCAGTTCACATTTAGTGGAACTTAGTACCAGGGCCGGGCCGACACAGAGGCTGGGGAGGCTCCAGCCTCAGGGCGCAGCCTGGGGTGGGCGGAAAAACAAACCTCTTTTTTTTTTTATCACTTACTTGCTGCCGGGCGCCCTCCCCTCCCCAGCCAGTGTTCACTCTAAGCTGCGCTTGTAGATAGGAGCAGGAGGCTGCTGATTGGCCAGTATCAGCTAGCTGCCCTGCCATTGGTCCATCCTTTCACACCCCCTTCTCTCTGGAGCTGAACACAGCAGGAGGGTGTGAACTTTGAAGACAGGAAGCCTGCGTTCTCACAGTGGATCATGTGACCATGAAGGAGCATGTGACCAGTGACGTCACAGACCTCCTTCTAACAAATCCATTCTAGCATCTACCCAGCATGTATGGCAGGACTCTGCTGAGCAAAGACCATGTGCCCAGGTGAGGTGACCACAGAAGTGCCCTGGCATCTGTCTGCTGCTGGAAGCTCAATGTGGAGCTTTATGAATGTAAAAACTAATACCCAAGAGGCTAAACAAAACCCTGCTTGTCTGCTTCTGACCCTAATTTTAACACATAACGTTCATTTGATTGCAATCTACCCTAACACCTAAAGGGATTTTTTTTAAAGCCTGCTGTTTCTCTAGATGACCTTATGCTGATAGTAGTGTTAATAGAGCCTCAAAGGTCTGTAAAAATAGGGTAACTGCTTTTATAGACCCTTGAGACTCTATTAACACTACTATAAACATAAGGTCACCTAGAGAAAGAGCAAGTTTTTAAATTATCTTTTTCCTTTAGGTGTTAAAACATAACTTATTTGATTGCTTGAACACCTAAAGGAAATCAAATTAAAAACCTGCTGTTTCTCAAGATGACCTTATGTTGATAGCAGTGGTAATAGAGTCTGAAAGGTCTATAGAAGCAGTTACCCTATTTTTACAGACCTTTGAGGCTCTATTAACACTACTATTAACATAAGGTCATCTAGAGACACAGCAGGTTTTTAAAAAGATTTTTCCTTTAGGTGTTACAGCAATCAAATGAATGTTATGTTTTAACACCTAAAGGAAAAACATAATTAAAAAAACATGCTGTTTCTCTAAATGACCTGATGTTGATAGTAGTGTTAATAGAGTCTCAAAGGTTTGTAAAAATATTGTACCTGCTTCTATAGACCTTTCAGACTCTATTACCATGACTTTTAGCATAAGATCATCTGGAGAAACATCAGGTTTTAAAAATAAAAAAAAATTTCTTTAGGTGTTAGAGCAATCAAATGGAGGGGGAGAAATGTGACATGGGTGAGGATGGGGTTACATGATGGGCCGGAGACAATGACTGTAGTCTGTCTGTGCCATGCACGGGGAGAAATATGACATGGAGGGCTGATGGCTGACATGGGGGTCTGATCTGAGGCATTGGTGCTGTGCTTGTGAGCTGGGGTCTGATGGCTGGTCTGACCTGAGGTGGAATGAAAAATATTGTTTCCTATTATCCTCCTTTAAAACCTAGGTGCGTCTTATGGGACGAACCTACATTTTGGCGCACCCCCCCCCCTCCCCCAGGTGAGCTGAAGCGGGAGGGGGGGTCGGGGGCGCCAAAATCTAGGTTCGCTTGTGTTGGTAAAAAACCTTGCACCGGCCCTGGGCGCAGGCAAGGGGGGGGGGGGCGCACTTGGGCAGCTCAGCCTCTGTTGGTGGTGGACCTTGTCCCAGCCCTGCTTAGTACCCTTAGATTCTCCCTCAAAAATTTGAATACGGCCTCAGCTAAATATTATCTACACTCCCAACAAAAGATATTTGCACATGGCAATAAAGCGTCAAAATTTGTCACCCAGAGAATTAAAAAAAGAAAACAGGATAATTACGTCCATAAACTAAAAGACGCCTCAGGCTCTTGGACATTCGATCCCACTAAAATTGCGTCTCAATTTAGAGACTTCTATGAGGCCTTATACAATATCGACCCCTCTCAAAAGCCAGGTAACACTACTCAAAAAAGGAACCAAGGTAACTCCTTCTTAAAGGATTTAACTCTCCCAAACTTATCAGAAGAGGTAAAACTATCTCTCCAAGTCCCATTTACCAAGGAGGAGCTAGTTGAGGTCATAAGACAGTCCCCCAAAGGAAAAAGCCCAGGCCCAGATGGCCTACCCACTCCATACTATTTTACCTTCCTAGACACCTTGATCCCTCATCTACTTCCGATTTATAATGCGGCCCTATCAAACAATCCCCTCTCGGCAGATATGACCAAGGCCCATATAATCCTTATCCCGAAAGACAAAGACCACACCCAATGCCCAAATTTCAGACCCATCTCCCTTCTTAACATTGACCTGAAATTTTTTGCCAAAATGTTAGCAAATAGACTAGCAAAAATCCTCCCTTCAATTATTCATAGGGACCAAGTGGGCTTTATCAAAGGCAGAGAAGGTAAAGACAATACTGCTAGAGTCCTAAACATTTTACATTATGTAAATAAAAAGTCACTCCCTGTGGTTTTACTCAGTACAGACGCTGAAAAAGCCTTTGATAGAGTCAACTGGTCCTTCATGAAACAGGTTCTTTTATCTCAGAATTTCCCAAGCGTCTTCATGTACGCTATAGACGCAATGTACACTAATGCCTCCGCCTCTATTTCAGTTAACAGCACAATCTCATCCCCATTCAGCATTAGGAATGGCACTAGACAGGGCTATCCCCTGTCCCCCCTTTTATTTGTTTTGACGCTAGAGCCCCTCCTACACACTATTAGGAATGACACCGCCATTAAAGGTATCACATTGGGTGACCAGGAACATAAGACAGCAGCATTTGCTGATGATATGCTTGTTATGATTAGCAACCCAGAATCCGCGCTTCCAAGGATTTACCAACATTTGGAAAATTATGGACTTTGCTCCAACTTTAAAGTTAATCATAGCAAATCGCTTATCATCTGCACAGGCTTATCTGCTTTGACAAAACAAAAGCTAGCCCAGGCATCCTCCTTCAACTGGACAGCCCCTTTCCTGACATACCTCGGGGTCAAGATCAGTACTGACCCATCTCAATGGTTCAATTTGAACTAGAATCCCCTGCTAAATGACATTACTAAATTAATTAAAGACCTGGATATTCCAATATTATCATGGTTTGGGAGGAAGAACATCCTAGCCTCACTAATACTTCCTAAGTTAACATATCTACAACAGGTCCTCCCCATACAGGTTCCCTCCCCTTTCTATAAAAAAGTGAGATCTCTTTTTAGCTCATTCATTTGGCTTAACAAGAGACCTAGACTTTCATATAAGTCTCTGAACAGAGCAAAAAAATGGGGGGGGGGGTATTGCCCTTCCTGACCCAGAATTATATGGGAAAGCAATTCTTCTAACAAGAGCAATAGACTGGTTGAGGGAACCTCCCCACAAGTCGTGGGTCTCCATGGAACAAGCTCTACTGGGCAGCACATTTAGAGCCTTTTTGTTAGGCCACAAAACAGTCCAATCTTTACCCCCACTAGAATCTTCTGTAATGAGAGCCACCTTTGCTGTTTGGAGAGGGCTCAAAGATACACAACACTACATACCTTTCCCCTCGATAACCCTACAAGTCAGAGACATCATGAATGTCGCCCCTAAAGCATTGTTAGACAGTGCAGTAGGATCAATTAAGAATTCCACAACTCCAGTTAGAGACATTCTGGCGGACTCCCACTCGTACTCCTTAGAGGATCTGAGGACCAAGCTCAATTATCTTCACACAAACGCCTCTCCTTTACTATTTCTACGTTCATACCTCCAACAAAATATCAACCCTCAAGACTTTTCCCGTCCGCAAGTTTGGCTGGAAAGTCTTCTTGAATGTACCCAGACCCCAACCAAATTAATCTCCCAACTTTATGATAAACTAAGATCTCCGGATGCTCTCTTTACCCTGGCGTTCATCAGACTCTGGGAAAGGGATCTGAAGAGAACGTTTTCTAGACAAGACATAGTCCAAATATTGACCTCCCCACACAGAGCTTCAAGATGCATCAGAATACAGGAAAACTGCTACAAAGTGGTAGCTAGATGGTATAAAACTCCAGATAAAACATGCTTATACTCAACGTCTGCTTCAGATACATGTTGGAGATGCTCCAAGTCTAGAGGCTCTTTTCTTCACATATGGTGGGATTGTCCTCCCCTGAGAGATTGGTGGAAACAGATATTTGAGATTTGCAACCGAATATGTGGGACTTCTCTCATCCCTCAGCCGGAGTTAGCTCTGTTAAATTTATACCCCTCAACTAAGAAGATTCCAAATTTAGGCCTTTATAGACAGTTAATGCGGCTAGATTTTTAATTCCACTGCACTGGCTATCGCCTGATACCCCTCCTATCGAAAAATGGTGTTCCAGAGTGGATGAGATATATAGGCTCGAGGAAATTTCTAAATGGGAATGTACAAACCGGATTCCAAAAAAGTTGGGACACTAAACAAATTGTGAATAAAAACTGAATGCAATGATGTGGAGATGGCAAATGTCAATATTTTATTTGTAATAGAACGTAGATGACATATCAAACGTTTAATCCGAGTAAATGTATCATTTTAAAGGAAAAATACATTGATTCCAATTTTCACGGTGTCAACAAATCCCCAAAAAGTTGGGACAAGTAGCAATAAGAGGCTGGAAAAAGTAAATTTGAGCATAACGAACAGCTGGAAGACCAATTAACACTAATTAGGTCAATTGGCAACATGATTGGGTATAAAAAGAGCTTCTCAGAGTGGCAGTGTCTTTCAGAAGCCAAGATGGATAGAGGATCACGAATTCCCATAATGTTGCGCAGAAAGATAGTGGAGCAATATCAGAAAGGTGTTACCCAGAAAAATTGCAAAGACTTTGCATCTATCATCATCAACTGTGCATAACATCATCCGAAGATTCAGAGAATCTAGTACAATCTCTGTGCGTAAGGGTCAAGGCCGTAAAACCATACTGGATGCCCGTGATCTCCGGGCCCTTAAACGACACTGCACCACAAACAGGAATGCTACTTTAAAGGAAATCACAGAATAGGCTCAGGAATACTTCCAGAAACCATTGTCAGTGAACACAATCCACCGTGCCATCCGCCGTTGCCAGCTGAAACTCTACAGTGCAAAGAAGAAGCCATTTCTAAGCAAGATCCACAAGCTCAGGCGTTTTCAGTGGGCCAGGGATCATTTAAAATGGAGTGTGGCAAAATGGAAGACTGTTCTGTGGTCAGACGAGTCACGATTCGAAGTTCTTTTTGGAAATCTGGGACGCCATGTCATCCGGACCAAAGAGGACAAGGACAACCCAAGTTGTTATCAACGCTCAGTTCAGAAGCCTGCATCTCTGATGGTATGGGGTTGCATGAGTGCGTGTGGCATGGGCAGCTTGCATGTCTGGAAAGGCACCATCAATGCAGAAAAATATATTCAGGTTCTAGAACAACATATGCTCCCATCCAGACATCATCTCTTTCAGGGAAGACCCTGCACTTTTCAACAAGATAATGCCAGACCACATTCTGCATCAATCACAACATCATGGCTGCGTAGGAGAAGGATCCGGGTACTGAAATGGCCAGTCTGCAGTCCAGATCTTTCACCTATAGAGAACATTTGGCGCATCATAAAGAGGAAGGTGCAACAAAGAAGGCCCAAGACGATTGAACAGTTAGAGGCCTGTATTAGACAAGAATGGGAGAGCATTCCTATTTCTAAACTTGAGAAACTGGTCTCCTCGGTCCCCAGACGTCTGTTGAGTGTTGTAAGAAGAAGGGGAGATGCCACACAGTGGTGAAAATGGCCTTGTCCCAACTTTTTGGGGATTTGTTGACACCATGAAATTCTGATTCAACATATTTTTCCCTTAAAATGGTACATTTTCTCAGTTTAAACTTTTGCTCTGTGATTTATGTTCTATTCTGAATAAAATATTAGAAGTTGGCACCTCCACATTGCATTCAGTTTTTATTCACGATTTGTATAGTGTCCAAACTTTTTTGGAATCCGGTTTGTAGATCTATTAGTAAATTTAGGGCCACTTGGCTTGCTTGGGAAGCTTATAGAGGGCTTAAGGATCGATAGCTTGCTGAGGTCTACTCTTCTTCTGGGGTCTTTTCTAGTCCCATTAACCGCTACATAGTTATATTACATTTTAAGCAGATATATGTATGGATATCGTAACATAGACCAGAAATGGACTCTCTCTCCTGAAAAATGGACATTCACCCGATTATCGGATTGTATTTTAATACGCTATTATTCTATGCAATTTGTTGTAGTGTCTTTCAACTGCCTTGTGATCTCTAACAAATCATACTATTGTTGAATTGTTAACTCATGTAACATGTGGACTTCATTGCACGGGAAGTAATGAATGTGATTAACAGCTGACATATAGGCAGGGTTGGACTGGGAACTTAAAGTGGCCCTGGAAAAAACCTAACAGTGGCCCCATGTTGTAGGTGGGTCCAAACTGACAGAAGGCGGGTTAACACAAATAGGCAGGGCCAAAACATGTAGGCAAGGAGAACAGAAGTAAGTGGGACCAGCAATACTGTAGTGCACATAAAAATACTGCCCCAGATAAACCAAATACCACAGTACAGCACAAAATATTGCCTCAGAGTTGAGCGGCAGGGGCAATATTCGATTTTGCAATATTTCGTGAATATATGGTAGACTATTCTTCACATATTCGCAAATTCGTTATGTTTGTACACTAAAATTCACTTAATGTGCATGTGTAAGGGGTGTGGCCTAATTCCGGAACTGTTTTCAAAGTACCCAAAGTTTGAGAAGATTGGAAAAGATGGTGGGAAGCAATTTTCGCGACAGTGAGGAAGAACTAATTATCACTGTAAGTAATTTGACATTACAGCGGTGTATTTTATTACATTTTACATGCATGTCAAAACAAATCGCTTTATATGCAGATAAAGTGTTATAAAATATTTGTGATTGCAAAAATCGGCACTTATGATTCGAATTCTTTTTTTTTGCGATACATATAACTTCACTTTTTATCAGGTCTAAGTAGATATTACTGATTGGTGCACTAAGTATTGTTGTGACATCACAGCACTATGTCAATAGCATGTATGTATGGACAGCAGAGAAATATCTCTCACATGCACATTGCACATCCATTTTCCTGCCACACACTATATACCCCACACACACACACGCAAACACAGATTAGAGTTTGTGTCCTGTTGTTCAGGACTCAGGAGAAGCTTTCTTTGTCTTACCGCCAGTATTTACTGGTTCATTTAGAGTTACCCAGGGTGCACCACGGGCAGGCGATCCAGCTGCACACCCCATACCGTACCGTCACTTCACTAGACAGGTACATCTCTGCTCAGCTGGCCAATATCTGATTGCTCAGACTCCACACACATACAATCGCAATACCATCCGATCTTATAACGGTAACATTAAATCGAATATTTCCCCTTCGAAGACAAAATACTTTTTGATGTTTTGCTGAGGACATTTTTTGCAATACTTTATTTTTTAAAAATTGGGATTATATGCTTGCATCTTTATCCTGCAGCGCATGTTGGAGCGGGGCTATGACCGGACCCGAGTCCACGCTGAGAAACAGGTCACTGTGAGTCAGATCCTTTCCTAGCTCTAGATTAAGTTTAAGGGCAACCACCCTCGGATCGCCCTATTGAAAAAATGGTCCGATTTGAAGCGTCGGAACTTGGATCGGATCAAAGAGATCCGTGACAGAAAATGCCCAGGTACAATGCTTACATTACTTTTCTATCTCTCTCCAACACTCTGTAATGTATATATACAGTTATGAAAATAAGTATTTCATCACTTTACAAATGATTACTTATTAACTGTGTGACATGTAGCAAATCAGCCGGTTACATCATACATACATCTCTGTTGTATGATTGCAGCCTTCTCAATATCTTTGACTTTAGGCGTAGTGTTGATTGCAAATTTTCGTAATGGTAATTTTTGTAATGAGAATTTTGGTAATGCGAATTTTCGTGATATAATAATTCGCTATACTGTTATATATTCTTGCTTTAGAATATTACGAATATTCTAAAAAATGAATATATAGCAATATAGCGAATATTCGGGAAAAAAAACGAATATAGAGCAACTTAGATAATATAGTGCTATAATCTTCTTTGTCTAATAGTTGTAATTTTTTTCTCATCTGAAGTTCAGATAGGAAAAAAATTACAACTAATAAAAAAAAAGATTATAGCACTATATTAGCAAAATTGTTCTACATTTGTTTTGTTTTTTTCGAATATTCGCTATGTTGCTATATATTCTTGTTTTAGAATATTACGAATATTCTAAAAAACAAATAAATTAGTTTTTTAGAATATTCATCTTTTTTAATTTTTATCTGTACAGTTGTTCCACTTTGGCATACTCCTCCCCAACAAGCGTCCCCGTCACCATGGGAACGCCTGGGGAATAGAATATACCATCGGATCTGAGTTTTCACAATCTCTTTGATTCTCATTATGAAAATTCTCATTACGAAAATTCTCATTACAAAAATTTGCATTACGAAAATTCTCAATCAACACTACTCCTAACGAATATTCAAATTCGCGAATATTCTACAAATATTCTACGAAATATTTGCGAAATATTGCAAATTTGAATATATGACCCCTGCCGCTTATCGCTACCAATAACACAAAAATAATTAAATGTTATCATGTTTTTATTGAACACATCATGTAAACATTCACAGTGAAGGTGGAAAAAGTATTTGAACTCTTGGATTTAATAACTAGTTGAACTTCCTTTGGCAGCAATAACTTCAACCAAACTTTTCCTGTAGTTGCAGATCAGACGTGCACAACTGTAAGGAGTAATTCTTGACCACTCCTCTTTAAAGGTTCAACAATATTCTTGAGATGTCTGGTGTGAATCGCTTTCTTGAGGTCCTGCCACAGCATCTCAATTGGGTTGAGGTCAGGACTCTGACTGTGCCACTCCAGAAGGTGTATTTTCTTCTGTTTAAGCCATTCTGTTGTTGATTTACTTCTATACTTTGGGTCGTTGTCCTGTTGCAACACCCATCATCTGTTGAGCTTCAGCTGGTGGACAGATGGCCTTAAGTTCTCCTGCAAAATGTCTTGATAAACTTGGGAATTCATTTTTCCTTTGTTGAGGAAGGGTTGAGACGTATGCATATATATCCATACATGCATGCAAACACATGCATGCATGTATGATATATATGCATGCACGGACTGCCACATCATAGGATGATGTGCGCAGATGTGCCCAGCATCTGCGCACATCTGGCCTTGGTGGCCCACAGGGGCTCATTGTGGCTCCTGTGGAAAATATGTGGTCCCTGGAAGCTGTGCCCCCTTATAATCCCCCTTATAATATATCTATGCCCCTTATAGATATCCCCCCCATATCCATAGGCCACAATAGCATCGGTGTGAATGTGCCCCAAGCATTCACGCTGATGCAGTCTGGCTGATTGCATAAGAATGACCGGACAAAGGTCCGGTCATCCTGATGACTACAAAGAACTCAGATTCAACAGAATCTGAGTCCTTTGTTTTAACTATCTCCAGCGCTGCTGGAGATAATTATACATGATAGAACGAAGGGAGAAACCTCCCCTCCTTCTATTACCATCGCGGAATGCAAAGTGCTACAGGGGGGAGATTAAAGGCTTCTCCCGCTTGTTAGCAAGTGGCGCGTCGGGGCCGCGCTCGTCCGGAGGCGCGCGGGCTGGCGCAGTGACGTCATCTCATTGCGCCGGCCCCTGCACTGGAAAAAGGAAGCCGAGCCGCCCCCCCTGGAAAAGAGGATCCCCCTGGAAAACGAGCATGCTGGGCATACCCATGGAGGGCTGAGTATATTAACCCCTACTTGCCCATATCCCCTATACCACCAACGATCCCCTGATTAACCCCTAATCCCACCAACGATCCCCTAATTAACCCCTACACCCCTGATGAACCCCTACACCCCTGATCCCACCAACGACACCCCTGATATACACCCTCATTTCCCCCATACCCCTATCCTATTCACCCCATACCCCAATCTACCCCCACCATCATCCCTACTATCCCTCTCCCTGTAATTTACCCCTACCATTCCCCCGTACCCCAGCATTCACTTGCAATGTATTAACCCTTGCATTGCTGAATCCCTACCCTTTAGTTCCCCTACCCGAATCCTACCGGAGCATCCCTGCTCCCTATTCTGTGTTTGTGGCCTGCATTCACCCCTGCAGCGCCACCGTTAACCCTCGTCGTTCCCTTAGGGACAGGAATAGGACTAGGTGGGGTGGGCTGCTAATATTTGTGTAAGTGTATTGTATAGTCAGTTTGTGGGTAAAATTTTGGAACCGTGTAGTGTAGTTTAGTGCTGTATTTATAGTACTGTATTGTTAGCGTATTGCGTGCGTAGTGTATTGTTGATATTAATAAATATCGTGTTTTATTTGTAACTATCTGTGTAACGTGTTGTTATTAGCGATAGTTAGTTTAGTAAGGCGCATGCAGCTAGATTAGTGATTAGCGTAAGGCAAAGTATAGTAAAGTATTGTATTATTAATATAAAGGTATAAAAAGGCGGGGTCATCAATAGATGGCTCCTCCTATTTATGAATATTAACTATTGATATTTGCATAAATATTGATGATTAATATTCCCCCTTTACATCCTTCAATGATAGCAATCTGTCTAGGCCCTGACGCAGCAAAGCAGCACCAAACCATGATGCCCCCGCCACCATACTTCGCAGTTGGGATGAGGTTTTGATATTGGTGTGCTGTGCCTCTTTTTCTCCACACATAGTGTTGTGTGTTTCCTCCAAACAACTCAACTTTGGTTTCATCTGTCTACAGAATATTTTGCCAGTACTGCTGTGGAACATCCAGGTGCTCTTGTGCAAACTGTAAACATGCAGTAATGTTTTTTTTGGACAGCAGTGGCTTCCTCTGTGGTATCCTCCCATGAAATCCATTCTTGTTTAGTGTTTTACGTATCGTAGATACATTAACAGGGATGTTAGCATATGCCAGAGACTTTTGTAAGTCTTTAGCTGACACTCTAGGATTCTTCTTCTCCTCATTGAGCAGTCTGTGCTCTTGCAGTCATCTTTACAGGACGGCCACTCCTAGGGAGAGTAGCAGCAGTGCTGAACTTTCTCCATTTATAGACAATTTGTCTTACCGTGGACTGATGAACATCAAGGCTTTTGGAGATACTTTTATAACCCTTTCCAGCTTTATGAAAGTCAACAATTCTTAATTGTAGGTCTTCTGAGAGCTCGTTTGTGTGAGGCATCATTCACATCAGGCAATGCTTGTTGTGAAGAGCAAACCCAGAACTGGTGTGCTTTTTTTATAGGGCAGGGCAGCTGTAAGCAACACCTCTAATCTCATCTCATTGATTGGACTCCAGTTGGCTGACACCTCACTCCAATTAGCTCTTGGAGATGTCATTAGTCTAGGGGTTCACATACTTTTTTCACCTACACTGTGAATGTTTACATGGTGTGTTCAATAAAAACATAGTAACATTTAATTCTTTGTGTGTTATTAGTTTACGCAGACTGTGATTGTCTATTGTTATGACTTAGATGAAGATCAGACTACATTTTATGACCAATTTGGGCAGAAATCCATATAATTCCAAAGGGTTCACATACTTTTTCTTGCAACTGTGTATATATATACATATATATATATATATATATATATATATATTTACACACACAGCGAGGTACAAATGTATGATGTAACCAGCTGATTTTGTGCATTTTACACACACAAATATATATATATATATATATATATATATACACTGCTCAAAATAATAAAGGGAACACTTAAACAACACAATGTAACTCCAATGAAATCAAACTGTCCACTTAGGAAGCAACACTGAGTGACAATCAATTTCACATGCTGTCGTGCAAATGGGATAGACAACAGGTGGAAATTATAGGCAATTAGCAAGACACCCCCAATAAAGGAATGGTTTTGCAGGTGGTGACAACAGACCACTTCTCAGTTCCTATGCTTCCTGGCTGTTGTTTTGGTCACTTTTGAATGCTGGCGGTGCTTTCACTCTAGTGGTAGCATGAGACGGAGTCTACAACCCACACAAGTGGCTCAGGTAGTGCAGCTTATCCAGGATGGCACATCAATGCGAGCTGTGGCAAGAAGGTTTGCTGTGTCTGTCAGCGTAGTGTCCAGAGCATGGAGGCTCTACCAGGAGACAGGCCAGTACATCAGGAGACGTGGAGGAGGCCGTAGGAGGGCAACAACCCAGCAGCAGGACAGCTACCTCCGCCTTTGTGCAAGGAGGAACAGGAGGAGCACTGCCTGGGCCCTGCAAAATGACCTCCAGTAGGCCACAAATGTGCATGTATCTGCTCAAACGGTCAGAAACGGACTCCATGAGGGTGATATGAGGGCCCGACGTCCACAGGTGGGGGTTGTGCTTACAGCCCAACACCGTGCAGGACGTTTGGCATTTGCCAGAGAACACTAAGATTGGTAAATTCGCCACTGGCGCCCTGTGCTCTTCACAGATGAAAGCAGGTTCACACTGAGCACATGTGACAGACGTGACAGAGTCTGGAGACGCCGTGGAGAACGTTCTGCTGCCTGCAACATCCTCCAGCATGACCGGTTTGGCATTGGGTCAGTAATGGTGTGGGGTGGCATTTCTTTGGAGGTACCGAGATGAGATCCTCAGTTGCACCACAGACTGTCCAGGAGTTGTCAGATGCTTTAGTCCAGGTCTGGGAGGAGATACCTCAGGAGACCGTGCGCCACCTCATCAGGAGCATGCACAGGCGTTGCAGGGAGGTCATACAGGCACGTGGAGGCCACACACACTACTGAACCTCATTTTGACTTGTTTTAAGGACATTACATCAAAGTTGGATCAGCCTGTAGTGTGTTTTTCCAATTTAATTTTGAGTGTGACGCCAAATCCAGACCTCCATTGGTTGAAAAATTTGATTTCCATTTTTTAATTTTTGTGTGATTTTGTTGTCAGCACATTCAACTATGTAAAGAACAAAGTATTTCAGAAGAATATTTAATTAATTCAGATCTAGGATGTGTTATTTTTGTGTTCCCTTTATTTTTTTGAGCAGTGTTTATACACTCACCTAAAGAATTATTAGGAGCACCTGTTCTATTTCTCATTAATGCAATTATCTAGTCAACCAATCACATGGCAGTTGCTTCAATGCATTTAGGGGTGTGGTCCTGGTCAAAACAATCTCCTGAACTCCAAACTGAATGTCAGAATGGGAAAGAAAGGTGATTTAAGCAATTTTGAGCGTGGCATGGTTGTTGGTGCCTGACGGGCCGGTCTGAGTATTTCACAATATGCTCAGTTACTGGGATTTTCACGCACAACCATTTCTAGGGTTTACAAAGAATGGTGTGAAAAAGGGAAAAACATCCAGTATGCGGCAGTCCTGTGGGCAAAAATGCCTTGTGGATGCTAGAGGTCAGAGGAGAATGGGCTGACTGATTCAAGCTGATAGAAGAGCAACGTTGACTGAAATAACCACTCGTTACAACCAAGGTATGCAGCAAAGCATTTGTGAAGCCACAACATGCACAACCTTGAGGCGGATAGGCTACGACAGCAGAAGACCCCACCGGGTACCACTAATCTCCAATACAAATAGGAAAAAGAGGCTACAATTTGCACAAGCTCACCAAAATTGGACTGTTGAAGACTGTAAAAATGTTGCCTGGTCTGATGAGTCTCGATTTCTATTGAGACATTCAAATGGTAGAGTCCGAATTTGGCGTAAACAGAATGAGAACATGTATCCATCCTCTGATGGCTACTTCCAGCAGGATAATGCACCATGTCACAAAGCTTGAATCATTTCAAATTGGTTTCTTGAACATGACAATGAGTTCACTGTACTAAAATGGCCCCACAGTCACCAGATCTCAACCCAATAGAGCATCTTTGGGATGTGGTGAAATGGGAGCTTTGTGCCCTGGATGTGCATCCCTCAAATCTCCATTAACTGCAAGATGCTATCCTATCAATATGGGCCAACATTTCTAAAGAATGCTATCAGCACCTTGTTGAATCAATGCCACATAGAATTAAGGCAGTTCTGAAGGCAAAGGGGGGTCCAACACCGTATTAGTATGGTGTTCCTAATAATTCTTTAGGTGAGTGTGTATATATATATTCATACCACAGCATAGCCTCAAGAAAATGTGTGTTTATTCAACCAAAAGCGATGTTGCAGTCCACACAATGGGACCTTTCTCAAGCAGTGACAAAAGTGAATGGTGCCAAGTACAAATACAAACTCAGGTGATTATTTAATGAAAACTTTTAATAATATAATTAGATTTAATGTGTTAAAAAGGCAATAATATACTAGTATCCATACTGTGGAGAGATTAATAACTTCCATTAACATATGTGAATTCATATTATCTGCTTAATTCATCAAATTACAATATTAAAAAAATATCAAAAAGCAATTTTGTCACTACAATATGTGGTGTACTGATTAAAGCATAATGGAAGGGGCCAAGAACTAACCAACTAACCAGCAGGGATCCAACATAGCGTCCCGTTTGGTTAACTGTGCATGTTGGCGCATTGCTTCCACATTACATAAAGAAAAATGTGATGCAATAACGTGATCACATCGAAGGAGGAACACACACAGGCCACGAGTGTCCTTAGACAGGGCCTTCACATGATAACAGATCACAAATTTGCACCAGAAAGTGAACGCAAGCGGAGCCACAAATGCATCCAGTCTATGTGGTCACATGATAGCAAACCTTGGAAATTATCAAAATAACACCCAAAATGTTGACATGGCTGAAAAAATATTATATATGCCACATTTAATATTGTAAAGTGAAATGCTTTGATTCTATAAAAATCGCATGTGCACATTATTATTACACAGTTGTTAAGAAGTAACATCAAATAAAAATGTATATATAGATATATACATGTGGCAATAACGCTCCATTCCCAAAACAGGATTACCACATGGATGAGTATAATGCCAGTAACACCCAACAATGTGGAGAGGTCAACATGTAAGTCAGGCATCCTGTTCAGGAGGACAGACAACACCATGTTCGAACCTACACTCACCTAAAGAATTATTAGGAACACCATACTAATACGGGTTTGGACCCCCTTTTGCCTTCAGAACTGCCTTTATTCTATGTGGCATTGATTCAACAAGGTGCTGATAGCATTCTTTAGAAATGTTGGCCCATATTGATAGGATAGCATCTTGCAGTTGATGGAGATTTGAGGGATGCACATCCAGGGCACAAAGCTCCCGTTCCACCACATCCCAAAGATGCTCTATTGGGTTGAGATCTGGTGACTGTGGGGGCCATTTTAGTACAGTGAACTCATTGTCATGTTCAAGAAACCAATTTGAAATGATTCGAGCTTTGTGACATGGTGCATTATCCTGCTGGAAGTAGCCATCAGAGGATGGGTACATGGTGGTCATGAAGGGATGAACATGGTCAGAAACAATGCTCAGGTAGCCCGTGGCATTTAAACGATGCCCAATTGGCACTAAGGGGCCTAAAGTGTGCCCAGAAAACATCCCCCACACCATTACACCACCACCACCAGCATGCACAGTGGTAACAAGGCATGAGACTCATCAGACCAGGCAACATTTTTCCAGTCTTCAACAGTCCAATTTTGGTGAGCTCGTGCAAATTGTAGCCTCTTTTTCCTATTTGTAGTGGAGATGAGAGGTACCCGGTGGGGTCTTCTGCTTTTGTAGCCCATCCGCCTCAAGGTTGTGCGTGTTGTGGCTTCACAAATGCTTTGCTGCATACCTTGGTTGTAACGAGTGGTTATTTCAGTCAACGTTGCTCTTCTATCAGCTTGAATCAGTCGGCCCATTCTCCTCTGACCTCTAGCATCCACAAGGCATTTTTGCCCACAGGACTGCCGCATACTGGATGTTTTTCCCTTTTCACACCATTCTTTGTAAACCCTAGAAATGGTTGTGCTTGAAAATCCCAGTAACTGAGCAGATTGTGAAATACTCAGACCGGCCCGTCTGGCACCAACAACCATGCCATGCTCAAAATTGCTTAAATCACCTTTCTTTCCCATTCTGACATTCAGTTTGGAGTTCAGGAGATTGTCTTGACCAGAACCACACCCCTAAATGCATTGAAGCAACTGCCATGGGATTGGTTGACTAGATAATTGCATTAATGAGAAATAGAACAGGTGTTCCTAATAATTCTTTAGGTGAGTGTATATCCTGATTAAAACAAAGCAGAAAATAATAAAATAATATAATTGTATTAGGGTCCTCAATCAGTTCTGTACAATGTTAACTGCACAGAAGCTTTTGACAAGGGAAGCCCACATGGGGTCTCCACCTAATTTTAGTAAGAACTACAACTAAGGCCGCCCAAAACCCAAATAAAGCAAAATTTTAAATATAAAAAAAAAAATATATATCTTTTTGGGGTGAATGAAGCGTAACACCGTATGACTATAAATTCTAACAAATCTTAATAGATGAATATATATATACAGTACAGACCAAAAGTTTGGACACACCTTCTCATTCAAAGAGTTTTCTTTCTTTTCATGACTATGAAAATTGTAGATTCACACTGAAGGCATCAAAACTATGAATTAACACATGTGGAATTATATACATAACAAACAAGTGTGAAACAACTGAAAATATGTCATATTCTAGGTTCTTCAAAGTAGCCACCTTTTGCTTTGATTACTGCTTTGCACACTCTTGGCATTCTCTTGATGAGCTTCAAGAGGTAGTCCCCTGAAATGGTTTTCACTTCACAGGTGTGCCCTGTCAGGTTTAATAAGTGGGATTTATTGCCTTATAAATGGGGTTGGGACCATCAGTTGCGTTGAGGAGAAGACAGGTGGATACACAGCTGATAGTCTACTAAATAGACTGTTAGAATTTGTATTATGGCAAGAAAAAAAACGCTAAGTAAAGAAAAACGAGTGGCCATCATTACTTTAAGAAATGAAGGTCAGTCAGTCAGCCGAAAAATTGGGAAAACTTTGAAAGTAAGGGCTATTTGACCATGAAGGAGAGTGATGGGGGCTGCGCCAGATGACCTGGCCTCCACAGTCACTGGACCTGAACCCAATCGAGATGGTTTGGGGTGAGCTGGACCGCAGAGTGAAGGCAAAAGGGCCAACAAGTGCTAAGCATCTCTGGGAACTCCTTCAAGACTGTTGGAAGACCATTTCAGGTGACTACCTCTTGAAGCTCATCAAGAGAATGCCAAGAGTGTGCAAAACAGTAATCAAAGCAAAAGTTTGCTACTTTGAAGAACCTAGAATATGACATATTTTCAATTGTTTCACACTTGTTTGTTATGTATATAATTCCACATGTGTTAATTCATAGTTTTGATGCCTTCATAGTCATGAAAATAAAGAAAAATCTTTGAATGAGAAGGTGTGTCCAAACTTTTGCTCTGTACTGTATATATATATATATATATATATATATATATAAATATTGACTATATTTTATGATGAACAGAGCATATGCGCACAATAGTTTAAGAGAATTCTAATGCTCGATTGTTGATAAAGTCCACGGGCAAATAATTGTTCCATGCTGGTAGTCCTCAGCAGGATCAGGACAAACAGCAGCAGCAGATAATCGTTAAGGGTATAGTATAAGGCCTAAACCTAGCTAGACCAAACTCAGCAGGAGCAGGTCTGGCTGCAGCAGGTAAATGGTAACGCTGTAGTGTAAAGCAAGCATAGAGCTGTGCCTAACTCAGCAGGAACAGAACAGACAGCAGCAGGGAAATGGTAACGCTTTAGTATAGGGCATAAACATAGTTGGGACTAACTCAGCAATATCAGGACAGATAGCAGCAGCTGGAAAATGGTAACGCTGTAGTGTCAGGCGTACGCATAGCTGGGGCTAACTCAGCATAAACAGAACAGACAGCAGGAGGGAAATAGTAACGCTGTAGTATAAGGCATACGCATAGCTAGCAGTGTTGAGCGGCATGGGCAATATTCAATTTCGCTATATTTCATGAATATATGGGCGAATATACAGGGTGGACCATTTATATGGATACACCTTAATAAAATGGGAATGGTTGGTGATATTAACTTCCTGTTTGTGGCACATTAGTATATGTGAGGGGGGAAACTTTTCAAGATGGGTGGTGACCATGGCGGCCATTTTAAAGTCGGCCATTTTGAATCCAACTTTTGTTTTTTCAAAAGGAAGAGGGTCATGTGACACATCAAACTTATTGGGAATTTCACACGAAAAACAATGGTGTGCTTGGTTTTAACGTAACTTTATTCTTTCATGAGTTATATACAAGTTTATGACCACTTATAAAATGTGTTCAATGTGCTGCCCATTGTGTTGGATTGTCAATGCAACCCTCTTCTCCCACTCTTCACACACTGATAGCAACACCGCTGTAGAAATGCTAGCACAGGCTTCCAGTATCCGTAGTTTCAGGTGCTGCACATCTCGTATCTTCACAGCATAGACAATTGCCTTCAGATGACCCCAAAGATAAAAGTCTAAGGGGGTCAGATCGGGAGACCTTGGGGGCCATTCAACTGGCCCACGACGACCAATCCACTTTCCAGGAAACTGTTCATCTAAGAATGCTCGGACCTGACACCCATAATGTGGTGGTGCACCATCTTGCTGGAAAAACTCAGGGAACGTGCCAGCTTCAGTGCATAAAGAGGGAAACACATCATCATGTAGCAATTTTGCATATCCAGTGGCCTTGAGGTTTCCATTGATGAAGAATGGCCCCACTATCTTTGTACCCCATATACCACACTATACCATCAATTTTTTTGTTACAACAGTCTTGATGGGATCTATCCAATGTGGGTTAGTGTCAGACCAATAGCGGTGGTTTTGTTTGTTAACTTCACCATTCACATAAAAGTTTGCCTCATCACTGAACAAAATCTTCTGCGTAAACTGAGGGTCCTGTTCCAATTTTTGTTTTGCCCATTCTGCAAATTCAGTGCGCCGATCTGGGTCATTCTCGTTGAGATGCTGCAGTAGCTGGAGTTTGTAAGGGTGCCATTTGTGAGTAGCTAATATCCGCCGAAGGGATGTTCGACTAATGCCACTCTCCAGTGACATGCGGCGAGTGCTACGCTGTGGGCTCTTGCTAAATGAAGCTAGGACAGCCACTGATGTTTCTTCATTAGAGACAGATTTCATGCGTCCACATTTTGGCAAATCCAACACTGAACCAGTTTCACGAAACTTAGCAAGCAGTTTGCTAACTGTAGCATGGGAGATGGGTGGTCTCGTAGGGTGTCTTGCATTGAAATCTGCTGCAATGACCCGGTTACTGCGTTCACCAGACATCAACACAATTTCTATCCGCTCCTCACGTGTTAACCTCGGCGACATGTCAAGGGCTGTAAACAAAGAGAAACTTGTAAATAACTCATGAAAGAATAAAGTTACGTTAAAACCAAGCACACCATCGTTTTTCGTGTGAAATTCCCAATAAGTTTGATGTGTCACATGACCCTCTTCCTATTGAAAAAACTAAAGTTGGATTCAAAATGGCCGACTTCAAAATGGCCGCCATGGTCATCACCCATCTCGAAAATTTCCCCCCCTCACATATACTAATGTGCCACAAACAGGAAGTTAATATCACCAACCATTCCCATTTTATTAAGGTGTATCCATATAAATGGCCCACCCTGTATATTATTATTATTTTTTTATATAATGAAAATCGCAATGTAAGAATTGCTTAAAGTGCATGCGCAAAAGGGGTGTGCCCTTAATGTAATTACTCAAAGTTTGAGAAGACTTGAAAAGATGGTGTGAAGCAATTTTTTGCGACGATGAGGAAGAACTAATGATCACTGTAAGTAATTTGACACCACTGTATTTGATTACATGTCACATGCATGTCAGAAATATTGCTTTATATGTAGATAGAGTGTTATAAAATATTTAAGAATGCAAAAATCAATACTTATGATGCGAATTTCATTTAGCAACACTGAGTAGATATTACTGATGGTTAAAGTAAATATTGTTGTGACATCACAGCACTATGTCAGTAGCATGTATGTATGGACAGCAGAGAAATATCTCTCATATGCACATTGCACATCCATTTTCCTGCCATACACTATATACTATAACACACACACACTCTATAGATAATAGTTTGAGTCCGGTTGATCGGGACTCTGAAGAATCCTTTTTTGTATTACCGCCAGTATTTGCTGGTTCATTTAGAGTTACCCAGGGTGCACCACAGGGAGGCGAACCAGCTTTACACCCCATACCGTACCGTCACTAAAATAGACAGGTGCATCTCTGCTCAACTGGCCAATATCCGATTGCTCAGACCCCACACACATACAATCGCAATCCAATCCAATCTTGTAACGGTAAAATTAAATATAATATTTCCCTTTCAAATACTTAAATACTTTCTGAAGTTTTGTTGAGAACATAATTTTCCATACTTGCATTAAAAAAAATTGGGATTATATGTTTGTGTCTTTATCCTGTAGTGAATGTTGGAGCAAGGCTGCGACCGCACCCAGGTCCATGCGGAGAAACAGCGGATCATGGATGAGGTCCAGTCCGAGCTGGAACAAAAATTTAAGATGAATCATCCCAGGATGGCCTTGCTGAAAAAATGGTCAGATCTAAAGATACGCAACTTGCAGCGAATCATAGCGATTTGTGACAGAGTATGCCCAGGTACAATGCTTACTCAGTAATGTATATATACAGTTATGAAAATAAGTATTTCATCCCATTACAAATGATTACTTATTAACTGATGTGACATGTACTAAATCAGCCGGTTACATAATACATCTCTACCTCGCCATGAGTTTATATATATATATATATATATATATATATATATATATATATTTATACACACAGCGAGGTACAGATGCATGATGTTACCAGCTGATTTTGTGCGTTTACACCTACAGAAATATATATGTGTGTGTATAAACATAAACTGCAATCATCATTCAGTATTCCAGTAAAAGGCCCAGTACATCATTACATTATATACATCCCTCACTCATCTCCTTAATGCCCGATGACGTACATGTACATCAAATCTGGACTTGACTTAAAGCCCAGTGACGTAATTGTAGTGCATGGTGATGGGGTGAGTTTCTGGAGCTGCGCCCACCAGATCGGGGGCAGGGGTCCGACAGTCATTGATAGCACGTATGAACTTCAGACATGCGCGGGGTGTCCATCGGGTCCCCGCGCTGCTATGACAGGGACCCGATGGCAGGGAAGGTAGCCCGATGCGTTCCTTCGGCACCGTGGTTGCCTTCTGGGAGGGCCATTGATATCCAGCCCCCAGTATTACACTGGTAATACACTTACAGCCAATACATTACAATACAGAAGTATTGTAAAGCATTGTAAAGGGGATCATACCCCCAAAAGTAGAAGTCCCAGCGGGGGGGGGGGGGGGGGGGATTATAAAAAAAATGTAAAGAAATTAATGTTTCAAAAATAAGCTTAAATAAATGTTTTTATAAAATAGCCCAAAAAATAAAAGTAGACATATAATGTATCGCCGCGTCCATATAGACCAGCTATCTAAAAAAATTACATGACATAACCCCTCCGGTGAACACCGATGAAAAAAATATATTTAACTATGCTAAATAAACCATTTTTTGGGGCACATTACATCATTAAAAGTGCAACACCAAGCGATCAAAAAGGCGTATAACCCCCAAAATAGTACTAATCTAACTGTCACATCATCACGCAAAAAATGAGCCCCTAAGTAAGACAAAAACCCCCCAAAAATATGGCTCTCAGAATATGGAGACTTTAAAACAAAAGTAAACATATTAGGTATCGCCACGTCCGTAATAATCAGCCGTATGAAAATATCACATGACTTAACCTCTCAGGTTAGCACCACAAAAAAAAGAAATAGCCATTTTTTGTCACCTTACATCACAAAAAGCATAATACCAAGTGATCAAATTTTCTTTACATTTTTTATTTAAAAAAAATAATGATTACATTTTCTGACAGAATGTTAGCATTGCCATGAAATACAATATGTCACGAAAAAACAATCTCAGAATGGGCTGGATAAGTTAAAGTGTTTTAAAGTTACTACCACATAAAGTGACACATGTCAGATTTGTTAAAAAGGGGCTTGACAGAAAGTTGAAAACTGTCCCGGTCATTAAGGGGTGAATTTGCATTTGTTATGAGTTCAGAGTTTTTGTCAAAATTATGAACATTGTTTGGTTCCAGGGGTTCCAGTTCTCTCTGTGCGCCTCCGGCCCTCACCCATAGACATGGAAATTGTGGTGGTCTCTGCAGGGCAGGAGAAGGAGTAGGAGGAAGGAGAGCAGGCTGTACCCTCCCAGCATATAGATGTTAAAGCACCACCGGATGTGGGGAAAAATATGGAGTTGGAGGCCGAAGAGCCTGGTCCATGTCACCAGCCACATCCCCCCCCCCAGCTCCTTATGAGGGTGAAGAGAAGGAGGAGGAGCAGGAGCTTGTCACCACCACCCGCCAGGAGAGTAAATTTGTGCACACAGCAATATAATTCTGTATCCATAACAAGTGCAGAAGAAAAGGGCCAACAATGATTTGAAAAACTCACACTACAGTAATAGAAAACAACAACACTACACAAACACTAACTCTGTTCTCTAAATAAAAACTATTAACAAACCAAATAAATCACATTATATGGATGTAGTGGGGTTAACACAAATGCTTTATGAGACGTGTTATCTAAAATAAATGCAACTAAATCCATTAAGCAATTGCTTTTCAATGGCTTTTTTTTCAAGATAGCGCAATGAGTTAAGAAATTTGAGTTCAGATTTTGTGTGTTACCCATGCTACACAACTATCACAAACGAATTCAGTGCTCTCAATTAGAGTTGAGCGGACACCTGGATGTTCGGGTTCGACGGGTTCAGCCGAACTTCACAAAAAAGTTGAAGTTCTGGACCTGAATTTGACCCCGAACCCCATTGAAGTCAATGGGGACCCGAACTTTTGAGCACTAAAATGGCCTACCATGTTGATCATGGTTAGCGGCCAATCAGGGTTCCACGCCGGAGAGGGAGCATGAGAAAGAGAGACCACATCCAAGAGAGATTAATGGATGAAATTTAATTGTGATCAAGCGGAAATGTGGGAAAAATTATTAAAATGGAAGAATCGAAGGAAAGGAGGGGGCGCGCGGCAATTACCCACTCCTGACTTGGGGAGGTAGTGACGATAAATAACAATACAGGACACTTAAGATGCCCTGTTATTGGAATGATTAATAAAAAATTATAGGGAATGTCACTGGGGTATTTAGGATTTGGAAACGTTAGACAGGAGAGGCCCTGCTGCCGCTTTGGGGGTATATCACACCCAAAAATTGGTGAATTTCACCAGAAAATGTAACAGACAAATTAGTGAAATGTTACCTGTCTACTAGGTAGAGCAGGGGTATATCACACCCAAAAAAGTGGTGAATTTCACCAGAAAATGTAACAGACAAATTAGTGAAATTACATAAAATAAAATAAAATAAGATACGTACAAATAAAGAATAAATAAACTTGATTTATGAGGTGGAGGTCCATATGGAGTGGGAGTTTGAGGAGGCGGTGGACGTAGCGGTGTAGGTGAAAGCAGTGGTGGAGGAAGACGAGGTAGCCTACACTGGTTTTTGGTTTTAATTATTATTATTTTTTTTATCAGGGTACATTCCAAAAGAGTGTGAAATATCCAAAATACAACAATGAGCAATTGCGCTGTAGCATAACAATGGCTGCTTAAGGCCAGTGTACATTTATATTCTGCACAAGGTACGGACAAGTCCTGTGGGATCCATGCCTGGTTCATTTTAATGAACGTGAGCTTGTCCACATTGGCTGTGGACAGGCGGCTGCGCTTGTCTGTGATAACGCCCCCTGCAGTGCTAAACACACGTTCAGACGATACACTGGCTGCAGGGCAAGCCAGCACCTCCAAGGCGTAAAGGGCAAGCTCAGGCCATGTGCCCAATTTGGAGACCCAGAAGTTGAAGGGGGCAGACCCCTCATTCAGTATGTGTAGGCGTGTGCACACATACTGCTCCACCATGTTGCTAAAATACTGCCTCTTGCTTAGACATTCCATATCAGCTGGTGGTGCTGGATGTTGTGGCGTGCTGACAAAGCTTTTCCACATTTCGGCCATGTTAACCCTGCCTTCTGAGGTGCTGGCATTGCCCCAGCCGCGTTGGCGACCTCTTCCTTCTCCTCTGCCTTCGCCTTGTGCTTACACTGTGCCCCTGCTGTCAGGTGGAAATGCCACCAGCAGCGCATCCGGCGGGCGGTGAATGGAATAAGGTGCCTGCTCAAATTATTGAGCAGGCACCTAGGGTCAATGCGCAGGGGGTGGGGTCATGTGAACCCCCCGTGTCGGCGATCGCCTCAAACCGCAGTTCAATTCAGACCTGCAGTTTGCGGCTTTTACTGGAGGTTGCGGCGGCGGTCGGAGGTTCCATCTGGTCCCCGTGCACTGGGACCCGATGGCATGGAAGGCAGCGCGATGCCTTCCTTAGGCATCGGCGCTGCCTTCCGGTGATGAGCCTGTGAGATCCAGCCCCCTGGATCTCACAGGCCGGAAGCTGTATGAGTAATACACACTGTATTACTCATACAGCCAATGCATTCCAATACAGAAGTATTGGAATGCATTGTAAAGGCGATCAGCCCCCAAAAGTTGAGGTCCCAAAGTGGGACAAAAAATAAAGTGAAAAAAAAGTTGAAAAATAAAGTTTCCCCCCCAAAGAATTAAAGTTTCAAGTAAAAAAATAAATAAATGTCATTTCCCCCAAATAAAGAAATTAAAAATGGTAAAAATAGGGAAAAAAAGACATTATAGGTATCGCCACGTCCGTATCGACCGGCTCTATAAACATATCACATGACCTAACTAGGGATGAGCGAACCCGAACTGTATAGTTCGGGTTCGCACCGAATTTTGGGGTGTCCGTGACACGGACCCGAACCCGAACATTTTCATAAAAGTCTGGGTTCGAGTTCGGTGTTCGGCGCTTTCTTGGCGCTTTTTGAAAGGCTGCAAAGCAGCCAATCAACAAGCATCATACTACTTGCCCCAAGAGGCCATCACAGCCATGCCTACTATTGGCATGGCTGTGATTGGCCAGTGCAGCATGTGACCCAGCCTCTATATAAGCTTGGGTCACGTAGCGCTGCACGTCCCTCTGCTGATACAAGCGTAGGGAGAGGTTGCAGCTGCGACGTTAGGGCGAGATTAGGCAGTGATTAACTCCTTCAAAAGACTTCATTCAGTGATCGATCTACAGCTGTGAATCATTGAACTGCTGCTATTCAATTGCTCAGTGTTTTTAGGCTGCCCAGAGCGTTTTTCAGTCACTTTTTTCTTGGGTGATCGGCGGCCATTTTGTGGCTTGCTTGTGCGCCAGCACAAGCTGCCACCAAGTACATTTAACCATCAATAGTGTGGTTATTTTTTGCTATATCCTACATCAGGGTCAAGCTTTCATCAAGTGCATTTAACCATCAATAGTGTGGTTATTTTTTGGCCATATACTACATCAGGGGCAAGCTGACCTTGTCACCCAAGTGCATTTAACCATCAATAGTGTGGTTATTTTTTGCTATATCCTACATCAGGGTCAAGCTTTCATCAAGTGCATTTACCATCAATAGTGTGGTTATTTTTTGGCCATATACTACATCAAGGGCAAGCTGAGCCTGTCACCCAAGTGCATTTAACCATCAATAGTGTGGTTATTTTTTGCTATATCCTACATCGGGGTCAAGCTTTCATCAAGTGCATTTAACCATCAATAGTGTGGTTATTTTTTGGCCATATACTACATCAGGGGCAAGTTGAGCCTGTCACTAAGTGCATTTAACCATCAATAGTGTGGTTATTTTTTGGCCATATACTACATCAGGGGCAAGTTGAGCCTGTCACCCAGCGCCTAAAAAATAGGCCTCACATTTATATTCATCCAAATCTGTCATTACTGTTTTAGCTGGTCAAGTTATTTAGTGTCCGTCAAAGCACAGTTTTTGTTCTGGGTTGAAAAACAATTCCCAATTTTGCAATTCTCAAAATTAGTGGTTTCTGCTGTATCAGGCCTACTTTAAATCTATCCCTAAAAGGGTATATTAGATTCAAGGTGCTGATAGGGTAATTCTCAAGAACTTCACAAACACGCTACAGTGCAGATCCAAGTCTAATTCTGTCCGTAAACGTATACCTGTCACCCAGCACCTAAATAATAGGCCTAAAATTTGTATTCAGCTAAATCTGTCATTACTGGTGTGCCTGTATTAGTTTAATACGGTACCTAAATAGATAGCCAGATAGTGTTAGGTGTCTGTAAAAAAAAGGCCTGAATTTGAATTCAATACATTGGCCCGAATAATATTTTTCTTATTGTGGTGAACGGTAACAATGAGGAAAACATCTAGTAAGTGACGCGGTCGCGGACATGGTCGTGGTGGTGTTAGTGGACCCTCTGGTGCTGGGAGAGGACGTGGCCGATCTCCCACAGCCACACGTCCTGGTGTACCAATTACCTCAGGTCCCAGTAGCCGCCAAAATTTACAGCCATATTTGGTGGGGCCCAATTCCGTTCTAAGGATGGTAAGGCCTGAGCAGGTACAGGCATTAGTCAATTGGGTGGCCGACAGTGCATCCAGCACGTTCACATTATCTCCCACCCAGTCTTCTGCAGAAAGCGCACAGATGGCGCATGAAAACCAAGCCCATCAGTCTGTCACATCACCCCCATGCATATCAGGGAAACTGTCTGAGCCTCAAGTTATGCAGCAGTCTCTTATGCTGTTTGAAGACTCTGCTGGCAGGGTTTCCCAAGGGCATCCACCTAGCCCTTCCCCAGGGGTGGAAGAGATAGAAGGCACTAACGCACAACCACTTATGTTTCCTGATGATGAGGACATGGGAATACCACCTCAGCACGTCTCTGATGATGACGAAACACAGGTGCCAACTGCTGCGTCTTTCTGCAGTGTGCAGACTGAACAGGAGGTCAGGGATCAAGACTGGGTGGAAGACGATCCAGGGGACGATGAGGTCCTAGACCCCACATGGAATGAAGGTCGTGCCACTGACTTTCACAGTTCGGAGGAAGAGGCAGTGGTGAGACCGAGCCAACAGCGTAGCAAAAGACAAAGAGGGAGCATTGGGCAAAAGCAGAACACCTGCCGCCAAGAGACTCCGCCTGCTACTGACCGCCGCCATCTGGGACCGAGCACCCCAAAGGCAGCTTCAAGGAGTTCCCTGGCATGGCACTTCTTCAAATAATGTGCTGATGACAAGACCTGAGTGGTTTGCACGCTGTGCCATCAGAGCCTGAAGCGAGGCATTAACGTTCTGAACCTTAGCACAACCTGCATCACCAGGCACCTGCATGCAAAGCATGAACTGCAGTGGAGTAAACACCTTAAAAACAAGGAAGTCACTCAGGCTCCCCCTGCTACCTCTTCTGCTGCTGCCGCCTCGGCCTCTTCTGCTGCTGCCGCCGCCTCGGCCTCTTCCTCCGCCTCTGGAGGAACGTTGGCACCTGCCTCCCAGCAAACATGGGATGTACCACCAACACCACCACCTCCATCACCAAGCATCTCAACCATGTCACACAGCAGCGTTCAGCTTTCCATCTCACAAACATTTTAGAGAAAGCGTAAATTCCCACCTAGCCACCCTCGATCCCTGGCCCTGAATGCCAGCATTTCTAAACTACTGGCCTATGAAATGCTGTCATTTAGGCTGGTGGACACAGACAGCTTCAAACAGCTCATGTCGCTTGCTGTCCCACAGTATGTTGTTTCCAGCCGGCACTACTTCTCCAAGAGAGCCGTGCCTTCCCTGCACAACCAAGTATCCGATAAAATCAAGTGTGCACTGTGCAACGCCATCTGTGGCAAGGTCCACATAACCACAGATACGTGGACCAGTAAGCACGGCCAGGGACGCTATATCTCCCTAACTGCACACTGGGTAAATGTAGTGGCGGCTGGGCCCCAGGCGGAGAGCTGTTTGGCGCACGTCCTTCCACCGCCAAGGATCGCAGGGCAACATTCTTTGCCTCCTGTCTCCTCCTCCTCCTACTCAGCTTCCTCCTCCTCTTCTTCCACCTGCTCATGCAGTCAGCCACACACCTTCACCACCAACTTCTGCACAGCCCGGGGTAAACGTGTCACTACCAGAGCTTTGGGACGTTCTCACAGCTCTGTTTCTCCACCCCTGTGATGATGTCACTACTAGAGCTGGGAGGAGTTCTCACTGCTCTGTTTACTTTTGGTTTCCTTCCTCCCAGCTGTTCCTCATGCGTTTGATTTCCCTCTCTTTATATCACCCCTCCTCCTATTGTAGGGCGTGGATTATAGTTCTCATTTCAGTTGTAGCTCTTGCTTTAGTATCTTCACTTGTAGCTATCAGTTCACTGGACCTGTGTTCTGCTGCAGCAAGCACTCCGGATATTGCCAGCTGTCCTTGGATCCGTCTTCTCTGCGGCTGCAACACCTTCAGCTAAGTGTACAGACATTGTTGTGTACCTGATTATTTTCTGACTGGATCTGAGGTGGCCACGGTTCCCTCCATATACTGAGTAGGGCACCGGTGGCCGTGCCCCTTCCACTATTGTAGGGGTTACAGTGGTCATCAGTCTTAGGCACGTGGGCATGCCTCGTTCCGCCATTTGGCTCTGGGCATGTGATTTAGCAGCATAGGGAGAGCTTTGAGGGTCTGACAGGGGTCACCCTTTATTCTCCCTAGTTTGGGTCCGGTCAGTAGCTCTTTTACTGTGTATACTATTGTTGCTCACATACAGCCGTGACATTATAATCCACCAAAACCGTCCTTTTTTGACATGGATCCGCTTTCTGGCCTGGTTGACCGCATGCAGGGTCTTTCTTTGGAAGTAGCGGATCTCCGTCAATCTATGACTCAGCTTCAAGCATTGGGCTCTGCTCCGGCTCATGGAGTCTGTTGCGAGCCAAAGGTCTCACTTCCGGAAACGTTCTCCGGGGGCAGTGAGAATTTTGTTTGCTTCAGAGAGGCATGCAAACTCCATTTTTGCTTGTGTCCCCACTCCTCTGGTAAGGAGGAGCAGAGGGTGAGGATTGTCATCTCCCTGCTCAGGGGTAATGCTCAGACTTGGGCTTTTTCGCTGCCATCAGGGGATCCCTCAATTCAATCCATGGAAAGATTTTTTGTGGCCCTGGGGCAGATTTATGATGACCCGGATCGTGTTGCTCTGGCCGAATCTAACTTACGTGTTTTATGCCAGAACAAACTGTCTGCAGAGCTTTATTGTTCTGAATTTCGGAGATGGGCAGCTGATTCGAGTTGGAATGATGCTGCACTCCGGAGTCAGTTCTGTCATGGTCTCTCAGAGAGATTGAAAGAAGCGTTTGCTTTCCATGAGAGACCAACGTCCTTAGAGTCTGCCATGTCATTGGCGGTACGCCTTGACAGGCGTCTAAGAGAAAGAAACAAGACCTCTCTGTCCAGCCATTGTCAGTCTAGGGGCAGTGGTGCGGACTCATTCAGTGTGCAGGGGCCTCATCCTGTCTCGCTCCCCTCTGAGGAGGAGCCCATGCAGCTAGGTCGACTTGCCCCTGATAAAAGAGGATTTAGTCCTCAGAGTATGGTGTGTTTTTGTTGTGGGGGCATAGGTCATTTGGCAAATGTTTGTCCGTCTAGGAGATTCTTGAACTGTACTAAGAGCGATAATAAGAGAAAAACCTCAAAAGGTAAATCATTAAATTCTGCTTCATCTGCTACTTTGGGCAAAGTTGATGTAGGAATTGATGCTTTTCCTCTGACCTGCAGTTCCCGTTTTCTCCTGTCTGCCAGGGTGGCGCTAGAGAGCAAAGTCATTTCTTGTGAGATTTTTGTCGATAGTGGAGCGGCCGTCAATCTTATTGACACTCAATTTGTAGCCATGCATGGTTTTCAGGTTTGCACATTAGAAAAGGATATACCTGTTTTTGCTATTGACTCTGCTCCACTCTCACAGAGATCTCTGAAGGGCATTGTTCACAATATCCGGCTAGCTGTAGGTGACACTCATGTGGAGGATATATCTTGTTTTGTCCTTAACGGATTGCCTTCTCCTCTAGTTTTGGGGTTACCCTGGCTCACTAGACATAACCCCACTATTGATTGGCAAGGAAGGCAAATAAATGAGTGGAGTGACTTTTGTAGAGAGAATTGTCTCACAGCGACTTTTGCAGAGGTGTCTACTAAAACTGTGCCATCATTTCTCTCTGATTTCTCGGACGTGTTTTCCGAGAGCGGTGTTCAGGAGCTACCTCCTCACCGGGAGTTTGACTGTCCCATTAACCTCATTCCCGGCGCCAAGCTGCCAAAAGCACGCCTCTACAATCTCTCTCACAACCGGAAAGAATCGCAATGCGAACTTATATCTCCGAGAGTCTCGAGAAGGGGCATATTCGTCCCTCAAAGTCACCTGTGGCCGCGGGTTTTTTTTTTGTTAAAAAAAAAGATGGCTCTCTGAGACCTTGCCTAGATTTTAGGGAGCTGAACCGTATCACGATTCGCGATCCCTATCCCCTTCCTCTGATCCCGAACCTCTTCAACCAAATTGTTGGGGCCAAGGTGTTTTCCAAATTGGATTTGAGAGGCGCGTACAACCTGGTCAGGGTCAGAGAGGGGGATGAATGGAAAACGGCCTTTAATACCCCTAACGGGCATTTCGAGAATCTCGTTATGCCTTTCGGCCTGATGAATGCTTCGGCCGTCTTTCAGCATTTTGTTAATAGTATTTTCTACCATTTAATGGGGAAATTTGTATTGGTGTATCTTGATGATATTTTGATTTTTTCCCCTGATGTTCAGACCCATCAGGATCATCTTTTTCAGGTTCTGCAGATTCTGCGGGAAAATAAATTGTACGCCAAGCTGGAGAAATGTCTTTTTATGGTATCGGAGATTCAATTTCTGGGTTTTCTCCTCTCTGCTTCTGGTTTTCGCATGGATCCGGAGAAGGTCCGTGCTGTACTTGAGTGGGAGCTTCCTGAGAATCAGAAGGCATTGATGCGCTTTCTGGGTTTTGCAAACTATTACAGAAAGTTCATTTTGAATTATTCCTCTGTTGTCAAACCCCTTACTGACATGACAAAAAAGGGGGCGGATTTTTCCTCTTGGTCGGAGGAGGCGCTTGCAGCCTTTTCTAAGATTAAAGAGAGTTTTGCGTCTGCTCCCGTCTTGGTGCATCCCGATGTTTCCTTACCTTTTATTGTTGAGGTGGATGCTTCCGAGGTGGGTGTGGGTGCGGTTTTGTCCCAGGGCCCTTCTCCTGCCAAATGGCGACCCTGTGCCTTTTTCTCTAAAAAACTCTCCCCGGCAGAGAGAAACTATGATGTGGGAGATAGGGAGTTGTTGGCCATCAAGTTGGCTTTCGAGGAATGGCGCCATTGGTTGGAGGGGGCCAGGCACCCTATCACCGTTTTTACCGACCATAAGAATCTGGCATACTTGGAGTCGGCCAGGCGTATGAATCCGAGACAGGCCAGATGGTCTCTGTTCTTCTCCAGATTCAATGTTGTTGTTACATTCCGACCTGGGATAAAAAATGTGAAGGCTGATGCTCTCTCTCGCTGTTTTCCGGGAGGAGGAAACTCAGAGGACCCGGGTCCCATTTTGGCGGAGGGGGTAGTTGTTTCTGCTCTATATTCCGATTTGGAGGCCGAGGTCCAGGCTGCCCAGACTGAGGCACCTGCCTGTTGTCCTTCTGGGAAGTTGTTTGTGCCTCCTGAGCTACGTCACAAACTCTTTAAGGAGCATCATGATACGGTTCTTGCTGGTCACCCCGGGAGTAGAGCCACGGTAGATCTCATTGCTCGGAGATTTTGGTGGCCGGCTCTTCGTAAGTCGGTGGAGGGTTTTGTGGCTGCTTGTGAGACGTGCGCTCGCGCTAAGGTCCCTCGTTCACGGCCTTCAGGTTCCTTTCTCCCGTTACCCGTACCTTCCCGTCCTTGTACACACCTGTCCATGGACTTTATCACGGATCTTCCTCGTTCCTCGGGGAAGTCGGTGATCCTGGTGGTGGTGGACCGTTTTAGCAAGATGGCTCATTTCGTACCTTTCCCTGGTTTACCCAATGCTAAAACGTTGGCGCAAGCTTTTGTCGATCATATTGTTAAATTGCACGGCATTCCCTCTGATATTGTTTCCGATAGAGGCACGCAGTTTGTGTCCAGGTTCTGGAAGGCTTTCTGTTCTCGCCTGGGGGTTCGGCTGTCCTTCTCTTCTGCTTTTCACCCGCAGTCGAATGGTCAGACTGAGCGCCTCAATCAGAATCTGGAGACATATTTGCGCTGTTTTGTGGCAGAGAACCAGGAGGATTGGTGTTCATTTCTCCCTCTTGCTGAGTTTGCTCTGAACAACCGTCGTCAGGAATCTTCTGATAAGTCACCATTCTTTGGTGCATATGGGTTCCATCCGCAGTTTGGGACATTCTCGGGAGGGGCTCTTTCTGGTTTACCTGAGGAGGAGAGATTTTCCTCGTCTTTGTCTACCATTTGGCAAAAGATTCAGAGTAATCTTAAAAAGATGAGTGAGAGGTATAGGCGTGTGGCTGATAAGAGACGTGTGCCTGGTCCGGACCTGAATGTGGGTGATCTGGTGTGGTTGTCTACAAGAAATATTAAACTGAAGGTTCCCTCCTGGAAATTGGGTCCCAAGTTTATTGGGCCTTACAAAATCTTGTCAGTCATCAATCCTGTTGCCTTCCGTCTTGATCTTCCACGGGTTTGGAAGATACATAATGTATTTCACAGATCTCTCTTAAAACCATATGTCCAGCCCACGGTACCCTCCTCTTTGCCTCCTCCTCCGATTTTGATTGATGGCAATCTGGAGTTTGAGGTTTCCA
The DNA here is from genome assembly GCF_905171765.1 of Bufo bufo. NCBI lineage: Eukaryota > Metazoa > Chordata > Amphibia > Anura > Bufonidae > Bufo > Bufo bufo. Next base: position 301,598,739 of record NC_053393.1, read on the forward strand.
GAATTGTGGACTCTCGCATTGTCCGCGGTTCTCTTCAGTACCTCGTTCATTGGAAGGGTTATGGTCCTGAGGAGAGGATGTGGGTTCCGGTGTCGGACATTAAAGCCACTCGCCTCATCAGGGCATTTCATAGGGCTCATCCTGAGAAGGTGGGTCCTGGGTGTCCGGAGTCCACCCGTAGAGGGGCGGGGGGTACTGTCACTACCAGAGCTTTGGGACGTTCTCACAGCTCTGTTTCTCCACCCCTGTGATGATGTCACTACTAGAGCTGGGAGGAGTTCTCACTGCTCTGTTTACTTTTGGTTTCCTTCCTCCCAGCTGTTCCTCATGCGTTTGATTTCCCTCTCTTTATATCACCCCTCCTCCTATTGTAGGGCGTGGATTATAGTTCTCATTTCAGTTGTAGCTCTTGCTTTAGTATCTTCACTTGTAGCTATCAGTTCACTGGACCTGTGTTCTGCTGCAGCAAGCACTCCGGATATTGCCAGCTGTCCTTGGATCCGTCTTCTCTGCGGCTGCAACACCTTCAGCTAAGTGTACAGACATTGTTGTGTACCTGATTATTTTCTGACTGGATCTGAGGTAGCCACGGTTCCCTCCATATACTGAGTAGGGCACCGGTGGCCGTGCCCCTTCTACTATTGTAGGGGTTACAGTGGTCATCAGTCTTAGGCACGTGGGCATGCCTCGTTCCGCCATTTGGATCCGGGCATGTGCTTTAGCAGCATAGGGAGAGCTTTGGCGGGGTATAGAACAACAGACCGACGAGTGGTTGCTACTGGTGAGCCTCAAGCCCGGCCTGGTGGTGTGCGATAATGGGCGAAATCTCGTTGCAGCTCTGGGACTAGCCTGTTTGACGCACATCCGTTGCCTGGCGCATGTGCTGAATTTGGTGGTGCAGAAGTTCATTCACAACTACCCCGACATGTCAGAGCTGCTGCATAAAGTGCGGGCCGTCTGTTCGCGCTTTCGGCGTTCACATCCTGCCGCTGCTCACCTGTCTGCGCTACAGCGTAACTTCGGCCTTCCCGCTCACCGCCTTATATGCGATGTGCCCACCAGGTGGAACTCCACCTTGCACATGCTGGACAGACTGTGCGAGCAGCAGCAGGCCATATTGGAGTTTCAGCTGCAGCACGCACAGGTCAGTCGCACTGCGGAACAGCCCCACTTCACCACCAATGACTGGACCTCCATGCGAGACCTGTGTGCCCTGTTGCGCTGTTTCGAGTACTCCACCAACATGGCCAGTGACGATGATGCCGTTATCAGCGTTACAATACCACTTCTATGTCTTCTTGAGAAAACACTTAGGGCGATGATGGAAGAGGAGGTGGCCCAGGAGGAGGAGGAGGAAGAGGGGTCATTTTTAGCACTTTCAGGCCAGTCTCTTCGAAGTGACTCAGAGGGAGGTTTTTTGCAACAGCAGAGGCCAGGTACAAATGTGGCCAGCCAGGGCCCACTACTGGAGGACGAGGAGGACGAGGATGAGGAGGAGGTGGAGGAGGATGAGGATGAAGCAGGTTCACAGCGGGCTGGCACCCAACGCAGCTCTGGCCCATCACTGGTGCGTGGCTGGGGGGAAACGCAGGATGATGACGATACGCCTCCCACAGAGGACAGCTTGTCCTTACCTCTGGGCAGCCTGGCACACATGAGCGACTACATGCTGCAGTGCCTGCGCAACGACAGCAGAGTTGCCCATATTTTAACGTGTGCGGACTACTGGGTTGCCACCCTGCTGGATCCACGGTAAAAAGACAATGTGCCCACCTTACTTCATGCACTGGAGCGTGATAGTTAGATGCGCGAGTACAAGCGCACGTTGGTAGACGCGCTACTGAGAGCATTCCCAAATGTCACAAGGGAACAAGTGGAAGCCCAAGGCGAAGGCAGAGGAGGAGCAAGAGGTCGCCAACGCAGCTGTGTCACGGCCAGCTCCTCTGAGGGCAGGGTTAGCATGGCAGAGATGTGGAAAAGTTTTGTCACCACGCCACAGCTAACTGCACCACCACCTGATACGGAACGTGTTAGCAGGAGGCAACATTTCAATAACATGGTGGAACAGTACCTGTGCACACCCCTCCACGTACTGACTGATGGTTCGGCCCCATTCAACTTCTGGGTCTCCAAATTGTCCACGTGGCCAGAGCTAGCCTTTTATGCCTTGGAGGTGCTGGCCTGCCCGGCGGCCAGCGTTTTGTCTGAACGTGTATTCAGCACAGCAGGGGGCGTCATTACAGACAAACGCAGCCGCCTGTCTACAGCCAATATGGACAAGCTGACGTTCATAAAAATGAACCAGGCATGGATCCCACAGGACCTGTCCATCCCTTGTGCAGATTAGACATTAACTACCTCCCCTTAACAATTTATTATTGTACTCCAGGGCACTTCCTCATTCAATCCTCATTCAATTCTGATTCTCTGCTGACATGAAGCCTGAATCTCTGTTATGGGACCTCTCTCCTCTGTCTGGGTGCCGGGGCCTAAAAATATCTGACAGTGGCCTGTTCCAGTGGTGGGTGACGTGAAGCCTGATTCTCTGCTATGACATGAAGACTGATTCTCTGATGACATGAAGCCAGATTCTCTGTTACGGGACCTCTCTCCTCTGCCTGGGTGCCTGGGCCTAAATATATGACAATGGACTGTTACAGTGGTGGGTGACGTGAAGCCTGATTCTCTGCTATGACATGCAGACTGATTCTCTGCTGACATGAAGCCAGATTCTCTGTTACGGGACCTCTCTCCTCTGCCTGGGTGCCGGGGCCTAAATATATGACAATGGACTGTTACAGTGGTGGGTGACGTGAAGCCAGATTCTCTGCTATGGCATGAAGACCGATTCTCTGCTGACGTGAAGCCAGATTCTCTGCTATGGGACCTCTCTCCAATTGATATTGGTTAATTTTTATTTATTTTATTTTTATTTTAATTCATTTCCCTATCCACATTTGTTTGCAGGGGATTTACCTACATGTTGCTGCCTTTTGCAGCCCTCTAGCTCTTTCCTGGGCTGTTTTACAGCCTTTTTAGTGCCGAAAAGTTCGGGTCCCCATTGACTTCAATGGGGTTCGGGTTCGGGACGAAGTTCGGGTCGGGTTCGGATCCCGAACATTTCCGGGAAGTTCGGCCGAACTTCTCGAACCCGAACATCCAGGTGTTCGCTCAACTCTAGACCTAACCCCTCAGATGAACACCGTAAAAAAAAAAAAAAAAAAAAAAACTCTATATAAACCATTTTTTTGTCACCTTGCATCACAAAAAGTACAACAGTAAGCGATGAAGAAGGTGTATGCCCACTAAAAAAGTACCAATCTAACTGTCACCTCATCCCACAAAAAATGAGCCCCTACCTAAGACAATTGGCCAAAAAATAAAAATAAACTTTGGCTCAGAATATGGAGACACTAAAACATAATTTTTTTTTTGTTTCAAAAAAGCTGTTATCGTGTAAAACTTAAGTAAATTAAAAAAGTATACTTATTAGGTATTGCCACGTCCGTAATAACCTGCTCTATAAAAATATCACATGACCTAACCCGTCAGGTGAACACCATAAAAAAAAAAAAACGGTGTAAAAAACCTTACATCACAAAAAGTGTAATAGCAAGCAATCAAAAAGTCATTTGCACCCCAAAATAGTGCCAATCAAACCGTCATCTCATCCCGCAAATATCATACCCTACCCAAGATAATCGCCCAAAAACTGAAAAAACTATGGCTCTCTGACTATGGAGACACTAGAACATTATTTTTTTTGTTTAAAAAATTAAATCATTCTGTAAAACTTACATAAATAAAAAAAAATTGTATACATATTAGGTATCGCCACATCCGTGACAACATGCTCTATAAAAATACCACATGATCTAACCTGTCAGATGAATGTTGTAAATAACAAAAAAAAAACATTGCCATAACAGCTATTTCTTGTTACCCTGCCTCACAAAAAGTGTAATATAGAGCAACCAAAAATCATATGTACCCTAAACTAGTACCAACAAAACTGCAACCCTATCCTGTATTTTCTAAAATGGGGTCACTTTTTTGGCGATTCTACTCTAGTTGTGCATCAGGGGGGCTTTAAATGGGACATGGTGTAAAAAAAAACAGTCCAGCAAAATCTGCCTTCCAAAAACCGTAAGGCATTCCTTTCCTTCTGCGCCCTGCCGTCTGCCCGTACAGCAGTTTACGACCACACATGGGATGTTTCTGTAGACTACAGAATCACGGCCATAAATATTGAGCATTGTTTGGCTGTAAGCGCTTGCTTTGTAACTGGAAAAAAAAATATTAAAAATATCTGCCAAAAAAATTAAATTTTGAAATTGTATCTCTATTTTCCATTAGATCTTGTGGAACACCTAAAGGGTTAACAGAGTTTGTAAAATCAGTTTTGAATACCTTGAGGAATGTAGTTTCTAAAATGGGGTCACTTTTTTGGAGTTTCTACTCTAGGGGTGCATTAGAAGGGCTTCAAATGGGACATGGTGTCAAAAAACCAGTCCAGCAAAATCTGCCTTCCAAAAACCGTATGGCATTACTTTCCTTCTGCGGCCTGCCGTGTGCCCGTACAGCAGTTTATGACCACATATAGGGTGTTTCTGTAAACTACAGAATCAGGGCCATAAATATTGAGTTTTGTTTTGCTGTTAACCCTTGCTTTGTAACTGGAAAAAAATATAAAAATGGAAAATTTGCCAAAAAAGTAAAATTTTTTAATTGTATCTCTATTTTCCATTAATTCTTGTGGAACACCTAAAGGGTTAACAAAGTTTGTAAAATCAGTTTTGAATACCTTGAGGGGTGTAGTTTCTAGAATGGGGTCATTTTTGGGTGGTTTCTATTATGTAAGCCTCACAAAGTGACTTCAGACCTGAACTGGTCCTTAAAAAGTGGGTTTTTGAAAATTTATGAAAAACTTCAAGATTTGCTTCTAAACTTCTAAGCCTTGTAACATCCCCAAAAAATAAAATATCATTCCCAAAATGATCCAAACATGAAGTAGACATATGGGGAATGTAAAATAATAACTATTTTTAGAGGTATTACTATGTATTATCAAATTAGAGAAATTGAAACGTAAAAATTAGCAAATATTTCAAACTTTTGGGTAAATTTTGAATTTTTTTATAAATAAAAATGATTTTTTTTTACTCGATTTTACCAGTGTCATGAAGTACAATATGTGACAAAAAACAATCTCAGAATGGCCTGGATAAGTCAAAGCGTTTTAAAGTTATCACCACATAAAGTGACACTGGTCAGATTTGCAAAAAAAGGCCTGATCCTTAAGGTGAAAATGAGCCCGGTCCCTAAGGGGTTAAAAACTGTTCCCATAATTCCGCTCTATTAAAATTAAATTTCATCCATTTATCTCCCTAGGATGTGGTCTCTCTTTCTCACGCTCCCTCTCCGGCGTGGAACCCTGATTCGCCGATAACCGTGATCAACATGGTAGGTTTAGAAAAGTACATTGAAAGTTGATAGAGAAGATATCTAAATTTATGGTGGACATCATGGGGGCACCGCTGCATAGGTGACAGGAACATAAATTTTAAAAAATCGTCTGTTACATTGTCAGGTGACATTTTACCAATTTTGCCGGATATAAACCACTGCTCTGCATAGGTGACAGGGAATTAAATTTCAGAAATTCTTCTTTAATTGATGTGCGCCACCTCCTTTCATTCAATGCTTAAACTTTAACAAGTTGTCCCACATTTACACTTCAATAATTTGTATAATACATTTACGCTCTATCATATTTAATTTGAAACAATTAACCTCCCTTGGATGTGGTCTCTCTTTCTCACGCTCCCTCTCCGGCGTGGAACCCTGATTTGCCGATAACCGTGATCAACATGGTAGGCTCAGAAAAGAACATTGAAAGTTGATAGAGAAGATATCCAAATGGATGGTGGACGTCATAGGGATGTGCGATCAGGCAGAGGTTATCTAGAGTCAACAAAGCAGCAGCAGGGTCTCTCCTATCTAACGTTTCCTAATCCAAAATACTGCAGTGACATTCCCTGTAATTTTTAATTAATCATTCAAATAACAGGGCATCTTAAGAGTCCTGTATGGTTATTTATCGTCACTACCCCCCCGAGTCTGGAGTGGGTAATTGCCGCGCGCCCCCTCCTTTCCTTCAATTCTTCCGTTTTAATAGCTTCTCCCAAATTTCCGCTCTATCACAATTAAATTTCATCCATTGATCTCCCTTGGATGTGGTCTCTCTTTCTCACGCTCCCTCTCCGGGGTGGAACCCTGATTCGCCGCTAACCGTGATCAACATGGTAGGCGCAGAAAAGAACATCACAAGCTAATAGAGAAGATATCCAATTGGATCGTGATCATCACGGGGACGTGCGACATGGTGGGGTAGTATGTTTGCACACGCCTACACAAACTGACTGATAGTTCTGCCCCCTTCAACTTCTGGGTCTCCAAATTGGGCACATGGTCTGAGCTTGCCCTTTACGCCTTGGAGGTGCTGGCCTGCCCTGCAACCAGTGTATTGTCTGAACATGTGTTTAGCACAACTGGAGGGGGTTATCATCGGTTATATTTCCCAATGTTTTGGGGTGTACCCTAATTTTAAAAAAATGTATGAATTTAAAACCAAAAAGCAGTGTAGGCTACCTCCTCCTCATCCACCGCCGCTTCCACCACACCGCCACATCCACTGCCTCCTCAACCTTCTACTCCATATGGACCTCGTCCTCCTAGATCAAGATTATTCTTTTTTTATTATTATGTATTTTATGTTATTTAAAGTCATTTCCTTATTCACTTTTCTTTTGCAGAGTACTTGCCATGCTCTTAACCACATTTTGCTTCCATTTGCAGCCCTCTAGTCCTTTCCATGACATTTTTACAGCCATTTTAGTGCTCAAAAGTTCGGGTCCCCATTGACTTCAATGGGGTTTGGGTTCGGGGTCAAGTTCGGGTCTCTAGTGATGAATTACTTCCTCATAAAGAGCATTTCTTTGTATGTAGTGGGCACAATGATGGGGAGCGGTGATTGCGCTACTCCCATGATTGTACCCCTCAGATGCCATGTTCACCATTGATCGTGGCATCTAAGGCTACCATTTAGGCCTTTCAGGGGTTAATCAGGCTAAAAATAAAAAATACTCACCTCATCCATTTACTCGCTTAGAGGCGGTTGTGGTCATCTTGATTGAAGAAACCAAGTGAAATTTTGCGCAATGACGCGATGATGCAAACACTGTCTGTCAATCTATCTATTTATCTATCTATCTCATATCTATCTATCTATTATCTATCTATCTATCTCATATCTATATACACTCACCTAAATAATTATTAGGAACACCTGTTCTATTTCTCATTAATGCAATTATCTAGTCAACCAATCACATGGCAGTTGCTTCAATGCATTTAGGGGTGTGGTCCTGGTCAAGACAATCTCCTGAACTCCAAACTGAATATCAGAATGGGAAAGAAAGGTGATTTAAGCAATTTTGAGCGTGGCATGGTTGTTGATGCCAGACGGGCCGGTCTGAGTATTTCACAATCTGCTCAGTTACTGGGATTTTCACGCACAACCATTTCTAGGGTTTACAAAGAATGGTGTAAAAAAGGGAAAAACATCCAGTATGCGGCAGTCCTGTGGGCAAAAATGCCTTGTGGATGCTAGAGGTCAGAGGAGAATGGGCCGACTGATTCAAGCTGATAGAGAAGCAACGTTGACTGAAATAACCACTCTTTACAACCGAGGTATGCAACAAAGAATTTGTGAAGCCACAACACGCACAACCTTGAGGCGGATGGGCTGCAACAGCAGAAGACCCCACCGGGTACCACTCAGCTTCACTACAAATAGGAAAAAGAGGCTACAATTTGCGCAAGCTCACCAAAATTGGACTGTTGAAGACTGAAAAAATGTTGCCTGGTCTGATGAGTCTCGATTTCTGTTGAGACATTCAAATGGTAGAGTCCGAATTTGGCGCAAACAGAATGAGAACATGTATCCATCCTCTGATGGCTACTTCCAGCAGGATAATGCACCATGTCACAAAGCTTGAATCATTTCAAATTGGTTTCTTGAACATGACAACGAGTTCACTGTACTAAAATGGCCCCCACAGTCACCAGATCTCAACCCAATAGAGCATCTTTGGGATGTGGTGGAACGGGAGCTTTGTGCCCTGGATGTGCATCCCTCAAATCTCCATCAACTGCAAGATGCTATCCTATCAATATGGGCCAACATTTCTAAAGAATGCTATCAGCACCTTGTTGAATCAATGCGACGTAGAATTAAGGGAGTTCTGAAGGGAAAATGGGGTCCAACACCGTATTAGTAGTAGTGATGAGCGGCAGGTGCCATATTCGATTTCAACGAAATTCACGAATATTCAATAGAATATTCGTTTCATATTTGTCTAAATCGAATATTCGTCATTATTCTAGTTATCGCGATTATTATGCAATTTAAATAATCGCGTATTGCGATTTTAACTTAAGGCTACTTTCCTATTGATTTGATATCTAGAATTAGCGAATATGACGAATGTATTCGTCATATTCCTCAAAACGAAGATAACGAAATATTCTACATCTTCGTTTTAGCTACCTATTCGTCAACTTCGCTAATTCTAGCAATCAAATAGGAAAGTTGACTATAGAGACAGCTAAGTTGAATTCGCTATGCGATTATATTACTTTGCTTTTTTTATTTTTATTTAATAGTTAAATAATGGAAGTTATTATAATCATTCTATTTATAAAAAAAAAGCTAAGTAATATAATCGCATAGCGAATTAAACACAGCTGTCTCTATAGTCAACCTTCCTGTTTGCTAGAATTAGCGAAGTTGACGAATAGGTAGCTAAAACGAAGATGTAGAATACTTTGTTATCTTCGTTTTGAGGAATATGACGAATACATTTGTCATATTCGCTAATTCTACCAAGCCAACCATAGTAAACCAGGTCCAAGTTGAAATAGCAATTCGATTAATTCAAGTTATAATAATCGAATTGCGATTTCAACAGCACTGCTATATTCCATATTCGTTAATTCTAGCCTAATATGGAATATAGCAGTGCTAAGTTGAAATCACAATTGGATTATTATAACTTGAATTAATCGAATTGCTATTTCAACTTGGACCTGGTTTACTATGGTTGGCTTGGTAGAATTAGCGAATATGACGAATGTATTCGTCATATTCCTCAAAACGAAGATAACGAAGTATTCTACATCTTCGTTTTAGCTACCTATTCGTCAACTTCGCTAATTCTAGCAATCAAATAGGAAGGTTGACTATAGAGACAGCTGTGTTTAATTCGCTATGCGATTATATTACTTTGCTTTTTTTTATTTTTTTATAAATAGAATCATTATAATAATCAAGTCCCCATCACCATGGGAACGTCACCATACTAGAATGTACTGTCGGATTTGAGAATTACGTTGAAATCGCAATTCGATTAATTCAAGTTATAATAATCGAATTTTGATTTCAACTTAGCACTGCTATATTCCATATTCGTTAATTCTAGCCTAATATTTAATATTTTTTAAAAAAAAGCAAAGTAATATAATCGCATAGCGAATTAAACGTAGCTGTCTCTATAGTCAACTTTCCTATTTGATTGCTAGAATTAGCGAAGTTGACGAATATGGAGCTAAAACGAAGATGGAGAATACTTCGTTATCTTCGTTTTGAGGAATATGACGAATACATTCGTCATATTTGCTAATTCTACCAAGCCAACCATAGTAAACCAGGTCCAAGTTGAAATAGCAATTCGATTAATTCAAGTTATAATAATCGAATTGCAATTTCAACTTAGCACTGCTGTATTCCATATTAGGCTAGAATTAACGAATATGGAATATAGCAGTGCTAAGTTGAAATCGAAATTCGATTATTATAACTTGAATTAATCGAATTGCGATTTCAACGTAATTCTCAAATCCGAGAGTACATTCTAGTATGGAGACGTTCCCATGGTGAGCACGGAAGTCGTCAGAAGTGGCAACGGGCACTGACTGGAACAGCCAGGAAGCCAGGAATCCTAAGGACAGGTAAGAACTACTTTTGGGAAGTGGGAAAAAAAAAAAAAAAAAAAAAAGAATATTCAAAATATCGAATTTATAGCACTATATTCGAAATATTCGCAAATTATCGAAGTGCCGATATTCGAAAAAAAAAAATTGATATTCGAATATTCGCGCTCAACACTAATTAGTATGGTGTTCCTAATAATTCTTTAGGTGAGTGTATATATATATTGTGGTAGATATATAGGGGCACACTCAAATAGGAGTACTAAATCCACCAGGTGGATGTAATATATTAAAACCCACACAAATAAAATAGAATACTATAAAATGGCAACAATGTATGTAACATAAGGGCCTTAAAAAACAAAACCACTATATATCATATACTGGCTATATATTCCATCTCTTTGCCCAGTATAAAGCTGCTCCTAAAATCGTCCAGCATAGGCAAATGGCAGCCTGATAGTGAATTCGACCTGCCAATGCACTATATGCAGGTGGCTGTTACACTGTAGAGGACCGTATCATCAATAGGTGCAAACTCCAGGCATAGTCCAGAACGTACTTCTATTGTGTCAATAAGCAGTCACTGATTACTTTAGAATAACTACAACAGCGGTGCCTTAAAAATCCACAATAATCGAGCAAACTCCTGACAGGAGCTGGGTCTTACCCTTCTTCACTGCGTTGTTGCAGCGCTGATTCCAGGCGGCCGCACACCAGCGGCATCCCACGTGGTGTGCTAAACCTCTACGTGGCGTCCCATGTGACCTGGTTGCTCTGGAGACTAAATGAGGCTAGGTTGACGTCACTGGTAAGGGACGGCTTTCCCCGGATTCAAACATCTCAGATTCTTTCTTTATGTGGTAATATTGTCTCTACTCGATAAATGAGACATACGCTCACTCCTTACGCCAGACGTGTTTCGAGGTGCTATACCTCTTCCTCAGTGGCCAACTGAGTGAGCGCTTCCACACTCTTATAAAGGGACTAGTGTTCCCATAATGCTCCGCTTTATTGTGCATTGTTGAAACTCCGGAATGGAGTGGAATCTCTACATTGGTGTATTTTTTCTCAAGCCTTGAAATTTAGTGGATCCATATTGTAAAAACATGAATAAAACCCACATCTTTTATGTATAATACAAGTTCAATAAACTGATAAAATGATAAAAATATAATAGGAATAGAAGAAAATAGCGCCAACTACGCAACAGTATGTATTACAGGTCATGCCGCATTGGAAACGCATGCGGTACCGCTATCAATGAATTGTAACTAAACCTAAGGCATACGTCTCATAGGATACAAGGGGAGCAACAATGTACAACAAGACCAGATATCCTATAATTATCTCATATGATTCCCTCGATCCATAACACTTATACACTTTCGTTCCTCAAGAGACTCATAGGGGATGGACTGTTCTGAGTAGCGAGGAAATATCGAAAAAATATTGAAATAATATCGAAGAAATATCGAAGGAATATCGAAGAAATATATGGGGGAATATATGTGCATTAAGGGAGCTGTCTGATAGGGAGGGGAGATCGGAATGTCAATAAACGACCAGACTCCGATGTCCCATCACCACCAGACAGCCCCCCCCCCCCAAATTTCATAAAAATCCAAAGACTTCCATTTCGGCGTTTAAGCCCCTTGGGATCATTGTGTCAAACTCAAAGATCCTTCGAGATTCTTGTCTTGACATATGCACTATGTGATTCCCACTTCTCCAAGACTCCCTGACTTTCTCAATCGCCATAAATATTAGATCGGTGGGATCACAATTGTGCATCAATTTGAAATGCCTTGATAACGAGTGTGTATCTAATCCCTTCTTAATGTTTGACATATGCTCAGCTACCCTCTTCTTGAGAGTTCTTTTAGTTCTCCCTATATACTGCTTCCTACATTTGCATTCAAGCATGTATATAATATCAGTAGAGTCACATGTCAAACATTCCTGTATAACCAACTTGAAGGAGTTGGGTACAGACTCTGCTTGAATAGTCTTCTTAGGGAAGGCAGTAATCTTACAATTGGCGCATCTGCCGCACCTAAAGAAGCCTTTTATTGCCAACCAGTTACTTTTACTCTGACCCTCATTTATTCTTCTTTTTACAGTTGGGGCTACTTTGCCCGCCAAATTTCCTGCTCTAGTGTAGGTGATCTTTGGAGCTTCGCTTAAAAAGGGGCCTATCAATTTATCATTTAATAAATGGCCCCAATGTCTCTTTATTATTTTTTCCATTGTCCTATACTGAGAATTAATTGGTAGGACTATTCTCAGGGTTTCATCATGTTGTTGAGGGACCCTGTCAGAAAAAAAAAAAAATTCCTTTTCATTTTCTTCACCTTAAGCAGTGAGTTGTCTATTACCTGCGCTGGATAGTCCCTTTCCAGGAATGGTTGTTTCAGACACTCTGCTTCGTTTGCAAACTTAAAATTCTCAGTACAGTTCCGTTTCAATCGACGGAATTGACTGGTAGGAACATTGGTCAACCAGCGCGGTAAATGGCAACTAGAGAACCTGATGAAGCTATTCCTAGTAACTGGTTTGAAGAATGTGTTGCAACATAATTTATCCACTTGTACACATATCTCCAAATCCAAAAATTCCACCCTTTCTTTACTTATACTGGGGCTAAATACTAGGTTCCTATCATTAGTGTTAATGTACTTCAAAAACAAATCCAACGACTCGGGTGAATCCCGCCAGACAAACAGAATGTCGTCAATGTATCTGCGCCATAGCACCAGACTCATCCCCAGCTTGGGCATAATGACCTCTCTTTCCCACTGTGCCAAAAATAAATTGGCATAGCTGGGGGCGAATCTGGTACCCATGGCGGTGCCAGTGCGTTGGACATAGAATTCCTGCTCAAACGAAAAATAGTTATGAGTCAGTATATATGTGACACCATCCAATAAAAATGACATCTGTTCACTAGCTAGACTGCCATGGGACGCCGCTGGTGTGCGGCCGCCTGGAATCAGCGCTGCAACAACGCAGTGAAGAAGGGTAAGACCCAGCTCCTGTCAGGAGTTTGCTCGATTGTTGTGGATTTATAAGGCAACGCTGTTGTGGTTATTCTGAAGTTATCAGTGACTGCTTATTGACACAATAGAAGTACGTTCTGTACTATGCCTGGAGTTTGCACCTATTGATGATACGGTCCTCTACAGCGTAACAGCCACCTGCATATAGTGCATTGGCAGGTCAAATTCACTATCAGGCTGACATTTGCCTATGCTGGACGATTTTAGGAGCAGCTTTATACTGGGCAAAGACATGGAATATATAGCCAGTATATGATATATAGTGGTTTTGTTTTTTAAGGCGCTTATGTTACATACATTGTTGCCATTTTATAGTATTCTATTTTATTTGTGTGGGTTTTAATAAATTACATCCACCTGGTGGATTTAGTACTCCCATTTCAGTGTGCCCCTATATATCTACCACTGTTTACGTTCTTTTGGGCCTGAGGGTGGGCCTTTTTAGGTGAGCACCTGATCCATTTAGGGTGAGAGGTTGAGCCGCTGGTGTTCTTCTTTTCCAGAAGTTTCCAGACCAAAAGTTTGGACACACCTTCTCATTCAAAGAGTTTTCTTTATTTTCATGACTATGAAGGCATCAAAACTATGAATTAACACATGTGGAATTATATACATAACAAACAAGTGTGAAACAACTGAAAATATGTCATATTCTATGTTCTTCAAAGTAGCCACCTTTTGCTTTGATTACTGCTTTGCACACTCTTGGCATTCTCTTGATGAGCTTCAAGAGGTAGTCACCTGAAATGGTCTTCCAACAGTCTTGAAGGAGTTCCCAGAGATGCTTAGCACTTGTTGGCCCTTTTGCCTTCACTCTGCGGTCCAGCTCACCCCAAACCATCATGATTGGGTTCAGGTCCGGTGACTGTGGAGGCCAGGTCATCTGGCGCAGCACCCCATCACTCTCCTTCATGGTCAAATAGCCCTTACTTTCAAAGTTTTCCCAATTTTTCGGCTGACTGACTGACCTTCATTTCCTAAAGTAATGATGGCCACTCGTTTTTCTTTACCTAGCTGCTTTTTTCTTGCCATAATACAAATTCTAACAGTCTATTCAGTAGGACTATCAGCTGTGTATCCACCTGACTTCTCCTCAACGCAACTGATGGTCCCAACCCCATTTATAAGGCAAGAAATCCCACTTATTAAACCTGACAGGGCACACCTGTGAAGTGAAAACCATTTCAGGTGACTACCTCTTGAAGCTCATCAAGAGAATGCCAAGAGTGTGCAAAGCAGTAATCAAAGCAAAAGGTGGCTACTTTGAAGAACCTAGAATATGACATATTTTCAGTTGTTTCACACTTGTTTGTTATGTATATAATTCCACATGTGTTAATTCATAGTTTTGATGCCTTCAGTGTGAATCTACAATTTTCATACTCATGAAAATAAAGAAAACTCTTTGAATGAGAAGGTGTGTCCAAACTTTTGGTCTGTACTGTATATATATTATCTATCTATCTATATCTCATATCTATCTATCTATCCATATATCTCCTATCTACTGTATCTACAGTGCCTTGCAAAAGAATTCACTACCATTGACTTTCTTCGTATTTTGCTACATTATAGACTTAAGTTTAATGTTTAGTTAATATGAATTTTATGTGATGGATCAGAACACAATAGTCTAAGTTGGTGAATTGAAATGAGAAAAATACATAAATATAACTATTGTTAAGAAATAGAAAACAGAAAATTTGCATGTGCATCTGTATTCACCGCCTTTGTTAGGAAGCCCATAAAAAGCTCTGGTGCAACCTATTACCTTCAGAAGTCACATAATCAGTGAAATGAAGTTCACCTGTGTGCAATCTAAGTGTCACATGATCTGTCATTACATATACACACCTTTTTTGAAAGGCCCCAGAGGCTGCAGCACCTAAGCAAGAGGCTTCACTCACCAAACACTGCCAAGAAGACCAAGGAACTCTCCAACAAGTAAGGGATAATGTTATTGAGAAGTAAAAGTCAGGGTTAGGTTATAAAAAACTAAAACAAATCTTTGATGATCCTCAGGAGCACCATCAAATCTATCATAACCAAATGAAAAGAACATGGCACAACAGCAAACCTGCCAAGAGACGGCCACCCACCAAAACTCATGGAACGGGAAAGGAGGGCATTTTACGGAATGGAATTGCAGACTCATTAATTTCTATAGTGCCGCACGATGTGCAGCCCAGCTCCGGAAATACGGACCCGCACTTCTGGGTCCGCATTTCCGTTCCCGAAAAAAATAGAACATGTCCTATTCTTGTCCGCAAAATGCGGAATGCACATTGCCATGTCCGTGCTTTGCTGATCCATGGATCCTCAAAACATGTTACGGACGCGTGAATGGAACCTTAATCAGAGAGGCAGCACAGAGACCTAAGGTAACCCTGGATGAGCTGCAGAGTTCCACAGCAGAGACTGGAGTATCTGTACATAGGAAGACAATAAGCTGTACACGCCATAGAGTTGGGCTTTATGGCAGAGTGGCCAGAAGAAAGCCATTACTTTCAGCTAAAAACAAAAAGGCACGTTGTGAGTTTGCGAAAAGGAATGTGGGAGACTCCCAAAATGTATGGAGGAAGGTGCTCTGGTCTGATGAGACTAAAATTGAACTTTTCGGCCATCAAAGAAAACGCTATGTCTGGGGTAAACCCAGCACATCACATCACCCAAAGAACACCATCCCCACAGTGAAACATGGTGGTGGCAGGATCATGCTGTGGGGATGTTTTTCAGCAGCCGGGACTTGGAAACTGGTCAGAGTTGAGGGAAAGATGGTTGGTGCTATAGACAAGGATATTCTAGAGCAAAACCTGTACCACTCTGTGTGAGATTTGAGGCTAGGACAGAGGTTCACCTTCCAGCAGGACAATGACCCCAAACACACTGCTAAAGCAACACTTGAGTGGTTTAAGGGGAAACATGTAAATGTGTTGGAATGGCCTAGTCAAAGCCCAGATCTCAATCTAATAGAAAATCTGTGGTCAGACTTAAAGATTGCTGTTCACAAGCGCAAACCATCCAACTTGAAGGAGCTGGAGCAGTTTTGCAAGGAGGAATGGTCAAAAATCACAGTGGTAAGATGTGGCAAGCTCATAGAGACTTATCCAAAGCGACTTGGAGCTGTGACTGCCGCAAAATGTGGCTCTACAAAGTATTGACTTTAGGGGGGTGAATATTTATGCACATTGACTTTTTCTGTTATTTTCTCCTATTTGTTGTTTGCTTCACAATAAAAAAACAAAAAAACAAAAAAAATCTGCGAAGTTGTGGGCATGTTCTGTAAATTACATGATGCAAATCCTCAAGCAATCTATGTTAATTCCAGGTTGTGAGGCACCCAAATACAAAAATAGGCAATGGGGTGAATACCTTTGCAAGGCACTGTATCTATCTATCTATCTATCTATCTATCAATCTCCTATCTATCCATCTATCTCCTATCTATCCATTTATCTCATATCTATCTATCTATATATCTATATTTCCATCTATCTATATTTCCATCTCTCGATCTTCCCATCTGTAGTGACTGTGTGTTAATGACAAACAGTTGTGTCAGATTTTAATTTTCTTGAAGCTGCTTAATAAAAGTTTAATGAATGCAAACATAAACCAAACAATGTTGTATTCCTGATTTTGCACACATACTTGATACTAAATAAACATATCATTATTTATTTCCCCTGTAATTATGGTTATTTCTGCATACATCAGAGAGCTGTGAGAAAAACACACACTGAAAGAATTAAATATTCTATAATTAATGGTGCTAACTGGGGAAAAAATGGTATGACTGGCATTCTTTTTTTTATTTAGTGCTGTTTAGTGACTAGCATAATGATAAGTGATGGTAATTTCCCTTAAAAACCTTAATGAGTGGATCATTACTATAGTGAAATAGCTTGAAAACTTTAATCCCGTAGAGGCGCAGCGCCATGCTTGGCTGTGCAATAACCAGACAGAACTCTCAATGAGATTCCCAAGCTTCTGTTCCCTAGATAAAATTTTCACTCACTCCACTTTTGCAAAGGTAATGAGGAGGTAATGAGGCTTGACTTAAAATTTCTCTGCACTTGATTCTCTTCATTCCCCAGCAGGTTCCCATAGGATAGAATAAGATGCAGGATTTATATAAAAGCAGTGCTGATAGATAGATGGAGGAGCTGAGCCATGCTATTTGGTTTTGGATTTTCCTTGCATGAGAAAGGGGTTCAGATAAATTTAGAGTTCTTTCAGCACTGTCAATTCAGCCTGATAGTTTCCACAGAATCAGACAATTTGACAATATGCAGCCCTTGTCAGACTTGTTGAATGTTTATTTTGTCACTTTGCTGATTCTAAATCCTGACCTTTCTGTGCCACCTTCCCTTCCTATATTCTCCTCTTTAGCAGCACAGTGATGCCTTCTTTAAGTAAATAATAAAGGGAAAAAAGGGGAAAAGTACTCAAGAGTGCTGCATTAGATCATTAGCTTAATTTAAACTGAAAGGTCTTTGTTGTAAATTGGGGCGGCAAGGGACCTGGGGACCTTTGCAAAGTATTTTGCTGGCAAGCTTGTTGAGATTTGATTGCCTTTGTTGTGATAATCTGAAATTAATTTGCACTTGAACCCATCTTTCTTCTGGGCTTAATTTAAACACTGTTATAATTATGCACCCCGCATAAAATTGAGAACAGACATTGATATGACAAGGCAGAATATTTTAATTCCCCAGGTAGTGAAGGCTTTTTTCCCCACTTATCTCACAAGGTAATAAAACAAAATGTTCCAGTGCACAGGCTTACGAGAGAGATATTTGCCTGAGGGTAAACCGTAATAATCAGTGTATTGCTACACGTTTACTCATGTACTTTCTCAGTAGGTCAATCTCTTTCTTTTAAAGTGATGTTAAACTTCTGCTAATATTGGTTGATTTGAACTTGCCACTCTAAAATAAAATCATATATATATATATTTTTATTCAGACCTGGCAGTCAGCATTTCTAAAGGAAACCCCTTGCATCAAGAATCCAATTTGATGTGTCTTTTAATTGCTACTAAAGACTACCTCCTAAAGTCCACAATTGATCTTTCCAGTGAACCGTTCTTGTTCTCTGTATGAGCTGTAATATCCTTATCATTATTCTTTTTAGTTTTAGTGCAGATTAGTGTTTATGGTGCCAATCTTATTAACTACAGTAAGCTATCTGCTTTTGTGTTCTTCTTTGGAATTATAATGTACCACAGGCCACCAAGGTCAGTGCCCTGGGCATAAATTCTTTGAAATCATCATTGTGTTCAAAGAAACAACAGTCTTTTCAGAATTAAATGTTTTAAAGATTTAGAACAAATGATACATGTTATCTGTACAGTTGGAGGAGAGTGTTTGAAGATAGCAAGTACTTGTTTTCACACAGAGAGAAAGATTTCAGCAGTGGTCAGTAATCTGATTAATGCTCTCTTCACGTGCAGCTTCATAATAACTTCTGTCTTAATTAGCAAGAAAAAAGGTGAGAATTACTAAGAGCCAAGCTCTTTATATGCTGAGTTACTCTGCATGAAAAGCAATCTACTAAAAAGGACAAACTCATTTACAGTTTATTATAATTATTTGCCCGCTTATTATAACTAATTGTATTAGCTCACACTAGCTGATAGAGATGAGTGTTAGTGAACTCCAATGAATAAGTGTCCATTGTGGCTTATTTTGTCTGGTAGCACAAGCTTTATAATAGCTCAGTCCATAGTATTGCCTCTGCCCCACAGAACAGTCATGCAGGATATATATGGGATGTAATTTACACTCATGTCATACACCCGCACTCTGGTAGGCAAAGATCGCTGACTACTGGTAATCATTAATCACAGTGATCTGTACTAAACAGAGTGAGTATTTTTTCAACTTAAGATACTATTATCTACTTTCACTATTGATTGGAGACTTCTAGGGTTAGTTTCCTGAAACTTTCAGACAAAGTACCATGCAATGATAGCTGCAAGGCCTGGAAATTAAATTGCCAACTATCAGTTCCCTGTCAGCTAAGGTGAAGCTAAAGTGTTTGGCGAGATCTTTGGATGCTGTCTTGACTTAATCTCTTCCTTGAGTATCTGGAATCTGTTTTGAATCCTCCTAGGCAATTTACTGTTCTTTCTTGTCATTGATCTTTATCATCCAAATGGGTCTGAATGAGCATCTATGAAAAATGACTTCCAATGTGATAAATTCTACTCTGTTTTGTCTCCATTCCCCTTAATTGGATAAACCTAAGTCATTAAATGGAGCTTTTAACATTATGCCTCCCTTGAATAACTACAGATTTGTATCTTCAACCCTTCAAAACCATATAATTGGAATGTTAAATCAAGAGTATTTCCTTCTAAATAAACATAACATTTGGCAAACATAATTTAAATAAATCCAGAATGCTAAATATTTTTCTAGCTCCTTTATCTGTTCCATTTGGAGATAGTTTAATGAGCCTAATATAGTTAAGCAAACATACTATAATTTCAGGGAGAGCATCTTTCAGTGAGCTTATCTTATTGTTATTCAGGGATTGTGAGTGCTGACATAGGCATGCAAACCATAACAAAACCACATTGTATTCTTTGCTTGGGATGTAAAGATGTTAGAACATAAATGCTTTGAACTCTAGACATCTTACTTATTCACATAATAAAACAATTCCCTGCAATGTATAAGTTATGTAATTAATCCTGAAGCATACCCTCAGTACTTTAATAACCTCTGACTATCTTGTCAAGAATAATTATCTACTAGTTTACACATATAATATGTATAATAATGTCATACATTATGCAAGACTAAACATTGACTTCAATGGCATGATTACTGATGCTTCTCGTACACGGCTAGTTAATTGGAAAGATGATCGAAGATGATCTTTACAGTTTCGGACAATAATTTTAATGGGCTATCATGCAAGAAAAAAAAAATATTTGCATGCACCCAAATAATGTGAATGGTAGAAAATGTTTCTAATTTTAAAAATTGTTATTTATTTATAAGCAAGGACCACCATAGGGAAAATGCTGGTGTTTGACTCTGGAGATTAGCTGACACATGCATAGCAAGGTTAAAGCAAGCACAGACTTTGAGAAACACTGAGGGATTGATGTCCAAACTAAGTTACATTACACAAGAATTACGTTATTTACCAGTAAACCTGTTTAAAGTTGAGAGAATACACAGCTGAGTCAACGGGCCACTTTCATATCAGTGTATCTTGCTGTCATTGAAGTAGATCCCTGCTAAGGTGTCACAGAGGAGATTTTCTGTCCGGCAAATGGCCCACACAGTGTTCTTACACAAGGACGCTCATTTCTTAATACGAAAGAAGAATACATCTGGAATTTTCATAAATTTTAGCCTTAACACTTTATACTTTTAATTTTAAAAACAACAATAATAGCTTTAATAAAATCCCCATGTATGTAATTAGTGCATGCATACAAATGTGAAATGACAGTGAAAACAAATCAACAATAGGACAGAGCATGAGGGCCTTAACCCTTTCAGTACCGAGACACTTTTCACCTTAAATCCAGGGCCGATTTTTGCAAATCTGACATGCGTCACTTTATGTGCTAATAACTTTGGAACGCATTTATTTATCCAAGCCATTCTGAGATTGTTTTCTCGTGACACATTGTACTTCATGACAGTCATAAATTTGAGTCAATATATTACACCTTTATTCATGAAAAAATCCCAAATTTACCCAAAATTTTGAAAAATTAACAATTTTCTAAATTTGAATTTTCCTACTTTTAAGACAGATAGTAAAACTTCATAAAATAGTTATCGATCAACATTCCCCATACTTTATGTTGGCATCATTTTGTAAATGTCATTTAATTTTTTTAGGACGTTAGAAGGCTTCAAATTTTAGAAGCAATTTTCACCAAAATTTCCAAAACCATTTTTTTAAGCACTCTTTCAGTTATAAAGTGATTTTGAGGGGCTTATGTAATGGAAACCACCCATAATTTACCCCATTTTAGAAACTACACCGATCAAATTATTCAAAACTGATGTTACAAACTTTGTTAACCCTTGATGTGTTCCTCCTCATGAGGAGGTAAGTTCTAGACTTGACAGTGGCAAATCAATGGATGTCGTATATCTGGACTTCTCCAAATGAGGTTTAACACTGACAAATGTAAGGTTATGCACATGGGAAGGAATAATGCAAATCAACCGTACATACTAAATGGTAAAACACTGGGTAACACTGACATGGAAAATGACCTAGGAATTTTAATAAACAGCAAACTAAGCAGTAAAAACCAGTGTCAGGCAGCTGCTGCCAAGGCCAATAAGTTAGGTTGCATCAAAAGGGGCATAGATGCCCGTAATGGGACATGGAGTACTGTGTACAGTTCTGGGCTCCTGTGAACAAGGCAGACATAGCAGAGCTGGAGAGGGTTCAGAGGAGGGCAACTAAAGTAATAACTGAAATGGGGCAACTACAGTACCGTGAAAGATTATCAACATTAGGGTTATTCACTTTAGAAAAAAGATGACTGAGGGGAGATCTAATTACTATGCATAAATATATCAGAGGGCTGTACAGAGATTTCTTTATGGTAAGAGCAGTGAGACTATGGAACTCTCTGCCTGAGGAGGTGTTGATGGTGAGTACAATAAAATAATTCAAGAGGAACTTGGATGAATTTCTGAAGTGTAATAATATTACAGGCTATAGCTGCTAGTGAGAGGTTGTTGATCCAGGGAGTTATTCTGATTGCCTTATTGGAGTTGGGAAGGAATTTTTCCCCTTAAGTGGGGAAAATTGGCTTTTACCTCACAGTTTTTTTTTTTTTTGCCTTCCTCTGGATCAACTTGCAGGATAACAGACTGAACTGGATGGACAAATGTCATTTTTCAGCCTTATATACTATGTTACTATGAAATGAAAATGAAGGTTAAATTTCAAAATTTCACTTTTTATGTAGACTTTTTATGTTAATCTATTTTTTCTTCCAACACAGCAATGGTTAACAGCAAGATAAACCTCAATATGCATTACAATGATTCTGTAGTTTACAGAAATACCCCATATGTGGCGGTAAATTGCTCTATGGTCAGAAGGAAAGCAGTGGTCAGAAGGAAAGCAGCGCCATATGGATGTTGGAGGCAGATTTTACTAGAATAGTTTTTAGGTGCCATTTTTGTATTTGAAGACAACCTAAGTGACCCCTACAGTGACCCCATTCCGGAAACTAGACCCCTAAATGAGTATATCAAGGTGTGTAGTGAGCACTTTGACCCATCAGGCGCTTCACAGAATTAGAAAAATACTTGGCTATGAAAATGAAAAATGAAAAAAAAAAATCCAGAAAAAGTTGCTTTACGCCCACGTTTTTCACTTTCACAAGGGGTAACAGTACAAAATGCACCCCACATTTTATTACCCATTTCCCCCTTAATATAGCAACACCCCACATATGCTCAAAAACTGATTTTTGAGCGCAAGGCAGGGTTCAAAAGGGAAGGAGCACCAAAGGGCTTTTGGAGGACAGATTTTGCAGCATTGGCTTTTTGGAGATATGTCGCATATGAAGAAACCCTGAGGTACCCCTACAGTGGAAACCCCCAAAAAAGTGACCCAATACCGGAATCTAGACACATTAAGGAGTATTTCAAGGTCTGTAGTAAGTAGAGATGGCCTTTCGGATCGCCCGGCGGTTGTTTCACGGCGAACTTTGCTCGTACACGATTTGCCAAACGTACATACATATGGCGATATTTACAATCGCCATTTTTTTTGCATAGTGCCGAACTTTGACACATGACACATCCATCAGGTGGAACAGGACCGTCAATTGAGACATTTCAACACATGGTGACACCCCCTACCCTATAATAGAACCGGATCTGGCAGCCATTTTACATAATGTGTTTTGCCAGTGTAGGGAAAGGTTGCATTTTGGAGCAGGGACAGTTAGGGACACCAAATGCAAATGCTAGCAAATAGGGCCACAAAAGTCCTTTTAAGGACTGGTATAGGTGTGCTATAGATAGGTGTGATATAAAGGGATGTAATATACTTATAATATACTTTCTAACATAGAAATGATATTATAGTGTATTTGTATTGTGCAGCAATTGTGTGCAGTTCTGCTGCAATACCGTCAAATACTGATTAAAGGGTGCTCTATACCAGTTTCTGCAAATACTGATTGAGGAGTGCTGTATACCTGTTTCCACAAAATACTTAATAAGGGGTGCCATATACCTTCTTCCGCTAAATACTGATTGAGGGATGCTATTGCAATATACCTTCTTCCACCAAATACTGATTGAGGCCTACGATACACCTGCTTCCACAAAATACTGATTGATGGGTGCCATATACCTGTTTCCGCCAAATACTGATTGAGGGGTGCCATATACCTTCTTCCACAAAATACTGATTGAGGAGAGCTATTGCTATATAACTTCTTCCACAAAATACTGATTGAGGGCATCGATACACCTGCTTCCACAAAATACTGATTGAGGAGAGCTATTACTATATACCTTCTTCCACCAAAAACTGATTAAAGGCTGCAATTCACCTGCTTCCACAAAATGCTGATTAAGGTGTGCCATATACCTGTTTCCGCCAAATACTGATTGAGGGATGCTATTGCTATATACCTTCTTCCACCAAATACTGATTGAGGCCTACGATACACCTGCTTCCACAAAATACTGATTGATGGGTGCCATATACCTGTTTCCGCCAAATACTGATTGAGGGGTGCTATATATCTGTTTCCGACAAATACTGATTGAGGAGTGCCATATACCTTCTTCCACAAAATACTGATTGAGGAGAGCTATTGCTATATACCTTCTTCCACCAAATACTGATTGAGGGCAGCGATACACCTGCTTCCACAAAATACTGATTGAGGAGAGCTATTACTACAGGGAGTGCAGAATTATTAGGCAAGTTGTATTTTTGAGGATTAATTTTATTATTGAACAACAACCATGTTCTCAATGAACCCAAAAAACTCATTAATATCAAAGCTGAATATTTTTGGAAGTAGTTTTTAGTTTGTTTTTAGTTTTAGCTATTTTAGGGGGATATCTGTGTGTGCAGGTGACTATTACTGTGCATAATTATTAGGCAACTTAACAAAAAACAAATATATACCCATTTCAATTATTTATTTTTACCAGTGAAACCAATATAACATCTCAACATTCACAAATATACATTTCTGACATTCAAAAACAAAACAAAAACAAATCAGTGACCAATATAGCCACCTTTCTTTGCAAGGACACTCAAAAGCCTGCCATCCATGGATTCTGTCAGTGTTTTGATCTGTTCACCATCAACATTGCGTGCAGCAGCAACCACAGCCTCCCAGACACTGTTCAGAGAGGTGTACTGTTTTCCCTCCTTGTAAATCTCACATTTGATGATGGACCACAGGTTCTCAATGGGGTTCAGATCAGGTGAACAAGGAGGCCATGTCATTAGATTTTCTTCTTTTATACCCTTTCTTGCCAGCCACGTTGTGGAGTACTTGGACGCGTGTGATGGAGCATTGTCCTGCATGAAAATCATGTTTTTCTTGAAGGATGCAGACTTCTTCCTGTACCACTGCTTGAAGAAGGTGTCTTCCAGAAACTGGCAGTAGGACTGGCAGTTGAGCTTGACTCCATCCTCAACCCGAAAAGGCCCCACAAGCTCATCTTTGATGATACCAGCCCAAACCAGTACTCCACCTCCACCTTGCTGGCGTCTGAGTCGGACTGGAGCTCTCTGCCCTTTACCAATCCAGCCACGGGCCCATCCATCTGGCCCATCAAGACTCACTCTCATTTCATCAGTCCATAAAACCTTAGAAAAATCAGTCTTGAGATATTTCTTGGCCCAGTCTTGACGTTTCAGCTTGTGTGTCTTGTTCAGTGGTGGTCGTCTTTCAGCCTTTCTTACCTTGGCCATGTCTCTGAGTATTGCACACCTTGTGCTTTTGGGCACTCCAGTGATGTTGCAGCTCTGAAATATGGCCAAACTGGTGGCAAGTGGCATCTTGGCAGCTGCACGCTTGACTTTTCTCAGTTCATGGGCAGTTATTTTGCGCCTTGGTTTTTCCACACGCTTCTTGCGACCCTGTTGACTATTTTGAATGAAAACGCTTGATTGTTCGATGATCACGCTTCAGAAGCTTTGCAATTTTAAGAGTGCTGCATCCCTCTGCAAGATATCTCACTATTTTTGACTTTTCTGAGCCTGTCAAGTCCTTCTTTTGACCCATTTTGCCAAAGGAAAGGAAGTTGCCTAATAATTATGCACACCTAATATAGGGTGTTGATGTCATTAGACCACACCCCTTCTCATTACAGAGATGCACATCACCTAATATGCTTAATTGGTAGTAGGCTTTCGAGCCTATACAGCTTGGAGTAAGACAACATGCATAAAGAGGATGATGTGGTCAAAATACTCATTTGCCTAATAATTCTGCACGCAGTGTATATACCTTCTTTCACCAAAAACTGATTAAAGGCTGCAATTCACCTGCTTTCACAAAATGCTGATTAAGGTGTGCCATATACCTGTTTCCGCCAAATACTGATTGAGGGGTGCTATATACCTGTTTCCACCAAATACTGATGGAGGGGTTCCATATACCTTCTTCCACTAAATACTGATTGAGTGGTGCTATTGCTATATACTATACCTTCTTCCACCAACTACTGATTGAGGGCTGCAATACACCTGCTTACAAAAAAATATGATTGAGGGGTGCCATATACCTGTTTCCGCCAAATACTGATTGAGGGGTGCTATATACCTGTTTCTGCCAAATACTGATTGAGGGGTGCCATACAACTTCTTACACAAAATACTGATTGAGTGGTGCTAGTGCTATATACTATACCTTCTTCCACCAACTACTGATTGAGGGCTGCAATACACCTGCTTACAAAAAAATACTGATTGAGGGGTGCCATATACCTGTTTCCGCCAAATACTGAATGAGGGGTGCTATATGCCTTCTTCTTCAGCAAAATCCTGATTGAGAGGTGCTATATGCCAGTTTCTGCCAAATACTGATGGGTGCAATATACTTTCTTTCACAAAATACTAATTAAGCGGTGCTATTGTTATATATCTTCTTCCACCAAATACTGATTGAGGGCTGCAATACATCTGCGTCCACAAAATACTTATTGAGGGATACCATATAACTGTTTCCGCCCAATACTGATTGAGGGGTGCTATATACCTGTTTCTGCCAAATACTGATTAAGGAGTGCTATATACCTGTTTATGCCAAATACTGATTGAGGGTTGCTATATACCTTCGTCCAAAAAATACTGATTGAGGGCTGCGATACACCTGCTTCAACAAAAAACGGATTGAGGGGTGCCATATACCTGTTTACGCCAAATACTGATTGAGGGGTGCTATATACCATTTTCTGCCAAATACTGATTGAGGGGTGCTATATACTATTTTCTGCCAAATACTGATTGAGGGGTGCCATATACCTTCTTACACAAAATACTGATTGCTGAGCACTATTGCTTTATACCTTCTTCCACCAAACACTGATTGAGGGCTGCGACACACCTGCTTCCACAAAATACTGATGGAAAGATGTCATATGCATGTTTCCACCAAATACTGATTGAGGGGTGCTATATTCCTGTTTCAGCCAAATACTGATTGAGGGGTGCTATATACCTGTTTCTGCCAAATACTGATTGAGGGGTGCTATATACCTGTTTAAGCCAAATACTGATTGAGGGGCGCCATATACCTTCTTTCACTAAATACTGAATAATGGGTGCTATTGTTATTTTCTTCCAATATATACTAATTGAGGGCTACGATACACCAGCTTCCAGAAAATACTGATTGAGGGGTGCCATATACCTGTTTCCACCAAATATTGATTGAGGGGTGCTATATTCCTGTTTCCGCCAAATACTGATTGAGGGGTGCCATATACCTGTTTCCGCCAAATAAAGACAGAGTGGTGCTATACAACTTCTTACACAAAAACCTGATTGAGGGGTGCTATATACCTGTTTCCACCAAATACTGATTGAGGGGTGTTATATACCTGTTTCTGCCAAATTCTGATTGACGAGTGCCATATACCTTCTTCCACATAATAAGGATTGAGGAGTGCTATTGCTATATACCTTCCTCCAGCAAATACTGATTGAGGGCTGCAATACACCTGCTTACACAAAATACTGATTAAGGGGTGCCATATACTTCTTACAGCCAAATACTGATTGAGGAGTTCTATATACCTGTTTATGCCAAATACTGATTGAGGGTTGCTATATACCTTCGTCCAAAAAATACTGATTGAGGGGTGATATTGCTATATACATTCTTCCACCAAACACTGATTGAGGGCTGCGATATACCTGCTTCAACAAAAAACTGATTGAGGGGTGCCATATACCTGTTTACGCCAAATACTGATTGAGGCGTGCTATATACCATTTTCTGCCAAATACTGATTGAGGGGTGTCATATACCTTCTTACACAAAATACTGATTGCTGAGCACTATTGCTATATACCTTCTTCCACCAAACACTGATTGAGGGCTGCAGCACACCTGCGTCCACAAAATACTGATGGAAAGATGCCATATGCCTGTTTCCACCAAATACTGATTGAGGGGTGCTATATACCTATTTCCGCCAAACACTGATTGAGGGGCGCCATATACCTTCTTTCACTAAATACTGATTAATGGTGCTATTGTTATATACATTCTTCCAATATATACTAATTGAGGGCTGCGATACACCAGCTTCCACAAAATACTGATTGAGGGGTGCCATATACCTGTTTCCGCCGAATAATGACAGAGTGGTGCTCTACAACTTTTTACATGAAATCCTGATTGAGGGGTGCTATATACCTGTTTCCGCCAAATACTGATTGAGGGGGCTATATACCAGTTTCCACCAAATACTGATTGAGGGGTGTTATATACCTGTTTCTGCCAAATTCTAATTGAAGAGTGCCATATACTGTACCTTCTTCCACATAATACTGATTGAGGAGTGCTATTGCTATATACCTTCTTCCAGCAAATACTGATTGAGGGCTGCAATACACATGCTTCCACAAAATACTGATTGAGGGGTGCCATATACTTCTTATAGCCAAATACTGATTGAGGAGTGCTATATACCTGTTTCTGACAAATACTAATTTATGGGTGCTATATACCTGTTTCCGCCAAATACTGATTGAGGGGTGCCATATACCTTCTTCCACTAAATACTGATTAAGGGGTGCTATTTCTATACACCTTCTTCCACCAAATACTGATTGAGGGCTGCAATACACCTGCTTCTACTAAATACTGATTGAGGTGTGCCATATATTCCTTTCAGCCAAATACTTATTGAGGGGTGCTATATACCTGTTTCCACCAAATACTGATTGAGGGGTGCAATACAACTTCTTACACAAAATACTGATTGAGGTGTGCTATTGCTATATACCTTCTAACACAAAATACTGTTTGAGGGCTGCAATATACTTGCTTCAAAAAATTGAGGGGTGATATTACTATATATCTTCTTCCACCAAATACTGATTGAGAGCTGCATTACACCTACTTCCACAACATTCTGATTGAGGGGTGCCATATACCTGTTTCTGCCAAATACTGATTATGGGGTGCTATATACCTGTTTCCGCCGAATACTGATTGAGGGGTGTTATATACCTGATTAAGACAAATACTGATTAAGGGGTGCCATATACCTTCTTCCATCAAATTCTGATTGAGGTCTGCGATACACCTGCTTCCAGAAAAAACTGATTGAGGGGTGCCATATACCTGTTTCCACTAAATTCTAATTTAGGGGTGCTATATACCTGTTTCCGCAAAATACTGATTGAGTGGTGCCATATACCTTCTATCACTAAATACTGATTGAGGAGTGCTATTGCTATATACCTTCTTCCACCAAATACTAATTGAGGGCTGCGATACACCAGCTTCCACAAAATTCTGATTGAGGGGTGCCATATACCTGTTTCCGCCAAATACTGATTGAGTTGTGTTATATAACTTCTTTCACAAAATCCTGATTGAGGGGTGCTATATACCTGTTTCCACCAAATACTGATTGAGGGGTGCTATATACCAGTTTCCACCAAATACTGATTGAGTGCCATATAACATCTTCCACATAATATTGATTAAGGAGTGCTATTGCTATATACCTTCTTCCAGCAAAAACTGATTGAGGGCTGCAATACAACTGCTTCCACAAAATACTGATTGAGGGGTGCCAAATACCTCTTTCAGCCAAATACTGATTTAGGGTTGTTATATACCTGTTTCTGCTATATACTGATTAAGGGGTGCCAAATACCTTCTTCCGCTAAATACTGATTGAGGGGTGCTATTGCTATATACCTTTTTCCATCAACTACTGATAGAGGACTGCAATACACCTGCTTCCTCTAAATACTGATTGTGGGGTGCCATATACTTCTTTCAGCCAAATAATCTTTGAGGGGTGCTATATTCTTGTTTCCGCCAAACACTGATTGAGGGGTGCAATACAACTTCTTACACAAAATCCAGATTGAGGTGTGCTATTGCTATGTGCCTTCTTACACAAAATACTGATTGAGGGCTACGATAAAGCTGCTTTCAAAAATTACTGATTGAGAGGTGCTATATACCTGTTTCCGCCAAATACTGATTGAGGGGTGCTATATACTTGTATCCGCCAAATACTGATTGAGGGGTGCTATATACCTGTTTCCGCCAAATACTGATTGAAGGGTGCCATATAAATTCTTCCACAAAATACAAAATGAGGGGTGATATTGCTATTTAACTTCTTCGAACTAAATCTGATTGAGAGCTGCGTTACACCTACTTCCACAAAATTCTGATTGATGGGTGCCATATACCTGTTTTCACCAAATACTGATTGAGGGGTGCTATATACTTGTTTCCGCCAAATACTGATTGAGGGGTGCTATATACCTGTTTCCACCAAATACTGATTGAAGGGTACCATATACCTTCTTCCACAAAATAATGATTGAGGGGTGATATTACTATATATCTTATTCCACTAAATACTGATTGAGAGCTCAGTTGCACATACTTCCACAAAATTCTGATTGAGGGGTGCCATATACTTGTTTCTGCCAATTACTGATTGAGGGATGCTATATACCTGTTTCCGCCAAATACTGATTGAGGGGTGCTATATACCTGTTTAAGCCAAATACTGATTGAGGGGTGCAATACAACTGTTTCCGTCAAATACTGATTGAGTAGTGCTATATAACTTCTTACACGAAATCCTGATTGAGGGGTGCCATATACTTTCTTCCACAAAATATTGATTGAGGAGTGCTATTGCTATACACCTTCTTCCACCAAATTCTAAATGAGGTCTGCGATACACTTGCTTCCACAAAATACTGATTGAGGGGTGCCATACACCTGTTTCCGCCAAATACTAATTTAGGGGTGCTATAAACCTGTTTTCGCCAAATACTGATTGAGGGGTGCCATATAACTTCTTTCACTAAATACTGACTGATGGTTGCTATTGCTATATACCTTCTTCCACAAAATACTGATTGAGGGCTGCGATACACCAGCTTCCACAAAATTCTGATTGAGGGGTGCCATATACCTGTTTCTGCCAAATAATGATTGAGTGGTGCTATACAACTTCTCACACGAAATCCTAAATGAGGGGTGCTATATATCTGTTTCCACCAAATCCTGATTGAGGGGTGCAATATGCCAGTTTCCACCAAATAATGATTAAGGGGTGCTATATACCGGTTTCTGAAAAATACTGATTGAAGAGTGCCATATACCTTCTTCCACATAATACTGATTGAGGAGTGCTATTGCTATATACCTACTTCCAGCAAATACTGATTGAGGGCTGAAATGGACCTGCTTCCACAAAATACTGATTGATGGGTGCCATATACTTCTTACAGCCAAATACTGATTGAGGGGTGCTATATACTTGTTTCCGCCAAATAATGATTAATTGCTATATACCTACTTCCAGCCAATACTGATTGAGGGCTGAAATACACCTTCTTTCACAAAATACTGATTGAGGGGTGCTATTAATATATGCCTTCTTCCACCAAATACTGATTGAGGGCTGCGATACACCTTCTTGCGCAAAATACTGATTGAGGGGTGCCATATACCTGTTTCCGCTAAATACTAATTTACGGGTACTATATACTTGTTTCTGCCAAATACTGATTGAGGGGTGCCATATACCTTCTTCCACAAAATTCTGATTGAGGGGTGCTATTGCTATATACCTTCTTCCACCAAATACTGATTGAGGGCTACGATACACCTGCTTCAACAAAATACTGATTGAGGGGTGCCATATATCCGTTTTCGCCAAATATTGATTGATTGGTGCTATATACCTGTTTCCGCCAAATACTGATTGAGGGGTGCCATATACCTTCTTCCTCAAAATTCTGATTGAGAGGTGCCATATACCTGTTTCCGCAAAATACTGATTAAGGGGTGCTATATACCTGTTTCCGCCAAATTCAGTTTGAGGGGTGCTATATACCTGTTTAAGACAAATACTGATTGAGGGGTGACATATACCTTCTTCCGCATAATACTGATTGATGAGTGCTATTGCTATATACCTTCTTCCACCAAATTCTGATTGAGGTCTGCGATACACCTGCTTTTACAAAATACTGATTGAGGGGTGTCATATACTATTGTTTCCGCCAAATACTAATTTAGGGGTGCTATATACCTGTTTCCACCAAATAATGATTGAGATGTGCCATATACCTACTTTCACTAAATACTGATTGATGGGTGCTATTGCTTTATACCTTCTTTCAATAAATACTGATTGAGGGCTGCGATACACCTTCTTGCGCAAAATACTGATTGAGGGGTGCCATATACCTGTTTCCGCTAAATACTAATTTACGGGTACTATATACTTGTTTCTGCCAAATACTGATTGAGGGGTGCCATATACCTTCTTCCACAAAATTCTGATTGAGGGGTGCTATTGCTATATACCTTCTTCCACCAAATACTGATTGAGGGCTACGATACACCTGCTTCAACAAAATACTGATTGAGGGGTGCCATATATCCGTTTTCGCCAAATATTGATTGATTGGTGCTATATACCTGTTTCCGCCAAATACTGATTGAGGGGTGCCATATACCTTCTTCCTCAAAATTCTGATTGAGAGGTGCCATATACCTGTTTCCGCAAAATACTGATTAAGGGGTGCTATATACCTGTTTCCGCCAAATTCAGTTTGAGGGGTGCTATATACCTGTTTAAGACAAATACTGATTGAGGGGTGACATATACCTTCTTCCGCATAATACTGATTGATGAGTGCTATTGCTATATACCTTCTTCCACCAAATTCTGATTGAGGTCTGCGATACACCTGCTTTTACAAAATACTGATTGAGGGGTGTCATATACTATTGTTTCCGCCAAATACTAATTTAGGGGTGCTATATACCTGTTTCCGCCAAATAATGATTGAGATGTGCCATATACCTACTTTCACTAAATACTGATTGATGGGTGCTATTGCTTTATACCTTCTTTCAATAAATACTGATTGAGGGCTGCGATACACCTGCTTCCACAAAATTCTTATTGAGGGGGGGCCATATATCTGTTTCCACCAAATACTGATTGAGTAGTGCAATATAACTTCTTACACAAAATCCTGATTGAGAGGTGCCATATTCCTTATTCCACAAAATACTTATTGAGGAGTGCTATTGCTATATACCTTCTTCCAACAAATTCTGATTGAGGTCTGCGATACACCTGCTTCCAAAACATACTGATTGAGGGGTGCCATATAGCTGTTTCTGCCAAATACTAATTTAGAGGTGCTCTATACCTGTTTCCTCCAAATATTGATAGAGTTGTGCCTTATACCTTCTTTCACTTAATACTGATTGATGGGTGCTATTGCTATATACCTTCTTCCACCAAATACTAATTGAGGGCTGTGATATACCAACTTCCACAAAATTCTGATTGAGTGGTGCCATATACCTTATTCCGCCAAATACTGATTGAGGGGTGCTATATACCTGTTTCCACCAAATACCGATTGAATATTGCCATATACCTTCTTCCACATAATACTGATTTAGGCCTATTGCACACGACCGTATGGCTTTTTCAGTGTTTTGCGATCCGTTTTTCACGGATCCGTTGTTCCGTTTTTTGTTTCCGTTGTGTTTCCGTTTCTGTTCCGTTTTTCCGTATGGCATGTACAGTATACAGTAATTACATAGATAAAATTGGGCTGGGCATAACATTTTCAATAGATGGTTCAGCAAAAAACGGAACGGAAACGGAAGACATACGGATGCATTTCCGTATGTGTTCCGTTTTTTTGCGGACCCATTGACTTGAATGGAGCCACGGACTGTGATTTGCGGGCAATAATAGGACATGTTCTATGTTAAAACGGAACGGAAAAACGGAAATACGGAAATGGAATGCATACGGAGTACATTCCGTTTTTTTTGCGGACCCATTGAAATGAATCGTTCCGTATACGGACCGTATACGGAACGCAAAAAACGTCCAGTAAACGGGAAAAAAAAACGTCCGTGTGCAATAGGCCTTACTCCAATACGAGAAACACAGACTAAGTTCATATTTGCTTTCATTTGCGCTAAAAGCGTTTCTTGTCGTATTTCACTACAATACGAGAAAAATTGACGCAGTTCACATTTGGTGTTATTTGCACTAAAAGCGTTTATTGTCATATTTCTAGAGAAAAAGAGAAAAATTAACTATGTTCATATTTGCTGTTTTTTGAGCTAAAACAATTTATTGTCATATTTCTAGAGAAAAATAAAAAAATAAACACAGTTCACATTTGGTGTTATTTGCGCTAAAAGCATTTGTTGTGACATTTCACTACAATATGAGAAATTTAGACACGGTTCACATTTGGTGTTATTTGCGCCAAAAGCGTTTATTGCCATATTTCTAGAGAAAAAGAGAAAAATAGACTAAGTTCATATTTGCTGTTATTTGCGCTAAAAGCATTTCTTGTCATATTTCACACCAATACGATAAAAATAGATGTAGTTCACATTTGATGTAACTTGCGCTAAAAGCTTTTATTGTCATATTTCACTCCAATACGAGAAAAATAAATGCAGTTCACATTTGGTGTTATTTGCGTTAAAATCGTTTCTTGTGATATTTCCCTCCAATACGAGAAAATTAGACTAAGTTCATACTTGCTGTTATTTGCTATAAAAGCGTTTCTTGACGTATTCACTACAATGCGAGAAAAATAGACTCAGTTCACATTTGGAGTTATTTGAGCTAAAAGTATTTATTGCCATATTTCTAGAGAAAAATAGAACAACAAACTTAGCTCATATTTGCTGTTATTTGCGCTAAAAGCGCTTATTGTCATATTTAACTCCAATATGAGAAAAATAAACACAGTTCACATTTGGTTATATTTGCGGTAAAAGCGTTTATTGACATATTTCTAGAGAAAAAGGGAAAAATAGACTACGTTCATATTGGCTGTTATTTGCACTAAAAATGTTTCTTGACGTATTTCACTCCAATACAAGAAAAATAGAGGCAGTTCACATTTGCTTTTATTTGCGCTAAAAGTGTTTTTTGTCATATTTGACTCTAATAGGATAAAATAGACTAATTCATATTTGCTGTTATTTGGGCTAAAAGCTTTTATTGTCATATTTCACTCTAATATGAGAAAAATAAACGTAGATCCCATTTGGTGTTATTTGCGCTTAAAGCGTTTATTGCCATATTTCTAGAGAAAGAGACAAAAATAGACTAAGTTCATATTTGCTGTTATTTGCACTAAAAGTTTTTCTTGACATATTTCAGTAAAATGTGAGAAAAATAGAAGCACTTTACTTTTGGTGTTATTTGCGCTAAAAGTCTAGCGTTTATTGACATGTTTCTAGAGAAAACAAGAAAAACAGACTTAGTTTATATTTGGTGTTATTTGCTCTAAAAGCGTTTCTTGTCATATTTCACTCCGATACGAGAAAAATAAATGCAGTTCACATTTGGTGTTATTTGCTCTAAAAGCGAATATTACAATATTTCTAGAGAAAAATAGAAAACTAAGTTCATATTTGGTAAAAGCGTTTATTGACATATTTCTAGAGAAAAAGGGAAAAATAGACTACGTTCATATTGGCTGTTATTTGCACTAAAAGCTTTTCTTGACGTATTTCACTACAATCTGAGAAAAATAGACGCAGTTCACATTTGGTGTTATTTGCGCTGAAAGCGATTCTTTTCGCATTTCTCTGCAATACGAGAAAATTAGACGCAGTTCACATTTGGTGTTATTTGCGCTCAAATCGTTTATTGTCATATTTCACTACAATACAAGAAAAATAAACACAGTTCACATTTGGTGTTATTTGCTCTAAAGGCGTTTATTGCCATATTTCTAGAGAAAAAGAGAAAAACAGACAGTTCATATTTGCTGTTATTTGCGCTAAAAGCGTTTCTTGTCGTATTTCAATACAATATAAGAAAAATAGACGCAGTTCATATTTGTTATTTGCACTAAAAGCGTTTATGCCATTTTTAGAGAGAAAAAGAGAAAAAAATAGACTAAGTTCATTTTTGCTGTTATTTGCGCTAAAATAATTTTTTGTCATATTTCACTCCAATACGAGAAAAATAGACGCAATTCACATTTGGTGTTATTTGTGCCAAAAGCGTTTATTGCCTTATTTCTAGAGAAAAAAAAGAAAAATAGAGTAAGTTCATATTTGCTGTCATTTGCGCTAATAGCAATTCTTATCAGATTTCACTCCAATACCATAAAAATAGACGCAGTTCAGATTTGGTGTTATTTGCGCTAAATGATTTTATTGTCATTTTCACTTCAATACGAGAAAAATAAACACAGGTCACATTTGGTGTTTCTTTTTAAATTTCTCTACTATAAGAGAAAAATAGACTAAGTTCATATCTGCTGTTATTTGCACTAAAAGCGTTTCTTGTCAAATTTCACTACAATATGAGAAAAATAGATGCAGTTTACATTTGGTATTATTTGCGCTTAAATGCTAGTGTTTATTGCCATATTTATAGAGAAAAA
Source organism: Bufo bufo (assembly GCF_905171765.1). NCBI lineage: Eukaryota > Metazoa > Chordata > Amphibia > Anura > Bufonidae > Bufo > Bufo bufo. Next base: position 301,635,017 of record NC_053393.1, read on the forward strand.
CAGACTTAGCTCATATTTGATGTTATTTGAGCTAAAAGCATTTATTTCCATATTTATAGAGAAAAATAAACTATGTTCATATTTGCTGTTATTTGCGCTAAAATCATTTTTTGTCGTATTTCACTCCAATACGAGAAAAATAGACGCAGTTCAAATTTGCTGTTATTTGAGCTAAAAGCGTTTCTTGTCAAATTTCACTACAATATGAGAAAAATAGATGCAGTTTACATTTGGTATTATTTGCGCTTAAATGCTAGTGTTTATTGCCATATTTATAAAGAAAAACAGACTTAGCTCATATTTGATGTTATTTGAGCTAAAAGCATTTATTTCCATATTTATAGAGAAAAATAAACTATGTTCATATTTGCTGTTATTTGCGCTAAAATAATTTTTTGTCGTATTTCACTCCAATACGAGAAAAATAGACGCAGTTCAAATTTGCTGTTATTTGAGCTAATAGAGTTAATTGGCATATTTCTAGAGAAAAAGAGAAAAATAGACTAAGTTTATATTTGCTTTTATTTGCGCTAAGAGCATTTCTTGTCATATTTTACTCCAATACGAGAAAAATAGACTGAGTTCATATATTATGTTATCTGCACTAAAAGCGTTTCTTGACATATTTTAGTACAATATGAGAAAACTAGACGCAGTTCACTTTTGATGTTATTTGCGCTAAAAGGCTAGCGTTTATTGACATATTTTTAGAGAAAAAGAGAAAAGCAGACTTAGTTCATATTTGGTGTTAATTGCGCTAAAAGCGTTTCTTGTCATATTTCTCTCCAATACGAGACAAATAAACACAGTTCACATTTGGTGTTATTTGCGCTAAAAGCGTTTATTGTCATATTTCTAGAGAAAAATAGACTACCGTATTTTTCGCCCTATAAGACGCACCGGCCCATAAGACTCACCTAGGTTTTTGGGGAGGAAAATAAGAAAAAAAAATATTTTTAACCAAAAGGTGTGCTTTTGGTGGGTTTGGAACTAATGGTGGTTTGTGGATGGCACTATTACTGGGGATCTGTGAAGGACACTGTTATGGGGGGATCTGTGGATGACGGACACTGTTATGGGGGGGATCTGTGGATGACGGACACTGTTATGGGGGATCTGTGGATGACGGACACTGTTATGGGGGATCTGTGGATGACGGACACTGTTATGGGGGATCTGTGGATGACGGACACTGTTATGGGGGATCTGTGGATGACGGACACTGTTATGGGGGGATCTGTGGATGACGGACACTGTAATGGGGGGATCTGTGGATGACGGACACTGTTACAGGGGGGATCTGTGGCTGGCACTGTTACAGGGGGGATCTGTGGCTGGCACTGTTACAGGGGGGATCTGTGGCTGGCATTGTTACAGGGGGGATCTGTGGCTGGCACTGTTACAGGGGGGATCTGTGGATGGCACTGTTACAGGGGGGATCTGTGTATGGCACTGTTACAGGGGGATCTGTGGATGGCACTGTTACAGGGGGGATCTGTGGATGGCACTGTTACAGGGGAGATCTGTGGCTGGCACTGTTATATATGTGTCATCCACAGACCCCCCAGCCCATAACAGTGCCATCCACAGACCCCCCCACCCCTTAACTGTGCCATCCACGGATCAGCTCCCCCCGCCGCCCCCCCAGTATACAAATATAAAATGTCTTATTCAATTAAAATTTATTACATATGCCCCCTCACTCCTAAATTCCTAATAGTACCTTACATCCTATTCCTAATAGGTTCTGTACAATGCCGGCAGGCAGGCCGGGCGGCCGGTGCGTCACTCATTGACGTCACTTGCCTGCGCCGCCTGCTTCGTTCATAAAGTAGGCGGCGCAGGCATGTGACATCAGGGAGTTACGCTGCCGCGCGGCATTGTACAGAACCTATTAGGAATAGGATGTAAGGTACTATTAGGAATTTAGGAGTGAGGGGAAAAATACGGTAAGTTCATATTTGCGGTTATTTGCACTAAAATCATTTCTTGTTGTATTTTACTTTAATACGAGAAAAATAGACGCAGTTTACATTTGGTGTTATTTGCGCTAAAAGCGTTTATTGCCATATTTCTAGATAAAAAGTGAAAAATAGACTAAGATCATATTTGCTGTCATTTGCGCTATAAGTGTTTCTTGTCATAATTCACTCCAATACGAGAAAAATAAAGGCAGTTCACATTTGGTAATGTTTGCACTAAAAGCATTTATTGACATATTTCTAGAGAAAGATAGAAAAATAGACTAAGTTCATATTTGCTGTTATTTGCAGTAAAAGCGTTTCTTGACGTATTTCACTACAATATGAGAAACATAGATGCAGTTTAGATTTGGTATTATTTAAAGGGAACCTATCGCCAGTTTTATGGTGTCCTAACTAAGGGCAACATAAATAAGTGACTGATTCTCTTAGCAAAATGCTGGGTCACTTTCTTTAATTGACACAGTCAATCTGCCAACATCTTGTATTGAAAAGCTCCAGCTGATAGTGATGAGTCCTGAATATTTATGAGCTCCTGACTCTCCCCGCCTACCTGCTGCTGATTGACAGTTTTTTTCCATATGAATCAGCAGCAGGTAGGCAGGCGAGTGGCTATATTTCTGAATTAAAAAAAAACGCTGGACTCACTTACATCACTGGACTCAAATCAGCTCATTAGCATGCGGCATATGACATCTTTGTGTGTATATTATGAGGTAACCATCTGTCACACCAGTAAGTAAATACATGTAAGGTACTTTTTAGTAGTTAATGATTGTATATAATTAGTTACATTATAATCAAATATCCACATGACAGGTTCCCTTTAAAGGCTAGCGTTTATTTCCATATTTATGGAGAAAAGAAAGAAAAACAGACTTAGATCATATTTGGTGTTATTTGAGCAAAAAGCATTTATTTCCATATTTATAGAGAAAAACTAAGTTTATATTTGCTGTTATTTACACTAAAATAATTTTTTGTCGTATTTCACTCCAATATGAGAAAAAAAGACACAGTTCACATTTGGTGTTATTTGCGCTAAAAGCGTTTATTGCCATATTTATAGGGAAAAAGGGAGAAATACACTAAGATCATATTCGCTGTTATTTGCGCTAAAATCGCTTCTTGTCATATTTCACTCCAATACAAGAAAAATAGACTAAGTTCATATTTGCTGTTATTTGCTATAAAAGCGTTTCTTGTTGTATTTCACTTCAATACGAGAAAAATAGACTAAGTTCATATTTGCTGTTATTTGCGTTAAAATCTTTTCTTGTCGTATTTTACTACAATACGAGAAAAATAGACTCAGTTCACATTTGGTGTTATTTGCGCTAAAAGTATTTATTGCCATATTTCTAGAGAAAAACAGACTTAGTTCATATTTGCTGTTTTTTCCGCTAAAAGCGTTTATTGTCATATTTCGCTCCAATACGAGAAAAATTGACGCCGTTCACATTTGGTGTTATTTGCGCTAAAAGCATTTATTGCTATATTTCTAGAGAAATAGAGAAGTATAGACTAAGTTCATATTGGCTGTTATTTGCACTAAAAGCGTTTCTTGTCGAATTTCACTACAATATGAGAAAAATAGATGCAGTTTACATTTGGTATTGTTTGCACTTAAAGGCTAGCGTTTATTGCCATATTTATAGAGAAACACAGACTTATAGATCATATTTGATGTTATTTGAGCTAAAAGCTTTATTTCCATATTTATAGAGAAAAATAAACTAAGTTCATATTTGCTGTTATTTGCACTAATATAATTTTTTGTCGTATTTCACTCCAATACGAGAAAAATAGACGCAGTTCACATTTGCTCTTATTTGCGCTAAAAGCGTTTATTGCCATATTTCTAGAGAAGAAGAGAAAAATAGTCTAAGTTCATATTTGGTTTTTTTTGCGCTAAAAGCATTTCTTGTCATATTTTACTTCAATACGAGAAAAATAGACTAAGTTCATATTTTATTTTATCGGCACTACAAGCGTTTCTTGACATATTTCAGTACAATATGAGAAAAATAGACGCAGTTCACTTTTGATGTTATTTGCGCTAAAAGGCTAGAGTTTATTGGCATATTTCTAGAGAAAAAGAGAAATACAGACTTAGTTCACATTTGGTGTTATTTGCACCAAAAGCGTTTCTTGTCATATTTCTAGAGAAAAAATAGAAAAATAGACTAAGTTCATATTTGCTGTTATTTGCACTAAAAGCTTTTCTTGACGTATTTCACTAGAATATGAGAAAAATAGACACAGTTCACATTTGGTGTTATTTGCGCTAAAAGCAATTCTTTTCACATTTCTCTCCAATACGAGAAAAATAGAAGCAGTTCACATTTGGTGTTATTTGCGCTAAAAGGCTAGCGTTTATTGTCATATTTCTAGAGAAAAACAGACAGTTTATATTTGGTGTCATTTGCGCTAAAAGCGTTTCTTGTCATATTTCACTCCAATACGCGAAAAATAAACGCAGTTCACATTTGATGTTATTTGCTCTAAAAGTGTTTATTGACATATTTCTAGAGAAAAAGAAAAAAAAAGACTAAGTTGATATTGGCTGTTATTAGCACTAAAAGTGTTTCTTGTTGAATTTCACTACAATATAAGAAAAATAGATTCAGTTTAAATTTGGTATTATTTTCGCTTAAAGGCTAGCGTTTATTGCCATATTAATAGAGAAAAAGACAAAAACAGATCAAATTTGGTGTTATTTGCGCTAAAAGCATTTATTGCCATATATCTAGAGAAAAATAGAAAATCAGACTAAGTTCATATTTGCTGTTATTTGCACTAAAATAATTTTTTGTCGTATTTCAATCCAATAGCGTTTATTGCCATATATAAGGATAAAAAGTTTATATTTGCTGTTATTTATTTTTGTCAAATTTTACTACAATATGAGAAAAATAGATGCAGTTTACATTTGGAATTATTTGCGCTTAAAGGCTAGCATTTATTGCCATATTTATAGAGAAAAAGAGAAAAATAGACAGATCATATTTGGTGTTATCTGAGCTAAAAGCATTTATTTCCATATTTATAGAGAAAACTAAACTAAGTTCATATTTGCTGTTATTTGCACTAAAATAAATTTTTTGTCGTATTTGCTCTAATACGAGAACAATAGACGCAGTTCACATTTGGTGTTATTTGCGCTAAAAGCGTTTATTGCCATATTTATAGAGAAAAAGGGAAGAATACAATAAGATTATATCTGCTGTTATTTGCGCTAAAATTATTTCTTGTCATATTTCACTCCAATACGAGAAAAATAAATGCAGTTCACATTTAGTGTTAATTGCGCTAAAAGCGTTTATTGTCATATTTATACCGAAAAAAAAGAAAAATCAACTACGTTCATATTTGCTGTTATTTGTTTATATTTGGTGTTATCTGCGCTAAAAAAACATTTCTTGTCTTGTTTCACTACAATACGAGAAAAAAAGACGCAGTTCACATTTGGTTTTATTTGCGCTAAAAGCATTTCTTGTCACATTTCACTATAATACGAGAAATATAGACATTGTTCACATTTGGTGTTATTTGCGCTAAAAGCGTTTATTACCATATTTCTAGATAAAAAGAGAAAAATAGACTAAGATCATATTTGCTGTCATTTGCGCTAAAAGTGTTTCTTGTCATAATTCACTCCAATACAAGAAAAATAAAGGCAGTTCACATTTGGTGTTATTTGCGCTAAAAGCGTTTATTGCCATATATAAGGATAAAAAGTTTATATTTGCTGTTATTTATTTTTGTCGAATTTCACTACAATATGAGAAAAAAAAATGCAGTTTACATTTGGTATTATTTGCGCCTAAAGGCTAGAGTTTATTGCCATATTTATAGAGAAAAAGAGAAAAACAGACAGATCATATTTGGTGTTATTTGAGCTAAAAGCATTTATTTCCATATTTATAGAGAAAAAGGTTTATATTTGCTGTTATTTGCACCTAAATCATTTTTAGTTGTATTTCACTCCAATACGAGAAAAATAGACACAGTTCACATTTGGTGTTATTTGCGCTAAAAGCATTTATTGCCATATTTATAGAGAAAAAGGGAAAAATACAATAAGATCATATTTGCTGTTATTTGCGCTAAAATCCTTTCTTGTCATATTTCTATAGAAAAATTAAAAAATCAACTACGTTCATATTTGCTGTTATTTACGGTAAAAAAGTATTTCTTGTTATATTTCACTACAATACGAGAAAAATAGACTCAGTTTACATTAGATTTTATTTGCGCTACTAGCATTTCTTGTCACATTTCACTATAATACAAGAAAAATAGACATGGTTCACATTTGGTGTTATTTGCACCAAAAGTGTTTATTGCCATATTTCTAGAGAAAAAGAGACTTAGTTTATATTTGGTGTTATCTGCGCCAAAAACGTCACTCCAATACGAGAAAAATAAACACAGTTCATATTTACTGTTATTTGCGCTAAAAACGTTTCTTGACTTATTTCACTCCAATACTAGAAAAATAGACGCAGTTCACATTTGCTTTTATTTGCGCTAAAAGCGTTTCTTGTCACTTGTCATATTTCACTCCAATACGAGAAAAATAGACACAGTTCACATTTGGTGTTATTTGTAGGGTTGAGCGAACCCGAACTGTAAAGTTTGGGTTCGTACCGAACTTTAGGATTTTTGTTACCCGGATCCGAACCCGAACATTTCCGTAAAAGTTTGGGTTCGGGTTCAGTGTTCGGTGCTTTCTTGGCGCTTTTTGAAAGGCTGCACAGCAGCCAATCAGCAAGCTTCATACTACTTGCCCCAAGAGGCCATCACGGCCATGCCTATTAATGGCATGGCTGTGATTGGCAAGAGCAGCATGTGACCCAGGCTCTATATAAGCTTGAGTCCCGCAGCGCTGCACATCACTCTGCTGTTACAAGTGTAGGGAGAGGATGCTGCTGGACTTGTGATTTCAGGGAGAGAATAGGAGAGAATCTACCTAGAAATAGTTGTGTGGGTGCAGGACACAATCGTTTTACCCTGCCGTGAGGCCATTGACCAAAAAATAAATAACTTTTATAATTCTGTTAGTTAGGTGGGTGGCGGCCGCCATTTTATGCAAGCTCAGTGCACCAGCACTGCATCTGAGCTTTTGGGACATTGCAAATCACAATTTTTTTTTTTGTTCAAACTACAACATCTGGATTAGTCAGTGTGCAATTTAAGCTAGAAATATACCCATCATTTTCTGGGGTTTAAAAAACACACTTTTTTGACAAAAAACACTTTATTCAGGCCTTGCAGCATCAGCACGTGTGAAATTACAGGCTTATATACTGCTGTCAAATTCAGTTGTTAAACAAACACTTGTTTGGGCACAAAACATTTAGTTGGCAGCCTTTGATGCAGATGTCATTGTGAGATACACCCTTAACCCTTTCAGGACCAAGCCATTTTTCACCTTAAGGATCAGGCTATTTTTTTGCAAATCTGACCAGTGTCAGTTTATGTGTGAATAACTTTAAAACAATTTTACTTATCCAGGCCGTTCTGAGATTGTTTTTTCATCACATATTGTAATTCATTTTATTTATAAAAAAATACCAAATTTACCAAAAATTTAGAAAAATTAGAAAATTTCCAAGTTTCAATTTCTCTACTTCTATAATACATAGTAATACCTCCAAAAATAGTTATTACTTTACATTCCCCATATGTCTACTTCATGTTTGGATCATTTTGGGAATGACATTTTATTTTTTGGGGACGTTACAAGGCTTAGAAGCATTTTTCAGAAAATTTCCAAAACCCATTTTTTAAGGACCAGTTCAGGTCTGAAGTCACTTTGTGAGGCTTACATTATTGAAACCACCCAAAAATGACCCCATTTTGGAAACTACACCCCTCAAGGTATTCAAAACTGATTTTACAAACTTTGTTAACCATTTAGGTGTTCCACAAGAGTTATTGGCAAATGGAGATGAAATTTCAGAATTTCAATTTTTTTGCAAATGTAAAATTTTAATCCATTTTTTCCAGTAACAAAGCAAGGGTTAACAGCCAAACAAAACTCATTATTTATGGCCCTGATTCTGTAGTTTACAGAAACACCCTATATGTGGTCATAAACTTCTGTACGGGCACACGGCAGGGCGCAGAAGGAAAGGTGCGCCATATGGTTTCTGGAAGGCAGATTTTGCTGGATTGGTTTTTAGACACCATGTCCCATTTAAAGCCCCCTGATGCACCCCTAGGTTAGAAACTCCAAAAAAGTGGCCCCATTTTGGAAACTACAAGATAAGGTGGCAGTTTTGTTGGTACTATTTTAGGGTACATATGATTTTTGGTTGCTCTATATTACACTTTTTGCGAGGCAAAGTAACAAAAAATAGAAATTCTGAAATTTCATCTCCATTTGCCATTAACTCTTGTGGAACACTTAAAGGGTTAACAAAGTTTGTAAAATCAGTTTTGAATACCTTGAGGGGTGTAGTTTCCAAAATGGGGTCATTTTTGGGAGTTTCTACTCTAGGGGTGCATCAGGGGGGGGGCTTCAAATGGGACATGGTGTCAAAAAACCAGTCCAGCAAAAACTGCCTTCCAAAAACCATATGGCGCTCCTTTCTTTCTGCGCCCTGCATTGTGGCCATACAGCAGTTTACAAACACATATGGGGCATTTCTATAAACTACAGAATCAGGGCAATAAATATTGAGTTTTGTTTGGCTGTTAACACTTGCTTTGTTACGGGAAAAAATAGATTAAAATTGAACATTTGCCAAAAAATTGCTGTTTTGGCACTGTTTTTATTTTTTATTATTTACAACGTTCATCTGACAGGTTAGATCATGTGCTATTTTTATAGAGCCGGTTCTTACGGACGCGGCAATACCTAATACGCGGCAATACTTTTTTCTATTTATTTAGGTTTTACACAATAAGATCATTTTTGAAACAAAAAAAAATCATGTTTTAGTGTCTCCATAGTCTGAGAGCTATAGTTTTCTCAGTTTTTTGGCGATTGTCTCAGGTTGGCTATAATTTTTGCGGGATGAGATGACGGTTAGATTGGTACTATTTTGGGGTGCATATGACTTCTTGATCGCTTGCTATTACACTTTTTGTGATGTAAAGTAACAAAAAATAGCTTTTTGGACACCGTTTTTATTTAATTTTGTTTACAGTGTTCACCTGAGGGGTTTTGTCATGTAGTACTTTTATAGAGCAGGTTCTTACAGACGTGGCAATACCTAATATGTCCACCTTTTTATAATTTATCTAGGTTTTACACAATAATATCATTTTTGAAACAAAAAAAATCATGTTTTAGTGTCTCCATAGTCTGAGACCCATAGTTTTTTTATGTAGTGGCTCATTTTTTGCGGGATGAGGTGACGTTTTGATTGGTACTATTTTGGCGTACATGCAACTTTTTTGATCACTTTTATTACCTTTTTTGGGAAGTAAGGTGGGCAAAATTTATATTTCCTCATAGTTTTTTTTTTTATGGCATTCACCGTGTTGGCAAAGTAACATGACCGTTTTACATATGAGATCGTTACGGATGCGGCGATACCTAATATGTGTAGTGCATTTTATTTTTTTAATTTTTATTCAGTGATAAATGTGTTTTTTTAATCTTTATTTTTTCACTTTTTTTTTTATTTTTTTGACCCAGACCCACTTGGTTCTTGAAGATCCAGTGGGTCTGATGTCTTTATAATACAGTACAGTACACTATATAGTGTATTGTACTGTATTTTACTTACACTTTGTCTGAATCGATCTATGCCTTTAGCACAGATCTGTTCAGCACCATGGACAGCAGGATGCCTGAGAAGGCGTCCTGTTGCCATGGGAACCTTCCGTATCTGCCACAACTGAGCAGACGGGGAAGGGGAAGGAGGGGGGATGCCTGGGGGCTGTCTGGGGGCTCCTCCCTCTCCCATCGGGGGGCTGCAAAGGTACAGCAGCCCTCCGATGGGAGAGGGAGGGAGCTCCCTGACTGTTAACCTTTTCCATACAGCGGTCCGTACGGACCGCGGTATGGAAAGGGTTAAACGGCTGACATCACAGCACAGATGTCAGCCGTTTATACCAGAGTGTCAGCAATGTTCTGACACTCTGGTATACCCACTGGCCACCAACGATTATTCAAGAGGAGGGAGGCGGGGGATCGCGATCCCGCCTGCCGCACACCGCCCGCCTCCCGCACCGCCCGCACCGCCTGAAACACCGTGAAAAATCTTTATTTTGGGCATACTAAAGTTTCTGATTCCCGCGGTCAGGGACCGCAGGGATCAGAAACTGCAGAAAGCGCTGCAAACCGCAGGTCTGAATTGACCTGCGGTTTGCAGCGATCGGCAATAGGGGGGTCACAGGACCCCCCTCTGCATTGACCTAAGGTGCATGGCTGTGTGTAACAGCCGGGATCTCAGCGCTGTCACCATGTCTGCAGACATGGTGACAGTTTAATGCCATGACGTGTATACTCATCATGGAGCGCTAAGTAGCAGTACTCCATGACGAGTATACTCGTCAGAGGTCGGGAAGGGGTTTTAATGTACAGCAGCTTTTCACACTCTCTCCTTCTCTGATCGCTTCCCTGACAGGAATTGGAACGATCAGAGAAGGGGAAGCACATAGTCCCTCCCTAACCCCCCCTTACCTGCCCCAATGCGCTGCGATTGGTCCCTCTGCAGTATTGGACCAATCAAAACGATCGCGGGCGGGTCAGAGCTCTGATGCAGTTCCCGCCGGCTTCTCTGGTTGCTAAAAACCCCAGCACGCCAGCTTCACTGAACCTTCAGCGCTTCACTCCCTGCGCTGACAGAGAAAGCCGATCACGTACATGCACGTGGGGATGCGATGAGGCACCACATTCCCCCACATACATGTACGTGATGTTGCGTGAAGGGGTTAATACATTTGGGTTACATTCTGAGATTTTAAATACCACCATTTGGTGCACCAATATTGAATTCAGGACTACACTGGTTCAGGCCATGTGAGATACCCCCTCTAAATACAGGGGTTTGAATCAGGCATTAAAAATACAACCATCTGAAATACAGCCATTTTGGGCAAAGAAATATTGAATTCAGGCGTACAGTGGTTCAGACCGTGTGAGATACTCCCTCTACATACAAATGTTTGATTCAGGGATTTGAAATACAACCATTTGAAATACAGCCATTTTGGGCAAAGATACACACTGCTCAAAAAAATAAAGGGAACACAAAAATAACACATCCTAGATCTGAGTTAATTAAATATTCTTCTGAAATACTTTGTTCTTTACATAGTTGAATGTGCTGACAACAAAATCACACAAAAATTTAAAAATGGAAATCAAATTTTTCAACCCATGGAGGTCTGGATTTGGAGTCACACTCAAAATTAAAGTGGAAAAACACACTACAGGCTGATCCAACTTTGATGTAATGTCCTTAAAACAAGTCAAAATGAGGCTCAGTAGTGTGTGTGGCCTCCACGTGCCTGTATGACCTCCCTACAACGCCTGTGCATGCTCCTGATGAGGTGGCGGACGGTCTCCTGAGGGATCTCCTCCCAGACCTGGACTAAAGCATCTGCCAACTCCTGGACAGTCTGTGGTGCAACGTGACATTGGTGGATAGAGCGAGACATGATGTCCCAGATGTGCTCAATTGGATTCAGGTCTGGGGAACGGGCGGGCCAGTCCATAGCATCAATGCCTCGTCTTGCAGGAACTGCTGACACACTCCAGCCACATGAGGTCTAGCATTGTCTTGCATTAGGAGGAACCCATGGCCAACCGCACCAGCATATGGTCTCACAAGGGGTCTGAGGATCTCATCTTGGTACCTAATGGCAGTCAGGCTACCTCTGGTGAGCACATGGAGGGCTGTGCGGCCCTCCAAAGAAATGCCACCCCACACCATTACTGACCCAATGCCAAACTGGTCATGCTGGAGGATGTTGCAGGCAGCAGAACGTTCTCCACGGCGTCTCCAGACTCTGTCACATCTGTCACATGTGCTCAGTGTGAACCTGCTTTCATCTGTGAAGAGCACAGGGCGCCAGTGGCGAATTTGCCAATCTTGGTGTTCTCTGTCAAATGCCAAACGTCCTGCACGGTGTTGGGCTGTAAGCACAACCCCCACCTGTGGACGTCGGGCCCTCATATCACCCTCATGGAGTCTGTTTCTGACCGTTTGAGCAGACACATGCACATTTGTGGCCTGATGGAGGTCATTTTGCAGGGCTCTGGCAGTGCTCCTCCTGTTCCTCCTTGCACAAAGGCGGAGGTAGCGGTCCTGCTGCTGGGTTGTTGCCCTCCTACGGCCTCCTCCACGTCTCCTGATGTACTGGCCTGTCTCCTGGTAGCGCCTCCATGCTCTGGACACTGCGCTGACAGACACAGCAAACCTTCTTGCCACAGCTCGCATTGATGTGCCATCCTGGATAAGCTGCACTACCTGAGCCACTTGTGTGGGTTGTAGACTCCGTCTCATGCTACCACTAGAGTGAAAGCACCGCCAGCATTCAAAAGTGACCAAAACATCAGCCAGGAAGCATAGGAACTGAGAAGTGGTCTGTGGTTACCACCTGCAGAACCACTCCTTTATTGGGGGTGTCTTGCTAATTGCCTATAATTTCCACCTGTTGTCTATCCCATTTGCACAACAGCATGTGAAATTGATTGTCACTCAGTGTTGCTTCCTAAGTGGACAGTTTGATTTCACAGAAGTGTGATTGACTTGGAGTTACATTGTGTTGTTTAAGTGTTCCCTTTATTTTTTTGAGCAGTGTATTTACTTCAGGCCTACAGTGGTTCAGACCGTGTGAGATACTCCCTCTACATACAGGGGTTTGATTCAGGGATTTAAAATACAGCCATTTTAAATACAGCCATTTTGTGCAAAGAAATCTTTAATTCAGGCCTACACTAATTCAGGGCGTGTGAGATCCCCCCTATGCATACAGGGGTTTGATTCAGCCATTTTAAATAGAGACATTTTAAATACAGCCATTTTGTGCAAAGAAATCTTTAATTCAGGCCTACACTGATTCAGGGCGTGTGAGATCCCCCCTATACATACAGGGGTTTGATTCAGCCATTTAAAATACACCCATTTAAAATACAGCCATTTTGTGCAAAGAAATCTTTAATTCAAGCCTACATTGATTCAGTGCGTGTGTGATCCCCCTATACATACAGGGGTTTGATTCAGCCATTTGAAATACAGCCATTTGAAATACAACTATTTTGTGCAAAGAAATATTTAATTCAGGCCTGCACTGATTCAGGGCGTGTGAGATCCCCCCTATACATACAGGGGTTTGATTCAGCCATTTGAAATACAGCCATTTTGTGCAAAGGAATCTATAATTCAGGCCTACACTGATTCAGGGAGTGTGTGATCCCCCCTATACATACAGGGGTTTAATTCAGCCATTTAAAATACAGCCATTTGAAATACAGCCATTTGAAATACAGCCATTTTGTGCAAAGAAATCTTTAATTCAGGCCTACACTGATTCAGGGCGTGTCAGATTCCCCCTATACATACAGGGGTTTCATTCAGCCATTTGAAATACAGCCATTTTGTGAAAATAAATCTTTAATTCAGGCCTAGTCTGGTTCAGGCCGTGTGAGATACACCCTTTACATACTGTTGTTCTATTCTACTATTAATTAAACACCCATTTAGGGCAAGATCCTAAATTCAAAAAATATGAGGAGAGCGTCAAATAAGGGACGTGGCCCAGGTCGTGGTGCTGCTGGTGGAGCTCCTGTTGCAGGGAGAGGACGTGGTCGATCTGTGCCAGCTACACGCACAAGTGAAACCCCTTCCTCAGGTGCGAGTAGGCGACAAAACCTTCAGCGGTATATGGCCGGGCCTAATGCTGCTCTATGAATGGTGAACAAGTACAGGCAATAGTAGATTGGGTTGCTGACAGTGGATCCAGTTCCTTCACATGGTCTCCCACCCAGTCTCCTGCTGAAAGACCACAGTTGGCACCTGCAGCCGATGTCCATCAGTTTTTCACCTCACCCCCTTGCAAATCAGCCAAGCAGTCTGAGCCCCAAGTCATGCAGCAGTCTCTTCTGCTTTTTGATGACTCTGTTAGCAGGGTTTCCCAGGACCATCCACCTAACCCTGCCCCAGAAGTGGAATACACCGATGCCCAACCACTTATCTTTCAAGATGAGAACATGGGATGATGACGAAAAACAGGTGCCAACTGCTGGTGCTTTCGAAAGTGTGCAGACCGACAAGGAAGGCAGGGGTGAAGACTGAGTGGAAGATGATGTGGAGGACGATGAGCTCCTCGACCCCACATGGAATCAGGGTCATGCGAGTGACCTATGTAGTTCGTAGGAAGAGGCGGTGGTCGCACAGAGTCACCAGCACAGCAGAAGAGGGAGCAGGGTGCAAAAGCGGAGCGGCCGTCCTCCAGGCAGTACGCCTCCTACTGCCCACCGCAGCAAGGGACCGAGCACACCAAAGCCAGCTCCAAGGAGTTCCCTGGCGTGGCAGTTCTTCAGACAATGTGCTGACGACAAGACACGAGTGGTTTGCATGCTGTCCAATCAGAGCCTGAAGCGAGGCATAAATGTTCTCAACTTGAGTCCAACCTGCATGACCAGGCATTTAAGTGCAAAGCATGAGCTACAGTGGAGTAGACACCTCAAAAACCAAGAAAGATCTCTGGCTCCTCCTGCTTCCTCTTCTGCTGCAGTCTCGGCCTCTTCATCCACCTCTGGAGTGACAGTGCCACCTGCCACCCCGCAAACAGAGGATCTGCAGGCAACACCAATACCTGGGTCACCAAGCATCTCCACAATGTCCCACGGAAGCGTTCAGCTCTCCATCTCCCAAACGCTGGAGAGGAAGAGGAAGTACCCCCCTATCCACCCGCGATCTCTAGCCCTGAATGCCAGCATTTCAAAATTACTGGCCTTTGAAATGCTGTCATTCCGTCTGGTGGAGACGGATAGTTTTAAAGGCCTTATGGCGGTGTCTGTCCCACAGTACGTCGTGCCCAGCCACCACTACTTTTCAAGGCAAGTCATCCCTTCCCTGCACAACCAAGTAGGGGACAAAATCAGGTGTGCACTGCGCAACGCCACCTGTGGCAAGGTGCACCTGACTACGGATACGTAGACCAGTAAGCACGGTCAGGGCCGTTATATCTCCATAACAGCACACTGGGTAAATGCAGTGGCGGCTGGGCCTGAGGCGGATAGCAGTTTGACGCATGTCCTTCCACCACCGAGGATTGCAGGGCGCTTCAGTTTGCCTCCTGTTGCTTCCTCATCCTCTACCAGCTCCTCATCCGGTCAGCGTAACACCTTCACCACCAACTTCAACACAGCCAGGGGTAAACGACAGCAGGCAGTTTTAAAACTTATCTGTTTGGGGGACAAACCCCACACCGTGCAGGAGCTGTGGACTGGCCTTGAACAACAGACCGATGAGTGGTTTGTGCCAGTCAGCCTCAAGCCCGGACTGGTGGTGTGTGATAATGGGCAAAATCTCATAGCAGCTCTGGGACTAGCCGGTTTGACAAACATCCCTTGCCTGGCGCATGTGCTGAATTTGATGGTGCAGAGATTCCTTAAAAATTACCCCGATATGTCAGCGCTGCTGCAGAAAGTGCGGGCCGTCTGTGCACGCTTTCGAAGTTCTCACCCTGCTGCTGCTCGCCTGTCAGCGCTGCAGTGTAACTTCGGCCTTCCCGCTCACCGCCTCATATGCGACGTGCCCACAAGGTGGAACTTCACCTTGCACATGCTGGCCAGACTGTGCGAGCAGCAGCAGGTGATAGTGGAGTTTCAGCTGCAGCACGCACGGACGGGTGAGCCGCTCGGCGGAACAGCACCACTTCACCACCAATGACTGGGCCTCCATGCGAGACCTGTGTTCCTTGTTGCGCTGTTTTGAGTACTCCACCAACATGGCCAGTGCCGATAACTCCGTTCTCAGCGTTACTATCCCACTTCTATGCCTCCTTGAAAAAACGCTCCTGGCGATGATGGAAGAGGATGTGGCACAGAAGGAGGAGGAGGAAGAGGGATCATTTTGTAGGGTTTTCGGCCAAGTAGTGATGAGCGGCAGGGGTCATATTCGAATTCGCGATATTTCACGAATATTTTGTAGAATATTTGTCGAATATTCGCAAATTCGAATGTTCGTTATATACTACGATTTTTTTTACTCAAAAAATTGCAAGGTAATGATCGTGTAATATGCAAATTTTCATATTCGAATTTTCAAATTTTTATTGCGAATTTTTCAACTTTTAGACAAAGAATATTATAGCACTATATTAGCTGAATTGCTCTATATTCGTTTTTTTGTTAATATTCGCTATATTGCTATAATTTCGTTTTTTCGAATATTCGTAATATTCTAAAACAAGAATATATAGCAATATAGCGAATATTCGAAAAAAACAAATATAGGGCAATTTAGCTAATATAGTGCTATATTCTTCTTTGTCTAATAGTTGTAATTTTTGTCTCATCTGAAGTTCAGATTGGAAAAAAAATTACAACTATTAAAAAAAAGATTATAGCACTATATTAGCTAAATTGCTCTATATTAGTTTTTTTCCCGAATATTCGCTATATTGCTATAACTTCGTTTTTTCGAATATTTGTAATATTCTATAACAAGAATATATAGCAATATAGCAAATATTCGAAAAAAAAAGAATATAGAGCAAAATTTGCAAACAACACTACTCCTAAAGTCAAGTATATTGCAGCCTTCTTATTGGCCCACAAGCTAGAAGCAGGGAGGGATCATGTGTACTGATAAAAAAAAAAAATCGAATATAAAAAAATAAAATAAAAAAATAAAAATAATTAGAATATTCGAAATTACTAATATATCACTACATTCGAAATATTCACGAATTTTCGAAGTACCCATATTCGCAATAAAAATTCGAAATTCGAATATTCGTGATCAACACTATTCCCAAGTGACTCCGAGGGTGGCTTCCTGCACCCACAAACCCAAGGTACATAATTGTCCAGCCAGGGCACAGTTCTGGAGGATGAGGAGGAGGAGATGCAGGAGGAGGAACCATGTTCACAGCAGGGTGGCTCCCAGACCAGCTCATGGCCATCACTGGTGATTGGATGGGGGGATACATAGGACACAGACGATACACCTCCCACAGAGGACAGCTTTTCGTTGCCTCTGGGCAGCCTGGCACACATGAGCGATTACATGCTGCAGTGTCTCCGCAACAACCGCAGAGTTGCCCACATTCTAACTTGTGCTGATTACTGGGTGGCCACGCTGCTGGATCCCCGTTACAAGGACAACGTACCGTCCTTAATTCCCTCACTAGAGCGTGATCGTAAGATGCGCGCGTACAAGCGCACGCTGGTAGACTCGCTGCTGGTGGGATTCCCACCTGACAGCGGGGGCACAGTGGAAGCACAAGGCGAAGGAGGCAGAGGACGAGGAAGAGGTCGCCAATGCAGCTGGGGCACCGCCAGCACCTCAGGGCAGGGTTAGCATGACCGAAATGTGGAAAAGCTTTGTCAGCACGCCACAACAACCAGCACCACCAGCTGATATGGAACGTCTTAGCAAGAGGCAGCATTTCACCAACATGGTGGAGCAGTATGTGTGCACAAGCCTACATGTACTGAATGAGGGGTCTGCCCCCTTCAACTTCTGGGTCTCCAAATTGGGCACATGGCCTGAGCTTGCCCTTTACGCCTTGGAGGTGCTGGCCTGCCCTGCAGCCAGTGTATTATCTGAACGTGTGTTTAGCACGTCAGGGGGCTTCATAACAGACAAGCACAGCCGCCAGTCCACAGCCAATGTGGACAAGCCCACGTTCATTAAAATGAACCAGGCATAAATCCCTCAGGACTTGTCTGTACCTTGTGCAGAATAGACATGTATACCGGCACTAAGCAGCCATTGTAATACTGCAGCGGAAATGCTCATTTGTATTTTGGATATTTCACACTCTTTTGGAGTGTACCTTAATTTTACAAAATTAAATGAAAACCAAAAACCTGTGTTACCTTTTCTGGCAAAATAAACACATTTTTGGGTGTATAGTACCACTGCTATAAGACAGGTTAAATAAAATAAAAAAATTGTCAGTTAAATTTTTTGGTGAAATTCACCAATTTTTGGGTGTAATATACCCCTCCTCTACCTAGTTGACAGCTTAATACATTTCAATAATTTTTCTGTTACATTCTTGGGTTGACATACAATTTTAGACGTGAATAAACACCTGCTATGCATAGGTGACAGGGAATAAAATTTTATTAATTATTCAGTAATTAATGCGCATCACATCCTTACATTCAATGCTTAAACTTTGAAAAGTTGTCACACTTTTATGCTTTAATAATTTCTCCCATATTTCAACTCTAATTTTAAATTTGAAAAAATCAATCCTCCCTTGGATGTGGTCTCTCTTTCTCACGCTCCCTCTTTGGCCTGGAACCCTGATTCCCCGCCACCCGTGATAACCTGTCACGGATGGTGTAAAGGAAACAAGACAATACCATATAAACAATGTCTCTCTGGATCCACAACTAAGGAACAAAGGGAGACCCCTGCAATAGACCTGCCGCTCTCCCTCACTGCTCAGCCTATGCGAACACCCCAAAGGTGGATGGCCGCATATCCATGTTCCTCGGCTATCTATTACCTGAAGACCCTACAATAGTGAAGGGACACGACCACCGGCTCCCTACACTGACACGGAGGGAGTCAGGGTCACCTGGATCCAGAAAAGACAAAATCATAAATACATAAACAGCACTTAACTTGCAGACGACTGACGACTGACGACTGACGACTGAGGACTGGGAACTGGGAACTGGGAACAGCATGCACACACACTCCAGGAAGTTGTATCAGCCGCACACTACTGCATTATGGGGAGGAACTTAAAGGGTAGCAATCAGTCCAACTGCATGACAGCTGAGATAGACTAACGAGATGAGAAACTAAACCAAAACAAAGAAATTCAAGGAGGAGGATATGAGAAGCTCCTGTGAGCGCTTCTCAGCTGTCTGGCTGTGACATAACCATGGTAGGCGCTTAAAAGAGCATCGAAAGTTCATAGAGCAGATATCAAATTGGATCGTGAACATCACGGAGACGTGCGACATGGTGGGGCAGTAAGTGTGTACAAGCCTACACAAACTGACTGACAGGGGTCAGCCCCTGCAACTTCTGGGTCTCCAAATTGGGCACATGGCCTGAGCTTGCCCTTTACCCCTTGGAGGTGCTGGCCTGCCCTGCAGCCAGTGTATTGTCTGAACGTGTGTTTAGCATGACTGGAGGGGGTTATC
Source organism: Bufo bufo (assembly GCF_905171765.1). Classification (NCBI taxonomy): domain Eukaryota; kingdom Metazoa; phylum Chordata; class Amphibia; order Anura; family Bufonidae; genus Bufo; species Bufo bufo. The sequence goes on from NC_053393.1 coordinate 301,654,310, forward strand.
ACAGGTTATATTTCCTAATGTTTTGGGGTGTACTCTAATTTTAAAAATAAAATTTAAAACCAAAAACCAGTGTAGGCTACTTCCTCCTCCACCGCCGCTTCCACCTACACCGCCACATCCACCGTATCCTCAACCTCCTACTCCATATGGACCTGGTGTCATGCCCTGCTCGGACGGTGTGCGGAGATCTGTCAGATTGGCAGCACGTGTCTAACCATTTGTTTTGTTTTGGAATCATGCTGGATCCGCCTTCCTTCAGGTGCTCTGGGTGGGGTCATTGGCTTAAATTGCCTTCACTCCCAGAGGGCCATGCGGGTTATAGAATTCAGTCTGGCCTTGGATCCAAGGAAGGAAGGTTTGTCTGTTCCAGCTCAGATAAGTTTGGTTTCTGTTTTTGTTATTTGCGGTCTAGGCTGTATGTGTGTCTTCTGCCCCTTCTCCCATTTCACCATCTCAGGTTCACATTTGTTGTTATTTGCGCTAAAAGCGTTTATTGCCATATTTCTAGAGAAAGAGACAAAAATAAACTAAGTTCATATTTGCTGTTATTTGCACTAAAAGCGTTTTGTGACATATTTCAGTACGATATGAGAAAAATATAAGTAGTTCATTTTTGGTGTTATTTGCGCTAAAAGCGTTTATTGCCATATTTCTAGAGAAAGAGACAAAAATAGACTAAGTTCATATTTGCTGTTATTTGCAATAAAAATGTTTATTGACATATTTCAGTACAATATGAGAAAAATAGACATTTCACATTTGGTGTTATTTGCGCTACAAGGCTAGCGTTTATTGCCATATTTCTAGAGAAAAAGAGAAAAACAGACTTAGTTTATATTTGGTGTTATTTGCGCTAAAAGCGCTATTTGTCATATTTTACTCCAATACGAGAAAAATAAACGCAGTTCACATTTGTTTGTTTTTTTGCGCTAAAAGCGTTTATTGCCATATTTATACAGAAAAATAGAATAAGTTCATATTTGCTGTTATTTGCGCTAAAAGCATTTCTTGTCGTATTTCACTCTAATATGAGAAAAATAGACACAATACACATTTGGTGTTATTTGCGCTAAAATCGTTTATTGCCACATTTCTAGAGAAAAATAGACTAAGTTAATATTTGCTGTTATTTGCGCTAAAAGTGTTTCTTGACATTTTTTTCTCCAATACGAGAAAAGTTCACAATTGCTGTTATTTGGGCTAAAAGCTTTTACTGTTATATTTCACTACAATACGAGAAAAATAGACTAAGTTCACATTTGCTGTAATTTGCGCTAAAAGCGTTTATTGACATATTTCTAGAGAAAGAGACAAAAATAGACTAAGTTCATATTTGCTGTTATTTGCACTAAAAGCAATTCTTGACATACACTCACCTAAAGAATTATTAGGAACACCATACTAATACGGTGTTGGACCGCCTTTTGCCTTCAGAACTGTCTTAATTCTACGTGGCATTGATTCAACAAGGTGCTGATAGCATTCTTTAGAAATGTTGGCCCATATTGATAGGATAGCATCTTGCAGTTGATGGAGATTTGAGGGATGCACATCCAGGGCACGAAGCTCCCGTTCCACCACATCCCAAAGATGCTCTATTGGGTTGAGATCTGGTGACTGTGGAGGCCATTTTAGTACAGTGAACTCATTGTCATGTTCAAGAAACCAATTTGAAATGATTCGAGCTTTGTGACATGGTGCATTATCCTGCTGGAAGTAGCCATCAGAGGATGGATACATGTTCTCATTCTGTTTACGCCAAATTCAGACTCTACCATTTGAATGTCTCAAAAGAAATTGAGACTCATCAGACCAGGCAACATTTTTCCAGTCTTCAACAGTCCAATTTTGGTGAGCTCGTGCAAATTGTAGCCTCTTTTTCCTATTTGTAGTGGAGATGAGTGGTACCCGGTGGGGTCTTCTGCTGTCGTAGCCCATCCGCCTCAAGGTTGTGCATGTTGTGGCTTCACAAATGCTTTGCTATATACCTCGGTTGTAACGAGTGGTTATTTCAGTCAACGTTGCTCTTCTATCAGCTTGAATCAGTCGGCCCATTCTCCTCTGACCTCTAGCATCCACAAGGCATTTTTGCCCACAGGACTGCCGCATACTGGATGTTTTTCCCTTTTCACATCATTCTTGGTAAACCCTAGAAATGGTTGTGCGTGAAAATCCCAGTAACTGAGCAGATTGTGAAATACTCAGACCGGCCCGTCTGGCACCAACAACCATGCCACGCTCAAAATTGCTTAAATATCCTTTCTTTCCCATTCTGACATTCAGTTTGGAGTTCAGGAGATTGTCTTGACCAGGACCACACCCCTAAATGCATTGAAGCAACTGCCATGTGATTGGTTGACTAGATAATTGCATTAATGAGAAATAGAACAGGTGTTCCTAATAATTCTTTAGGTGAGTGTATTTCAGTACAATATGAGAAAAAAAATGCAGTTCACTTTTGGTGTTATTTGCGCTAAAAGCGTTTATTGCCATATTTCTAGAGAAAGATACAAAAAATAGACTAGGTTCATATTTGCTGTTATTTGCGCTAAAAGCGTTTCTTGTCATATTTTACTCTAATACGAGAAAAATAGACGCAGTTCACATTTGGTGTTATTTGCGCTAAAATCGCTTATTGACATATTTCTAGATAAAAAGAGAAAAATAGACTAACATCATATTTGCTGTCATTTGCGCTAAAAGTGTTTCTTGACATAATTCACTCCAATACGAGAAAAATAAAGGCATTTCACATTTGGTGTTATTTTCGCTAAAAGCTTTTATTGTCATATTTCACTACAAAACGAGAAACATAAACACCGTATACATTAGATGTTATTTGTGCTAAAAGCGTTTATTGGCATATTTCTAGAGAAAAAGAAAAAAAATAGTTCATATTTACTGTTATTTGTACTAAAAGCTTTTCTTGTCGTATTTCACTACAATATGAGAAAAATAGACACAGTTTATATTTGGTGGTATTTGCGCTTATAGGTTATCATTTATTGCCATATTTATAGAGAAAAAAAGAAAAAAAGACTTAGTTCATATTTGGTGTTATTTGCCCTGAAAGCGTTTCTTGTCATATTTCAATTAAATACGAGAAAAATCAACGCAGTTAACATTTGATGTTATTTGCGCTAAAAGCGTTTATTGCCATATTTATAGAGAAAAATAGACTAAGTTCATACGTGCTGCTATTTGCGCTAAAAGTGTTTCTTGTCATAATTTTCTTCAATATGAGAAAAATAAAGGCAGTTCACATTTGGTGTTTTTTTGCGCTAAAAGCGTTTATTGCCATATTTCTGGAGAAAAATAGACTAAGTTCATATTTGCTGTTATTTGCGCTAAAAGCGTTTCTTGTCATATTTCACTACAATATGAGAAAAATAGACGCAGTTCACATTTAGTGTTATTTGCACCAAAACCATTTATTGCCATATTTCTAGAGATAGAGAGAAAAATAGACTAACTTCAAATTTGCTGTTATTTGCGCTAAAAGCATTTCTTGTCATATTTCACTACAATACGAGAAAAATATACGCCATTCACATTTTGTGTTTTTTGCGCTAAAAGCGTTTATTGCCATATTTCTAGGGAAAGAGAGAAAAATAGAGTAAGTTTTTATTTGCTGTTATTTGCCCTAAAATAGTTTCTTGTCATATTTCACTACAATACAAGAAAAATAGACCCCGTTCACATTTGGTGTTATTTGCGCTAAAAGCGATTCTTGTCACATTTCACTACAATACGAGGAAAATAGACGTAGTTCACATTTGGTGTTATTTGCGCCAAAAGCAGTTATTGCAATATTTCTACAGAAAAAGAGAAAAATTGAATAAGTTTACATTTGCTGTTATTTGCGCTAAAAGCATTTTTTTTTCCATATTTCATTCCAATACGATAAAAAAAGACGCAGTTTTTATTTAGTGATATTTTCATTAAAGCTTTTATTGTCATATTTCACTACAATACGCAAAACAATACACCATATACATTTGATGTTATTTGCGCTAAAAGCGTTTGCCATATTTCTAGAGAAAAAGAAAAAATAGACTAAGTTCATATTTGCTGTTATTTGCGCTAAAAGCATTTCTTGTTGTATTTCACTCCAATACGAGAAAAATAGATGCAGTTCACATTTGGTGTTATTTGCACTAAAATCGTTTATTGCCATATTTCTAGAGAAAAATAAAAAATTTGACCGCGGTGATGGACCATGTGATTGGAGCATGTGATCTGACGTCACCAAAGGTAGCCCATAGTTCATCTTTTGAGAAGTAAAGAAGAGACCGGGACTTACGCGAACAAACGGAGAAGGTGAGTTAATTTTTTTAATTTTTTTTAACCCTCAACTGATCACCTACTAAGCATTCTGTTTTCAGAATGCTATTATTTTCCCTTATAACCATGTTATAAGGGAAAATAATAACATCTACACAACACCGAACCCAAACCTGAACTTCTGTGAAGAAGTTCGGGTCTGGGTACCACAGTCGGTTTTTTATCACGCGCGTGCAAAACACATTGCAACGCACGTTTATTGCCATATTTATACAGAAAAATAGAATAAGTTCATATTTGCTGTTATTTGCGCTAAAAGCATTTCTTGTCGTATTTCACTCTAATATGAGAAAAATAGACACAATACACATTTGGTGTTATTTGCGCTAAAATCGTTTATTGCCACATTTCTAGAGAAAAATAGACTAAGTTAATATTTGCTGTTATTTGCGCTAAAAGTGTTTCTTGACATTTTTTTCTCCAATACGAGAAAAGTTCACAATTGCTGTTATTTGGGCTAAAAGCTTTTACTGTTATATTTCACTACAATACGAGAAAATAGTCTAAGTTCACATTTGCTGTAATTTGCGCTAAAAGCGTTTATTGACATATTTCTAGAGAAAGAGACAAAAATAGACTAAGTTCATATTTGCTGTTATTTGCACTAAAAGCAATTCTTGACATACACTCACCTAAAGAATTATTAGGAACACCATACTAATACGGTGTTGGACCGCCTTTTGCCTTCAGAACTGTCTTAATTCTACGTGGCATTGATTCAACAAGGTGCTGATAGCATTCTTTAGAAATGTTGGCCCATATTGATAGGATAGCATCTTGCAGTTGATGGAGATTTGAGGGATGCACATCCAGGGCACGAAGCTCCCGTTCCACCACATCCCAAAGAGGCTCTATTGGGTTGAGATCTGGTGACCGTGGAGGCCATTTTAGTACAGTGAACTCATTGTCATGTTCAAGAAACCAATTTGAAATGATTCGAGCTTTGTGACATGGTGCATTATCCTGCTGGAAGTAGCCATCAGAGGATGGATACATGTTCTCATTCTGTTTACGCCAAATTCAGACTCTACCATTTGAATGTCTCAAAAGAAATTGAGACTCATCAGACCAGGCAACATTTTTCCAGTCTTCAACAGTCCAATTTTGGTGAGCTCGTGCAAATTGTAGCCTCTTTTTCCTATTTGTAGTGGAGATGAGTGGTACCCGGTGGGGTCTTCTGCTGTCGTAGCCCATCCGCCTCAAGATTGTGCGTGTTGTGGCTTCATAAATGCTTTGCTGTATACCTCGGTTGTAACGAGTGGTTATTTCAGTCAACGTTGCTCTTCTATCAGCTTGAATCAGTCGGCCCATTCTCCTCTGACCTCTAGCATCCACAAGGCATTTTTGCCCACAGGACTGCCGCATACTGGATGTTTTTCCCTTTTCACATCATTCTTTGTAAACCCTAGAAATGGTTGTGCGTGAAAATCCCAGTAACTGAGCAGATTGTGAAATACTCAGACCGGCCCGTCTGGCACCAACAACCATGCCACGCTCAAAATTGCTTAAATATCCTTTCTTTCCCATTCTGACATTCAGTTTGGAGTTCAGGAGATTGTCTTGACCAGGACCACACCCCTAAATGCATTGAAGCAACTGCCATGTGATTGGTTGACTAGATAATTGCATTAATGAGAAATAGAACAGGTGTTCCTAATAATTCTTTAGGTGAGTGTATTTCAGTACAATATGAGAAAAAAAATGCAGTTCACTTTTGGTGTTATTTGCGCTAAAAGCGTTTATTGCCATATTTCTAGAGAAAGATACAAAAAATAGACTAAGTTCATATTTGCAGTTATTTGCGCTAAAAGCGTTTCTTGTCATATTTCACTACAATATGAGAAAAATAGACGCAGTTCACATTTAGTGTTATTTGCACCAAAACCATTTATTGCCATATTTCTAGAGATAGAGAGAAAAATAGACTAACTTCAAATTTGCTGTTATTTGCGCTAAAAGCATTTCTTGTCATATTTCACTACAATACGAGAAAAATATACGCCATTCACATTTTGTGTTTTTTGCGCTAAAAGCAGTTATTGCCATATTTCTAGGGAAAGAGAGAAAAATAGAGTAAGTTTATATTTGCTGTTATTTGCCCTAAAATAGTTTCTTGTCATATTTCACTACAATACAAGAAAAATAGACCCCGTTCACATTTGGTGTTATTTGCGCTAAAAGCGATTCTTGTCACATTTCACTACAATACGAGAAAAATAGACGTAGTTCACATTTGGTGTTATTTGCGCCAAAAGCAGTTATTGCAATATTTCTACAGAAAAAGAGAAAAATTGAATAAGTTTACATTTGCTGTTATTTGCGCTAAAAGCATTTTTTTTTCCATATTTCATTCCAATACGATAAAAAAAGACGCAGTTTTTATTTAGTGATATTTTCATTAAAGCTTTTATTGTCATATTTCACTACAATACGCAAAACAATACACCATATACATTTGATGTTATTTGCGCTAAAAGCGTTTGCCATATTTCTAGAGAAAAAGAAAAAATAGACTAAGTTCATATTTGCTGTTATTTGCGCTAAAAGCATTTCTTGTCATATTTCACTACAATACGAGAAAAATATACGCCATTCACATTTTGTGTTTTTTGCGCTAAAAGCGTTTATTGCCATATTTCTAGGGAAAGAGAGAAAAATAGAGTAAGTTTTTATTTGCTGTTATTTGCCCTAAAATAGTTTCTTGTCATATTTCACTACAATACAAGAAAAATAGACCACGTTCACATTTGGTGTTATTTGCGCTAAAAGCGATTCTTGTCACATTTCACTACAATACGAGAAAAATAGACGTAGTTCACATTTGGTGTTATTTGCGCCAAAAGCAGTTATTGCAATATTTCTACAGAAAAAGAGAAAAATTGAATAAGTTTACATTTGCTGTTATTTGCGCTAAAAGCATTTTTTTTTCCATATTTCATTCCAATACGATAAAAAAAGACGCAGTTTTTATTTAGTGATATTTTCATTAAAGCTTTTATTGTCATATTTCACTACAATACGCAAAACAATACACCATATACATTTGATGTTATTTGCGCTAAAAGCGTTTGCCATATTTCTAGAGAAAAATAAAAAATAGACTAAGTTCATATTTGCTGTTATTTGCGCTAAAAGCATTTCTTGTTGTATTTCACTCCAATACGAGAAAAATAGATGCAGTTCACATTTGGTGTTATTTGCACTAAAATCGTTTATTGCCATATTTCTAGAGAAAAATAAAAAATTTGACCGCGGTGATGGACCATGTGATTGGAGCATGTGATCTGACGTCACCAAAGGTCCTTTAGCCCATAGTTCATCTTTTGAGAAGTAAAGAAGAGACCGGGACTTACGCGAACAAACGGAGAAGGTGAGTTAATTTTTTTTATTTTTTTTAACCCTCAACTGATCACCTACTAAGCATTCTGTTTTCAGAATGCTATTATTTTCCCTTATAACCATGTTATAAGGGAAAATAATAACATCTACACAACACCGAACCCAAACCTGAACTTCTGTGAAGAAGTTCGGGTCTGGGTACCACAGTCGGTTTTTTATCACGCGCGTGCAAAACACATTGCACACGCACGATAAAAACTGAACATCGGAACGCAATCGCAGTCAAAACTGACTGCAATTGCATTCCTACTCGCGCGGGTTTGCCGCAACACACCGGGACGCATCCGGAACTAATCCGGACACGCTCGTGTGAACGCAGCCTTAAACAACACAATGTAACTCAAAGTCAATCACACTTCTGTGAAATCAAACTGTCCACTTAGGATCAACACTGAGTGACAATCAATTTCACATGCTGTTGTGCAAATGGGATAGACAACAGGTGGAAATTATAGGCAATTACCAAGACATCCCCAATAAAGGAGTGGTTCTGCAGGTGGTGACCTGACCACTTCTCAGTTCCTATGCTTCCTGGCTGATGTTTTGGTCACTTTTGAATGCTGGTGGTGCTTTCACTCTAGTGGTAGCATGAAATGGAGTCTACAACCCACACAAGTGGCTCAGGTAGTGCAGCTTATCCAGGATGGCACATCAATGCGAGCTGTGGCAAGAAGGTTTGCTGTGTCTGTCAGCGTAGTGTCCAGAGCATGGAGGCGCTACCAGGAGACAGGCCAGTACATCAGGAGACATGGAGGAGGCCGTAGGAGGGCAACAACCCAGCAGCAGGACCGCTACCTCCGCCTTTGTGCAAGGAGGAACAGGAGGAGCACTGCCAGAGCCCTGCAAAATGACCTCCAGCAGGCCACAAATGTGCATGTGTCTGCTCAAACGGTCAGAAACAGACTCCATGAGGGTGATATGAGGGCCCGACGTCCACCGTGCAGGACGTTTGGCATTTGCCAGAAAACACCAAGATTGGCAAATTCGCAGGGCTACTGGCGCCCTGTGCTCTTCACAGATGAAAGCAGGTTCACACTGAGCACACGTGACCGACGTGACAGAGCCTGGAGACGCTGTGGAGAACTCCATGTGCTCGCCAGAGGTAGCCTGACTGCCATTAGGTACCGAGATGAGATCCTCAGACCCCTTGTGAGACCATATGCTGGTGCGGTTGGCCCTGGGTTCCTCCTAATGCAAGACAATGCTAGACCTCATGTGGCTGGAGTGTGTCAGCAGTTCCTGAAAGACTAACGCATTGATGCTATGGACTGGCCCACCCGTTCCCCAGACCTGAATCCAATTGAGCACATCTGGGACATCACGTCTCGCTCTATCCACCAACGTCACGTTGCACCACAGACTGTCCAGGAGTTGGCAGATGCTTTAGTCCAGGTCTGGGAGGAGGTCCCTCAGGAGACCGTCCGCCACCTCATCAGGAGCATGCACAGGCGTTGTAGGGAGGTCATACAGGCACGTGGAGGCCACACACACTACTGAGCCTCATTTTGACTTGTTTTAAGGACTTTACATCAAAGTTGGATCAGCCTGTAGTGTGTTTTTCCACTTTAATTTTGAGGGTGACTCCAAATCCAGACCTCCATGGGTTAAAAAATTAGATTTCCATTTATTTATTTATTTTATTTTGTTGTCAGCACATTCAACTATGTAAATAACAAAGTATTTCAGAAGAATATTTAATTAATTCAGATCTAGGATGTGTTATTTTTGTGTTCCCTTTATTTTTTTAAGCAGTGTATTTGGTGTTATTTGTGCTAAAAGTGTTTATTGTCGGGGGCGGAGCCTGGACGTTGGCGTGGATGGCTGTGTGAAAGAGCTGCTCCTCCACGTCCCAGCATCTACAGCTATTTAAACAGCAGTGACCTGTGCAATAATGGTCAAATACGGGAGAGACAGAGGGCTGGAACCCCCGGACACGCCGAGATCGCATAAGGGTCAGCAGGATATGCAGAAATTTCTTAAAAAGAGAAGCTCGCATTCACCGGGAGCCAGTGCTAAAATGGCGGCGGCGCGCGAAGCTGAAGCGGAAGCTGACGACTCGGAGGCAGATAGTGAGAGATGTGGTGCAGCTTATGAACGAGATCCAGCGCCTGTATCCAAATCATTCATCACTAAAGTGCTCGGTCAAGCTCTAGACAAAGCCCTGAGGCCGGTACTCACAGAGCTGGCAGAGATTAAAACAGAAATATCACAAATCGGCCACAGAGTCGAAGTGCTGGAATAGACGGCCCAGGGACTGCAGGCACACGCCTCAGGAGTAGCGGAATGCTTATATGGACATGCCGCGGAGCTCAACAGGGCATTCTTACTATTGGAGGACCAAGAGAACCGTAGCAGGAGGCGCAATGTCCAAATAAAAGGCCTACCCGAGTCCTGGGCTGCGGAATCACTTCGCAAAGTGGCCACAGAAATCTTCACAGACCTACTAGGACCGGACTCTGCTGAATCCATCATAATAGAACGCATACACAGAGCGCTGAGACCCCAACCGAAGCCAAATGAGAGGCCAAGGGATGTAGTCTGTGGTCTACTATCATTTGTAGACACAGCTCGTATCATGGAGGCAGCGCGAGCTAAAGATAAGATCCTATATGAGGGCACAGTTATTGCGCTTTATCAGGACATTGCGCCATCAACGCTTGCGAAGAGGCGCATACTGAAGCCCCTGCTAGATGCCTTAAGGGCACAAAAGATCCCATATACTTGGATGTATCCCTTTGGACTAGCAGTTCTTAAAAATGGGAAACGCATTACCATCCATGTACCGGAGGACCTGGAGGGTGCATGGGAGCGCATCGGAATACAGCCCATCAATATTCCCTCATGGCTGCCTGTGACCTGCCCGGCAGCACTCCCGGCCTTACCGCAAGCAGAGTCTTGGAGAAGAGTCCAGCGGGCCAAGTCCAGCAAGACGTCTAAACACCTGACAGGAGCTGCGGATCCTCCGATATGAAGATACCTCGGCCGGTGACACGGTGAAGTATTATTGAGGCCTTAAGTGGGACATACTAGAGATACCTTCTTTAGGACAGTTCTTATTCTAGACCCCAATCAATAATCGGGGACGCTCTAGGCATGTTTTACCCGCACTCTCGGTGGCTTGTGGCTGAGACAACGTATGTCCTAGGGACTTGCACCACCATTACTCATGGATCAGTTCTCCGGTGCTTCTTGCACCTTGTTCATGTTCAAGCTACATTGATTAATTGTTTTATGCTCTCGGCATTTTGATGCCTATTTACCAGATAGAGTGATACTTAGGTAGCATTAAGTTGAGGTATTAGTTCCCACTACCTCCCTGTTAGACCAAATGTGTAAAGATTGAGTGCCATTATGTTGACCTTTAAATGTAATAGGCGACTCCGCGCATGCAGATTCGCGTGAAGGATAGTTGAGCATTATTAATTGCTTGTTCTTTATTAACAAGGCTCTTCTATGCAAATATGCATTTGCGACTTCAATTGTATTTTGAAATCTCTGTTAATATACTGATCGAGCCATTATCAGGAAGCCTGATTGCACTTTAGTTAGACATAGTCCTTCCTTGGGAATGTGTACATAGCTCTTAGGTGAGGATGTGCTCCGGCACTACACATTCTATACTTGTTGCTTCTTTACCTGCAAATTAAGGTAAAAAACATCTCCTGATATCAACAACAGACAAGTTCCCGTCACCGCCATGCGAGACTAGATTTGTACTGTTTAATATGTGGAAGTACATGTGTACCCAGGGCATCGGTTCATGTAGATTTGTAGGGGAGATGCTTGAGCGTTCTTTGTGCTAACGGTATTCTTCCATGCAAGGCTGCATCTGCGATTCCAGCTGAATAACACATTTTCTGTTGATGCATTTAGCATGATAGGTCTGGAAATCCGGACGCTTTTTTCTTTTTTTAGATCTTATTTGTTCATGAGACTGCATCTGTGACTCTCAGGTACGGATGTGCTCCAGTTTAACGCATCTCATGTTCTTTTTGCATCCAAATTTATGTTAAAAGGTAGAATGTTAAAAGGTATGCTACTGTCAATAACACAGACTTACTAAGAGGATGGGACAATGTCTGTTAAGATGCTCACCCTTCCCCTCCCTTTCCCCTTCCCATCCCTCTCCCCCCCTTCCTTCCCTTCCTCTCCTCCACCTTCCCCCCCCCCCTCCCTTCCCTCATCTCCTAAAACTTCTTACATTTGCACCTCAAGGTGTGTTAATAATTGGTATATGCAGGTCACCAGAGAAAAGTATTAATATTGATAGCTTAGATGTCTGGACGATGTGACCAGGCCAAAAGTTTTTCTTGTTTTACCCCCTTCTGCTGTCTACATACATTACTGATTATTACCTATTTGACAGCTTCTATTTACTGGCCTCGTACCCAGTAACTGATTAATTACACTATCCTCTATATATTTCTTGATCTTTTATTCTTTCTTTCTTCCTTTTTCCCCCCTCCTCTTCTATAACTTCCTTCTCTATCTGTACCTCACCCAACCCCAGACCTTGTTTGGTAGACGAGTTCACAGAGATCTTCTAGCTAAGAAAATAAGCATCGGAGCCCACTTAAGATGACCGACATAGTGGTTTCCACATTCAATGTAAAGGGTCTTAATTCACCCCAGAAAAGAGGTCAAGTTATGCTTGCTCTCAAAAAGCTAGGTTCACATGTTGTGTTCCTCCAGGAGACACACCTCCGCCAGAGGAAAATGCCAAGACTACCGAAACGTCCATTTACACACTGGTTTCATAGCACTCAGCCAGTGTCAGCTTCTAAAGGTGTTGCCATTGCAATCCACCAATCAGTACCATTCACCTTCCTGAAACAACATTCAGATGCGGATGGAAGGCTCCTGTTAGTTAAGGACTTAATAGCAAACTGCAAATTTACGTTAGCTAACTTTTATGTTCCCAACAAGTCTCCAGTTCACTGGCTTCTACAAGCCCTGGACACCCTCAAGCTTTTTGCTGAAGGACAAATAATTCTGGGCGCAGATCTGAATCTAGTACTAGACCCAACAGTGGACTCATCCTCCACTAAGTCCCATATATCGCAAAAACTCCTTAGCAAACTTCACAAGAAACTACATGAACTGCACCTAATAGATGTTTGGCGTAGCCTTCACCCCTCAGTCAAAACTTCTCCTTTTACTCCGTCCCACACAGATCGTATCAGTGGTTGGACCACATTTTAACCTCTGCGTCTCTTCTTCCCTCTGCTAGGTCAGCTGAGATCGATACTATCATGGTATCGGACCATGCACCATGCTCGGTGACCCTCACCCTGGCTTCTCTACCAAAAAAAGAATGGAACTGGAAACTGAACGAGTCCTTATTACTCATTCAGTCTCAGCTGGATCAGGTCAGGACCCAATTGATAGAGTACTTTGCGATCAATTCAACTGCACACAGCTCACAGCCCATTATATGGGAGGCCCACAAGGCATTCGTCAGAGGGTGTCTTATTTCACTGGGTTCTAGAGTCAAAAAAGAACTACAAAAAGCAATAGACACACTATTAGAGAAGATAGCAACTGTAGAAAAACTGCATAAAGCATCCCTAAAAATTGAGCACCAAAAAGCTTTGACAGAGCTTAGATTGCAACTTTGTGACCTTCTCAATCAAAGGGTAATGAGACAGATGCTGAATTTTCAGCACAAGGTGTACGCCCATGGTGATAAAGGAGGGAACACCTTTCTGTTGAAGAAAGCTAAGAATACAACCTACATTTCAGCTATAAAGCAACAAATTGGTGCCCTAACGCAGGAGACACCAGAGATAGCCAGAGTTTTCAAAGAATTCTACTCAGCCTTATACAATCTTCACCAGAAAGATACACCTGAAGGAAAATCGCAAAAAGAACAACATATTAGGAAATTCTTGAGCTCTCTACATTTCCCAACTATAACACACGAGGATTCTACATATCTTATCATACCAATAACAACAGAGGAAGTAACAGACACCCTAAAAAGCTTTCCACCAGGCAAGAGTCCAGGACCAGATGGTCTGCCTTTGCTGTATTATAAAAAATTTCAGGACATCCTAGTTGTCACGGAGCCGTCTAGGAGGCGGGCACGTACAGAGCGCGCGCGCATCATCAGTGCGTCCAGCGTCACCCGCGCTCCTGATAATACTATGTGTGCATCTATCTGCATTCATGCTAATGGTTTTAGGGCTGAGCACCGAGCTGATCACTCGGTGCTCGGCTGTGTAGTCTGTGTGAAGTCTTGTGACGCTGGCCACGTCACATGACCCCTCTAGCTCCCTATTTAAACAGGCAATCTGCTGGCCACAGATTGCCTGTTATTTAGGTTCCACCTGCGATTTAGTCTTTTCTGGCGTACTGACCCCCTGCTGAACTCCTGACGATCCTCTGCTGACTCCTTTGGTACTTCACGACTCTCCTGGTATTTATGACCCCGGCTTCTCCTGACTATTCTCTGCTTGCTCCATTTGTACTTTGTAGATTTCCTGGTATTGACTCGGTCCGTTCACGTTCTGTTGTTTGTCTGTATGTCATCCCTGCACTTATTCCAAGCTAGGGATTGCCGTCCAGTTGTCCCCTGTCATTAGGACTCGCGAGGCAAGTAGGCAGGGCCAGGGGTGAGGGTGGAGCGCAGTGGTCACTTCCCTCTCCCCTGTGTGTGTGTGTGTGTGTACGTGACCGTTACACTAGTCCCTAGATTTACAGATGTTTGCAACGCCTTGATACAAGGTGACCTCCTATCTAGACAAACGCTGGAATCTCATGGTACTTTAATCCCTAAAGAAGGAAAGGACCCACAAAACTGTGGAAGCTATCGTCCAATTTCCCTCCTGAACCTGGACCTGAAGCTTTGGGCCAAAATCTTGGCATGCAGAATGAGTACGTTTTTGCCAAATCTTATGTGACCTGAACAATCGGGATTTGTCCGGGGTGTCGGGAGGGGAAGGATAATACTCACAGGATTTTTCACGCCATACACATAGCTCATAAAAAAGGTTTTCCCCTAGTTTTACTAAGCATTGACGCTGAAAAGGCATTCGACAGAGTCAATTGGATGTTCATGAGAATGACTCTGCAACAGTTTGGCTTTCCTGACATGTTTATACAAGCAATCCTAACTCTCTACCAAAACCCCTATGCTAGGCTGAAAGTCAATGGCACGTTGTCACCGACTTTTAACATTACAAATGGGACTAGGCAGGGATGTCTCCCTCACTGTTTATATTAGTGGTAGAAACACTTCTGCAGCTAGTCAGACAATCAACAGATATCGAGGGAGTTAGCTACGATCAGAGAGAACTGAAATGCACTGCTTTTGCAGATGACTTATTATTCTTAGTAAAAGACCCTGAAAAAGGGCTGGGCCCCTTGATGGACAGAATAGACACCTACAGCTCATTATCAGATTTTAAAGTCAATCATACCAAATCTGAACTCCTAAATATATCCCTACCTAAGGCCAAAGTAACTGCTCTAAGCAGTCAGCTTCCATTCCAGTGGGCTAAGGGATCGATTATATATTTAGGGATCCATATCCCCAAAGACACCAATGACCTATATTTGCATAATTATACTCCCCTTTTGAAAGAAATACAGAGTCTGCTTCAGAGATATAGTCTGTCTTATCTTTCCTGGATGGGACGGAAAAACATTTTAAAAGCCTATGTAATGCCCCAAATCCTATATACTATGCAATTAGTTCCAATATGGCTTCCTAAATCCTTTCTCTTGAGTGTAAGAAGTATGTTCTCTAAATTCCTTTGGAACGGTAGGAAGCCCCGTATTTCCCATAGAATCCTGACCAGAAGTAAGGAACAAGGTGGCTTGGGAATGCCTGACAGTCAGCTTCCATTCCAGTGGGCTAAGGGATCGATTATATATTTAGGGATCCAAATCCCCAAAGACACCAATGACCTATATTTGCATAATTATACTCCCCTTTTGAAAGAAATACAGAGTCTGCTTCAGAGATATAGTCTGTCTTATCTTTCCTGGATGGGACGGAAAAACATTTTAAAAGCCTATGTAATGCCCCAAATCCTATATACTATGCAATTAGTTCCAATATGGCTTCCTAAATCCTTTCTCTTGAGTGTAAGAAGTATGTTCTCTAAATTCCTTTGGAACGGTAGGAAGCCCCGTATTTCCCATAGAATCCTGACCAGAAGTAAGGAACAAGGTGGCTTGGGAATGCCTGACGTCTGTAGTTATTATAAAGCGATACAGCTTAATAGATGGCTAGAACTAGTAGAACCTAAAAGACAACCAGATGTACACGCTATCTTCAGACATAGTGTAGGCCAAAGTTTCCAGAGACACTTATGGCTCCCAGATAAACATATACATAGGGACATAACTGTAGATCCCATGCTCAGAGGGCTAGGAGAGGTCTGGAAAGAAATGAGCAAAACTCTTGCACCCAACCCATCTCCCCTGATGCCGGTAAGCTTGATCCCAGATCTCTTAAATAAAAGCAACAGAGACAAACCGCAGCTGTGGTCTCACCTTACATCAACTAGGCTTAGGGATGTCACACCCGAGGTGGAATCTTCTATCCTGGAAATGCTTCCAAATGCGATTGTGGACTCACCTGGATTTTTTCTTATGAAGTCCCATATCAGAGCTGTGTGTGGAGAATTGAAAGAGCAGTACTCCCTCCAAAGGTCTCTGACTGATTTTGAGAAATTGATTTCCTCACCAATCATTGTCATAAGGAAGTTTGTAAAGCTCTATCCTTTGGTGGGAGGCTTGGGTGAACCACTGAAACCCTATATCTTAGGGAATGGGAAAAAGAATTGAACAAAGTTCTAAATGATGCAGAGGTTAAAAAAGTGCTAACAAACTCACATGGATTCTCTGCTTGTACTCATCTGCAGGAGAACCATTTCAAAATGCTAACAAGATGGTACAGAACCCCTGACTTCCTCTTCAGGAGGGGTTTGTCTGATGTAAGGGAGTGCTGGAGGTGTGGAGGAGGAATAGGTACATTGTCACATATTTGGTGGGACTGTCCTTGGATAAAAGCTTATTGTGGAGAGGTAGAAGCAATAATCCAGAAACTCACAACCCCAGATTTCAAACTTAAACTAGAGATGGTAGTCCTGTCCCTTCCCACACCTGATTATGCCCCATCCAAAAGGAATCTAGTATCGCATCTTCTAGCAGCAGCCAAAATGATAATTCCCCTACATTGACTAGACACAAACCCCCCCCCCCCTCCATATTTGAATGGAAAGCTAAGGTTAACCAAATTTGTAGATTTGAAGAGATGACTAGTTGGATAAACAGGACTCATGATAGGTTCCTGAAGTTGTGGAGTCCTTGGAGATCTCTGGCGGAGGTGCCTCCTGGTTAATGGAAAAACTGGCAATAGAGAGAAAACAACGTCTATCAAGGTACCCCTTCCCCCCCCCTTCCTACCTCCCCTCTTTTCTCTTTGTCTTTACTTCCTATTCATTTATTTTTCTTTTTCTTTTGTTATTGTCTAACTCATCTTTTCTATGGCCTTTTATTTTTGTTCCTCTCCATAATCTTAACAAAGGGTTTACGGGAGAATAATCAGACTAACTCAAGCTTAATACCATGTACCCCTTCCTAAAGAGGAATGAGTGATAATTGATAGAATAAGAATCCATATCTGTTTATGATCAGACAACTAAGATGTACATTATGTGGTATGTGATGTAGATTCTTGATGGCCATCTTTGTACATGTCATGTTACTTTGTCTTCTTATTGAAAATTGGAAAATAAAGAATATTAAAAAAAAGTGTTTATTGCCATATTTCTAATGAAAAACAGAAAAATAGACTAAGTTCACATTTGCTGTTATTTGCGCTAAAAGCATTTATTGCCATATTTTTAGAGAAAAAAAGAAAAATAGACTTAGTTGATATTTGAAACTACTAAAACCTCACAAAAAATTGAGTGCAAGCGTTTGTCATATTTCACTACAATACGAGAAAAATAGACTCAGTTAATATTCGTTGTTATTTGCGCAAAAAGCGTTTATTGTCATGTTTCTAGAGAAAAATTAACTTATTTTGTATTTGGTGTTATTTGCAAAAAAAGGGTTTGTTGTCATATTTCACTACAATACAAGAAAAATAAACACTGTTCACATTGGTATTATTTGCGCTAAAAGCGTTTATGGCCATATTTATAGTGAAAAAGAGAAAATTAGACTAAGTTCATATTTGTTATTATTTGCACTAAAAGTCTTTCTTGTAGTATTTCAATTCAATAAGAGAAAAATAGACGCAGTTCTCATTCTGTGTTATTTTTGCTAAAAGCTTTCATTGCCATATTTCAAGAGAAAAAGAGAAAAATAGACTTAGTTCATATATGGTTTTATTTGCACTAAAAGCAATTCTTGTCATATTTCCCTCCAATACGACAAAAAATAACACATTTCACATTTTGTGTTATTTGCACTAAAAACGTTTATTGCCATATTTTATTAGAAAAAGAGAAAAATACTCGCCGTTCATTTTTTCTGTTATTAACTCTGGCCTATTTTAGTCCAATACGAGAAATATATATGCAGGTCATGTTTGCTTATATTTGTTAAGTAATTATTTAGTGGCCTATTTCAGTACAATGCGAAAAATATATACTCAGTTCACGTTTGCGGTTATTTGCGCAGAAATAATTTAAAGGCCTATTTTTGTACAAAGATAAAAATATATTTGTTGTTTTTAGTGGTGTTTTAATTTCTGTTTCATTTGTTTTGTTCAGCTACAAGTATTTCAGGCAGAGAAGTGGCAAGCCATGCTCAGAGGATTGGCAGCTGCATGAATGTTTCTGGCACAAGCAGAGGTCGCAGCAGAGTAAAAAGGGTTCGTGGCAGCGGTAGTCGCAGTGAGAGTCTTGAGCTCCCAGTGTCATCTACTGGTCGTGTCTTGACCAGCAACCCAGCGGTTCTAGATTGGTTAACTCGGTCATCCACATCATCCCAAGTGACATCAGACACCCCCATCCAACAGTCGGTGGGTTCGTCAGACACAACCCTTAGTTGGCATGGCGCGGGAGCAGGCCCTGTGCCCTCACCTGTCCTCAACCTGCCTCTGTCTTTTTCTGTTCCCTCACCGCGAGAGGTAGTATATGCTGTAGGCTCTGCTCCACTTTTCAACGAGGAACAGCTACCAGAGGACAGTCAGCAGCTACTGCCCAGACAAGAGCTAGAGGAGACATCCGCCGCTTCCTCCGCTAGTCGGGCAAGTAGCGATGAGGAGAGTTGCACGGGAGCTTGTGATGCGAGTGCTCAGGCTCCTGACCCAGAGGCCGTTGAGCAGTACATAAGTGATGTGCAGACACTAAGCGATGATGATAAAGCCGATCACACTTGGGAGCCGGGTGCAGAAGGGGCTTTATCATCATCAGGAAAAGAGGGTGGCAGCTTGCCCTTGAGGCAATGGCATAGCCAGATAGGTGGTAGCATGGCTGGGAATCAGCAGGGTAACAGCAGTGGGAGTTCGGGAGCCAAACATGCCCGGGGTAGACCACCTGCTTCGCAGCAGCCTACTTGCCCAGGAAGTAGTGGTGCAGGGGTTCACGGAGGCAGCGGCGGTAGCAATCAGTCAGTGCAGACTGTTGGGGGGAAAATAACCTACTCGGCGGTGTGGCAGTTTATTTTCAAAGCGTGATTGGAGGTGAAAGTGGCCATATGTCGCCTCTGTGGGCAGAAGGTGAAGAATGGCCAGGGTGCCAATTTTGGCACTACGGCCCTGTGTCAACATACAGTGGCCTGGGTAACCGTGGCTCTGATGTGATGGTCCAGCCTACCGCAGCAACTGCTACATACCCCAGTGGCACGCACTCAGTTTCAGTCAGTCAAGGCTCCACCACCTCAGCTGAAGAATGCTGTCAATCCCATCTTCTGCTAGTCCAGATGCTCCTGCTCCTACTCCTCGTCAGTCATTCCGTCAGCAATCCATCACCAAAGCGATTGTCAAGAGACAACAGTATGCATGCAGGCATCCAACGTCGCAGAAGCTGAACATGCTTCTGTCCAAGTTGATGGTGCTTCAATCCCTCCCTTTCCAAGTGGTGGACTCTACATCTTTCAGAGAACTGATGGCTTGTGCTAAGCCGAGGTAGAGATTCCCAAGCCGTCATTTCTTTGCAAAAAAGGCAGTACCATCCCTGCACACACATGTAGAACAGAAGGTGGGCACTGACTGGGGACCCAAAATGCCATTATACAGCTCTGTAATACCAGCAAACCGTTCTTGTTATTGAGGTGCAAGTGCTGTTTGATACAGCCATTAACAGGGTTTAATACAAGGAAATATTTCTGTCTTATTTACCCTTGTGTAGTGCAGTTATACAGTACAGACCAAAAGTTTGGACACACCTTCTCATTCAAAGAGTTTTCTTTATTTTCATGACTATGAAAATTGTAGATTCACACTGAAGGCATCAAAACTATGAATTAACACATGTGGAATTATATACATAACAGACAAGTGTGAAACAACTGAAAATATGTCATATTCTAGGTTCTTCAAAGTAGCCACCTTTTGCTTTGATTACCGCTTTGCACACTCTTGGCATTCTCTTGATGAGCTTCAAGAGGTAGTCCCGTGAAATGGTTTTCACTTCACAGGTGTGCCCTGTCAGGTTTAATAAGTGGGATTTCTTGCCTTATAAATGGGGTTGGGACCATCAGTTGCATTGAGGAGAAGTCAGGTGGATACACAGCTGATAGTCTTACTGAATAGACTGTTAGAATTTGTATTATGGCAAGAAAAAAACAGCTAAGTAAAGAAAAACGAGTGGCCATCATTACTTTAAGAAATGAAGGTCAGTCAGTCAGCCGAAAAATTGGGAAAACTTTGAAAGTAAGGGCTATTTGACCATGAAGGAGAGTGATGGGGTGCTGCGCCAGATGACCTGGCCTCCACAGTCACCGGACCTGAACCCAGTTGAGATGGTTTGGGGTGAGCTGGACCGCAGAGTGAAGGCAAAAGGGCCAACAAGTGCTAAGCATCTCTGGGAACTCATTCAAGACTGTTGGAAGACCATTTCAGGGGACTACCTCTTGAAGCTCATCAAGAGAATGCCAAGAGTGTGCAAAGCAGTAATCAAAGCAAAAGGTGGCTACTTTGAAGAACCTAGAATATGACATATTTTCAGTTGTTTCACACTTCACTTGTTTGTTATGTATATAATTCCACATGTGATAATTCATAGTTTTGATGCCTTCATAGTCATGAAAATAAAGAAAACTCTTTGAATGAGAAGGTGTGTCCAAACTTTTGGTCTGTACTGTATGTTCTAAAGCATTTTTTGGCTTGATTAGTGGGAAAAGGGGGCTTATTTGCCGTTGTGTGGTCAAGTGAGAAAATTACAGCCCTTTTTGTCATGTATTAGTGGCAAAAGAAAAATATATTTGCAT
Source organism: Bufo bufo (assembly GCF_905171765.1). NCBI lineage: Eukaryota > Metazoa > Chordata > Amphibia > Anura > Bufonidae > Bufo > Bufo bufo. The sequence continues at coordinate 301,675,448 of NC_053393.1, forward strand.
TCAGCGGTGTAGTTATATGTTCTACAGGGAGTGCAGAATTATTAGGCAAGTTGTATTTTTGAGGATTAATTTTATTATTGAACAACAACCATGTTCTCAATGAACCCAAAAAACTCATTAATATCAAAGCTGAATATTTTTGGAAGTAGTTTTTAGTTTGTTTTTAGTTTTAGCTATTTTGGGGGGATATCTGTGTGTGCAGGTGACTATTACTGTGCATAATTATTAGGCAACTTAACAAAAAACAAATATATACCCATTTTAATTATTTATTTTTACCAGTGAAACCAATATAACATCTCAACATTCACAAATATACATTTCTGACATTCAAAAACAAAACAAAAAAACAAATCAGTGACCAATATAGCCACCTTTCTTTGCAAGGACACTCAAAAGCCTGCCATCCATGGATTCTTTGCCTGCGCGCCCTTTCTACACGTGCCACACATAGGACTGTAGTGGTGAACCGCTGCTCTCACTCAAAGTGTAACAAGAACAAAACTAAGGTACGGACATGCGCCTTTTTTAGAAGAAACCAGGCAGTACACACCCAGCTGCACAAAAAACTAGGGTGACACAGACTTGATAAAGGGGCCGTCGAGACCCCGAAACGCGTTGTCTCAAAATAAACTTTATTGTATCCCTTACCGGGTCGTGGTAATGCGCCTTATGATCGTCTACCAGCTTGATCACCCCACAGTGACAAGCTAAGATACGTTTTCCAATCCATGGATTCTGTCAGTGTTTTGATCTGTTCACCATCAACATTGCGTGCAGCAGCAACCACAGCCTCCCAGACACTGTTCCGAGAGGTGTACTGTTTTCCCTCCTTGTAAATCTCACATTTGATGATGGACCACAGGTTCTCAATGGGGTTCAGATCAGGTGAACAAGGAGGCCATGTCATTAGATTTTCTTCTTTTATACCCTTTCTTGCCAGCCACGCTGTGGAGTACTTGGACGCGTGTGATGGAGCATTGTCCTGCATGAAAATCATGTTTTTCTTGAAGGATGCAGACTTCTTCCTGTACCACTGCTTGAAGAAGGTGTCTTCCAGAAACTGGCAGTAGGACTGGGAGTTGAGCTTGACTCCATCCTCAACCCGAAAAGGCCCCACGAGCTCATCTTTGGTGATACCAGCCCAAACCAGTACTCCACCTCCACCTTGCTGGCATCTGAGTCGGACTGGAGCTCTCTGCCCTTTACCAATCCAGCCACGGGCCCATTCATCTGGCCCATCAAGACTCACTCTCATTTCATCAGTCCATAAAACCTTAGAAAAATCAGTCTTGAGATATTTCTTGGCCCAGTCTTGACGTTTCAGCTTGTGTGTCTTGTTCAGTGGTGGTCGTCTTTCAGCCTTTCTTACCTTGGCCATGTCTCTGAGTATTGCACACCTTGTGCTTTTGGGCACTCCAGTGATGTTGCAGCTCTGAAATATGGCCAAACTGGTGGCAAGTGGCATCTTGGCAGCTGCACGCTTGACTTTTCTCAGTTCATGGGCAGTTATTTTGCGCCTTGGTTTTTCCACACGCTTCTTGCGACCCTGTTGACTATTTTGAATGAAACGCTTGATTGTTCGATGATCACGCTTCAGAAGCTTTGCAATTTTAAGAGTGCTGCATCCCTCTGCAAGATATCTCACTATTTTTGACTTTTCTGAGCCTGTCAAGTCCTTCTTTTGACCCATTTTGCCAAAGGAAAGGAAGTTGCCTAATAATTATGCACACCTAATATAGGGTGTTGATGTCATTAGACCACACCCCTTCTCATTACAGAGATGCACATCACCTAATATGCTTAATTGGTAGTAGGCTTTCGAGCCTATACAGCTTGGAGTAAGACAACATGCATAAAGAGGATGATGTGGTCAAAATACTCATTTGCCTAATAATTCTGCACGCAGTGTATAGCCTTTTGTGGCATGTCGATCTGCGCATTTGCGGTGTCGATCTGCGCATTTGCAGTGTGCAGAAGACTTCCGGGCCGCACTGGTTATTAAGACACGCTACTAGCCTTCCAGCAGGTGTACCTCTACATACCAGCAGATGTCTCTGCAATTTCTATATACGACCGCCATCCATGCAGTCTTTCCAGCGGCTCCAGGTATCTACATTGGCTTTTGTCTTCTTACAGAATATACCCCTATAGCAAATCTAATAATTGTCTCACTCTGAGTATACGCTACCTTACTTCTCACAACATTCTTACATTACCCTTCCGTTCCCTCTCTCTGGAGGTACCCACACACTATATTGCAATGTCTATGGGGGTCTCACGTTCTATATTGCTATGTCTATTCTAGGTAATTCCCTTTGTCATTTTATGAATGCAGACCGACTATTCGTGTATTGCATTCTAAACCACTCTTCTATGTATATCTAAGTATAGACATTATGCTGTGAGGTTGACGATACTGGTCCTGTATACTTAGCTATAACTGGATTGTTCAAACTTGTTACAATGATCTCCACATATTTAATATGTTCAAACCCACCAATTATTCTTTTCCTTAACAACGTGTTTGTTGATACATTTCATTAACCCCTTGCCGTCACGGTAACGCCGATAGGCGTTCGGACGGCAGCGCTCTCAGGTCTCAGTGACGCCTATTGGCGTCATCTCGTGAGACCTGAGATTTCCTGTGAACGCACGCTCACAGGAGTGCGCGTTCACAGTATTACGCAGAAGACAAGCTTAACTACAGCCTGCCAGCGCTGATCATTGGCTGGCAGGCTCTAGATTTTTAAAATAACCAATGAAATAGGTATATCAGACGCTATTTTGTAAATAGCGTCTGATATACAAGCTACCTGCTCCTCTGGTGGTCCGATTTGCTTGGATAAACCACCAGAGGACACAGGCAGCTCTGTAAGTAGCACCAAGCACCACACACACACACATTACACCCCCCTGTCACTTATTAACCCCTTATTCACCCCTGATCACCCAATATAGACTCCCTGATCACCTCCCTGTCACCCCCCTGTCATTGATCACCCCCCTGTAAAGGTCCCTTATCACCGTCAGTTAGTTAGCTACTTGTTAGGTAGTTAGCGCCCAGCCCACCGCACCGCAGTCACTGATTAGTCGCTGATTAGCGTCATCGCTGTCGCTAATCAGCACTAGTACTATAAAGTATCTGCAATCAGATCTATATCAGTACATTAGGGTCACCTTAGGCTCTACAAAAAACGCAGTGTTCGCCCGATCAGGGCTGATCTTGTGCCCACACTTGCGTTCAGTCCGCCCCACCGCAGTGACAGAATTTTTTTTTCTGATCACTGCAAAAACACTGTAAAATCGCTGCGGCGCTATGAAGATCACTTTTGAGTTTTTTTGGATCTTTATTAGCCATCGCAGCTTTACTTCGCAAGCACTCCATTTTACTAGGCAGGTGTGCTCTTTTTCCTGGGTAGTCTCAGAGGAATACCCCCTAAATTTAGTTAGCCCAAAATGTCAAAAAAGGGGTATTCCGCTGAAGAGGCCTACAGGATTCTGGCCCTGATGGATGAAAGCGATGGGGACGCCTCACCCGCTGAATCCAGTGGTTCAGAATATGAACCTGTATACAGCAGTGGCACTCTAACCGCTAGTGAAGATGACGAGGTTAAGGTCTCTGCTATGGTCAGGCGTACCCGACCCCATGTCAGTGTTCTGCATACCCCGCGTGATGAGCCTCATTTGCAGCAGAGTGGTGCTAGCGCTGATCTTTTCTATGGTGCGGCATACACCAGCAGCGCAGCACATCCTGGACCTTCTACCAGCACTGCCGTATTCCCTGGTGAAGTGGCGAGCACCAGAAGGGCAGTTCAAGCTGGTACGGTGGCACGTGCAGTAACCCCCCCCCCCCCCCCCCCGTTGCAGCCACCACGTTCACAGGCCCGTAGAGCCCTTAGTCTCCCAGAGGTGCTGGCAAACCCAAATTGGCACCCGTATTGCCCCCTTTCACCGCCCAGTCAGGAGTTCGCGAGGAGACAGCTCATTTAGGATCAGCCCTTGAGTTTTTTGAGCTCTTCTTCACCGCGGATCTCTATGACTTAGTTGTGGCAGAAACCAACCGCTACGCCACACAGTATATAACCGCCAATCCGGAAAGCTTCTATGCCCAGCCTTTCCGGTGGAAACCAGTCACAGTTTCCGAATTTAAAATATTTTTGGGCCTTATCCTCAGCATGGGTCTAAAGACCCAATACATTACATGCCCATGTTCTCTGCTGCTATATCCAGGGCACGTTTTGAGGTCATCCTGCGCTTTATGCATTTCACTGACAATAAAACCTGTCATCCAAGAGGCCACCCTGCTTATGACCGGCTCCACAAAATTCGGCCCCTCATAGACCATTTGTCATCCAGGTTTGCAGATGTGTATACCCCCATTCAGAACATCTGCATAGACGAGTCCCTTGTACATTTTACCGGGCGCCTTGGCATCAAACAGTACATCCCCAGCAAGCGTGCCCGGTATGGGGTCAAACTGTATAAGCTCTGTGAAAGGGCCACAGGCTATACATATCGTTTTAGGGTCTATGAGGGAAAAGACTCAAAACTGGAGCCGGTCGGATGCCCTGACTACCTGGGGAGCAGTGGCAAGATTGTCTTGGACTTGGTGTCACCCTTACTCCTCAAGGGGTACCACTTATACGTGGACAATTTTTACACAAGCGTGGCCCTCTTTTGGCACTTAGTACCTAGTCACCGGGGCTTCCTCCTTAGTACCTAATCGCCGGGGCTTGCACGGGGGGAGAGGGCTGCCTTGTGTGACCAAGAACTGCTCGCGGTAAGTGGAGTGACAAGAGGGACGTTTACCTTCTGTCCACCATTCACGCAGAAACGACTGTGCAAATTGAAAGGGCAACTGGAGTCATTGAGAAACCACGACTGTCCACGACTATAACCTTCACATAGGAGGGGTGGACTTCAATGACCAGATGTTGGCTCCCTATTTAGTGTCCCACCGCACCAGACGCTGGTATAAGAAGGTGTCTGTTATTTAATTCAATTGGCTGTGTATAATAGTTTTGTTCTCTACAGTAAGGCTGAGAGAACGGGATCCTTCCTAAAATTCCAGGAAGAGATCATTTCAGAACTCCTGTATCCAGGAGGGTCCGTGCCCCAAGTCCCTGATGTAGTTAGCCGGCTACATGACAGACACTTCCCGAGTGTCTATCCTGGTACCCCAACTCACCGTTCCCCAAGAAAAAGATGTCATGTCTGTAGCAGGGCTGGAATAAGGCGTGACACCACCGTTTTTTGTCCTGACTGTCCCGACCAGCCTGCCCTATGCATAGGGGAGTGTTTCCGCAAGTACCACACACAGGTACACTATTAGTGTAGGGATCGCGTGACACAGGACAGGCACACAGGAGTCTTAGGGCCCTTTCACACAGAGCTGCTACAAACCTCTCCTTTCACCTGGGACAAAGTGCATAATGTATTTCGCCACATCTCTGGGCGATTTGCGCTTTGCACATTGTCCCATGGGGAAGGAGAGGTTTGTCCTCTAAAGGTAAAAAATAAAAAAATAAAAATCACAGGTAAGCAAAAAAGTTAATGTTCTGTTTCAAATGTTATATAAAGTTTATAAAAGTTGATGTTAATAAATTTATTGCGTTACTGCCTGTTTTTTTTTTTTTAGCTTCTAGGTGGACCAAGAGATCAACCAGCTGCAGCACTGATGTGCATTCTGACAGAAGCATTGCGCTGCTGTCAGATTACACAAAAGTCGGTGTATGCGGCGCTGCAAGACGAGATTTCTCCTCTGCAGTAAAAAAGATACGTTTGCCGAGGCTTATGAGCTGAGGGGCGGTGTTCACATGCTTTGGCAAACACTTTGTATAAATAAAATAATAATTCTGGCAATGATTTATTCATCCACATTGATTGATGTGAATGGAGAAATAGGGTTTGCCAGGGCATACGAGCTGAAGTGGTTTTGGATGTTGGGCGGAGCTCCTATGTCCTGGCAGACGCCTTTCCCCTCTTTTTTTTTTTGCACATTTTTTGGCAGAGATTTTTTCATCCACATTGATCGATGCGAATGAAGAAATCTGTGCCGTTCATTTTTTTCTTTCAGCCCAGAGGCTGAACGGAAAAAAAAATCTCATTACCCGTATGCTCAATATAAGGAGAATAGCAGAAACTCCTAATGCTGGCCATACATGTAATGATTGTGGAGAACCTCAAATGCCAGGGCAGTACAAACACCCCACAAATGACCCCATTTTGGAAAGAAGACAACCCAAGGTATTCGCTGAGGGGCATATAGTCCATGAAAGATTGAACTTTTTGTCCCAAGTTAACGGAAAGGGAGACTTTGTGAGAAAAAACAAAAAAATATCAATTTCCGCTAACTTGTGCCAAAAAAAAAAATCTTCTATGAACTCCCCATGCCCCTCACAGAATACCTTGGGGTGTCTTCTTTCCAAAATGGGGTCACTTGTGGGGTATTTATACTGCCCTGGCATTTTAGGGGCCCTAAAGCGTGAGAAGTAGTTTGGAATCCAAATGCGTAAAAATGCCCTGTGAAATCCTAAAGGTACTCTTTGGAATTTGGGCCCCTTTGTGCACCTAGGCTGCAAAAAAGTGTCACACATGGGGTATCGCCGTACTCAGAAAAAGTAGGGCAATGTGTTTTGGGGTGTATTTTTACATCTACCTATACTAGGTGTGAGAAATATCTCTGTAAATGACAACTTAAAAAAAAATTTTTGCCAAAGTTGTCAATTTACAAAGATATTTCTCTCACCCAGCATGGGTATATGTAAAAATACACCCCAAAACACATTGCCCTACTTCTTCTGAGTACGGTGATACCACATGTGTAGGGATGAGCGAACCCAAACTGTATAGTTCGGGTTCGTTCCGAATTTTGGGGTGTTCGTGACACGGACCAGAACCCGAACATTTACGTAAAAGTTCGGGTTCGGCGCTTTCTCAGCGCTTTTTGAAAGGTTGCAAAGCAGGCAATCATCAAGCGTCATACTACTTGCCCCAAGAGGCCATCATAGCCATGCCTACTATTGCCATGGCTGTGATTGGCCAGTGCAGCATGCGACCCAGCCTCTATTTAAGCTGGAGTCACGTTAAGGCGAGATTAGGCAGGGATTAATTTAGCAAAAACACTTAATGAAGTGATCGATCTACAGCTGTGAATCATTCAACTTCTGCTAGTTAATTGCTCACTGTTTTTAGGCTGCCCAGAGCGTTTTTCTGTCACTTTTTTCTGGGGTGATCGGCGGTCATTTTGTGTCTTGTGGTGCGCCAGCACAAGCGGCCACCAAGTCCATTTAACCATCAATAGTAGTTGTTTTTTTTTTTTTGCTATATCCTACATCAGGGGCTTGGCTGTGTGTATTGTCACCCCTAGAAACTCAGGATAGAATTTTCTATATTTTATTGAGGGGTGAAATTCACTTGCAAAAATAGCAATCCCCTAAATCTGGTGTTCCAGCTGTGGCTAGCCAAGTGTAATAGTGTCTGCTGTCTGGCAAAGGATATATTTTTTTCTGGGGTGAAATTCAATTACCAAAATAGCAATACCCTAAATGTGGTGTTCCAGCTGTGGCTGGACAAGTTTTTTAGTGTCCGTCAAAGCATAGTTTTTGTTCAGGGTTGAAATTCAATTCCCAAAATAGCAATACCCTAAATCAGTGGTTTCTGCTGTTGCAGGCCAAGTTTAAATCTGTCCGTAAAACGGTATATTACATAAACTGTTAAATTACAATTGCTGAAAGCATATGCCTTTAAATTTGCACACACTATTGTGCATCTCACATAGTGTATTTCTGTCCGTAAAAGGGTATATTACATTCAAGGTGCAAATTCAAGTGCTGATAGGGTTATCCTCAATACCTTCACACGCTACCGTGCATCGCCAAGTGTAATTCTGTCCGTAAAAGGATAAATTTCATCCAGGGCCTAAATACTAGGCCTACAATTTATATTCCCCTAAATTTGTGGTTACTGCTGTGCCTGTATTAGTGTAATACGGTACTTAAATAGATAGCCAGATAGTGTTAGGTGCCTGTAAAAAAAGGCCTGAATTTAAATTCAATACATTGGGCCAAATATATTTTTTTCTTATTGTGGTGAACGGTAACAATGAGGAAAACACCTAGTAAGGGACGTGGACATGGTCGTGGTGGTGTTAGTGGACCCTCTGGTGCTGGGAGAGGACGTGGCCGTTCTGCCACAGCCACGCATCCTAGTGAACCAACTACCGCAGTTCCCAGTAGCCACCAGAATTTACAGCGATATTTGGTGGGGCACAATGCCGTTCTAAGGATGGTAAGGCCTGAGCAGGTACAGGCATTAGTCAATTGGGTGGCAACAGTGGATCCAGCACGTTCACATTATCTCCCACCCAGTCTTCTGCAGAAAGCGCACAGATGGCGCCTGAAAACCAAGCCCATCAGTCTGTCACATCACCCCCATGCATATCAGGGAAACTGTCTGAGCCTCAAGTTATGCAGCAGTTTCTTATGCTGTTTGAAGACTCTGCTGGCAGGGTTTCTCAAGGGCATCCACCTAGCCCTTCCACAGCGGTGGAAGACATAGAATGCCCTGACACACAACCACTTATGTTTCTTGATTATGAGGACAAGGGAATACCACCTCAGCACGTCTATGATGATGACGAAACACAGGTGCCAACTGCTGCGTCTTTCTGCAGTGTGCAGACCGAAAAGGAGGTCAGGGAGGAAGACTGGGTGAAAGACGATGCAGGGGACGATGAGGTCCTAGACCCCACATGGAATGAAGGTCGTGCCACTGACTTTTAGAGTTCAGAGAAAGAGGCAGTGGTAAGACCGAGCCAACAGCGTAGCAAAAGAGGGAGCAGTGGGCAAAAGCAGAACACCCACCGGCAATAGAGTTCGCCTGCTACTGGCCACCGCCACCTAGGAACGAGCACCCCAAAGGCAGCTTCAAGGAGTTCCCTGGCGTGGCAGTTCTTCAAGCAATGTGCTGACGACAAGACCTGAGTGGTTTGCACGCTGTGCCATCAGAGCCTGAAGCGAGGCATTAACGTTCTGAACCTTAGCACAACCTGCATGACCAGGCATCTGCATGCAAAGCATGAACTGCAGTGGAGTAAACACCTTAAAAACAAGGAACTCACTCAGGCTATCCCTTCTACCTCTTCTGCTGCTGCCTCGGCCTCTTCGTCCGCCTCTGGAGGAACGTTGGCACCTGCCGCCCAGCAAACAGAGGATGTACCACCAACACCACCACCTCCGTCACGAAGCATCTCCACCATGTCACACGGCAGCGTTTAGCTCTCCATCTCACAAACATTTGAGAGAATGCGTAAATTCCCACCTAGCCACCCTCGATCCCTGGCCCTGAATGCCAGCATTTCTAAACTATTCTGTCATTCAGGCTGGTGGACACATACAGCTTCAAACAGCTCATGTCGCTTGCTGTCCCACAGTATGTTGTTCCCAGCCGCCACTATTTCTCCAAGAGAGCCGTGTCATCCCTGCACAACCAAGTATCCGATAAAATCAAGTGTGCACTGCGCAACACCATCTGTGGCAAGGTCCACCTAACCACAGATACGTGGACCAGTAAGCACGGCCAGGGACGCTATATCTCCCTAACTGCACACTGGGTAAATGTAGTGGCGGCTGGCCCCCAGGCGGAGAGCTCCTTGGTGCACGTCCTTCCGCCGCCAAGGATCGCAGGGCAACATTCTTTGCCTCCTGTAGCCTCCTCCTCCTACTTGGCTTCCTCCTCCTCTTCCTTCACCTGCTCATCCAGTCAGCCACACACCTTCACCACCAACTTCAGCACAGCCCGGGGTAATCATCAGCAGACCATTCTGAAACTCATATGTTTGGAAGACAGGCTCCACACCGTGCAAGAGTTGTGGCGGGGTATTGAACAACAGACCGACGAGTGGTTGCTGCCGGTGAGCCTCAAGCCCGGCCTGGTGGTGTGTGATAATGGGCGAAATTTCGTCGCAGCTCTGGGACTAGCCGGTTTGACGCACATGCCTTGCCTGGCGCATGTGCTGAATTTAGTCTTTCACAACTACCCCGACATGTCAGAGCTGCTGCATAAAGTGCGGGCCGTCTGTGCGCGCTTCCGGCGTTCACATCCTGCCGCTGCTCGCCTGTCTGCGCTACAGCGTAACTTCGGCCTTCCCGCTCACCGCCTCATATGCGACGTGTCCACCAGGTGGAACTCCACCTTGCACATGCTGGACAGACTGTGCGACCAGCAGCAGGCCATAGTGGAGTTTCAGCTGCAGCACGCACGGGTGAGTCGCACTGCGGAAGAGCACCACTTCACCACCAATGACTGGGCCTCCATGGGAGACCTGTGTGCCCTGTTGCGCTGTTTCGAGTACTCCACCAACATGGCCAGTGGCGATGACACCGTTATCAGCGTTACAATACCACTTCTATGTCTCCCTGAGAAAACACTTAGGGCGATGATGGAAGAGGAGGTGGCCCAGGAGGAGGAGGAGGAGGAAGAGGGGTCATTTTTAGCACTTTCAGGCCAGTCTCTTAGAAGTGACTCAGAGGGAGGTTTTTTGCAACAGCAGAGGCCAGGTACAAATGTGGCCAGACAGGGCCCACTACTGGAGGACGAGGAGGACGAGGATGAGGAGGAGGTGGAGGTGGAGGAGGATGAGGATGAAGCATGTTCACAGCGGGGTGGCAGCCAACGCAGCTCGGGCCCATCACTGGTGCGTGGCTGGGGGGAAATGGAGGACGAGGATGATACGCCTCCCACAGAGGACAGCTTGTCCTTACCTCTGGGCAGCCTGGCACACATGAGCGACTACATGCTGCAGTGCCTGCGCAATGACAGCAGAGTTGCCCACATTTTAACGTGTGCGGACTACTGGGTTGCCACCCTGCTGGATCCCCGGTACAAAGACAATGTGCCCACCTTACTACCTGCACTGGAGCGTAATAGGAAGATGCACGAGTACAAGCGCACGTTGGTAGACGCGCTACTGAGAGCATTCCCAAATATCACAGGGGAACAAGTGGAAGCCCAAAGCGAAGGCAGGGGAGGAGCAAGAGGTCGCCAACGCAGCTGTGTCACGGCCAGCTCCCCTGAGGGCAGGGTTAGCATGGCAGAGATGTGGAAAAGTTTTGTCACCACGCCACAGCTAACTGCACCACCACCTGATACGGAACGTGTTAGCAGGAGGCAGCATTTCACTAACATGTGGAACAGTACGTGTGCACACCCCTCCACGTACTGAATGATGGTTCGACCCCATTCAACTTCTGGGTCTCCAAATTGTCCACGTGGCCAGAGCTAGCCTAAATATCTGACAGTGGCCTGTTCAACTGGTGGGTGACATGAAGCCTGATTCTCTGCTATGGTACCTCTCTCCTCTATCTGGGTGCCGGGGCCTAAATATCTGACAGTGGCCTGTTCCAGTGGTGGGTGACATGAAGCCTGATTCTCTGCCATGGGACCTCTCTCCTCTTTCTGGGTGCCGGGGCCTAAATATCTGACAGTGGCCTGTTCCAGTGGTGGGTGACATGAAGCCTGATTCTCTGCTATGGGACCTCTCTCCTCTGTCTGGGTGCCGGGGCCTAAATATCTCACAGTGGCCTGTTCCAATGGTGGGTGACATGAAGCCTGATTCTCTGCCATGACATGAAGCCTGATTCTCTGATATGGGACCTCTCTCCTCTGTCTGGGTGTCGGGGCCTAAATATCTGACAGTGGCCTGTTCCAGTGGTGGGTGACATGAAGCCTGATTCTCGGCTATGGGACCTCTGTCCACTGTCTGGGTGTCGGGGCCTTAATATCTGACAGTGGCCTGTTCCAGTGGTGGGTGACATGAAGCCTGATTCTCTGCTATGGGACCTCTCTCCAATTGATATTGGTAAATTTTTTTATTTATTTTTTATTTTCATTTATTTCCCTATGCACATTTGTTTTGCAGGGGATTTACCTACATTTTGATGCCTTTTGCAGCCCTCTAGCCCTTTCCTGGTACTATTTTACAGCCTTTTTAGTGCCGAAAAGTTCGGGTCCCCATTGACTTCAATGGGGTTCGGGTTAGGGGCAAAGTTCGGGTCGAGTTCGGATCCCGAACCCGAACATTTTCGAAAAGTTCGGCCGAACTTCTCGAACCCGAACATCCAGGTGTTCGCTCAACTCTACACATGTGTTACACTTTTTTGCAGCCTAGGTGCGTAAAAGGGACCGAAAGTCCAGTGAGTACCTTTATGCTTTACAGGGTTGCTCACAATCTAGCCCCGCCCAAAACTCCAGAACAGTAAACACACCCCACAAATGACCCCATTTCGGAAAGTAGACACCCCAAGGTATTCACTGAGGGGCATAGTGAGTCCATGTTTTTTTTTTTTTTTTTTGCCAGAAGTTAGCAGAAATGGAAACTTTATTATTATTTTTTTTCCTCAGAAAGTGTAATTTTCCGCTAACTTGTGAAAAAAAATTAAATCATACATAAACTCACCATGCCCCTCCGCAAATACTTTGGAGTGTCTTCTTTCTAAAATGGGGTCATTTGGGGGGTATTTATACTAGCCATTACTAGCACCTCAAGAAACATGACAGGTGCTCAGAAAGTCATAGCTGCTTCAAAATGCGGAAATTCACATTTTTGTACCATAGTTTGTAAATGCTATAACTTTTGCGCAAACCAATAAATATACACTTATTGGATTTTTTTTAATCAAAGACATGTAGCACAATAAATTATGACACAAACTTGTATTTAAATGTAATTATATGGGGGGCGTGGCTTGACTGCAGGAGGAGATGGTCGTGTGAGGAAGGAGCTCCTCCACAGAATTGCTCTAAAAGCGACATTTAAGCACTAAAATTGCCTCAAAATGGATAACTTCTTCAATACCAAGAAGTCCAAACAATGGAGAATGAGGTCAGCAAAGAAATCCGATCGTTCTAGGAGAAGAAGCATGTCTTTTTCCAGCCATGAGCTAGACGACCGGGACGATGCTGGAACTGCATCAGACGCCTCATCGGGCTCTAGCTCTCAGAGAGCCCCAGCAGTGGATAGAAAATCGCTTTTTTCCACTCCGACTAACCCCAATCGAAAGTTTCTACAATTGCCTCCATGCACCCTGCTTAAAAGGGGGAAAGCTAATACAGATTCGAGAGACTCATCGAAAGAGAGCCGCGACAGGGCCGCAGCCGCACCCACTCCGACCATAGGGAAAAACAAAGGAGACGCGACGGCACATGCGAATCGGAATCCCCATGCACCCGACTCGGGGGAAAGAGATGATCGAGAACGGGGAGAATACCAACCTCCCTATATCCCGCTTGAGAAGGGGAAAGGGTCTAAAGACTCTAGAGACTCATCGAGGGAGAGCCGCGACAGGGCCGCAATCGCACCCGGCCTAGACAAAGGAAAAAGCAAAGGAGACGCGACGGCGCGTGTAATCCGGAATCCCCATTCATCCGATTCTATGGAACAGAGTGACCGAGAACAGGGGGATCTCGACAGTACCACAGTGGATCTAACTGCTGCACAAGCAAAGTCTCCTCTACGAACGGCTGGTGCCATCCCAAAGCAAAGCAAAGTTCAAGCCACAGTGAGTACACTTCCAACTCCTGACCGAGTCCCCGATCCTTTTGAGAGCTTTCAGGCGGCTGATAAAGAGCTATCAGCGACGCTCCTTAAGGATATGCTTTTAGCACTCAAAAGCTCGATTAATCATGATTTTAAAGCTGCTATAGCTCCAATACAACATGCCATTGATGAAATCGGGGACAGAGTCACTCACGTGGAGAATAAGATGGGAGATTTTGCGGAGTCACAGAATGATATTATTGATAGGCATAACGCATTCGAGGACACAGTGGAGGCGCTGCAGGCCAAGGTGAACGATCTGGAGGACCGCAGCAGGCGGAATAACATAAAGTTCCGGGGTGTCCCGGAGTCAGTGTCTAACCGGGATCTAGTCCCATACATCGTGGACCTGGTCAAAGTTTTAATTCCCCACGCCAAGGACTATGAACTAAGCATTGATCGGGCTCATAGGCTCCCAAAACCCTCATTCTTGAACAAAGAGATACCCAGAGACGTTTTGGCCCGCTTTACTTTTTACCATATAAAAGAACTGATGATGAGGGAGATGAGGAAGAACCCCTCTCTCCCGGATGAATATGCCGACCTAAAGCTATTTACTGACTTATCTGCGGCGACCATAAAGACCAGGAGGTCCTTCAGTGATATTACAAGAACTCTAGCTGCAAATGGGTTAAATTACAGATGGGGGTTCCCGGTCAAGGTCTTAGTTTTTAAAGACGGGGCTATACATGCATTGACCTCCCCAGATTCTGCAAAAGTCACTCTAGAAAAATGGGGAGTGGAAATCGCTCCAGCGACGCGATTCCAAGATGGCCACCGCGGCAGATCACAGAGGAGCCAACGCCCTGGCAGACCAAGGAAGGACAAAGAAGCTAAAGAGAGATAAGATCAAGAAATCCAGCTTGAGGCTGCAACATTGAGCATTGAGACTGTGGAGGGACACTCCCCATGGTAGCCGGACTTATTCGCCCCATAGACTGTTTTTCTACCTTTGATGGTACACGCCGATCTATTCGGTTTAGCCCAGTTTTTTTAAAAGGGCTGTTTGGTTTTTTTTTTCTTTTTACAGCTGCTGTTTTTCACCCAGTAGCTTTTTACATACGCCATGCCACTACTGCAGATTATGAAGCCTCTGTACACGCCTACATCCTCTTCTATCGTCCTGGACCTGAGATCCCCATCGAACTCAACGTCGCGATCTTTGGTAAATATGACTGGTATTTTGACCTGACAATTTTGAGATACATAGCAATGCATGATTTTCGGCCATGTCTGTTGCCTTAGTCTCAATAAATGTGAGGGGACTAAACTCCCCATTCAAGCGACACCAGCTATGGAAGGAGGCTGTGAAAAGTAGATGCGATGTCCTGTATGCCCAGGAGACACATTTCTCCACCAATAATACCCCTATCATGCGCCATAAGCGCTTCCCAAAAATCGTGTATTCCACATATAGCCAAAAGAAAAGGGGTGTTATGATTGCATTTAAAGATACGGTGGCAGTAGAAATCAAAGAGCAGATTATTGATCCTGAGGGGAGATATATCATATTAGTAGTACTCATAGATAATAAACTTTTTACATTAGTCAATTTGTACGCCCCCAACTCTGGTCAAATTAGATTTCTTAAAAAACTGCTCAGAAAAATTAATAAAGTTAAAAGGGGACACCTAATACTGGGAGGAGACTTTAATGCTGTATTGTGTCCACAATTAGATACTACACATGGTGCCAGGTATAGAGATACGGCGGTCAAAAATTTGATAGAATACAATGGTCTGTATGATATCTGGAGGCTGAAACATGCTGCCGAGAAAGATTACACCCATTTTTCACATAAGAACAACTCTTATTCCAGGATTGATTACTTCTTGATTGAAAAGCCCCTTATTGATCTAGTTTCATTGTCTGACATTGGGAACATTGTATGGACTGACCACGCCCCTATTTCACTTACAATTCTGACTAATAGACTTCAAACTAATGACTTTGTATGGAGGCTGGACTCCTTTGTTTTAAAAAATCAGAAAGTGGTGGACTCTATCAGCAAGGATTTGAAAGAATATTTTGAGATTAATAATACCCCTGGAATGGATCCGTTTGTAATATGGTCTGCACACAAGGCTAAGATCAGAGGATCATTTTTATCTCTTAGCTGTTATCTTAAAAAGAAAAGAGAGAAGGAGCTAGATGAATCCTTGCAGTTAATTAAGAAACTGGAGTCTGAACATAAACTTAATCCAACTTTTTCATTGAAGCAGGAACTTCAAAAAATTAGATTTAAAATATATAACCTTTTACTGTTTAAATATGAAAAGATGGTGAGACAATCTAAATTGAACTTTTACTCCCACCACAATAAGGCAGGTGCACTATTAGCTAGACGTCTGAAGACACAATTCCAGAGATCCAAAATTCGCCAAATCATGCACCCTATCTCGAGGCAGATCAAATTGGCTCCCAGAGATATTGCCAATGCCTTTGCTCAATTTTATAGAGATCTGTATAACTTAACTCCGGACCCCCACCATCAAATAAATGAAGCTCAAATAATGGAATTTCTGGGAAAACTTAATCTCCCTACAATCAATCCTGACCATCTTCAAAGACTAAATCTCCCAATTTCCCAGGATGAAATCATCAAGGCTATTAATTCTTCCCCCAACCAGAAGTCCCCAGGCCCAGATGGCTTCCCAATAGAATATTATAAAAAATATATAGACATACTTCTCCCCCATGTCCACAAGATCTTCAATCTGGCATTTAGTACCGGTAATTTCCCAGCAGATATGCTGGGGGCCAATATTGTCACAATTCCGAAACCAGACAAAGATCCCCTAGAAATCAAAAATTATAGGCCAATCTCCCTGCTTAATGTAGACTTAAAAATATACTCAAAAATCATAGCTGACAGATTTCAAAGTATTTTGCCTGAATTAATCCATGGGGACCAAGTGGGATTCCTTAAAAATAGACAGGGACCTGACAACACAAGACGGGTTTTGTCTCTGCTCCAGTGCTGTGAAAAGTACAGAACTCCAGCAGTCTTCCTAACGATAGACGCAGAAAAGGCTTTTGACCGTATTAATTGGCTGTTTGCCTTTAAGACTCTGGAAGCCTTTGGCATAAAGGGAGATATTCTCTCCGGCATTGGAGCACTGTACAGTAACCCATCAACTAGTGTGTATGTCAATGGGTGTATGTCAGAATCCTTCATTATTTCAAATGGAACAAGACAGGGATGCCCATTCTCTCCCCTGTTATTTGTTCTCTCTATAGAACCTTTGGCAGCCGCTATCAGATCCACTCCAGGTGTGCAGGGAATAAAAGTGGGACACAGTGAATATAAATTAGCTTTATTTGCTGATGACGTTATTTTGACTCTGACCGACCCACTAAAATCCCTGGAAAATTTCTTTGAGATTGCTGAATCTTTTGGGCGACTATCTTTTTACAAGATTAATCAGGAAAAGTCCCAAGCTCTCCCCATCAATATTGATCAAGAGGTACTATCTGTTCTCACACACCGATTTAAGTTGGACTGGCAAAAATCAAAAATTACGTATCTGGGTATACAGGTATCGCATCCTTCTTCAAAACTCTTTGACAATAATTTTCCTAAACTAGCCTCCCAAATGGGTAAGGACATGGCTGAACTCTCAAAAAGCAATGTATCTTGGCTGGGCAGGGTAGCAGCGTATAAAATGCTACTTCTGCCCAGACTTCTGTATCTCTTCAGGTCAATACCAGTCGACATTCCTGAAGCTTACTTCGCGACGTTGAATGATAGGTTAAGGAAATACATTTGGGAACACAAAAAGTCTAGGGTAGCTTTCAAAACTATCCTTAGACACCAAAAGAAAGGAGGCCTAGGAGTTCCCCACATTAAATTTTATTTTCATGCAGCGGTTTTGGACCAAATCTCTCACTGGTGGTCCAACAACCCAGACAAAATATGGGTCCAGATTGAGAGACAGATATGTGGATTGGGAACTTTGAAGTCAAGACTGTTAGCACCTATTCTAGGCATTCCCCTTCCCCCTCCTCATATTAACATAATAAAATTCTCGGATAGTATATGGAAATCTTTCCTAGATATGAGGAGGGGAATGATTCATTCACCCCTAACAGATTGCACACTTGACTTTCTTCACGATCAGACTGATATGGTGCCCATCCAAGAGTGGAAGGATAAAGGTATCACCTCCCTTCAAGATTTTATTAGGGATGACAAAGTACTCCCATTTTCAGAGCTTAAAGGGAAATTCTGCTTGGGCAGAGATGATCTATATAGATACCTTAAGATCAGGGAATTTACCAACAAACTGGTAATTAAAGACAGACGTAATACTCCACAGGTGACCTTGATAGACAAGCTATTTAAAAAGAAAAAAGGCATCTCTAGTTTTTATATCCAGTTAACGGAATCCCTCAACTCCACCACTAATCATCCAATGACCAAATGGGAGCAGGAACTAAACATTAAACCAGATCTGGCTGATTGGTATGCTACATTTAATAACATTCATAAGTACTTTCATAGTACAAACCACAAAGAGGTATTGTTTAAGACCTACCTGAGGTGGTACCACACCCCCAGCAAACTTTTCTTTATTTGCCCAGGTACCTCAGATAGATGCTGGAGACAGTGTGGGGAGAAGGGGACGCTCCTGCATATTTTGTGGGAATGTGACTCCATCAAACCCCTATGGAAGGCAGCGAGATTCTTGATTCGGAGTATTCTGAAGATTAATATAGATTTCACCCCACAACTAGCATTACTACTGTTGGGATTGGAGGAGGTACCATATCAGTCAAGATCCATAGTGGCTCATATCGTAATGACTACGAAACTAGTGATCACGCGCCACTGGAAAACAACGGACACTCCCCACATTAAGGAAGTCTGGCAATCAATTAATACAACTTGTTCCTTTGAGCACTCCATCGCAAGGGTCCAGGACAAACTCAACATTTTTCATTCTAGATGGGATGTATGGCGTAACAGTAAATACTACTCTTCACAGATTTAAAGGCGAATTCTGCATCGACTCTATTATGTTGGGTTCACCCCCTTGAATTTGTTCTTTGTTCTTCTGTTCCTTCCCTCCCTTCCCTTTTCCCTTTATGTGTGTATTTTTCTCTCCAATGTCATGGTCTGCTTTATCAGAAAACGAGTCATTAGCTTTATTGATCCAGTTCCAATATTTGTTTACAATTATGTTTGCATTTACTGTTTGCATTGTTAATGGTACGTGACGTGTTTGTCCCTGTTTTTCCATTGTTTTCATTTCTTAAAATATTTGAAAAATTTATAAATAAAATATTGCATAAATGTAATTATATTTGAACTATTTTACCAGAAAAAGTAAAAAATACACTTTTTTTGAGAAAATTGTGGTCTATTTTGATTAATATCAGAAAAACGAAAAAACCTCAGCAGCAATCAAATACCAGCAAAAGAAAGCTGTATTTGTGATAAGAAAAAGAGGTAAAATTTATTTGGGTGCCAAGTTGCATGACCGAGCAATAAACCGTTAAAGTTGTGAAGTGCCGATTTGTAAAAAAGGGCCTTGTCACTAGGGGGGTATAAACCTGTGGTCCTTAAGTGGTTAAATGGAGCCCAAAAGTTTGTTTTCCTGGATTATGTATACAGGACCATTATATGTATGGAATGTACTATTGTATATATTTTTTATTACCACTACCATGTCTCACGCCTGTATCTAATGTAATTTTTTTGATTTTTTTCTTTGTATATCACAGTTTGATGAAGGCCGGATTGTGACCGAAACGTCACGCATATGATATACCACATTGCAAATTAAATTAATTCTATTGCACCGCATAAACTGGAGTTTGTATTCTTCTTCACCCTCTCCACTCTGTCGGGGGGCCCAACTTGTATAAGTGTTTAATAGAACATGTTCTTGAGTTATTTGGTCAGTTTTGGCCCTGTTACTGCCCAAATAAGTGAAGTGTGCAGTGATTCTAAGAGCTCAATTCAAAATATTTGACCCTGACATATGTAAAGAAACTTAATTCATAATTGCCTATAGTCCTAAGACTGTTTTTGCTTTATCTTGACATATGCCTTTCACTCCCATAAAACTTAACTTTTATTACAGCTAAATCATTATTACTGACCATTAAATCTACCCATTTAAAAACTATCAGTTGTGTTGCCTATTTTATGTTAATGGGTTAATTTATACTCAGTTCACTATCTGGATTGTAATTCATTAAGGGGCTGAAAGCTGTGCGCTGGCTACATGATGCTGTTTGATCACTAATGTTGACTAACAAACCACTCAGGTCTTCACTGAACAGTTAAATGACACACTGGTGGACTCTATTTACTAATGCAAAATAGCTGAAGCTTAGTCAGATTGGATGGAGAGCATCTGTGAACAGCAATTAAAAATTTTAGCACAAATTCTCAATGGGATGTAGGTCTGGACTTTGGGCCATTCTAACACATGAATATGCTTTAATCTAAACCGTTCCATTGTACATAGCTCTGGCTATAAGTTTAGGATTGTTTCCCTGCTGGAAGGTGAACCTCTGTCTCAGTCTCAAGTCTTTTGCATTCTCTACCTAGTTTTCCTCCAGGATTGCCCTGTATTTAGCTGCATCCATCTTCCCATAAACTCTGACCACCTTCTCTGTCCCTTTTGAATAAGGCTCAGTTCACACCTGAGCGTTTTACAGCGCGTTCCTACGCGCTGTAAAACGCTCAACAAGGAGAAACCAATGCTTCCCTATGGGAATGGTTCTCACCTGGGCGTTTTACAGCGCGTACGATCGCGCTGTAAAACGCCCGACGCTCACACAAGTACAGGAGCGTTTTTTTGGGCGCTTGTCGCGCTTTCCCGTACATAGACTTTCGGGAACGCGCGACACTGTGTGTACACTTGTCTCTGTATGCGCGCTTGTAAACGCCTGTACAATCGCGCATACAGAGCGCTCCTTTCAGAACGCTCAGGTGTGAACTGAGCCTAAAAGCATCCCCACAGAATGATGCTGCCAACACCATGTTTCATGGTGGGCATAGTGTGTTCAGGGTGATGTGCACTGTTAGTTTTCCACCACACATCACTTTGTCCCCTACATGGCTTGTGGCAGACTTCAAACATTACTTTCTATGGCTTTCTTATCACCACTCTTCCATAAAGGCCAGATTTGTAGAGTACACGACTAATAGTTGTCCTGTAGACAGATTGTCCAATCTGAGATATCTGCAGCTCCTCCAGAGTGACCATGGGCCTCTTGCTTCTCTAATTAGTGCTCTCCTCACCTTGGCTGTCAGTTTAGGTGCAAGGCCATGTCTTGGTAGGTTTGCATTTGTGCCATAGTCTGCCATTGTGCCATTTTCGGATGATGGTTTGAACAGTGCTCAGTGAGATGTTCAGAGCTTGGAATCCTTTTTATAGTCTAACCCTGCTTTACACTTCTCCAAAACTTTATTCCTGTCTGGTGTGTTCCTTGGTTTTCATGATGCTGTTTAATCACTATTGTTCACTAACAAACTACTCAGGTCTTCACAGA
This sequence comes from Bufo bufo, assembly GCF_905171765.1. Classification (NCBI taxonomy): domain Eukaryota; kingdom Metazoa; phylum Chordata; class Amphibia; order Anura; family Bufonidae; genus Bufo; species Bufo bufo. Next base: position 301,696,557 of record NC_053393.1, read on the forward strand.
ACAGTTGTAGTTATACTGAGAATAAATAACACTGGTGTACTCTTTTTACTAATTAGATGGATTGTGAAGGCAATTGGTCACACTGGATTTTATTTAATCACACTTTTCAGATTTGTCTTTATTGCACATTTTTGAAAACCATCTATCATTATTTTTTTTTCACTGCACACATACCTGCTACTTTGTGTTGATCTGACACATACAATTCCAATAAGATACATTTAAGTTTGTGGGTGTAACAAAAAAATGTGGAAAAATATAACCACCTGCCATCTGGGCCATTTGCCCCCTTCCTGACCAGGCCAAATTTTGCAAAACTGACATATCTCACTTTATGTGGTAATAACTTTGGAACGCCTTTATTTCTCCAAGTCATTCAGAGATTGTTTTCTCGTGACACATTGTACTTCATGATAGTCATAAATTTGAGCCAAAATATTTCACCTTTATTTATGAAAAAATCCCAAATTTACCCAAAAATTTGAAAAATTCGCAATTTTCTAAATTTCAATTTCTCTGCTTTTAAAACAGAAAGTGATACCTCATAAAATATTTATTATTTAACATTCCCCATATGTCTACTTTATGTTGGCATCATTTTGGAAATGTCATTTTATTTTTTTAGGACGTTAGAAGGCATAGAAGTTTAGAAGCAATTCTTCAAATTTTTAAGAAAATTGCCAAAACCCACTTTTTAAGGACCAGTTCAGGTCTGAAGTCACTTTGTGGGGCCTACATAGTGGATACCCCCATAAATGACCCCATTGTAGAAACTACACCCCTCAAGGTATTCAAAACCGATTTTACAAACTTTGTTAACCCTTTAGGCGTTCCACAAGAATTAAAGGAAAATGGAGATCAAATTTTTAAATTTCACTTTTTTGGCAGATTTTCCATTTTAATCAATTTTTTTCTTTAACACATCGATGGTTAACAGCCAAACAAAACTCAATATTTATTACCCAGATTCTGCGGTTTACAGAAACACCCCACATGTGGTCATAAACTGCTGTATGGGTACACGGCAGGGCGCAGAAGAAAAGGAACTCCACATGGTTTTTAGATGCCATGTCCCATTTGAAGCCCCCTGATGCACCCTTACAGTAGAAACTCCCAAGAAGTGACCCCATTTTGGAAACTAGGGGATAAGGTGCCAGTTTTATTAGTACTATTTTTGGGTACATATGATTTTTTGATCATTCATTATAACACTTTATGGGGCAAGGTGACCAAAAAATTGGTTGTTTTAGCACAGTTTCTATTTATTTATTTTTACAGCGTTCACCTGAGGGGTTCAGTCAAGTGACATTTTTATAGAGCAGATTGTTACGGACGTGGCGATACCTAATATGTATACTTTTTCTCATTTATTAAAGTTTTACACAATAATAGCATTTTTGAAACAAAAAAAATTATGTTTTAATGTGTCCATGTTCTGAGAGCTATAGTTTTTTTTATTTTTTGAGAGATTTTCTTATGTAGGGGGTCATTTTTTGCGAGATGAGGTGACGGTTTTATTGGTACTATTTTGTGGGACATACGCGTTTTTGATCACTTGGTGTTACACCTTTTGTGATGCAAGGTGACAAAAATTGCTTGTTTTGACACCGTTTTTTTTTTTTTTTACGGTGTTCACCCGAGGGGTTAGGTCATGTGATATTTTTATAGAGCTGGTTTTTACGGACGCGGCATTACCTAATATATATACTTTTTTTATTTGTTTAACTTTAACACAATAATAGCATTTTTGAAACCAAAAAAATTATGTTTTAGTGTCTCCATGTTCTAAGAGCTATAGTTTTTTTTATTTTTTGAGAGATTTTCTTATGTAGGGGCTCATTTTTTGCGGGATGAGGTGACGGTTTTATTGGTACTATTTTGTGGGACATACGCGTTTTTGATCACTTGGTGTTGCACCTTTTGTGATGCAAGGTGACAAAAATTGCTTGTTTTGACACAGTTTTTTTTTTTACGGTGTTCACCCGAGGGGTTAGGTCATGTGATATTTTTATAGAGCTGGTTTTTACGGACGCGGAAATACCTAATACGTATACTTTTTTTTATTTTTTCTATTTTTAACTTTTTTTTTTTCATTCCTTACTTGGGGACTTTTTTTTTTTACATGTGAAACTTTTTTTTATTTTTTTATTTTTAACCTTTTATTTTTATTTTTTTTATTTTACACTTTTCGTCCCGCATAAGGTCATACAAGACCTCTGGGGGACATTTACTTTACTTTTTTTTTTTTTTTTTCACTGTTGATTTCTCCTGTAACTGGGGCTGACATAGTAGCCCCAGTTACAGGACAAATACACCCCTAGAGAGGCTGTACAGCCTCAGAGCAGGGCTGATCGACGTCTGTGAGAGACCTCACACAGCCCCTGCACTCTCCGGTCACGGCGGTCACATGACCGCCGGGCCGGAACAGGAAGCGAAGCGCTCAGTGAGCGCTGTGTCTGCAGCGATCCGGAAGGCAGGGACACCTGGGCACTGTCCCTGCCTTGTCTTAGGGTTGCCCTGCTGTCACTGACAGCGGGCAACCCGATCAGCAGCTGCACGATTAGCGTGCAGCTGTTATTTCTGAAAAGATGTTTTAAAACGTGCTTTCAGAAATAGACGTCCACCCATAAGACGTTTATATCCTATGGGCGGACGTAAAGCGGTTAAGGGGTATGAAATACTATGAAAAGTTTTTCAAGGCACTGTAACACCCTCCAGTCTCCTAAGACTTGCCATTAAGTTTTTATACATTCTTGCTTTTACTCTTCCCTCTCTGTAAGCTCTTGAATGCAATATCAAATCATGCCAGATTGACACTGACATACATAGTAATGGACAAACTAATGTTATTAAAAACACACTGCGCCGTGTGCTTTTTCATGTTCCAAAGCTTCCAAAAATTGCCCCCTATTGGGGGCAGATAGTGTGTACAAGGTGTTAAGGGATAAAAAAAAGCGGCCTATCGAGGGGTAAAGCATCCAAAAATGATTCCTTGATGAGCTAAGAATACCTGCCTATACAACGCACACAAGTGCTATTTGTCAGAAGAAAGGACCAATCCTCCAAAAACTATGCCTTAACAGGGGCAAAATGCATGCAGAGAAGTGTTAAATGTCAGAAGAAAAAGTATTGTGGTCTAAATAAAAGCCTAAAAAAATTATCTTTTAATTGGGAGTAGCAGTAGTACATGAATGTGGAAAATAGGGGCAGACTGGGAACTTAAAGTAGCCCTGGAAAAAAATAAAAAAAAAATAAAAGTGGTCCCATGTTGTAAACAGGTCTAAGACTAAATGATGGACGAACATCAGCCGGGACGTTTCGCGATGAAGTGTTCGTGAACCGCGCGTTCGCGGCGAGCCCCATTCACTTTAATGGCAGGTGAACCTGAAAAACCTTCAGGTCATATTTGCAGCCACCAAATGAAGGGCACAAATAGTCCCACAACATGGACAGTGACATACCAGAGGGGGATCAATAGCAAAAATTACCACAAAAAATATGTATTTTAATCATGGGCCATTTTTATGCGTCTTAAAGGGAAACTCTCAAAAATATGCCCTGCTGGAGCCTAGAAAAATCTTATTTTGCGCCACGGGAGTACAGGCCCCAAAAATTTGGCATTCACCTGACAGAAAAGAACAAGTAATCATGTGGCTGGAGGTACATTAGGCGGTTAGTGGATAACAATTTTACTGTAGGCCAGTACAGGCCCCAAAAATTTGGCATTCACCTGACAGAAAAGAACACGTGATTATGGTCTGGAGGCATATTAGGCGGTCACTGGATACAAATTTTACAGTAGGCCACTGGAGTAGAGTCCCCAAAAATTAGGAATTTACCTGACAGAAAAGGAGTTTTATGCCGCTGTTTATACATAAGACAAGGACCATTCTTTGTTCTGTGTGGTGGCGGATATCTGTGGGCTGGCATAAGGAAATTCAATCACACGTGGTCGTCATAGGTGTTGATTTCCTCCGAGATCCATGCCTCATTAATTTTTAGAAATGTGAGGTAGTCCACACTGTTGCGAGCTAGGCGAGTGCGCTTATCGGTCACGATCCCCCCTGCTGCGCTGAACATCCTTTTGTACAGGACACTCGACGAGGGGCAAGCCAAAAGTTCCATGGCAAATTGTGCTAGCTCTGGCCACAGGTCAAGCCTGCACACCCAGTAGTCCAGGGGTTCCTCGCTTCTCAGATCGCCCACATAAGCCGTTAACCCGATGTAGTTGTACACCTGTCGGTCTAGTTGTTCCCTGAGGCTGGATCTGGAGGGCGGCTGTCAATGGGTTGGCTGAAAGAATGATCTCATATCCGAAGTGACCAACACATCTTCAAACCGCCCTCTTCTTGCAGGCGCGGTAGGATAGGTACCTGCACCTGTTTTGCTGTGGGTGGAAATTCCTCTGCCAGCGACCGCAACAGCAGAATGCAGCATCTCTCGCAGCAAGGCCTTGAAATGCTGCAATCTGACAGCCCTCTGTGATGCTAACATGTCTGCCATTTTGTGTTTGAACCGGGGGTCTAAGTACGTTGCCACCCAGTAGTGGTTCTTGCCCTTTATGCTTTTTTTACAGGGGTCCCTCTTCAAACACTGGAGCATGAAGGCTTCTATTTGAACTAATTTGAAATCGGTGGAGCACCCTGGCTCCTGCTCATCGTCCAGGAGAATTTTGTTCTACCCCCAGCCACGGACAACACAAGTAATCCCTGAAAAGTTTAATGTCCCCCCTCAAAGCCTGCTCTTCTTGCTCCAGAGATTTTCCTGGCCTGCCGTAAGACGTCCTGAACAATGGGGTATTTGGCAATGACTCACTGCACGACTAAGTTCAGGACGTGTGCCATGTACACGTGTAATTTTGCCCTGTTTCAGCGCACTCAGCAGATTGGCACCATTGTCGCACACCACTTTGCCAACTGTCAAATTGAGCAGGGTTAGCCACTAATCGGCCTGTGACCGCAGAGCTGAAAGCAGTGCTGGACCAGTGTGGCTCTTGGCTTCCAGGCACAATAGCCGCAGCACAGCATGGCGTCTCACCTGGCATGTCAAATGGGTTCTGGTGAGCTTGGGGGGTGCAGCGGAAGAGGCGATCGCAGTGGAAAAGGAGAAGTCAGCCGAGGAGGAGATGGATGATGGAGTAGGAGGAGGAGAAGAAGAGGCAGGCCTGAATGCAATCCATGGCAGTAACACCAAATCCACATGGGTGCCACGGGTTACATGCTTGACGGCCGTCAAAAGTTTCATCCAGTGGGCAGTAAAAGTTATGTACCTTCCCTGCCCGTGTTTGCTAGACCACGTGTCTGGTCAGATGTATCTTGGCACCGACACTGTGTGCCAGAGATATATTCACTTGCTGCTGAACGTGGCCATATAGCTCTAGGATGTCCTTGTGGCAGAAGAATTTCCTTCCGGGGACCTTTTATTGCGGTGTTCCAATGGCAACAAATTTTCTAAAGGCCTCCGAGTCCATCAGTTTATATGGCAGTAGTTGGTGGGCTAGCAGTTCTGACAAGCCAGCGATCAGCTGTTGGGCAAGAGGGTTATCCGGCATCATCAACTTTTTACACTCGAACATTTGGGCTAAGGAAGCCTACATTCTGTCAGATAATCGAGACACGGTGGAGTGGAGGACAAATGGGAGTAGAGAGGAGAAGGAGAAGAGGCAGGACGTGGAGCGCCGAGAGTGTGGATTTGTGGGTTTTGACGGTGCTGCTCCCACTGGGCTCGGTGATAGGAGGCCAGGTGCCTTCTTAAGGTGGTCGTCCCAAGGTAAGTATTGGGCTTACCGCAACTTATGCGTTGACAGCACAGGCTGCAGATGGCAACACTATTGTCAGCATCTGACACGTTAAAAAAAGCCCACACTGCAGAGCCATGTGTCGGCGTCCTGGGAGCGCAAGATGTGACTGTGCATGGTGGATGGCTCGCTCCAGATACATTTGCAATCTGCTTTTTGCCTCCTTTGCACTGCGAGTTCTGCCTGCTTCTCACCCATCTCCTCCCTATCTGCTGCTTGGCCTTTCTCTCTGAAATCCCCTCCTCTTACTCTCTTGTGGGCACCCATGTGATGTCCATTGACACGTCATCATCGTCACCTTCACCACCACTGACATTAGAGATCTCAGAGTAGGCAGCAACAGCTGGGACCACCCTCCTTGGGCTAATTTGGGTAGTGTCGTCACACCGCTGAGTGGCAGCCGTTGCTGCCTCCTCTTCCTCATCCAATGCAAAGAAGGGCTGTGCATCGGTAAGGTATGGTAATGGATGGGAAAATAATTCCTTTTACTCGAGTGGAGGGGCTATTGTGGTGGTGGTGGTGGTGTCGTTTTTGGGTTTGTACACAGCAGAGAGTGAGAAGGGTGCCGATAGAGAGGATGAGGCAGGTGCAGAAGCGGATGGCTGAGTGAGCCACTCAACCAACTGTGGTGCATACTTTGACATAATCGCACGCACCTCCTCCAACTTCCCAATTAGGCTCCAGCCTGGTGCACCTGCCCGACCCCTACCACCCCTGAGGAAATGGCCTACCTCTTCCTCTGCCTGTCATTTTCAAAATGACCCTGTGCCAAAGTCCCTAGAGAAAAGCAGTATTTGTTGAAGCCGGTGTATTGCAGGCATCAATCAATATTTGGTGTAAGCAGCTATATCGCACCCCTAAATCTGTACTTTGTGGAAGCAGGTATATAGAACCCGTTAATCAGTATTTTGTAGAAGCAGGCATATTGCACTCCTCAATAAGTATTTAGTTGAATCAGGTATATAGAACCCCTCAATCAATATTTAGTGTAAGCAGGTATATCTCACTCCTAAATCTGTATTTTGAGGAAGCAGGTATATAGAACCCCTTAATCAGTATTTTGTAGAAGCAGGTATATCGCACCACTAAATCTGTATTTTGTGGAAGCAGGTATATAGAACCCCTCAATCAGTTTTTAGGGCAACACGTATGTCCCACCTGTTGCAAATAGTTGTTCCAATAACGCTTGCCCCTCTATATACCTGCGGTATCGCAGCAGAACCACACACAAATGCTGCACAATACAAATGCACTATAATATACTTCCTATGTTATACTTATACTTTCTATCACACCCCTCAGTATAGCACACCTATACCCAGTGGCATATCTTCCGGGGAAGCGGCTTCTTTAGGGCCCGGCGCCCCGGCAGCGTGTGTGACAGTTTATGTGTACATCTATACACATGACAGCTGCCCCAACACTCCCAGCACTGCTATATCTCTATATATGATAGCTTCCCCAGCACACCCAGCTCTGCTACATCTAATACACATGGCAGCTGCACCAGCACACTCAGCTCTACTATATCCCTATATATGACAGCTGCCCCATCAAACCCAGCTCTGCTACATCTATACACATGACAGCTGCCCAAACACACCCAGCTCTGCTACATCTATACACATGACAGCTGCCCCAGAACACTCAGCTTTGCTATATCTCTATATATCTATCTACTGTATAGCAATACTTAGAGATATATAGATGTAGCAGAGCTGGGTGTGCTGGGGCAGCTGTCATATATAGAGATATAGTAGAGCTGAGTGTGCTGGTGCAGCTGTCATGTGTATTAGATGTAGCAGAGCTGGGTGTGCTGTGGCAGCTATTAGATATAGCAGATCTGATGAGTGTGCTGGGACAGCTGTCATATAGAGATATAGCAGTGCTGGGTGTGTTGGGACAGCTGTCATGTGTATAGATGTACACTTAGCCATCTATAACAGTAGAAGTCTCATATTTTTTTCAGTCATTGGCAAGGCAGCTCTTATGGTTGTGTGGTTAAGTGCTTTGCCTTTGATACAGAAGGGTGTCGGTTCGATTCCCAGCAGAAACTTTTCTGAAATACAAGCACTGACTCCATATATGGACATACAGGGCGGGACACAGGAAGAGGCTGCATCGCATTGCTGACATGGACGTAAGTAGAAGTGTTTATTTATTTTTTTAATACCCGACTGTTACTGCCATGGGGGGAGCGGGAAGCACTTGATACTGGCACATGGGGGGAGGGGGGTTGGCACCTGATACTGGCACATAGGGGGGAGGGGGGTTGGCACATGATACTCGCACATGGGGGGAGGGGGGTTGGCACCTGATACTGGCACATAGGGGGAGAGGGGTTGGCACCTGATACTGGCACATGGGGGGGAGAGGCACTTGATACTGGCACATTTTTTTTGGGGGGGTGGCACTATGATACTGGGACATGGGGGGAGGAGAGAGGCACTTGATACTGGCACGTGGGAGGGGGGGTTTGGCACTTGATGCTGGCATGTGGGAGGGGGGGTTTGGCACTATGATACTGGCACATGGGGGGGAGAGGCACTTGATACTGCCACTTTTTTGGGGGGAGATGGCACTATGATACTGGGACATGGGGGGGAAGAGAGAGGCACTATGATACTGGCACATGGGGGGGAGAGGCACTTGATACTGGCACTTTTTTGGGGGGGAGATGGCACTATGATACTGGGACATGGGGGAGATAGAGAGGCACTTGATACTGGCCCAGGGGGGGGAGGCACTTGATACTGGCACGTGGGGGGGTTGGCACTTGATACTGGCACATGGGTGGGTTTGGCACTATAAAAATATGGCACATGGGGGGGAGAGGCACTTGATACTGCCACTTTTGTTTGGGGGGAGATGGCACTATGATACTGGGACATGGGGGGGAAGAGAGAGGCACTTGATACTGGCACATGGGGGGGAGAGGCACTATGATACTGGCACATGGGGGGTAGGAAGGAGAGTCGCACTTGATACTGGCACATTGGGGGGAGATGGCACTATGATACTGGGACATGTGGGGGGGGGAGAGGCACTTGATACTGGCACATGATGGGGGGCATCTATGGGGACACTTACTGGCACATTATTGGGGGGCATTATGGGGGGACACTAGGCCGACATCAGAGACCGGACACTGAGGGCATCTACTGGGGCACTATATATGGGGCATTTTATACTGGTACATTATGGGGGGCACTATATAGGGGTATTTTATACTGGGAAATTATGGGGGCACTATGGGGACATTAGCTCAACTGGGGGCATTACAAGGGGGTATTTTTTGCACTGTCACATTATAAGGAGAATTATTTCTACTGGGGGGGCGCTATGGTGGGCTTTATTACTCCCCCATGGTATGACCCCCTAGTAGCAGCACCAGCCTCTCCCTGCTCTGCTATCCCTCTGCCCCTTCTCCAAATCCTTATTATGAAATCTTTCTCATTAGGATAAAGCACAACATCAGCTCCACCGAGCCCCCGGCCAAAGTGTTGAAGTGGCGTCCGAGATCCCCAAGGGCCAAGCCAAGTAACGGTAAGTTTTCATATGAAATATGTTTATGTTATACACATATAGCCTACACTGTGCCCCACAATATACAGTATACCGCTACACTGTGCCACACAATATACAGTATACCGCTACACTGTGCCCCACAATATACAGTATACCGCTACACTGTGCCAAAGGAGTGGGGTTTACACAGGAGGAGGGAGGTGCGAAGCACGCTGGGGGGGCCCTTACAAATATTTGCTGTGGGGCCCAGTTACTTCTAGTTACGCCCCTGCCTATACCAGTCCTTAAAAGGACTTTTGTGACCCTATTAGCTAGCGTTTGGTGTCCCTAATAGCCTGTCCCTGCTCCACAAAGCAAACTCTCACTACACTGGCAAAAGACAGAATGTAAAATGGTTGCCAGATCGGGTTCTGTTATAGGGTGGGGGTGTGTTCATGTGCGGAAACGTCTCAATTGGCTGTCCTGTCCCACCTGATGGATATATGGGTCAAAGTTTGGTGCAATGCAAAAGAATATGGCACATGTGAACATTGCCATATGTTCGCATGTTCTGCGAATCGTGAACAAGCAAAATTCGCAGCGAAACGACCGCCGGGCGAACCGCAAGGCCATCTCTAATCACTGCCATCAATTATCTGTAGCTTTTCGTCTTGAACTTCCTCAGGCCCTGAATATTCATAATGTGTTTCACAAATCTTAGTTGAAGAGATATTATCTTGAACCTTTGGAGCAGTCTTTCTTGCCACCCGCTCCTGTTATGGTGGACGGTAGTTTGGAATTTCAAATCACCAAGAGTTCTCCGTAGATATCTTCAGTATTTTGTACACTGGAAGGGTTATGGACTAGAAGAGAGGATGTGGGTACAAGCATCTGATGTGTATGCCAGTCACTTGGTGAAAGTCTCACCTGGATAAAGTCAGTCCTGGGTGCCCGGAGGTCACCTGTAGAAGGGGGGGGGGGGGGTACTGTCACAGACATTCCTGTGACTGGTGCCAGGAGATCAGAGAGACTGGCAACATTTGGGTTAATCTGACTGGTTCCTTGTGGATCGTTTGTGTCTGTGTTGTTTTGGTAATGACCACACCTCTTTCAGGTGTTCTAGGTTTTGTCCTTTAACTTCCCCTATTTATTACTGCTTACCCCCTCAGGGGGTGCTGTTTATAGCTTCAGTTTCTAGACTCTGGGTTAGCTGGTTATTAGATCTCATTCATCTTCCCTATTTGTATTTTGTTTGTTGTATTTCCCGGTCTTTTGTATCTAGGCCTGAGGGAGACTCCTTTTCATACTTCTGGTGGAGGAATAAGTTGTCTCAAGTCCTGTCACTATACTATAGCCCTACAGGATGTGTTAGGGCTCTCGGTTCCTGTGTACTGATAGTTAGTCAGGACAAAGATTAGGGTTGTTCTAGGAGGTGACCTTCTTCTTTACCCGAGTTTCCAGGCCTAGTACCTGTCCCCTTTCCTTCTGTGCTTAGTGTGGAGTTTGCCACCCACACCCCATCCCTGACCTTATAAACTGCCAAATTACCGTCATTTTTGTTTGTCTGTATCAGTTCAGCCATGGATGCCATCGCTGCACTGGCCGGACAGCTGTAGGGGCTGTCTCTGGAGGTAGCTGACCTCCACACGACCATCTCACAGATTCAGAGACCACAGGTGGCTGAACCTGGTGGTGGTTACTAGGCCTGTCCTGAACCTAAAGTTGCCCTCCCGGATAGTGATAATTTCATTTGGTTCAGGGAAGTGTGCAAATTGTAATTTAAGCTACTTACACACATCTGTACTTCAGTTTTGAAAAAAATTTACACTATTAAAAAAAGAAAAATACTATAGCACTATATTTGCTAAATTAAAGTCTATATGTGTATTTTACGAATATTCGCTATATTGCTATATATTCTTGTTTCAGAATATGACGAATATTCTAAAAAACGAAGTTATAGCAATATAGCGAATATTTGTAAAATACACATATAGACTTCAAGTTAGTTAATATAGTGCTATAGTACTTTTTTTAATAGTGTAAATTTTTTCCAAAACTGAAGTTCTGAAGAGACAAAAAAAATTTTACTATAAAAAAAAAGATTATAGCACTATATTAGATAAATTACAGTCTATATGTGTATTTTATGAATATTCGCTATATTGCTATAACCTTTTTTTTTTTATATGGCGAATATGAAGAATATTCTAAAAACAAAGTTATAGCAATATAGAGAAAATATTCGTTATTTAGAATATTATTATTATTATTATTATTATTATTATTATTATTATTATTTTCAATGTGTATTGTTATTCCACTTTGGCATACTGCTCCCCGACAAGCGTCCCCGTCACCATGGGAACGGCTGTGGGTTAGAATATACCATCGGATCTGAGTTTTCATGATCACAGGGAAAACTCAGATCCGATGGTATTTTCTAACCCACTGGCGTTCCCATGGTGACGGGGACGCTTATCCGGGAGGAGTATACGAACAACTGTACAGATAGGAAAAAATTATGCGAATATTCTAAATAACAAATATATTCACTATTATTGCTATATATTCGTTTTTTCGAGAATATTTTTTATTCGTGAATATTTTTTTCCATATGAAAACATGATTCCTTCCTGCTTAAGTTTCTTGTGGGCCAATGACTCATTGACCCACAAGAAAGAAGCAGGGAGGAATCATGTTTTCAGATGTAAGAAAATGACAAATATTCGAAATAGCGAATATATAGCACTATATTCGAAATATTCGCAAATTAGCGAAGTTGTGATATTCGCTATTCGAATATTCGAGCTCAACACTACTAACGACACACTTTCATCATAGCAGCATGCAAACAGTTCACAAAGTATGCAGTTTTAGAGATACTGAACCCTTGCCCTAAAAGCCAATCCCTTTTTGCAGCTCTGATAAATCACATCTTTTACCCTTGACAACAACAAGGGATATGTGTGTAGAAAGAATATCACACACAATATACCCACCAAGAAAGCTCATGACACATGACTTCCTCCAAGCTGCTGACATTAAAAGTAGTAAGTGCTCATAATAATGTCACTCGACTGTGTATGTGAAAGCAAAACATGGGCAGCAATTAAACCTGTATATGATAAATCTACAGAAATAATATTATTCAAATGATAAATTAACATTTTGTAGCACTAAATAAAATATGAGCCATAGCGAATACAAATCATTATAGTTCTGATAAATATCATTTTTATAATATGAGGTGGAATGTACTTACATGACCTATAAGTAACTCATTGTGTTAACGTGAGTTGATATTGCTTCTACATACTTCATAATCTTTTGAATTCAATTCACAATGAAGATTGTCCCACAATACTTGGCTGCATGTATGTGCCTAAGCGTACTTTCACACTAGCGTTTTTGTTTTCCGGTATGGAGTTCCGTCACAGGAGCTCAATACCTGGAAAAAACTGATCACTTTTATTCTAATGCATTCTGAATGGGAGCATTCCATTCATGATGCATCAGTTCAGTCCCTCTTACGTTTATTGGACAGAGAAAATACCACAGCATGCTGCAGTTTTCTCTCTGACCAAAAATACTGATCACTTGCCGGAATTAATTTACATTAATTTACATTGAAGTGTATTAGTGCCAGATCTGGCATTAAGTGTTCCAGCAAAACGGATCCGGCTTTCCGGCCTGCAGATGCGCAGACCTCTAAAAATGCAAAAAAAATAAAAATAATCCCGGATCCGTTTTTCCAGATAACACCGGAGAGATGGATCCGGTATTTCAATGAATTAGTCAGACAGATCCACATCCGGATCCGTCTGACAAATGCCATCAGTTTGCGTCCAGATTGTCGGATCCTGCAGGCAGTTCCAGCGACAGAACTGCCTGCAGGAATCCTCTGCTGCAAGTGTGAAAGTACCCTAACTAATTATTTATCAGTTAGGCCCCATGCAGACAAGCATTCCTCCCACAGGGAGTCCGCAACTCAGCTCCCGGCCTGACCTCCCAGCGCTGCCGGGGGTCATATTGCATTATATTGATTTATGATGCTATATAACCCTTAGGCCTCTTTCACACGGGCGTTGCTGAAAAATGCGCGGGTGCGTTGCGGGAACACCCGCGATTTTTCCGCGCGAGTGCAAAACATTGTAATGCGTTTTGCACTCGCGTGAGAAAAATCGCGCGTGTTTGGTACCCAAACCCGAACTTCTTCACAGAAGTTCGGGCTTGGGATCGGTGTTCTGTAAATAGTATTATTTTCCCTTATAACATGGTTATAAGGGAAAATAATAGCATTCTGAATACAGAATGCATAGTAAAACAGGGCTTGAGGGGGTTAAAAAAAATAAAAAATCATTTAACTCACCTTTATCCACTTGCTCGCGTAGCCGGCATCTCCGTCTGACTCTTTTACTGTATAGAACCTGTGGAGAGCATTAACTATAGTTTAAGGACCTGGGATGACGTCACTCTGGTCATCACATGGTACGTCACATGATCTTTTACCATGGTGAATCACCATGGTAAAAGATCATGTGACGTACCATGTGATGACCGGAGTGACGTCATCCCAGGTCCTTAAACTATAGTTAATGCTCTCCACAGGTCCTATACAGTAAAAGAGTCAGACGAAGATGACGGCTACGCGAGCAAGTGGATAAAGGTGAGTTAAATGACTTTTTATTTTTTTTTAACCCCTCCAGCCCTGTTTTACTATGCATTCTGTATTCAGAATGCTATTATTTTCCCTTATAACCATGTTATAAGGGAAAATAATAAGGTTCGGGTCTCCATCCCGATCGTCTCCTAGCAACCGTGCGTGAAAATCTCACCGCATCCGCACTTGCTTGCGGATGCTTGCGATTTTCACGCAACCCTATTCATTTCTATGGGGCCTGCGTTACGTGAAAAACGCACAAAGAGGAGCATGCTGCGATTTTCACGCAACGCAAAAGTGATGCGTGAAAATCACCGCTCGTGTGCACAGCCCCATAGAAATGAATGGGTCAGTATTCAGTGCGGGTGCAATGCGTTCACCTCCCGCATCGCATCCGCGCGGAATACTCGCTCGTGTGAAAGGGGCCTTACAGTTCTGGAATGTATTGGATAACACTGGCATAATGCTGCATCATCAGGGTGCTGCGATGCGGACTCGCTGCGGGAGGAACGCTCGTCTGCAAGGGGCCTTAGGCTCAATTCACACCTGAGCGTTCTGAAACGAGCGCTCTGTATGCGCGATTGTACGGGCGTTTACAAGCGCGCATACAGAGACAAGTGTGCACACAGTGTCGCGCATTCCCGAAAGTCTATGTACGGGAACGCGCGACAAGCGCCCAAAAAAACGCTACCGAACTTGTGTGAGCGTCGGGCGTTTTACAGCGCGATCGTACGCGCTGTAAAACGCCCAGGTGAGAACCATTCCCATAGGGAAGCATTGGTTTCTCCTTGTTGAGCGTTTTACAGCGCGTAGGAACGCGCTGTAAAACGCTCAGGTGTGAATTGAGCCTTAGGCTCAATTCACACCTGAGCGTTCTGAAAGGAGCGCTCTGTATGCGCGATTGTACGGACGTTTACAAGCGCGCATACAGAGACAAGCGTGCACACAGTGTCGCGCGTTCCCGAAAGTCTATAGTACGGGAACGCGCGACAAGCGCCCAAAAAAACGCTACAGAACTTGTGTGAGCGTCGGGCGTTTTACAGCGCGATCGTACGCGCTGTAAAACGCCCAGGTGAGAACCATTCCCATAGGGAAGCATTGGTTTCTCCTTGTTGAGCGTTTTACAGCGCGTAGGAACGCGCTGTAAAACGCTCAGGTGTGAATTGAGCCTAAGAGTTTATTTCACTAGAATCATCCTTGGCTATTGCCTTTTTTCTTATGTCTGTATGGCATTAAGAGGTGTTTGCCGTGATATATCCATTACAAAGACAATGACAGCAATTAAGAATCATTGTTCATCTGCCTCAATAGGCTTTGCAACAAGACTACTTGAATTATTGTAGCATTTATCAAAACATACAGAGTTTGGGAGAATGGATCTCACACTTTGATCAATGGCATGTAATGTTCCATATTATTGCTCAATTTGCATTTGCATTCATTGACTTTTATTGAGTAGCAAGTCTCAGAGTTTTGGGGATCTGTCAAGCTGATTGATTATGAATCAATTCCCCTCTAATTGAGTGCAGGCAGGCAAGGGAAAGTTAATAGTTATCTACTATTTCCCTGAGGAGACTATTAAAGACAAGCTGCTAGTCAAATGTAAAATATTGAATCTTCATATTTTTTTTTTTTACATTTTAATTCATGGTGTTAATGTACTTTATTAACTTTTTGAAGTACAACCTAAAATTAAACGGTATCAGGCTTGATTTAGCCATAGCAGACTAATCTGGGGCTAAATATGGGTATTTGAAGCTTCATTATATAGGCTGATACAAACTTACACTTATCCTTCTCACCTTTCACATATGACAGAATGTCTAAAGCACAGCAGGAACATGATGCTTGAGGGGTTAAGTGTTACTTGCCTCCTGGCTTCCTACATGACCCTCTGTGAGAAAAACAAAGTTGAGGTGTGGGGTACATCCGTCACTGTGCTTGATGACATGATGGATTACCTTTGTCATTGATACCAGAGGGGAAAAAAAAAACACTACATTGCAGATAAGACAGACTTACTTACTGAGATTACTTTCTTCTTTCATTTCAGTTTTTGTATTTCTATATGAATATTTCCAGACAACTAGCGAAAGAAGTAAATGCTGCTTAGAAGTAGCAACTTCTTTCACTTAGACCCATATATTTCTCCTCTGCACTTAAAGTGTTCCTAAACTTTAGAAGAACTTTATTAAAAACTATTCTAAATGGCATGAAGTTAATTTTGGTAAATTTCTTGTATTATTTTTTTTTTCATATTTTCCATGCGAAATAGACACCTGAAGTTCAGGTGCCTATTGCAATTTGGAATCAACACTTGTCAGCAGTGTATACAGTTGCAAGAAAAAGTATGTGAACCCTTTGGAATTATATGGATTTCTGCACAAATTGGTCATAAAATGTGATCCGAGCTTCATGTAAGTCACAACAATAGACAATCAAAGTCTGCTTAAACTAATAACACACAAAGAATTAGCGTATTTTTCGCCCTATAAGACGCACCCCCCCCAAAAGTGGGGGGAAAATAGCAGTGCGTCTTATTGGGTGAATGTTGCGACTGTCGGGTGTATTGGCTGAGAAGGAGGAGGGACTGGGGGCTGGCATTTGGTTCTGAAATGGCAGCGGGGCCCGGTGCAGTCACTGTATTCTACTGCACTGGGCCCCGCTCACTGTAGTACAATCATATCTAACCTGTAGGTATTGTTAAACTATTCAAATCATCTGAAATCCAGCGCTTGTAATACTTACTACTAACTTCGTAGCATTCAGGAGGCCGGGCGGATGGCAGCGTAACTCACTACGTCACGCGCCTGCTCCGACCACTTTATGAATGAAGCAGGCGGCGCAGGTGCGTGATGTAGTGAGTCACACTGCCAGCACCCATCCAGCCTCCTGTCTACTACGAAGTTAGTAGTAAGTAGTACATGCGCTGGATTTCAGATGATTTGAATAGTTTAACAATATCTACAAGTTAGATATGATTATACTACAGTGAGCGAGGCCCGGTGTAGTAGAATACAGTGACTGAACCAGGCCCCGCTGCCATTACAAAACCAGATGCCGGCCCCCATTCGCTACACAGGGACACTGTTATGGGGATCTGTGGATGACACATTAGATAAGATGCTATATATGTGTCATCCACAGATCCCCCCATAACAGTGCCATCCACATATGCCCCCATAACAGTGCCATCCACATATGCCCCCATAACAGTACCATCCACAGATCCTCCATAATAGTGTCATCCACAGACCACCATTATTTCTGTTGTTGATTTACTTCTATGCTTTGGGTCGTTGTCCTGTTGCAACACCCATCTTCTCTTGAGCTTCAGCTGGTGGACAGATGGCCTTAAGTTCTCCTCCAAAATGTCTTGATAAACTTGGGAATAAATTTTTCCTTTGACTATAGCAATCCGTCCAGGCCCTGACGCAGCAAAGCCGCCCCAAACCATGATGCCCCCACCACCATCATACTTCACAGTTGGGATGAGGTTTTGATGTTGGTGTGCTGTGCCTCTTTTTCTCCACACATAGGGCCAGATTTATCATTAGCTCAAGTCAAAATAATGGAGTGAAAAAGTTGCAAATTTTTACGCAATCGCTAAAACTGCGCAAAAATGTGAGACTTTTTTCTGCTCTGCACTATGCTCGCCAGTTTTCTGAAAGTGGGCGTGTTTCCTTATGTAAATGAATCTCTAGACAGATTTACTATTGAGACTATTTAAAAAGTCGCAAAAAAGTAGTAAAAAAAAAAAAGTGCTTTTTAATAGAACATGCGACTTTTCCGTAAAGACGTGTGAGTTTTGTAAAGCTGCTTACTGACGGATGAACTGCTACCGTCAAACCACATTTATTACAGTCCTAAAGGGCCGATCATAAATCTGACTTGGCTAAGGCCTCTTTCACACTTGCGTTGTCGGGATCCGGCGTGTACTCCACTTGCCGGAATTACACGCCGGATCCGGAAAAACGCAAGTGTACTGAAAGCATTTGAAGACGGAGCCGTCAAAATGCTTTCAGTGTTACTATGGCAGCCAGGACGCTATTAAAGCCCTGGTTGCCATAGTAGTAGTGGGGAGCGGGGAAGCGGTATACTTACAGTCCGTGGGGCTCCCGGGGCGCTCCAGAATGACATCAGAGCGCCCCATGCGCATGCAGGACGTGTCCATGTGATCACGTGATCCATGTGCTTGGGGCGCCCGGACGTCACTCTGGAGCGCCCCGGCAGCCGCACGGACGGTAAGTATGCTGCTCCCCCGCTCCCCGCTACACTTTACCATGGCTGCCAGGACTTTAGCGTCCCGGCAGCCATTCAGAAAAAGCTAAACGTCGGGTCCGGAAATGCGCCGAAACGACGTTTAGCTTAAGTCCGGATCCGCATCAATGCCTTTCAATGGGCAATAATTCCGGATCCGGCCTTGCGGCAAGTCTTCAGGATTTTTGGCCGGAGCAAAAAGCGCAGCATGCTGCGGTATTTTCTCCGGCCAAAAAACGTTCCGTTCCGGAACTGAAGACATCCTGAACGGATTTCACTCCATTCAGAATGCATTAGGATAAAACTGATCAGGATTCTTCTGGCATAGAGCCCCGACGACGGAACTCTATGCCGGAAGAAAAGAACGCAGGTGTGAAAGAGCCCTAAAACTGACTTTAGCCATATGTGAAAGTGGAGTGAGCTGTCAAAATAATGATAAATCTAGCCCATAGTGTTGTGTGTTTCTTCCAAACAACTCTACTTTCGTTTCATCTGTCCACAGAATATTTTGCCAGTACTGCTGTGGAACATCCAGGTGCTCTTGTGCAAACTGTAAACGTGCAGCAATGTTTTTTTTGGACAGCAGTGGCTTCCTCTGTGGTATGCTCCCATGAAATCCATTCTTGTTTAGTGTTTTACGTATCGTAGATTCGCTAACAGGGATGTTAGCATATGCCAGAGACTTTTGTAAGTCTTTAGCTGACACTCTAAGATTCTTCTTCACCTCATTGAGCAGTCTGTGCTGTGCTCTTGCAGTCATCTTTACATGATGGCCACTCCTAGGGAGAGTAGCAGCAGTGCAGAACTTTCTCCATTTATAGACAGTTTGTCTTACTGTGGACTGATAAACAGCAAGGCTTTTGGAGATACTTTTATAACCCTTTCCAGCTTTATGCAAGTCAACAATTCTTAATCGTAGGTCTTCTGAGAGCTCTTTTGTGCGAGGCATCATTCACATCAGGCAATGCTTCTTGTGAAAAGCAAACCCAGAACTGGTGTGTGTTTTTTATAGGGCAGGGCAGCTGTAACCAACACCTCCAATCTTATCTCATTGATTGGACTCCAGTTGGCTGACACCTCACTCCAATTAGATCTTGGAGATGTCATTAGTCTAGGGGTTCACATACTTTTTCCACCTGCACTGTGAATGTTTACATGGTGTGTTCAATAAAAACATGGTAACATTTAATTCTTTGTGTTTTATTAGTTTAAGCAGACTGTGATTGTCTATTGTTGTGACTTAGATGAAGATCAGATCACATTTTATGATAAATTTGTGCAGAAATCCATATCATTCCAAAGGGTTCACATACTTTTTCTTGCAACTGTAGATTTCACTGGAGCTGCAGTGATTACTGTACAGGCAGGAGAACACATCTTTGATCCTGCCTGTGCCAGTTTCATGGTGCTAAAGGCTGGCATAGCTGTGCTATGCCAGGGTTTTACAGAGCAGGCACAGGAAGTAGCAGTGATGTGCTATGCAGAGCTCCTGCCTGCTTACTCCAAGTTGCTGGACCCCGCACCATACAAGGCTTTTAGAAGAGAGGAGTGAGCGAGCAGAGGCTGGAGCTCTGCATTGCACATCTCTGCTCCTGTCTGTGCCCAGGAGCAACAATGTGTGTTCTATACCTTAAAGGTGATGTCCATCTTTTGTACAACTTGGACATCATGCCCACTAACTCCGAATGAAAGGGTCCTTTAACTGACCTCAAGAATAGAAGCACCAAAATGCCCCCAATAGGGGAGGTCTCATGCATCAAAGTCTTTTTAAAACAGACTATTGCTGAACTTTCCACTTTTAATTCCACTCCCATGAGGTTTAACTGCAGTAGGGAGGAGAGACATGCACTTAAATTATTGGAAAGCAATAAAACTATAACTATTAAACCCTCTGATAAAGGGGAGAACGTCGTTGTCATGGACACCCCGGCATACAGGGAAATGTGTCTAGTTATTCTTGATGATAGACAGGGTTATGAGGTCCTATCCAATGATCCGACTCCGGGGTTTTCCAAAGGGAGTTACGACAAACCCTAATAAAGGCCAGGACTGACCAATTGATCAGCAGTGATGAGTTTGAGTTTTTAAACCCCTCCCATCCAGTAGTGGCAACCTTCTACTGTTTACCGAAAGTCCACAAGAACACATTACCCATCAAGGGACGCCCTATTGTCTCAGGGGTGGGGAGTCTCTCACAGAACATTGGCATCTATGTGTGGACCATACGCTTCGTCCATTTGTACAATCTCTGCCCTCTTACGTTAGGAACATGGGGGGATTTATTGACTAAACTAGAAAATATATATATAGAACCAGATTGGTTCTTAGACTCAAATCGATGTTGAGGCACTTTACTTTTCAATTCCCCATGACAAGGATCTTGAAGCGAATGCACATTTTTTGAGAGCTAGGGGCCGCCAATTTTCCGCACACAACAACCTGGTCTTCAAATTACTGTACTTTGTCCTGACCAGCAATTTTTTCTTATTTGATAGCCGGACATACCACCAGCTCAGGGGCACCGCTATGGGCAGCTTGTGTGTGCCGTCCTATGCAAATTTGCTTCTGGGCTGGTGGGAGGAGATGGTGGTGTTCGGGGAAGCGCCTAGCTGATACTCTGGATACATTGCCCTTTCGTCCCGCTACATTGATGATATTTTCATCTTGTGGAGTGGGTCCGAAGGGGATTTCAACAGGTGGGTTTACGAGCTTAACCACAACACCCTGAATCTCACATTTACCTCTACTATTGTGAGTAACCATCTTTCCTTCCTGGATATTTCCATTTCCAGGGATGGTAGTGGTGGCCTACAGACCACCATCTACCGGAAACCGACGGCAACAAACTCCCTGCTCAGGTGGGACAGTTGTTACCCTACCCCCATTAAAACAGGGAATCCCCTTTGGACAATATAAGATACTGAGATGCAATTGTTCCGAACAAGAGTAGTTTAAGTGCCAGGCAGATTTAATGAGAAGACACTGAGACAGGCCTATCAGAGGGCCCTGGGACAGACACGTACTATACTTTTACACCCTAGTCATAGGTACGTTCGATTCGACAGCGAACAAAGTAAAGGGCATTCTAGGCCGCAATTGGGATACCCTTTTGATGGACCCCGATTTGGCCGAGGTACTTAGTCTCCACCCCTCATTGACTTTTAGGAGAGGCACCAACCTCAGAGACCAACTTGTGCATAGCCACTTTAACCCCCCTGAAAGACAACGGATGTGGCTAGACAGACCGACTATAGGCTGCTACAAATGTGGCCATTGCAGTTTTTGTAGATGTTAGTCCAAGGCAAATCTATTACGTTAGATTCCACGGGTAACACCCACTCTATACGGCATTTTATTAACTGCCGCACCGTGGGGGTAATCTATCTCATCACCTGTGAGTGTGGTAAGCGCCATTTGGGGAAAACCCATAGGGAACTATGTAAACGTATGGGCGAACACATACGTAATGACAGGGACACCCCAGTAGCGAGACACGTTCAAACTGTGCATGGGGGCCGGATTTCAGCCATCAACTTCATGGGCATCGCATGTGTCAAAAAATTGCAACGGGGGAAGGGGATTGGGATAAGCGCATACTCCAAAGAGAATGCTGTTGGATTTTTAAACTTAACACCTCCCACCCCCATGGCCTGATCGAACATCTACAGTTTGGGTGCTTTTTATGATCTGAGATATTTGCGTAGCCCGTATTTTGCTGCCCCCTCTTCTGGGTCAGAGGTGAGTGTCCGTCACCCAGCTGTCATTTGTAGTGGGCTGAAACTAGTTTATGAAATGAAGATTATCTCACGATATTGGCAAAAGTGAAGGAAACAGTGTATGGGGATGCTGGTGGACACTCATTAAGGACTGTTTTAGTACATACTGAGCCCTGGACAACTGAGCTTGAACAATGCTTCTCCAGTGATGTATGCTTGCCCCACTGCTTCCACCACTAACAGGAAGGTTGCTTTGAGGAAAGGCTATTACCCACGGGATTCAGGTGTGCTGGTTGTGTCAAAGAAGATTGCTGCTTCTCTAGAGCTTGTGAACAGGTATCCAGTTTAGCCTCTTGGGATTTCCCAGTAGGGCCTTATAGGGATCCTAGATCAGGGTGAGGTTCTGGACTGGGCCACCCCTTGCGGGGCATGGACCCCGTATTAGGAGGTCACTAGGGCTCGATAGGTCAAGTAGGGTGCAATAGGGACAGATTCCTCTCCGTGAGGCCTCCCTACTGTTAAGACTGATGACCGGAGGAGCTCATGCCTGTGTTACCATCTGGTATCTAAAGCCCACAAGCCTGGAGTGACCGTTTCCTCTTCTGACACTCCGCACTGTGGGAATAGTGAGGTTTCTGAATCAAAGCTGGTAAGACCATTCCGTGTTTTGATATAGTGTCCGGCTTGTTCCAGCATTAGATTACGGGGCTCAGACGCAGGGACCTTACTTTGTGTGTTGTGTGTGACCCTGCTTTACCACTGCGGTACATACCTGGAGTATTGCGTCTTGTTAGACCCAGTATTACGGTTTGGGTCCCTCTCTTTTGTTGGAACCTAGCTTAGTGTGTCTCCGACTTATTGTCATGTGGCACAATTTTTTAGGTCCTGCACTTGTTCGTCTGTTTATGTTTGTAAGGGGACTTTTCTCCCGGTCTATGGGAGTTTTTACCTAGTACTATTAAAAGTTAAGTTTTATAATGTTACTGCTCCCCCTTTTTTGATTTTTTTGTACCCCATAACGCACTCACTACGACCCCAGTGAAATTCATACACCTGTATACCATAGACATATCAGCGGTGTATACCTATGCAGATTCAATTCACCTGGATCCTGGGGCCCCGTACTCAATTGAGCAGCTGGCAGTGCTTGTGGCATTAGGGAAAAAGTGGTTTCATATCCGACCATTCCGACACTGTAACCTAGGTGGCATCATGATGTCATCGCACAGGCCGGCAAAGTTCCACAGGGCATACCTGCCAGAAGAGGCTAAGCCTGCATCACTGTATAGTGGGACCAGGGACAGGTGAGTAAATGCAGTGTGTGTGCACTGTATTCAAGGGGCACAGAAGAAGGTGATAGTAAATGACCCTCTATATGCATAAATAAGGCACAGAAGAGGAACTGTATTTATAAAGTGTGGAAATAGAAGACACACCAGGTGGTACCAGTGCTAGGTACCAGCGGTGCAGGTGTTGTCAACAGACGGAGTCCTAACCACAAGAAACAGAGAAGTACCGAAGGATGATACAGAGGCATAGACGTGCAAGCAAAGGGTCAGAGCAGTCGACTCAGGAACAGGTCAGGCAATCCAGGTCAGAACCAGGAAGGTAAGAATAAGGCTACTTTCACACTAGCGTTAATATTTTCCGGTATTGAGATCAGTCTCAGGGTCTCAATACCGGAAAAAAAATGCTTCCATTTTGCACCCATTCATTGTCAATGAATGAAAGCAGCATGGACAGGAGGCACTATATAAAGTGGTCAGAGAAGAGACACTATACGCAGGGTGCACCGAAAAGAGTCACTATGCTTAAAACACAGAGCTTGAGGCACTATATCTGAGTTTCACAAATAGTGTGTGGCACTATATACAATGTGTAGTACTATCTACAAGAGGCACAGATTGTGTTGCACTACCATTAAGGGCATCGTGTATGACATTCAGGGGCACAGTGTATGTTATATTAAGGGCACAGCATATGCCATTAATAGGAGCTTGTCTTTGTATATAGGGTGCTGATGTGTTGGTAAACTGAAAGGCTGCAGATTCTACAGAAACAAGTCAGTGCCATGAGAAGTCATGATAGTGGTCTGAACTGAATGGTGAATAACTCTGGAGGAGACATCACCTGTAAGTCACTAAATGGAAATGTGTATTCTGCCACAGACTGGTACTGATGACTACTGTAGTCACCTGTATGATCTACCGCTGATAATGAGTGGTAGCATTGTTTTGTGAAACAACTCTCAGTATACCTTTGAAAAAAACAGTAGAAACTTTTATAGGAAGGGCTAAGCAGAGTATGCAAATGGTATCTGTACTGACATTTTTAAGCTTGTGATCTATATATGTAATGCACTTGGTTCTGGTGCTGCATTTATGTATTGAGGTTAATTTTGGAACTGTATTTATGTAATCAGCTTAAATGCTGCATTTGAATTATGGGCTTATTTATGGTGCTGTATAGTGTTGAGCACGAATATTTGAAAAGCGAATCTTCATCGCTAATATTGGCACTACGAGAATTCGCAAATATTTTGAATATTGTGCTATATATTCGTAATGACGAATATCCTTTTTTTTTTTTAACACAGTACACATGAGGTGATCGGTGATCATCCCTCCCTTCTTCTAGCTTGTGGGCCAATGAGAAGGCTTTGTCAGAGCTTAGCAACATCCCTAGCAACCAATAGAAAAGTTGTCTGCCCCTTACTATACAAGTTGCACATATTGCGAAAAAATATGCGCATCATTAATTGCCGAAATTTCGCAATACTGCACCAGACGACCCGACGATATACTTTTTGTCCCTGAAGAACCATAATTTCTTATCGTGAAACGCGTCGGACATTTGTACATTAGAAAGGATTACTGTTTGGGTTTGACAGCAATAGACCCAAGGTTCCAGCGGCTGGGGGTCGCCCTTTTCAGGGCGGGGGCTCCGAACACAGCCTATCAGGGTTCTCCCAGCTTCCTGAATTAGCTTATATAGGGAAAGAACCTAGGTCGAGCATCCCCCATCAAGACAATTCTCAAGCGTCCCCTCTGACAAAGTGCCGCATGATACATATGGGACTATAGCTGCCAGTTATACACGACACCCTTCCAGTAAAGCAGTGCACTATCAGCATTGTTTTAATTTAGTGTCTCATTATCTTAAAATTAAATGAAATAAATGTTATGTTTTAAAAAACTATAATAAGGTACACTCAGTTCAACAGCAATAATTCTAGACACCAGTGGCGTCTCTAGCTTTCAAAATTTGGGGGGGCACACTGGGGGCCAGGACAAAAGTAGGGGGGGCAGCTATATCAACGATACATTTACACAAGTACGCTTAGAAATGCTGCAATACTTTACCCAATACCTAAAACCGCAACAGGGAAGAAAAGTCCTGCTGTCTGTGGTTTAAAAAACAAACAAAAAAAAAACAATCACTCAGATTTCAACATGTCCTAGTTGACACTTTTATAGGGAGGGGGATCTGTGGATGACACTGCTATGCGGGGGGATCTGTGGATGACACTGCTATGGGGAGGATCTGTGGATGACACATACCGTATATAGCATCTTATGCTATATGTGTCATCCCCATTTCCCCCTTCCTATAACAGTGTCATCCCCATTTTCCCCTCCCTATAACAGTATCATCCACAGATCCCCCTCCCTATAACAGTGTCATCCACAGATCCCCCTCCCCGCCACTCACAGGAGTGTACATTTGACATTTCTAAACTGTAATCCATATCCTGCAGTAACTTTAACTTTAAATCAGGATTAAGCGGCCGCTCATCTCTACTACAGGGTGGGCCATTTATATGGATACACCTTAATAAAATGGGAATGGTTGATGATATTAACTTCCTGTTTGTGGCACATTAGTATATGTGAGGGGGGAAACTTTTCAAGATGGGTGGTGACCATGGCGGCCATTTTGAAGTCGGCCATTTTGAATCCAACTTTTGTTTTTTCAATAGGAAGAGGGTCATGTGACACATTAAACTTATTGGGAATATCACAAGAAAAAAAATGGTGTGCTTGGTTTTAACGTAACTTTATTATTTCATGAGTTATTTACAAGTTTCTGACCACTTATAAAATGTGTTCAATGTGCTGCCCATTGTGTTGGATTGTCAATGAAACTTTCTTCTCCCACTCTTCACACACTGATAGCAACACTGCAGGAGAAATGCTAGCACAGGCTTCCAGTATCTGTAGTTTCAGGTGCTGCACATCTCGTATCTTCACAGCATAGACAATTGCCTTCAGATGACCCCAAAGATAAAAGTCTAAGGGGGTCACTGGATATGCGAAATTGCTACATGATGATGTGTTTCCCCCTTTTTGCACTGAAGCTGGCACGTTCCCTGAGTTTTTCCAGCAAGATTGTGCACCCACCACCACATTATGGGTGTCAGGTCCGAGCATTCCTAGATGAACAGTTTCCTGGAAAGTGGATTGGTCGTCGTGGGCCAGTTGAATGGCCCCCAAGGTCTCCCGATCTGACCCCCTTAGACTTTTATCTTTGGGGTCATCTGAAGGCAATTGTCTATGCTGTGAAGATACGAGATGTGCAGCACCTGAAACTACGGATACTGGAAGTCTGTGCTAGCATTTCTCCTGCGGTGTTGCTATCAGTGTGTGAAGAGTGGGAGAAGAGGGTTGCATTGACAATCCAACACAATGGGCAGCACATTGAACACATTTTATAAGTGGTCAGAAACTTGTAAATAACTCATGAAAGAATAAAGTTACGTTAAAACCAAGCACACCATTGTTTTTCTTGTGAAATTCCATTTTATTAAGGTGTATCCATATAAATGGCCCACCCTGTAGTACCTTAACCTTACACCACTCAGCTAGCTTCGGTAACAGGGCCAGGCTACAGCCTACAGGCACTGCCTGTTAGTTGTTACCGAGCGAGTGATGATTTCTGCAGGACAGAGCATACGGATTACAGTTTAGAAGAAATGTACACTCCTGTGAGCGGTCCAGACCAGTGGCGGATCCAGAGCCTGGTCTCGGGAGGGGCACTTCCAGATTATTTTCTGTCCGCCGCCACAGAACAAGGGTGCTTTTAGAACAGAATACACAGTGTAGAGGTATACTGTACATTGTGTGGCACAGTGTAGAGGTATACTGTACATTGTGTGGCACAGTGTAGAGGTATACTGTACATTGTGTGGCACAGTGTAGAGGTATACTGTACATTGTGTGGCACAGTGTAGAGGTATACTGTACATTGTGTGGCACAGTGTAGAGGTATACTGTATATTGTGTGGCACAGTGTAGGCTATATGTGTATAACAAACATATTTCACATGAAAACTTACAATTACTTGGCTTGGCCCTTGGGGATCTCGGACACCACTTCAACACTTTGGCCGGGGGCTCGGCGGAGCTGATGTTGTGTTTTATCCTAATGATAAAGATTTCATAATAAGGATTTGGAGAAGGGGCAGAGGGATAGCAGAGCAGGGAGAGGCTGGTGCTGCTACTAGGGGGTCATACCATGGGGGAGTAATAAAGCCCACCATAATGCCCCCCAGTAGAAATAATTATCCTTATAATGTGACAATGCAAAAAATACCCTCTTGTAATGCCCCCAGTTGAGCTAATGTCCCCATAATGTGCCAGTAAAAAATACCCCTATATAGTGCCCCCAGTAAATAGAATGTGTCGGCAGATAAGAACCATTTGGCCCATCTAGTCTGCCCAATATACTGAATCCTATGAATGGCCCCTGGCCCTATCTTATATGAAGGATTGCCTTATGCCTATCCCATGCATGCTTAAACTCCTTCACTGTATTTGCAGCTACCACTTCTGCAGGAAGGCTATTCCATGCATCCACTACTCTCTCAGTAAAGTAATACTTCCTGATATTACTTTTAAACCTTTGCCCCTCTAATTTAAAACTATGTCCTCTTGTAGCAGTTTTTCCCCATAGTGATACTCTCCCCCCTTCCTCCTAGTGCCCCCCATAATGTACCAGTATAAAATGCCCCATATATCATGCCCCAGTAGATGCCCTCAGTGTCCCCCATAATTTGCAAGTATAAAATACCCCTTCTTAGTGCCCCCCGTAGATGACTCCATAGTACTCCTCTCCCCCCTTCCCCATAGTACCCACTATAATGTGTCCCAGTATAAAATGCTACTGTACAGAGCCCCCCATATAAAATACCCCTTCTTTGTGGCCTCAGTAGATGCCCCTATAGTGCCCCCAATCATGTGCCAGTAATAAATGCCCTCAATAACGCGCCAGTAATAAGTGCCCCCAATAACGTGCCAGTAACAAGAGCCCCCCATCACGTGCCAGTAACAAGAGCCCCCCAAGGTGCCAGTAATAAGCCCCCATCATGTGCCAGTAATAAGCCCCCCCATCATGTGCCAGTAATAAGCCCCATCATGTGCCAGTAATAAGCCCCCCATCATGTGCCAGTAATAAGCCCCCCATCATGTGCCAGTAATAAGCCCCCCAATGTGCTAGTAATAAGCCCCCCCAATGTGCCAGTAACAAGACCCCCCCCTAATGTGCCTGTAAAACTATTGTAAAAAAAAAAAAAAAAAAACATTTATAATTTCCTCCATGTCAGCGATGCGATGCAGACCTCTTCCGGCATGTGTCCCGCGCTGTATGGCTCAGGCGGCGCGATGACGTCATCGCGCTGCCTGAGCCGGCCTCTGATAGGCTGTCGGCCTAGTGCCTGCAGCCTATCAGAGGAAGGGGAAGGGACACGCCTCTCCCTCCCCTGCCCCGCCGCAGCACAGGCAGATGACTATAGAGATGAGCGCAATGGAAGCACTCATCTCCCTGTGCCCGACTGCGGCGGCTCACTTGGGGGGGCATTTTAGTTGGGGGGGGGCACATGGGGGGGCACAGCATTATGTAGGGGGGGCCGTGGCCCCCTCTGGCCCCCCCTGGCGATGCCACTGCTAGACACCACTGAGTACTCATATAGTGGGTCACGACTACCTAACCTCTGACCTCTATTAAATGTGCATAGATACAATTAATTAATTTTGAACGCTAATAGCAGGTTTCCTTGCAACAAGTCCAGATTTGGAAGCATGGGCAACAGAAGCAAAAGTGTTTTCTCTGAAATAGAGTACATTCAAACTACTTCGTCAAACAGTATTAAAAATGTCTTTAAAGATCTGACAGGGGCCTACAAAGATCTTAGTGTCCTGGTGGGAAATTAAATCCCTAGAACACTATTTGAAGGAGAACATTGTACCAAAAAGCTTTAGAATCAACCTCATCCCGGCTGATAGACTGAGAAATACCAGTCTGATAAAAAAATGGGAGGAGGAAGCTACAGCTAGCTCACATAAATTTATGCGTCTTCTCCTCGAAGAGGAGAAAGTTCATCTTGATTCCAAACAAAAAAAAAGGTGAATAACCTTAGGGAACAAGCACTTAAATTCAAGGACGAAGCACAATTTCAGAAAAAAGAGGAATATCTTCAAAATACCATAGACAGATTTCAGTATATGGTCAGGGAACGTAAGCACCAACAATATCTGAGAGACTCCACTGAGTTCAAAGAGCACAGAGCATACCTCTTTTTGAATAAAGCTACACAGAGAGGGGTTCAAAGTGAGATATCATCATCAGAGGCTGAGGGTTCAGAAACTGAACATGGTAGAACAACCAGAGGAGGAGGGAGAGGACAAAGAAACAGGGGTAGAGGAGGTAGGGGACAGACAAGCGCAGGCCCCAGAAAAAATAATACAGGAGGCTATCAAACATGCAGCTCAACTGGTCCCTCACCCTCTGCGTCATCCTCTACTTTTTAAGCCCAAGCCCCCATACAAGCACCATATCAACTAAGGAACAAAGTGTAGGGGGGGGGGGGGGGTAGTAGCTAAAGGTGGAATGAGTAATACATTGGAAATTATCAATCTCTCCTCCCATAAGCTTTCTGCTGATGAGATCTCCCTTCTAAACAAGGGCTTATCCTTTGTCCTTACAGTCCCCCATGACACATTTGAGTGGAGTAAGGACATAGCCCTGTTTATAAGGAAATTGCTCTGGCACAAACACTTCACATTACAAGACAAAAAAAGTGTGATGAATTGAATATGAATACTCAGGAACTTGAGGCCACTAGGACTCTTGTTAAACTGATGGAGGAAGGAGAGAGAGACAGGGCTGAAGGCCTTTTCACACAGCTAAAATTAAATAGCACACAGATGCCACCTCCTCTACCAGACTCAAGTGTATCCATTTTTCATAAACTGGTATCCAGAGACCTAAAGCAAATCCAAGCAACTAGGGGCGGAAATAATCTGAATAAGAATGAATACCAGGCCCTCAAAGCACTAGAATGTGACCGGAATGTGATAATAAAACCCTCAGACAAGGGGGGCAATTTAGTCCTAATGGACACAGGGAAATACAAGAAGATGTGTTTAGACATCCTGGGAAATAGGGAGTCATATGAACTACTATCTAAAGACCCCGGTCCCATGTATTTAATTGAATTGAGAGATATTCTTACCAGAGGATTTCGAGAAAAACTGATAAGTAAAGCGGAGATTGATTTCCTCCTGCCACAACACTCGGTCACAGCTACTTTCTATTCCCTGCCCAAAATACACAATGGCACTAGTCCCCGTAGAGGCCGCCCAATAGTGTCAGGGGTAGGGAGTCTAGGGCAAAACATAGGCATTTATGTTGACAAGATTATTCAACCATTTGTTGTAGCACTTCCATCCTACATAAGGGACACATCTGATCTTCTGCTGAGACTAAATGGTGTATGTCTAGATGACACAATAATCTTTGCGTCCATAGATGTAGAGGCACTCTATAGCTCCATTAGACGCAACCTGGGTCTAAATGCAGTGGAGTACTACTTATCCATGCGTGATAAAAGATTAACATCACACAATAAATTTGTCTTGGATCTATTGAACTTCAGCCTTACAAAGAACTACTTTATCTTTGACGATCGCCACTACCACCAGCTCAGGGGTACCGCAATGGGTAGATCTTGTGCACCCTCGTATGCAAATTTACTCCTGGGCTGGTGGAAGCTCAACTATATTGGGTCTGAAGAAATGGAAGAGTGGCAGGATAAAGTAGTTCTTTGGCTGAGGTTCATAGACAACGTGTTTGTCCTGTGGAGAGGGACCGAAGAGTCTTTCGTGGAATTTGATCAATGACAATGATCTGGGTCTCAATTTTACATCAACATGTGACAGAAATGCACTACCATTTCTTGATGTTTTAATTGAAAGAGGCACAGACCAGAGCATTGTCACCTCAGTGTACCGCAAAAGTACGGCAAGCAATAGCCTCCTCCGCTGGGACAGCGCACATCGCTTCCCTTTACGTAAAGGTATTCCCAAGGGACAATACTTCAGACTTTGGAGGAACTGCTCCACAATGAAAAAGTTTAAAAAGCAGGCCACAGATCTGAGAATGAGGTTGAGGGAGAGAGGCTATCCCGACATGTCCCCAAACCAAAGAGAGGAGGAGATTGGGACTAAACTCCGTGACACCGAAGGGTCTTAATGAGTATATCTCATACAAGTCATTTCTGTAATAAATTTACATATCTATTTGACCAAATTATGATATTTGCCAAATCTACTAGATTTTGAATGTGCTGGATCTCCATAAATATCCTGCTATCCCTAATGACATCGTAGGAATGACACACATACTTATGTGCTAATATTTCCATCTCAGTGTATCTCTCAGAGATTGGACTTTGTGTCTGCTAGGAAGGGCCTAAAATGTATGTGCCCACCTATCAGATCATTGATAAATGTTGTCGATCGCTACATACTTGTTTATGATGGCAAATGCACACAAATACTTTGTCCTGCAAGGACCTGCCGGGGACGCGGTGTTAGATACACATAGCAACTAACACGCCCATCACTGATGTTACTTCCGGTTATGAGCGAAGCGCTGCTGACTGGGCGTAACCGAGTATAGTGGCTCAAGGATCGCGCGCATTCGCTCTGGAAGGTATGACAAGTAAGTGGGAGGGGGTTACGGAGCACTCGCTTTGTGTCCATAGGTTAATTAATCGGATGGGCAGGGCTGATAGCGCTATAAAAAAGAGACAAATAGACTCACAAGTTGCCACTGCCTCAATATACGTGCAGGAGCGCTGCCACTGCACCAGACGCTCCGACGATATACTTTTTGTCCCTGAAGAACCATAATTTATTATGGTGAAACGCGTCGGACATTTGTACATTAGGAAGGATTACTGTTAGGGTTTGACAGCAATAGACCCAAGGTTCCAGCGGCTGGGGGTCGCCCTTCTCAGGGCGGGTGCTCCGATCACAGCCTGTCAGGGTTCTCCCAGCTTCCTGAATTAGCTTATATAGGGAAAGAACCTAGGTCGGGCATCCCCCATCAAGACAATTCTCAAGCGTCCCCTCTGACAAAGTGCCGCATGATACATATGGGACTATAGCTGCCAGTTATACCCGACACCCTTCCAGTAAAGCAGTGTACTATCAGCATTGTTTTAATTTAGTGTCTCATTATATTAAAATGAAATGAAATAAATGTTATGTTTTAAAAAACTACAATAAGGTACACTCAGTTCAACAGCAATAACTTTCGTGGATAGAGCAGCAGTTTTCAATAAAGTCATATATAACACATGTAGTTGGGAGAATAGAGCCAAGTTTATTCTGGGCCTGCAAGGCATGATTAACCTGAAGGTAGTAATAAAATGTGGTGTGGGGTATCTGGAACTCCTCCTGTAACTGGGTGAATGATTTAAGAACCCAAACCTTATACATATGACTAACCAATACAATGCCATGTGAGTGCCAAGTTTCAAGTTGTGATAGTTTATACACCTCTGGCAATCTGGCTTTATTCCAAAGAGGCGTACAATATACACTGCCCTCTGGTTGCCCCTATCCTTCTGGATAATATTGGCATTAGAAACTAAAGAATTGGATAAGCCCCAACCAGCAAAATATTGCATCTGGGAGGCTAGAAAATATAGCCGCATATTAGGCAGCGCTAGACCTCCCTCCCCATTGATAGCTGCCGTTTTCTAGCTTAATTCTAGGTAGGCCAGCCTTCCATATTAAAGAACGAAACAATCTATTTATCTTTTGGTAGATGTAACCTGGGGCCCAAACTGGGGAGTTATATAAAAAATATAACATTTGTGGCATAAGTATCATTTTAATAAGGTTTTACCCACGATTGACAGTGGAAGTTTATTCCATGCAGTGATTTTAGCTTGCCATCTGTCAAGGAGAGCTTGTATATTAAAAGGGATATATTATTTAATACTTAAATGAGGTGACACACTGGCGCCCTGGCTGCGACTGACCAGTTTGGTGATCTCATCAAATGGCCTCAGAGGTCTGCATGCGTCGCGTATGAGAAGCCATTGGCGCGGTAAAAAAAAAAAAAAAAAAAAAGCTCCCCAGAACCTGTCCTGCCGCAGAGCTTGTGCTGGTAGTCGTTAACGGCACGTTTCTGTTGGAGAAGCCTATAAAGCATATACGAGGTGGAGTTCCAGCACGTCGGGCAGTCACAAATCAGACGTCTGACGGGCAGGTAGTGTCGCCGCTGAACGTCAGCAAGACAAGCCATGGCCGTGTAAGATCTTCTGAAATGGACAGAGATTTTCCTGGCCTGCCGGAAGACGTCCTGGACCCCAGGGTATTTGGCAAAGAATTGCTGCACGAATAAGTTCAGGACGTGTGCCATGCATGGCACGTGTGTCATTTCAGCGCACTCAGCAGATTGGCAATAGAGATGTCCTGAATAGTTCCCGGAGAACATAGCTTGTTCGCGTTCGCCGCGGCGGGCGAATATATGCGATGTTCGGTCCGCCCCCTATACATCATTATTGAGTAAACTTTGACCCTGTACCTCTCAGTCAGCAGACACATTCCAGCCAATCAGCAGCAGACCCTCCCAGCCCCTCCCAGCCCCTACCACCTCCTGGACAGCATCCATTTTCAGATTCATTCGGAAGCTGCATTCTTAGTGAGAGGAGGGACAGTGCTGCTGCTGCTGCTGCTGATCTAATAGGGAAAGCGTTAGCTAGGGCAGTGTTCTGTGTCCACAGACTCATCTGCTGTAAGGACAGCGTCCTAACAGCACCCCAAAAAGCCCTTTTCAGGGCTGGTACATCAGTCTGCTTTTTTTATTTTTTTATATTTATATATATTGCAGTTGCCTGCCCGTGTTGTGTGAGAGGCTGCAGGCTCAGTCACAGACAGTACTGTGTGCACACCATTCATACAGGGTGTGACAAAAAATACCTTGCAGATAAAAAAAAAATCAATGTATTATTTCTCTGTGATATAATAGCAGTTGCAAGCCAGTGAGTGACTGTCTGGCCTACAGACAGTACTGTGTGCACACCATTCATACAGGGTGTCACTCACACATACCTTTTGGATGAAAAAAATTCAATTTAATATTTTTCTGTGATATAATCCCAGTTGCAAGCCAGTGTGTGTCTGGCCCACAGACTGTACTGTGGCCACTGGCTAGCCCACCACTCATACCGTTACAGGGTGTCACTCACTCACAAATACCTTGCAGATAAAAAAATGATATTTAATATTTTTCTGAGATATAATCCCAGTTGCAAGCCAGTGTGTGTCTGGCCCACACAGACTGTACTGTGCCCACTGCCCACCACTTATATAGGGTGGCACAGTACCTTGCACGCATAGTACCACTTATCTAAACAAAAATGACAGGCAGAGGCAGGCCACCCCGCAGGGGCCGTCGTGGTCGTGGTGCTGTGATTTCCACTGGCCCTGGAATAATGCCCAGTGTTCAGAGAGGCCACGTACCCTGAACCCTAAAAATTCGGAGAAAATAGTTGACTGGCTTACACAGGACACCCAATCTTCAACAGCTTCCGCTAAGAACCTTGATGCACCATCCTCCTCCAGCTCAGCTTTGGTCACCTGCTCTCAAGTTACCACTCTCCCGCCAGCCGCCACCACCACCACTACCACTACAGCCACCACAGCCGCTTCAATGGATCCCTCAGAGGAGTTAATTACACATCAGTTGGATGAAATTAGTGATGCGCAACCATTATTGCCAGAGGATGTAGATAACAGGGATATGTCTCAGTCAGGCAGCATTACACACATGGACGTACAGTGTGATGATGATGATGATGTTGTACCCGCTGCTGCTTCCTTTGCTGAGGTGTCAGATACAAGTGAAGTGGTTGATGATGACGATGTGTCCGTGGATGCCACGTGGGTGCCTGCTCGAAGAGTAGAAGAAGAGGGGGAAAGTTCAGAAGGGGAGACAGAGAGAAGGAGGAGACGAGTTGGAAGCAGGGGGAGGTCATCGCAAGGAGCTAGTGGCACAGTCAGACAGCATGTATCAGCACCCGGGGTCAGCCAGACAGCACGCCAAATCAACGCATGCTGTTGCCACCACCAGAATGCCGTCATTGCAAAGCTCAGCAGTGTGGCTTTTTTTTGTGTGTCTGCCTCTGATAACAGCAATGCCATTTGCAACCTGTGCCAAAAGAAACGGAGTCGTGGGAAGTCCAACACCCACCTCGGTACAACTGCTTTGCGAAGGCACATGATCGCACATCGCAAACTCCTATGGGATCAACACATGAGTACAAGCCGCACACAAACTCAAAGCCACCATCCTCCTCCTGGTCCAGCATCTTCAACCACTGCTGTCCTCCTTGCCCCCTCTCAAACACCTGCCACTCCGCCTCTCACCTTCAGCAGTTCCATCTCATCTGCCCACAGTCAGGTGTCTGTCAAGGAAATGTTTGAGCATAAGAAGCCAATGTCACAGAGTCACCCCCTTGCCCGGCGTCTGACAGCTGGCTTGACGGAACTCTTAGCCCACCAGCTTTTACCATACCAGCTGGTGCAGTCTGAGGCCTTCAAAAAATTTGTAGCTATTGGGACACCACAGTGGAAGGTACCCGGAAAAAAAAAAAAAAAAAAAGGCAATCCCAAACCTCTACTCAGTGATTGAAAATGATGTCATGGCATCTCTGGCATACAGTGTTGGAGCAAGGGTCCATATGACCACTGATACCTGGTCTGCAAAGCACGGTCAGGGCAGGTATATCACGTACACTGCGCATTGGGTCAACCTGCTGACGGCTGCCAAGCATGGAATGCGTGGCTCTGCAGCGGAGTTGGTGACACCGCCACGACTTGCAGGCAGGCCTACTGCCACCTCCTCTACTCCTCCTACCCCATCCTCTTTGATAACCTCCTCAGCTGAGTCCTCTTTTGCTGCGGCGTCTGGCTGCACATCAACTGAATCCCCCCAGTTCCCCAGGGGCTATTCCACATCCCGTATATGACAGTGTCATGCTGTCTTGGGGTTGACTTGACTGAAAGCAGAGAGCCACACCGGACCAGCACTCCTGTCCGCCCTGAACGCACAGGTGGATCAGTGGCTGACCCCGCACCAACTGGAGATCGGCAAAGTGGTGTGTGACAATGGAAGCAATTTGTTGGCGCATTGAATTTGGGCAAGTTGTCACATGTGCCTTGCATGGCACATGTGTTCAATCTCATCGTACAACGCTTTGTGTCTAAGTACCCAGGCTTACAGGACGTCCTCAAGCAGGCCAGGAAGGTGTGTGGCCATTTCAGGCATTCCTACAGGGCCATGGCGCACTTTTCAGACATTCAGAGCCGAAACAACATGCCAGTGAGGCGCTTGATTTGCGACAGCCCGACACGAGTATTTGTATGACCGGGGTGCTAGGACAGCCTCTGCGGAGCTGGGAATTTTTGTGCCACGTTGCTGGATGCTCATGCGCAATGCCTGTAGGCTCATGCGTCCTTTTGAGGAGGTGACAAACCTAGTCAGTCGCACCGAAGGCACCATCAGCGACCTCATCCCATTTGTTTTCTTCCTGGAGCGTGCCCTGCGAAGAGTGCTGGATCAGGCTGTAGATGAGCGTGAAAAGGAAGAGGAAGAGTTGTGGTCACCATCACCACCAGAAACAGCCTTGTCATCATCGCTTGCCGGACCTGCGGAAACGCTGCAAGAGGAGTATGAGGAAGAGGAGTCAGAGGAGGAATGTGGCTTTGAGGAGGAGGAAGACCAACCACAGCAGGCATCCCAGGGTGCTCGTTGTTGTCACCTATCTGGGACCCGTGGTATTGTACGTGGCTGGGGGGAAGAACAGACCGTCAATGACATCAGTGAGGACGAGGAACGGGAAATGAGTAGCTCGGCATCCAACCTTGTGCAAATGGGGTCTTTCATGCTGTCATGTCTGTTGAGGGACCCTCGTATAAAAAGGATGAAGGAGAACGACCTGTACTGGGTGGCCATGCTACTAGACCCCCGGTATAAGCAGAAAGTGGCGGAAATGTTACCAAATTACCGAAAGTCAGAAAGGATGCAGCAGTTCAAAACCAAACTAAAAAATATGCTTTACACATCTTATAAGGGGGATGTCACACCACAACGGGAATCTAACTGGGGAAGAGGTGAAAGTAATCCTCCTCCTACCACGACCGCAGCGGCAAGGACAGGACGCTTTACAGATGTGTTGTTGATGGAGGACATGCAGAGCTTTTTCAGTCCTACACATCGCCACAGCTCTTCGGGATCCAGCCTTAGAGAACGACTTGACCGACAGGTAGCAGACTACCTCGCCTTAACTGCAGATATCGACACTCCGAGGAGCGATGAACCCCTTGATTACTGGGTGTGCAGGCTTGACCTGTGGCCTGAGCTATCCCAGTTTGGGATAGAACTTCTGGCCTGCCCCGCTTCAAGTGTCCTGTCAGAAAGGACCTTCAGTGCAGCAGGAGGCATTGTCAATGACAAAAGAAATTGCCTCGGTCAAAAAAGTGTTGATTACCTCACCTTCATTAAGATGAATGAGGCATGGATCCCAAAGGGACTGACAGTGGGGGATACGTTTGACTAACAAAAGGCCTGATGACATGCCTTGGCCTCAAAATGGTCCCCACGCTGCTGTATTTAATGTCTGCATACTGGATGACTTTCGTGAATTCTCCGCCACCAACTAGGGTTCAAGCCACAATGTTTCAGTCACCATTCTGCCTTGAAAACATCAATATTTATGGCTGCTGCTACAACAATACTATTATTTTTCAGGCATGTGTACATGCCTAATTTTTCTGGCCTCTGGTGCTGCACTGTGGCTGCAAAAAACAAACAAAAAAAGGCACATACAAGTGTCAATTCCCCTTCGTGATCGTTACCTTGTGGTGAATGGGCTTGCGTTGCCACACCCCAGATGATAAGGCCGTTGCTTCATTATGATCAGACCAAAAGCGATCGGCTGGATAATTTTTCATAGAAAAAACATTTTTTATTTTATTTTTTTTAAGTTGTATGGGTTTTTAATACATAAAATAAGAAAATCGCAATAAAGTCTCTTAATAGTTTATTAGAAATAATGCAGACAATTTAAAAAATACACATCAATTCCAATACAAAGCAAGTACAAAGCCCAGAACTAAATTATTGCAGGATGTTGTAATGGTTTGTTAATTCGACAATGGTTAAGCAATTCTACACATGTCCCCAGATAGGGGACATAACAGGGATTAAACTGATAGGAATAGTACTAGTTAAGACACCACTCATATAGGGTGTCACAGCACATTGCTCCGTGCACGCGCAGTGCCCCAACTTGGGAGTAAGAGGACCGACCAAGCTGCTTTTTCCATCTCCCGGTTCCTAAAATCAGTTGAAATTATCTGTACCAATAGCGTTTGTCTCTCTTTATAGCTGCGGTATCTCGGAAGAACTGCACACAACTGCTGCACAATACATATGCACTATATGGAAAGTATATTATAGGTATATCACACCCTTGCCTCAATCATTTTTTTTTTTTTTTGGGGGGGGGCAACTGGTTTATCACACCAGTTGCAATTAGTTTTTCCAATAGCGTTTTCCCTCTGTATAGCTGCAGTATCGCAGCAGAACCGCACACAACTGCTGGACAATACAAATGCACTATAATATACTTTCTATGTTAGAAAGTATATTATAAGTATATCACACCCCTTAGTATAAAATACAAAGGAGAAATGTCTCTGGTTGTCTTACGGTAATTCCTCTGCGCTGCAAGCCGCAAATAGTGACGTGGGTTATTGTCACTTAGCCAAGGTTCAAACAAAAAAGAGACTGCGCTGCTGAAAGAATATTCCTTTTCTTTTCTTTTCCTCTCTCCTCGGATTAAAGGGGAAGAGAACTAGGTTTTCACCAGGTTCACAGAATGTAACAAAATCCTCCTCAGATCTACAAGTGCCTGCAGAGTTCAAATAGAAACTCCATATGGTGAAGTACTGCCACTGTTTTACAACCGCAAGGAAGAAATATACTCACAAGATTCCATTCACAGTGTGCGTATTTATCACCACTTGTGTCCCCACATCTCCATAGGCTTCAGCAAACACCTTATCTGGTATTCCTTAATCTTCTCATAAATCCTGGTTTCCTCATAAACCAAAGAAACGCAGAGGATAGTGAAGCACTTAGGGGTGTGATTTAAAAAAAAAAATCATTTATTATACTCACAAAATTAAAAATATAACAAGCATTCAGATCAGCCTGCACAGACGCCCGACCCGGGTTTCGCTACAACGCTTCTTCAGGAGCTCTGATTGCAAAGCCGAAAACAGCTGTTCTTTATCAGCAAACTAACCCCACCCTCATACAAAACTTCACTCCCCATATAAAACTAATAAAATATGAGCATATTATATAAAACCTCCTAAAACCATAATTTTCCAAATCAGTCCTGCGCATAGGTCAATGGTACCTTTCATTTTTCATTATCTTCTGTTCATTCAATTCACAAGGTTATAAAATCATATCCCAAAAAAACACACTGGCAACTCAGTCACTATTCAGACCTGAAGCAAACATCATCATTTCTCATCCTACACTATACAAGAATTAACATCACATTCTACATTCAGGCCTCTTGGTTGGATAGTATTCAGACAGTACATCCAATTTACTTCTCTTTTGTTAATTTTAGTTATATAGTCTCCACCTCGAACCGATTTGTCTACCAATTCAATTCCCATAAATTTTAACCCTTTGGGTTCTTTTTTGGTGACATAGTTTGTAATGCAATGACACACTGTGCGTTACTAAGCCTTTTTTAATATTATAAATATGCTCCTGCACACGGGTCTTCAACCTGCGGGTGGTCCTTCCTATATATTGGAGGCCACAAGGGCACTCCAGCATATAGATCACCCCCACACTATTACACGTAAGTTGCCCTTTTATTTTTACGGTTTCCTTTTTACCTTTGATTTGTATAGTCTCCATCATTTTTTGGAAGTGAGTTGGAAAGAGACCTAATTAAGGAAATGAGAACCATGTGGGACATAGCTTCCCTGGAAAAATATTTAATAAAACAAATGATACCCGAAGGTCTAAGGTGGCAATTACCACTCAACTCAGAAAATAAAGATGATCAGAAAGATTGGGAGGTATTAATGAATGACTGTAGCTTTAAAGTTATAAATTTTATTATATGTAAGAGAAAAGCAAAATTGAAAACTATTAATGATAGAATTGAAGAGCTACAGACAACCATGATACTGCATAAAAAATCCAAAAGATATGAAATCCTCTCAAATGAATGTTAAACACGGATGAACAAAGTAGAGATAGAATTAAAGAATAAAAAAAAAATAAAAAAATTCAAAGTCTGTGAAGACTACCGAAATTATAGGGTTTATAAGTGGAAAACTGAGAACTCGGATAAAAAGGGAGGATATGGGAAAACCATAGGGGTGCCGACACAGGGGAACACTAACAGAAAACAGGTGGAAGGGGAAAACAATGAAAGAGAGCTACATACCCCACGATATAATGGTCAGAATTATGGATCCAATAAAGGGAATAATCTAAATTATATCGAAAAACAAGATTTTTTGGAACAAAGTCACGGCTATCAAAATAATAAAAGACGGAGAGGGTATGGAAGAGGGGATTTTTATAATGATGGGAGATTTTATGAGAATAATGATTTTGGTCCATAAGGTTATAATGGAGGTCCCTATAGAAGGGACAATCAATACAGAAATTACCAAATGTGCACGTGTTATTTTCCTAGAAGGGATCAGTTAAAATTAAATAATTATCATAACCAGAAAAATGACCGGCAACAATCGCAATCATGTGATATATTTAAACCTATAGAAACAAGAAAAGACCCAAAACAAAGTGAGGGTCATCCACATCAAAAAGAGGTAGAGGAGAAGGAAACAATACAAAATAACAAAATAGGGAATAGTGAACGGGAATTTTTTTTTCCACATCAAGCAATGCGGGGGGTACAAAGAGAGAATATTCAGAGCCAGGAAATGGAGGGAAAGGAAAAAAAGACACCACAAAAAAGAAATTACATAGAGGTAGGAGAGGAAAAGGCAGAAAAACCGGCCGTGAAGAAAATGAAGGGAAAATAGGTGGTATATTCAACTTGAGCTCATATACATTGTCCAAACAAGAGGAGGTAGTTTTG
Organism: Bufo bufo; assembly: GCF_905171765.1. Classification (NCBI taxonomy): domain Eukaryota; kingdom Metazoa; phylum Chordata; class Amphibia; order Anura; family Bufonidae; genus Bufo; species Bufo bufo. The sequence continues at coordinate 301,738,004 of NC_053393.1, forward strand.
GGCAAAGGTTTAAAATTTGCTCCGAGCAATAGAGTTAATAAATTTGAGCTCTTTTTGGATATTCACAAATATATTCGGAAGCTAAATTTGGCAAAGTACCATTTAAATAGTCAAAGATCCCTATTCATAAATCAGGAAGTGATAGATGAGACCAAACACACCAATTTGCGCAATAAATCAAAATTCTGCCCAAAAAAACTAAATAATGAGTGTATAGATGCTTTTAGGCGGAGTTTGTTAGACAAATTGGAAAAGATGGATGGTGGAGTAAATAAACACAACCTAAGGAAGGAAGAAAGAGAGGCTCTGAAAAGTTTGGAAATTAATAAGAGTATAGTCATCAAACCTGCTGACAAGGGGGGAGGGGTTGTCATTATGAATGCAGAACAGTACATGGAGGAAATGGAGAGATTATTGTCAGATGGGAACACCTATAAGATCTTAAAAAAGAATCCAATGAACGATTTTAGGAAGGATCTGGAAATTATACTGAAGGGAGGAATGGAAAGAAGTGTTCTCAATAAAAGTGAATATGAATATATATCAATTAAAAACCCGGTAACTCCAGTTATGTACTTCCTGCTAAAAGTTCACAAGAGCTTGACAAACCCCCCAGGGAGACCCATAGTGTCAAGAATTAACTCCTTAACAAATAGAGTTTCCGAGTATATTGATTTTTTTCTTCAAAAACACGTTAAAATAGCCCCCTCCTATCTTAAGGATTCGACAAGTGTGGTGGAATTAATAAAGAACATGGGATGTCTTAACCAACAAACATGGCTGGCGTCTCTGGATGTTGCCTCTTTGTATACCTGCATTCCAAATGATTTAGGCATGAGAGGGGTGGAAGAAGTCCTTAATGGGGATCCGGATTTAACAGAACATCAAATACAGTTCATTTTGAACTGTGTTGCTTTCTGCCTATCCCATAACTGTTTCCTCTACAAAGATAGTTTCTCTTTGCAGCAGTCTGGCATGGCAATGGGGGCGAGATTCTCCCCCAGACTCGCAAATCTATTTATGACTATGTGGGAAAGAGAGATAATCAACCCCATCTTGGAGAAAAAAACTGAAAGAGGAACCCTGACGGTATGGCGTTGCTATATCGATGACTGCCTGCTCATATGGGAGGGCAGTAAAGAGGGTTTGGAAGATTTCCTTAAAGACATCAATAAGAACGATTACAATTTAAAATTCATGAGTTGTGTGAATACCACCTCGGTGGACTTTTTAGATCTTACAATTTATGTAGAAGAGGGTCAGATGAAAACCAAGACCTTCTTCAAATCCATTGATGTAAAACACGTATATAGGGTTGGACAGTTGTCACCATGAGGTATGGTTAAAAAAAGTCCCAAAAAGTCAGTGCAAATTGGAAATAGATAATAGGGATAAAAGAAAAGAAAAAAATGGACCAAAGAAAGATTTTAGATATACCTTCTTTACACAATATAATACAAAATTGGGCCAAATAAACAATATGATCAAGAAAAATTGCAAAATTCTCAAACATGATCCTATCATAGGAAAAAAAATACCAAATAAACCTTCCATTGTTTTTAATAAGGCACCAAATTTGTCTAACAGCCTTGTGCATAGTGGGAACTTTGCAACAAAAAAGCAACAGAAAAGTTTGCAGAGAAATGGCAAATTCACATGGTGCGGTTTTTGCGCACCCTGCAGGAACCGCAAGCAAAAAGACCGGCAAAAAATGATGGAGACTATACAAATCAAAGATAAAAAGGAAACCGTAAAAATAAAAGGGCAACTTACGTGTAATAGTGTGGGGGTGATCTATATGCTGGAGTGCCCTTGTGGCCTCCAATATATAGGAAGGACCACCCGCAGGTTGAAGACCCGTGTGCAGGAGCATATTTATAATATTAAAAAAGGCTTAGTAACACACAGTGTATCATTGCATTACAAATTATGTCACCAAAAAGAACCCAAAGGGTTAAAATTTATGGGAATTGAATTGATAGACAAGTCGGTTCGAGGTGGAGACTATATAACTAAAATTAACAAAAGAGAAGTAAATTGGATGTACTGTCTGAATACTATCCAACGAGAGGCCTGAATGTAGAATGTGATTTTAATTTTTGTATAGTGTAGGATGAGAAATGATGATGTTTGCTTTAGGTCTGAATAGTGACTTAGATGCCGATGCGTTTTTTGGGATATGATTTTATAACCTTGTGAATTGAATGAACAGAAGATAATGAAAAATGAAAGGTACCATTGACCTATGCGCAGGACTGATTTGGGAAATTATGGTTTTAGGAGGTTTTATATAATATGCTCATATTTTATTAGTTTTATATGGGGAGTGAAGTTTTGCATGATGGTGGGGTTAGTTTGCTGATAAAGAACAGCTGTTTTCGGCTTTGCAATCAGAGCTCCTGAAGAAGCGGTGTAGCGAAACCCGGGTCGGGCGTCTGTGCAGGCTGATCTGAATGCTTGTTATATTTTTAATTTTGTGAGTATAATAAATGTTTTTTTTAAATCGCACCCCTAAGTGCTTCACTATCCTCCACGTTTCTTTGGTTTATGAGGAAACGCACACTGTGAATGGAATCTTGTGAGTATATTTCTTCCTTGCGGTTGTAAAACACAGTGGCAGTACTCACCATATGGAGTTTCTATTTGCACTCTGCAGGCACTTGTAGATCTGAGGAGGATTTTGTGACATTCTGTGAACCTGGTGAAAACCTAGTTCTCTTCCCCTTTAATCCGAGGAGAGAGGAAAAGAAAAGAAAAGGAATATTTTTTCAGCAGTGCAGTCTCTTTTTTGTTTGAACACCCCTTAGTATGTCACACCTATCTATAGCACACCTATACCAGTCCTTAAAATGACTTTAGTTCAACACACATCGACCACCGGGCGAACCGCAAGGCCATTTCTATTTGAATATGATCTATACTTTTTCCAGTGTTACTCATGACTTTAGATATATCCTCTGTGTGGGAGGCTGGAGTAAGTTTTTTGCTTTCCATTTGGATTTTAATTTTTTCTGTAGGATAGTCAGATGCCTCTGAGTATTTTCTGCTATCACAATTTTTCTGTAGGGTGTGACTGTTTATTTATTTTTATTTTTTTTGTATTGTTGGTGTAATGCTGCAGAACTCCAAGCAACCAAGCAAAGATTTAAACAAACTTGGATTCATTGAAAACACATCAGTAAAGACCAAGCCAGAAATCATACAGAAATAACGTAGTCCTAATAATTACCTCTGTGGGAAAACATCAGAGAAAAGCCAGACCAGGCTAAAGTTCAGACAGAAGAGTCCATGAAACCAGGTATCTAAGGATGAGACAGTGAAGTATCCAAGGTGCGATCCGAGGCCACACACAGTGCAACTGTAGAGCAGAGAAGAGATTTCCAGAGGCATTCACTAGATCAAGACACACAGAGTTCATGCATGGAACAAACTTAGTGAATCTGAACCAGCATACTCCCAGGTTGTAGAGACAACAGTGAGCACTGATCAGCCAGGAAGATCACCTTTTAAACACCTGCTGGCCAATCACAGAGTGCTGCTTGTCAGAACCTCATAGGTCATGCGATGATCCTACTCATTAGCACCTGTGCAGCAAATCCCTAATCAACTTTGAATTTGTGCACATATGCTTTACCTGCCAGTGGCCGATGTAGCGCATAAGATGCACGCACACTCGGCCGTGCATTCCTTTGCGAATAACCCCTTGGGCATGCACGCAGATGCCCAACCTCCGGAGATGAAGTTCGAATGAAGGAAGCTGACTCGGCCACCGATTTGAGCAGTGAAACATGAAAGGTATTCACTCTTCGAATCGACGGAGGAAGAGCAACCTTTTAAGTCACCCGGTTAATTTTTTGCATAACCGGGTATGGACCAAAGAATCTAGGCCCCAGTTTGGCAGATGGTTGATACAACGGGATGTTTCGGGTGGAGACCCACACTGGATCTCCTACCTTAAATGCTTGCTCCGTAGTGCGATGGAGGTCAGCAAATTCTTTCTGTTGCGCCACCGCCCTACGAAGATTCTGCTGCATCAACAACCAGATGGGCTGTCTATCCTGGAACCATTGATTCACCACTGGACAGTCAATGGAGGCCCTTGCCAGAGAGGAGAGTCTTGGATCCCTGCCCCCCACGCACCTGAGTCTGGTTCGTTCTTTCTGTCTGCCCGCTAGTCTCTGTGTGAAAACCAGATGAAAATGACAGCCTAACGCCAGAAACGGGAAATAAACTGAACTCCCCTATCTGAAACAATATTCTCCGGTGCTCCGTGTAATCGGAAGACATGTTTCACAAACAGATCTGCCAGCTCTCCAGCCGACGGCAATCCAGGAAGTGGAATAAAATGAAACATTTTACTAAAACGATCCACCAGTACCCAAATTACCATACAGCCGGAAGACATAGTAGTGATGAGCAACAGGGGCAATATTCGAATTTGCGATATTTCGCGAATATTTGGGCGAATATTCGCCATATGTTTGAGAATTCGCGAATTAATGATCTCCAGGCATTACTTTCTTGATTGTGAAAATTCTCATAAAATTCGCATGAACTGGTATTTGAAAAAAAAAAATTGAATATTCACGATTATGAATATATTTTGCGATATTCTAAATATTCGCGATTTCTCAAAGTGCTGAAATTCGCGATTAATTGATCATGAATTTGAATATTCATGATCAACACTAAGACCTAGGCAGATCCGTTATGAAATCCATAGACACGTGGGTCCACGGGGCCAAAGGAATGGACAGAGGAAGCAAAGTACCAGAAGGGGCAGACCGAGACGATTTACAGCGACACTACATGCTTGGACATAGGCTTTGACATCAGAAAGCATCTTAGGCCAGCAGACATGACGTTTACAAAGGGATATGGTTTTCTTTAGAATTATGCAATTGTTGCAAAACCCTGAGTCTGCAATTTAAAGGCACAAACAGCCGACCTTTCGGTTTGTTAGGAGGGCTCTCCGCCTGTAAAGGTAAGAGCATTATCCCTGAGGTGTCCAAGGCGGCTACGAAACACCTAGCAGGGATAATGGGTTCTATCTCAGTGTCATGTCCAGAAGGGACTTCAGGGAAACAGCGGGAAAGAGCATCCGCTTTGACATTCTTGGTTCCTGGTTTATAGGTTAACCCCTTAAGGACTCAGCCCTATTTCACCTTAAGGGACTTGGCCATTTTTTGCAAATCTGACCAGTGTCACTTTAAGTGCTGATAACTTTAAAACGCTTTGACTTATCCAGGCCGTTCTGAGATTGTTTTTTCGTCACATATTGTACTTCATGACACTGGTAAAATGAAGTAAAAAAAAAATTTTTTTTTGCTCAAAATAATACCTAGTTTACCAAAAAATTAGAAAAATTTGCAAATTTCAAAGTTTCAGTTTCTCCACTTCTGTAATACATAGTAATACCCCCAAAAATTGTGATGACTTTACATTCCCCATATGTCTACTTCATGTTTGAATTGTTTTGGGAATGATATTTTATTTTTTGGGGATGTTATAAGGCTTAGAAGTTTAGAAGCAAATCTTGAAATTTTTCAGAAATTTACAAAAACTCAATTTTTAGGGACCAGTTCAGGTCTGAAGTCACTTTGCGAGGCTTACATAATAGAAACCACCCAAAAATGACCCCATCTAAGAAACTACACCCCTCAAGGTATTTAAAACTGATTTTACAAACTTCGTTAACCCTTTAGGTGTTGCACAAGAGTTATTGGCAAATGGGGATGAAATTTGAGAATTTCATTTTTTTGCCTAATTTTCCATTTTAACCCATTTTTTCCACTAACAAAGCAAGGGTTAACAGCCAAACAAGACTGTATCTTTATTGCCCTGACTCTGCCGTTTACAGAAACACCCCATATGTGGCCGTAAACTACTGTACGGCCACACAGCGGGGCGTACAGTGAAAGGTGCGCCGTTTGGTTTTTGGAAGACAGATTTTGCTGGACTGGTTTTTTGACACCATGTCCCATTTGAAGCCCCCTGATGCACCCCTAGAATAGAAACTCCATAAAAGTGACCCCATCTAAGAAACTACACCCCTCAAGGTATTCAAAACTGATTTTACAAACTTTGTTAACCCTTTAGGTGTTGCACAAGATTTAATGGAAAATAGAGATACAATTTTCAAAATTTCACTTTTTTGGCAGATTTTCCATTTTAATATTTTTTTCCAGTTACAAAGCAAGGGTTAACAGCCAAACAAAACTCATTATTTATGGCCCTGATTCTGTAGTTTACAGAAACACCCCATATGTGGTCGTAAACCGCTGTACGGGCACACGGCAGGGCGCAGAAGGAAAGGAATGCCATACGGTTTTTGGAAGGCAGGTTTTGCTGGACTGTTTTTGTCCTATTTGAAGCCCCCCTGATGCACCCCTAGAGTAGAAACTCCATAAAAGTGACCCCATCTAAGAAACTACACCCCTCAAGGTATTCAAAACTGATTTTACAAACTTTGTTAACCATTTAGGTGTTGCACAAGATTTAATGGAAAATAGAGATACAATTTCAAAATTTCACTTTTTTGGCAGATTTTCCATTTTAATATTTTTTTCCAGTTACAAAGCAAGGGTTAACAGCCAAACAAAACTCATTATTTATGGCCCTGATTCTGTAGTTTACAGAAACACCCCATATGTGGTCGTAAACCGCTGTACGGGCACACGGCAGGGCGCAGAAGGAAAGGAATGCCATACGGTTTTTGGAAGGCAGGTTTTGCTGGACTGTTTTTGTCCTATTTGAAGCCCCCCTGATGCACCCCTAGAGTAGAAACTCCATAAAAGTGACCCCATCTAAGAAACTACACCCCTCAAGGTATTCAAAACTGATTTTACAAACTTTGTTAACCCTTTAGGTGTTGCACAAGATTTAATGGAAAATAGAGATACAATTTCAAAATTTCACTTTTTTTGGCAGATTTTCCATTTTAATATTTTTTTTCCAGTTACAAAGCAAGGGTTAACAGCCAAACAAAACTCATTATTTATGGCCCTGATTCTGTAGTTTACAGAAACACCCCATATGTGGTCGTAAACCGCTGTACGGGCACACGGCAGGGCGCAGAAGGAAAGGAATGCCATACGGTTTTTGGAAGGCAGGTTTTGCTGGACTGTTTTTGTCCCATTTGAAGCCCCCCTGATGCACCCCTAGAGTAGAAACTCCAGAAAAGTGACCCCATTTTAGAAACTACGGATAGGGTGGCAGTATTGTTGGTACTAGTTTAGGGTACATATGATTTTTGGTCGCTCTATATTACACTTTTTGTGCGGCAAGGTAACAAGAATTAGCTTTTTTGGCACCGTTTTTTTTTTTTTTGTTATTTACAACATTCATCTGACAGGTTAGATCATGTGGTAATTTTATAGAGCAGGTTGTCACGGATGCGGCGATACCTAATATGTATACAATTTTTTTAATTTATGTAAGTTTTACCCAATGATTTCATTTTTAAAACAAAAAAAAAGTTTTTGTGTCTCCATAGTCTAAGAGACATAGTTTTTTCAGTTTTTGGGCGATTATCTTAAGTAGGGTCTCATTTTTTGCGGGATGAGATGATGGTTTGATTTGAACTCTTTTGGGGTGCATATGACTTTTTGATCGCTTGCTATTACACTTTTTGTGACGTAAGATGACAAAAAATTGCTTTTTTTACACCGTTTTTATTTTTATTTTTTTACGGTGGTCACCTGAGGGGTTAGGTCATGTGATATTTTTATAGAGCCGGTCGATACGGACGCGGCGATACCTAATATGTATACTTTTTTTAATTTATGTAAGTTCTACACAATGATTTCATTTGTGAAACCAACAAAATCATGTTTTTATTGTTTCCATAGTCTAAGAGCCATAATTTTTTCAGTTTTTGGGCGATTATCTTAAGTAGGGTCTCATTTTTCGCGGGATGAGATGACGATTTGATTGTTACAATTTTGGCGTACATGCGACTTTTTTGTTCACTTTTATTACCTTTTTTTGGGAAGTAAGGTGGGCAAAATTTCAATTTCATCATAGTTTTTTATTTTTTATTTTTATGGCGTTCACCGTTCGGGTAAAGTAACATGACCGTTTTATAGATCAGGTCGTTACGGACGCGGAGATACCAAACATGTGTAGGGAATTTAATTTTTTTTCATTTTTAATCAGTGATAAATGTGTTTTTTGATTTTTACTTTTTTTTTTACTTTTTTTTTTACCAGACCCACTTGGTTCTTGAAGATCCAGTGGGTCTGATGTCTGTATAATACAGTACTGTACTCTATATAGGGTACTGCACTGTATTTTACTTACACTGAACAGATCTCTGCCTTCAGCACAGATCTGTTCAGCACCATGGACAGCAGGACGCCTGAGCAGGCGTCCTGTTGCCATGGGAACCTTCCCCGTCTGCTCAGAACTTCGCAGACGGGGAAGGGTGAGCACGGGGCTGCGGGGGGCTGTCTGGGGGCTCTCTCCCTCTCCATCGGGCGGCTGCAAAGGCACAGCAGCCCCCCGATCGGAGAGGGAGGGAGCTCCCTGAGCTGTTAACCTTTTCCATACAGCGGTCCGTACGGACCCGCTGTATGGAAAGGGTTAAACGGCTGACATCGCATCACCGATGTCAGCCGTTTATACCAGGGTGCCAGCAATGTGCTGGCACCTGGTATATCCACTGTACACCAACGATTATTCAATGGGAGGCGGGCGGGGGATCGCGATCCCGCCTGCCGCACCGCCCGCCTCCCGCACCGCCCCCACCGCCCGCAACCCCCCCCCTGCACCTCCCACCGGGCTAAAATCATTCAGAGGTGCAGGGGGGGGTGATAATATATATTTTTGCCACACTAAAGTTTCTGATCGCCGCGGTCAGGGACCGCAGCGATCAGAAACTGCAGGAAAGCGCAACAAACCGCAGGTCTGAATTGACCTGCGGTTTGTTGCGATCGCCGACATGGGCGGGTCACGGGACCCCCCCCGCGCATTTAGCCGAGGTGCCTGCTCAATGATTTGAGCAGGCACCGGGTTCCGATCACTGCCAGCCGCACGGCAGTGATCGGAACAACACATGACGTACCGGTACGTCATGTGTCCTTAAGGACTCGGGAAACATGCCGTACCGATACGTCATGCGTCCCTAAAGGGTTAAGCAGAGATTAAAGCGGGTAAAAAAACAATGCCCGGCGGGCTTGTTGAGAATTTAATCTCTTAGCCCCTTCGATATACTTGAGGTTCTTGTGGTCGGTGTAAACCGTAATGGGATGTTCTGCACCCTCTAGCTAATGTCTCCACTCTTGAAAGGCCAATTTAACCCCCAAAAGCTCTCTTTTACCGATATCATAGTTACGCTCGGCTGGAGACAGCTTCCGAGATAAAAAGGCACAAGGATGAAGCCTCTCAGGATCTCCAGAGTACTGAGACAGAACCGCCCCCACTCCGACCTCAGAGGTGTTAACCTCGAGGAAAAAAGGTTGAGAAGTGTCTGGATGAGTGAGGATTGGAGCTTAGCAAAAGGCTTGCTTGAGCGTCTAAATGGCTTTGCCAGCCCCTTTCGTCCACTCAGAAGGGTTAATCCCCTTCTCAGTGAGGTTAGTGAGAGGCAGCACTACTGCAAAAAAGTTCTTAATAAATTTGCAATATAAATTGGTGAAACCTAGGAAACGCTGTAATCCCTTCAGATCTCTAGGCTGAGGCCAGAACAGGACAGCTGAGAGTTTGGAGGGGTCCATCGCTAATCCTCGTTCAGAGACTATATACCCTAGAAAAGGCAATTCTTTAACTTCAAATAAACATTTCTCGAGCTTGGCGTACAAGTGATTCTCTCTCAGCCTCTGGAAAACCTGACAAACATGATCTCGGTGAGTCTGCAAGTCTGATGAGTAGATTAGTATGTCATCTAAATAGACAACCACAAATCTACCCAAGAAATCCTGAAGGACATCATTGATGAACTCCTGGAAGACTGCGGGAGCATTACAGAGACCGAAAGGCATCACGAGATCCTCATAATGCCCGTCTCTAGTATTAAATGCGGTCTTCCATTCGTCACCCTTACTAATACGTACTAAGTTGTACGCATCCATCAAATCGAGTTTGGTAAAAATACGGGCCCCTGTCACCTGAGCAAACAAATCTTCAATAAGTGGAAGGGGGTACCGATTCTTCACCGTAATTTGATTGAGGACGTGAAAAGCAATGCAGGGTATCAATCCGGTGTCTTTCTTCTCCACTAAAAAGAATCCTGCCCCTGCAGGAGAAGTGGACGGTCGGATGAAACCGTTATTGAGATTCTCCTTTATATATTCTTGCTGGGCCTGGATTTCATGCCCAGTGAGATTATACAGATGCCCTCTGGGTGGCATGGTACCTGGCAACAAATCAATAGGACAATCATATGGCCTATGAGGAGGTAACACATCGGACCCTTGTGGGCTAAACACGTCTTGGAAGTGATGATAGCGTTTGGGTAACGCACTCAGCACTTCTGTGGATGCAAGTGGCAACACCAGGTAAACGCACCTGGTGAAGCAGTCAGAACTCCACTTGCAAATTTGTCCGAAATACCAGTCCACAACTGGATTATGAAGTCTCAACCAGGGGAGGCCCAAAATCACAGGAGTGGATGGCATGTCCAAGGTTAAAAGGTTTAAGACTTCCCAGTGACCAGCCCCTACCATCACCTGCAACCTGGGTGTCATCCACAATGATCGGCATTCTTGAAGGGGAGACCAATCCACAGCGGGGACAGAAATGGCTTCTCCCGGTTTGAAGACTGGGATCTGTAGACATTGGACCAGAGAAGAGTCAATGAAATTACCGGCAGCTCCCGAGTCGAGTAAGGTGGAGATAGGATGGTTCTTCCCTGCCACTCAATAGCAATAGGAATGAGAAGACGTCTTCTTTTAAGAGGAGGCAGCAGAGTACCTAGTGGATTCTCCTCAATCTCCACTAGGTTTTGTCATTTCCAGACAATAGTAAAGGACATTTCTTTAGTCGGTGCCCAACTCCTCCTCAATATAAACAAAGACCCTCATTCTGGTGACGAGCCCTCTCTGTAGGGGTAAGACGCGAAGACCCCAGTTCCATGGGTTCCTCAGCCGGTTACCGGGTTGTGGGAGATGGGGGTGGAAGAAACTGAACAAGAAGTCCGCTCCAGACAACATTCTCGAATGTGACGATCAGCGTCGATTGCTTGCTGGATTTTCCACATCTAGAGATGATGGAGATGGTAGAGATAATAGTAGATCTCTGACAGAGTCGGAAAGTTCCAACCGACACCAGTGGCGAAGAGCAGCATCCCCCAGGTTGGTAAAGGTGGCCCAGCGGCGGAAATCTGCAGCAAATTCTTCCGCTGTGCGTCGTCCTTGTTGGAGGTGTTCAGTTGAGTCTCAGCAGTTTGAGTGCGATCTGGGTCGGTCATACAAAACCCCATAGCATGAAAGAAGGCCTCTACTGAGTCAAATGCGGGATCCCCTGTCTGGAGGTTGCGAGTTCTTCCTCAATAGAGACATCACTATGCCAATCCTTTGATATGGTATTACCTGATGATACAGGGCGCAGTTCAAAGTATAAGCAGCAGGAGTCACGGAAACTCCTGCTATTTCCTGAAAAAACCTCAGGGTAGGGGTTCGTGGGTTCCACTGGGCGTTCTGCTGAAGTCAGGTCGGGCAAACCCTGGCCTCCCTGGAGGAGGATTTTAAGCTCGTCCCGACTGTTGCCAGTCTGTGCATGGATCTTATTATATTCACAGCAGAGATGTTATCCTGTGTTGGACCAAGAGGTTTGCTGCTCCGATCAATTCCACTAGTTGCTGTTGGATACAATCCATGATAGCTGGAAGTTGGGGCTCACTGTTTTCTGTAATGCTGCAGAACCCCAAGCAACCAGGCAAAGATTTGTACAAACGTGGATTTATTGAAAACACAGCAGTAAAGTCCAAGCCAGAAATCATACAGAAATAAAGTAGTCCAATTAATAACCTCTGTGGGGAAAACATCAGAGAAAAGCCAGACCATTGTTAAAGTTCATACAGAAGAGTCCGTGAAACCAGGTACCTAAGGATGAGACGGTGAAGTATCCCAGGTTTGATCCGAGGCCACACAACTGTAGAGCAGAGACAAGGTTTCCAGAGGCATTCATAGATGAAGACACACAGAGTTAATGCATGGAACAAACTTAGTGAAATCTGAACCAGGCCTACTCCAGGGTTGTTAGAGACAACAGTGAGCACTAGAGATGGCCTTGCGGTTCGCCCGCGGTCATTTCACGGCGAACTTTGCGTGTTCGCGATTTCGTCGAACATGCGAACATAAGGAAATATTTGCGCTCGCCATATTCTTTTACATTGTGAAGAACTTTGACCCATGACACATCCATCAGGTGGTATAGGACAGCCAATTGAGACGTTTCAGCAACATGGACATACCCCCTTACCTTATAAATATACCTGATCTGGCTGCCATTTTAACATTCAGTGTTTGCCAGTGAAGGGAGAGGTTGCTGTGTGGAGCAGGGACAGGCTGTTAGGAACACCAAACGCTAGCTAATAGGGCCACAAAAGTCTTTTTAAGGACTGGTATAGGTGTGCTATTGATAGGTGTGATACACAGAGGGGTTGCAATATACTTATAATATATCGTGATGAGCGGCAGGGGTCATATTCGAATTCACAGTATTTCGCAAATATTTTGTAGAATATTCGGCGAATATTCGCGAATTCGAATATTCATTATATTCTATGATTTTTTTTACTCAAAAAATCAACAAGGTAATGATCGCGTAATATGCAAATTTTCGTAGTGCAAATTTTAAATTGCTGAGCAAAAACAATGATTCCTCCCCTGCTTCTTGCTTGTGGGCCAATGAGTCATAGCACAATATCCGAATATATTAATTTTTTTGAATATTCGTAATATTCTAAAACAAGACTATATAGCAATACAGCGATATAAAAAAGGAATGTACAGCTATTTAGCTAATATAGTGCTATAGATCTTTTTTTTAATAGTTTGAAATTTTTTTCCAATCTGAGCTTCAGATGAGAAAAAAATTACAACTATTAAACAAAGAAGATTATAGCACTATATTAGCTAAATTGCTCTATATTAGTTTTTTTTTAATATTCGCTATATTGCTATATATTCTTGTTTTAGAATATAACGAATATACGAAAAAAATGAATATATTAGTTTTTTTCGAATATTCGAATATTCTAAAACAAGAATATATAGCAATATAGCGAATATTCGAAAAAGAAAAAACGAATATAGAGCAATTTAGCTAATATAGTGCTATAATCTTTTTTTTCAATAGTTGAAATTTTTTTCCAATCTGAACTTCAGATGAGAAAAAAATTACAACTATTGAAAAAAAAAAGATTATAACACTATATTAGCTAAATTGCTCTATATTAGTTTTTTTCGAATATTTGCTATATTGCTATATATTCTTGTTTTAGAATATTACGAATATTCGAAAAAACTAATATATTCGATATGTGCTATATATTAGTTTTTTAGAATATTCATAATTTTTCCCATTTAAAGTCATGATTCCTCCCTGCTTCTTGCTTGTGGGCCAATGACTCATTGGCCCACAAGCAAGAAGCAGGGAGGAATCATGTTTTTACTCGGCAATTGAAAAATTAGCGATAAAAACTCGCATCGCGAAAATTCGCATTATAAAAGAGATCACCTTTTAAACACCTGCTGGGCAATCACAGAGTGCTGCTTGTCAAAACCTCATAGGTCATGCAATGATCCTACTCATTAGCACCTGTGCATCAAATCCCTAATGAACTTTGAATTTGTGCACAGATGCTTTACCTGTCAGTGAGCGACGTAGCGCATATGATTCTCACACACTCGGCCGCACATTTCTTTGAAATCACCCTTCAGGCGTGCACGCGAACACCCAACCGACTCAGTACGGGCACGGGATCGCGCCAGCATGGACGCCAGAACGGAACCCGCAGGAGACACCGGACACGACGTATTGCCATATAGCCCGGCAAGTCTGCCTCCGAGATCACCACAGCCCTCCCCTCCGGCACCCATGCGGACGCTCCACCGTATCTGCCCTCAAGGGAACTGGAACTGCAGACTTCCTTACAGTTGGTTTGTGAAAAATCTTGTTTATTGGTTCCCTGTTATTTTGTCTTGTTCTGTGATTTGTTGTATCTCTTGTTGTTTGGTGATTAGAATAGTTATTTTGTGTTGTTGGTCTGTGAGTACCAGTGACTGGCCTGTTTTTATTTCCAGTATTGAGGTAGGTGCCCCCCTTCTCTTTCTATTCTGTCCCTTATAATTTATTTTTCTAAATAATCTCTAACAAATTTTAATCTGATGGATTAGTAATATAGGAAACTTCAGTCTCCTCATTCGCACTCTTCAAAGATTGCTCTTTCCCCTCGTTTTAAACTTAATACTCGCTATACCCTTCATAATCACCCCCCGCAAGAACGCCTTCATGGAATTGTTACCATAGGGGTTGAAGCGGATCCCACATTTATGACCAAAAATTCCCTCAATGAGGCAATCAACGGATTGTGGGGAATAAGTCACAGCTAAAATGGGTTTACCTTCCAAGTAGTACGCCGTAGCAATGTGGAATAGGGAATTTGCAGGATAACTAAAAGTGTGGAGTAATCAGAAAGGGTACGAGTACAGTACCTTACGCCAAAGACCCAGAGCAGACTTGTTCCGATCCCAGGGCTAAATCAATATGAGATAAGGAGCTATATGTACTAGATTGGCATGAGGTACCTTTGTGTATTGGGTGTCTTATGTGCCAGAGATCCATTAGCGCCAGTTTCTGTAGGAGTATGCCAAAAGTAGTGATAGAGCTACCGGCGCCCAAAGGGACTCCCCTGAATTTATCAAAAAAATAATCAATATACATATTGAATTTGCCTATAAGTAGGCACGGTAGGTGGAGAGAGTTTTGTATCTTTGCCAGTAGATCTTTAAGAAGAGAATGGAGGAGGAATATAAAAAGTAATCACAATGCATTCACTTGCAAATATCTGGCACCGAACACATACATACAGTACAGACCAAAAGTTTGGACACACCTAATTTAAAGAGTTTTCTTTATTTTCATGACTATGAAAATTGTAGATTCACACTGAAGGCATCAAAACTATGAATTAACACATGTTGAATTATATACATAACAAACAAGTGTGAAACAACTGAAAATATGTCATATTCTGGGTTCTTCAAAGTAGCCACCTTTTGCTTTGATTACTGCTTTGCACACTCTTGGCATTCTCTTGATGAGCTTCAAGAGGTAGTCCCCTGAAATGATTTTCACTTCACAGGTGTGCCCTGTCAGGTTAATAAGTGGGATTTCTTGCCTTATGAATGGGGTTGGGACCATCAGTTGCGTTCAGGAGAAGTCAGGTGGATACACAGCTGATAGTCCTACTGAATAGACTGTTAGATTTTGTATTATGGCAAGAAAAAAGCAGCTAAGTAAAGAAAAACGAGTGGCCATCATTACTTTAAGAAAGGAAGGTCAGTCAGTCAGCCGAAAAATTGGGAAAACTTTGAAGTAAGGCTTATTTGACCATGAAGGAGAGTGATGGGGTGCTGCGCCAGATGACCCTGGCCTCCACAGTCACCGGACGTGAACCCAATCGAGATGGTTTGGGGTGAGCTGGACCGCAGAGTGAAGGCAAAACGGCCAACAAGTGCTAAGCATCTCTGGGAACTCCTTCAAGACTGTTGGAAGACCATTTCAGGGGACTACCTCTTGAAGCTCATCAAGAGAATGCCAAGAGTGTGCAAAGCAGTAATCAAGCAAAAGGTGGCTACTTTGAAGAACCTAGAATATGACATATTTTCAGTGTTTCACACTTGTTTGTTATGTATATAATTCAACATGTGTTAATTCATAGTTTTGATGCCTTCATAGTCATGAAATAAAGAAAACTCTTTGAATGAGAAGGTGTGTCCAAACTTTTTGGTCTGTACTGTATCTACCTTTCCTATCAATTATAATGTTGGAACAATCGAAGGGGATACTTCTATGATTTAAGATATTTACACCTCTGTAGTGTGTGGTATGGATAGAATGAAAGCAGTGCCCTATCCAAGCCCTATTAATCAGATAAATGGTAGCAGATGTAAGATGTGTTTCTTGTAAAGCAATTATAGCTGGATGAAATTGTTTAATGTAATTAAATATTGCATACCTTTTGTTCATGCTACCCATACCACGCACATTCCAGGACAGCACATTTACTCTCCCTCCCATACTAATATATATAGCCATAGTTGGGGAACAAGATATTGCACAAGGCTCCGCCATAAAAACGTCCAACATAAAATGTTACACACTAACTGACAGCGCTGCACGAGGAGGTCCAACCCAACCCCACAGAAAAACAACCCTCCCCAAAAAAAACACCTGTGCATATATTAGACCCGCAACCAAAATGCAATACTTTACCCAACCCTAGTAAAGGTGGTGCTGAACTTTTATACATTCTCAAACCAGATAAAACCAGATAAAGCCAGAGGCCCTCGGTGAGAGGTACATGGCTGAAAACTTTACGCCCACTTGAATTACAAATGCAGTGCAGGTGATATCTATACAGTTTCACAATGGTTTATGTCTGGGGGTCGCAACTTAAAGAGGGACCCTGGAGGCCACTACGAAGCTGCAAATCAATGTAATCCAGCCACTTGAGTGCCTCCTGAGGTGAGTTGAAGAAGAACACCTTTCCCAAAGCAACCACACAAACTCTGGCAGGGTAAAAATAGAATAAGATATTGATAGATCCTGAAGTCTCCGTTTGATGTCAGCATATGCACGCTTTAACACAGCAGACCGGGAGACACTGTTTAGAAGTCCTCTGTCTGATTCCATATATGGAGTCCCATCTTTGGGAGTCTGATTCTGACTCCATATATTGCTATTTTCATACATGGAGGCATTCCTGGGGGTATCCACAAACACTGTTAGCATTGTAACAGCGTATAGCAGGGATTAGCAACCTTTCCCATTCAAGGTGCTGTGAAACTACAACTCCCATCATGCACACTTACTCCGCTGTTCTTGTAACTCCCAAAGAGGTGAAAGAAGGATTCTGAAGTTATTCCTATATATACTGTATATATTTTTTTCAAACTCTAGTTTTAAATTGCTACCACCAACTTTCAAACTCACCTTGTGTATGGAAAACTGACACCTTACCAGTTTTTCATAGAGGGCACTCTGTTACATTTAAAATATAATAAAAAATTCTCTAACTAATAAATCTTCATTAGTATTCATGTACAATGCATTGCTCTGTAGCTGATTGATAATGTGATATATATATATATATATATATATATATATATATATATATATATATATATAGTGAAGGCTGTGTACAGCCTGTAATTGTGGGATGAGCTCCCTCCCTACTTATACCCAGCGGCCGGGAGGCAGAGGGCTCTCGTTTCCTGTGCTTCTGTTGCTAGCTCGGCGGACGACCGTGACGTCACTTCCGGTCTCGGCAGCTTCCAGTTTGGTCCCTGCAGTGTGCGGTGCCCACGGTGAGTAAGACCTTCGGCGCTTCCATCCTGCCCCTGCCTCCCCGTAGCTACCGGGCGATTCTCCTCCTGCCGATTCGACTTCACGGCCGGACGCGCACTGCAGCCTCGTGGGGCCCTTCAGGCTCCGGATGGTCGGTTCCGGTCCAGCATCCAGGCGGCATCCCCTTCGGGCAGCCTGGCGCTCATCAGCCAGGCAGGGTTAGCCCGCAGGTACTCGCGGCCGGTGCTTGGGTCCATGCCTTGCTAGGGGGTGGGGTCCCCGCAGGCCACTCAGGCTTCCTCCACCGGCGGGTCTCGGCCCCACCGCGCCTTTAAGCAGGGGTTCCTGAGCACGGATTGCAGTATCTCCGCACCGGTCATGTTGTCACAGACAGAAGGGGGTGCGGTTGTTCTCCTTCCTGGCCTGCCATGTTAAGATTTCCCTCATCCCTCGGTCGCACAGGTGCTTGCCCATGCCGCAGTACCCGGCCGTCTAGGCCAGGTCACGTATCTCCCATAGGCTCAGGTCCTGTTCACTTGGGTGAAGGTTCTCTTAGACCTCCCGGTCACGTCCCGCCTAGGGCACACTTAGCTTTGGCGTGGCATACCGCGGCGGCCAGGTGCATTTCATTGTCATCAGCTAACATGCTAAGACCACCTCTCGGGCCATGTCATCGGCTCCTGCCATCACTCAGGCCACATGTCAATCATACATTGCTACCAAATTTGCTCAGTCTTTCTGCTTAGCATGGCCACATTGGTCCCTGATTCGCTGAGGTCTATTGTTTTGTCTGTGCCGCTCAGGTTTCTTTCTGCAGGGGTTTGGTGGTTCCATTTCACCAGGTCAAGTGTCAATCATGTTGTTGCCCAATTTGCGCAGGTGCTGATGGTGCGATATTATGTTTGAATCCTGGGTCAGGTTCATGTAATCGCCTGAATCGCTCGGGTTTTATGTAATTGCCTGATTCGCTCAGTGTCACGGAAGGTGTACAGCATACTAGAAGACACAAAAGGAAGATCCGACTGACTGGATCCAAAACTAAGGAACCAAAGGGATATCCCTGCAACAGACCTGGCTCTCTCCCTAACTGATCAGCCTATGCAAAATTCTCAATGGTAGAAGATCGCATATCCTCGTACCTCGACTGTATAACCCCTGAACACCCTATAATAGTGAGGGGACACGACCACCGGCTCCCTACACTCGATACGGAGGGAGTCAGGGTCACCTGGGATCCAGCAAACAAGAAAATACAAATGAATGAACAAAACTTATCTGTAGAAGACTCAGTAGTAGCATCCAGCATGCATACACTCCAGGAAGTTGTATAAACCACAAAGTGATGCAGTATGGGAAGGGATTTAAAGGGATGCAATCAGTGCAACTACATGACAGCTGAGAGAGGCTAACGAGATGAGGAAACTAAAGCAAAACAAAAGAAGCCTCAAGTGGGAGGTTCTGAAGAACGTCTGTCAGAGCTTCTCAGATGTCTAGTGGTGACACTCAGGTTTTATGTATTTGCCTGAATCGCTCAGGTTTTATGTAATTGCCTGAATCGCTCAGGTTTCATGTATTTGCCTGAATCGCTCAGGTTTTATGTAATTGTCTGAATCGCTCAGGTTTTATGTAATTGCCTGAATCGCTCAGGTTTCATGTAATTGCCTGAATCGCTCAGATTTCATGTAATTTGCCTGAAGCGCTCAGGTTTCATGTAATTGCCCAAATCGCTGAGGTTCCATGTAATGGCCCGAATTGCTCAGGTTTCATGTATTTGCCCGAATTGCTCAGGTTTCATGTATTTGCCCGATTCGCTCAGTTTCAGGTAATTGCCTTTTTCTCTCAGGTTTTAGGTAATTGCCGGAATCACTCAGGTTTAAAGTAAATGCCCGATTCGCTCAGGTTCATGTTATTTCTCCATGAAAAGGTTTTTATGTTATTGCCTGAATCGCTCAGGATTCGATGTATTTGCCTGATTCGCTCAGGATTCAATGTATTTGCCTGAATCTCTCAGGTTTTTAGGTATTTGCCTGAATCGCTCAGGTTCTATGTATTTGCCTGAAACGCTCAGGTTTTTTTTCCGCAGTGTCCGGTTGGTTCCTGTTTACCCGGTTCATGTTCCGCATGTATGGTTTCCTGAATCACTCGGGTCTTTTTTCATGCAGCACGGCATCGGTCCCTGTTTCTTTCAGATCGGGGTCATTCATTAGTCAAACATGGCACCCAGGCTGCATTCTGCTCTCCTTTTGCTTCAATCCGGTTCCACCAGGTCACACCCCTCTCCGGGTCTCGTGTCAACGCAAGCTTGTCTTTTCATTTAAGCAGGGCCTCAGGCCTCCGGAATTCCGGTCCAACTCCAGTCGTGTCACAGTGCTCCTCCGTGTCCGGTCACTCCACGGTGCCAGGTTCCAGGTAAGGTCAAAACTGAGTGGCGTCATGCGCTCTTCCGCTGCTAAGGGTTTTTCCCTTATTCATTGCAA